>NC_136070.1:889787051-890387051 GCF_964261635.1 Lissotriton helveticus
AAAGATTTTCTCCTCTCGCTATTAATTTTGTTAACTACCTTAACCAGATAGTTATCCAGTGTGGCCGGCTGTTTGGGTTGTTTAGACATGATATAAGTTTCAGATGTACTCTAACGTTATGGGGTTATGAGTAAGGGCTATGGTGGATAAGAGATTCTGTTGAGCCGTTTGGAGGGTATCGGGATCAGGGACAGGGCACTAGAATGGTTTCGATCATTCCTCTCGAGTAGATCCTTCCGTGTGTCTGCCCCCCCTTTCATTTCCCACTCCCATGAGGTTAACCAAGGAGTACCACAGGGCTCTGCCCTCAGTCCGTCCCTCTTTAATTTATACATGCAGCCCCTGGCGGCATTGGCCAAAGAATGGGACCTCACGCTGGTGTCGTACGCCGACGACACACAGCTAGTCATCACCCTCACTGAACTGCCCTCTACCGCGGCCACACAATTTAGGGACGGGCTGGCCGCCGTTGCCACCTGGATGACTGAAAATTGCCTACAGTTGAATGCAGGAAAAACCTAGGTACTACTGCTAGGTAAGAATCCCAACCACTGGAGTGACCACTGGTGGCCCCCTCTGTTAGGACCCACCCCTCCTCCCAAAGCCCTTGTCAAAAACTTAGGAGTATGGCTGGATTCCGCACTCAATTATCAAACACACACCAAAAAGGTAGCAGCGACATGCATTGGGTTACTGAGAAGTCTGCACCACATTCTAGGCTTCTTTGACCCCAAAACACGGCAGCTCGTTGTCCAAGCCACAATCCTGTCCCGTCTGGACTATGCGAGCGTTCTATTATTAGGCGCTAACAAAGCCGAAACAACTAGGTTCCAGCGAATACAGAACGCCACGGCCAGGGCAATTGTAGGCCTCCCCAGAAGGTGCTCCACTAGAAGCACCATCCAGAGACTACACTGGCTTCCAATGGTAGCTCGCATAGAATTTAAGGCCCTCACGACTGCTTTTAAAATCTTGAATGCGGAGGGCCCCGAACTCCTTCAATCACTGCTCACTCCTTATACCCCCCAGCGCAATCTGCGCTCCATAGGTCAACATTTAGCAGTGGTCCCATGCATTAAGTTCAGCTGCATCGGAGGTCGCTCCATCAGACTCCGGGCGGCAAAACTATGGAACTCTCTACCCCTCCACATACGTTGTATCGACAACCTGATCACTTTCCGCAAAGTCATTAAAACCCACCTTTTTCCTTGTTGGTAGGTCCCCTCTCCCCCCCTCACCCCAGTTGGTTGTGCTATGGTTCTCAGCGCCGGGACGCCCCGTTGCTGGGGCAGCTGTCGCGCTAAAAAAAAAACATAACATAACATAACATAACATAAAGGTGACACTTACTGTGGCTGGGACCGGAGACACGCAGGGGGTTTGGCCCAGCCCAGCCTCCTCCTGCCAACGACTGTCAAAGACTGTCCGGCCCTTGTCCCGGGCTTCTCTCGGGCAGCTCCCGTGCGCGACTCGCGGAGCGAGAGGTCGCTCCCCCCTTTAATCCACCTCCGGTCGCGCTGGTGACGCGTGGGCAGGGCGCCGCCCCCGGGGCTGCTGGGGAGTGTGGTGTAGGGAGTCTCCCGGCGCTCCCTGTGTGCCAGAAGTCTTTAGCCGTTCCCCTCATGGCGTTTGATGCAGCGCAGGAGCCGATGCCCCCAGCGCTGTGTTATCTGCACAAGTAAGGTCCCCCAGAGGGCTCCCGGTCGCTCCCCCCTTTAATCCGCCTCCGGTCGCGCTGGTGACGCGTGGGCAGGGCGCCGCCCCCGGGGCTGCTGGGGAGTGTGGTGTTGGGAGTCTCCCGGCGCTCCCTGTGTGCCAGAAGTCTTTAGCGGTTCCCCTCACGGTGTTTGATGCAGTGCAGGAGCCGATGCCCCCAGCGCTGTGTTATCTGCACAAGTAAGTTCGTCATTAACGCCCGACTTCCAGCAAATAAACCACCATCAGCTGACACACACCTTACCACATAAACACAGAAAACATTCAAATGGCAACATAAGAATACAAGCAAACGAAGTACAGATAGGGAAAAAAGTATCTTTCCATCATGGGACATCTTTGTTTCTGACATTCCAAAATCCCATTAACTAACTAAACACTCAGTCTAGTCTAAAAAGCTGAGAATAAAAATGAAAGAGAAGGAATTAAAGTAGTCTCTGATGCTGATATATTTCTGACTAGGAATGTTCAGTGAATGGTCTCCATGAAATAGAGCACCGTTTTTATGCCTTTTTTTTAAAAGTCAGGGCACACAGATGACATTTCTGAAACAATCCCATTTAACAGGCCCCGAAGTGAACAAACAGCAAAAGAGGCGGTGGGTGCAATGTTTTTCCACCAGCTATTCTGCCTTAGCAAGAGGGGTGTCGACTAAGACTAAACCAGAGGTCCCCTTTATGCTTTCAGATACCATACTAGATAACGAGAGGAGGGTGGTAGTGGGCAGGCTCAATGTCACATTAATCTTTCTGGGTATCTACTCTCCCATGACAGATCCATTGACTTTTCGGGCAAAGTTGTTTGTAACCTTGTTAAAATGGACTCATCTCCCATGGATAAAGGGTGTGATTTTAACAGTGTGTTAAATAGATCACACCTCTACTTCTGTATACGACTAGTGTCTGTAACATTGAAGCACTGGTGCAATGGCTTTCTCATTGATCATTGGCTGATACCAGTAGGTTGAGAAATCCAGAAAAGCGTGAATATTCCTTTTAGTATTCTAAACACGATCTCCATGTCAGATTGGGCCACATCCTTTGATTGACCTCAATACAGTTATCAGTTATGCCTTCAGCACACATGTTGAAGTTGTTATCAGACCACTGCCTTTTGCTATTAAAACTGAGGTGGTATGGCTCCTTGCCCCAGTTCCCTCTTGGAAATTTCAGCTTGCCACTAGAGGACTCTGAAAATCCTTATATTGAAGAGAATAGCAGGACTGTCACTTCCTCCTTGGTGAAATTGGTGGCGTTCAAAGTGTTCATCTGAGAACAATACACCCAAGCAGTTGCTGGGCCATGAATGGTAATAGAAAATTACCCTCACTTCATCACTAGCTCAGTTGGAAAGGGATGCTCTTCTTCAATAATCCAGCAGACCATTTTTGTTGCCCTAGCTAAGCAAATACAAGGCATGGACTATGAAACAAATGTGGAGAGTGCCAGATCTGACAAGTTACTTGCTTGGTACACCAAACAGGACCACACAAGGATTCCTATTGTCTCCATTCACCTTGCCCCAGATAGAATAGTGTATTCCCAATAAGAAATTTGCATTGCTTTCTAGCACATTATTGTATCCTAGATGGCCCCCTCACTAACGCCACAGAAAAGACTCTTGCTTAGTATATGGATATATTGAGTCTTCACACAGTTCCTTTAGAACACATGGAAGCGGCGGGGGAACCAATTGCTCCTCAAGAAATATGTGCTGCCATCTGAGAGCAAGGGAGAAGGAAAACCGCTGGCCTAGATGGACTCCCTGTTGAATTTTATCAAGCATATGCAGACTGGTGCCTAAACTGGCAGAGCTGTATGGCACAGCAGTGGAGGAGGGCACATTGCACTATACTATTAATGAGGCACTCATTGTTCCAGAAATTCTTTGTAAGTAGCATCTTCTAGGCCATCATGAAAAATTACTATAAAATAGTCAATAAGATTTTAGCATGAGAACTCTAGATAATTCTTCTGATCTTGTACACCCTGATCAGAATGGGTTTATCCCCAGTGGAAGTAAGAGTTGAAGTACTTCTCTTAACACCAAAAGTCTATATCGATGGCTAGAAGCCACTTCAATCACTTTGCCACACTCCTATCTGGTACTAGATCTTGAACAAGCCTTCAAAACCCTTGATTGGCACTATATGTTCACTGTCCTTGGGAAGTTTGAGTGGAGAGGAAATATGCTAAAGTGGATCAGTTTGATTTACGAAAGTCTGATCGCTAGAGTAACGATGGGTGCCCCGATTTACAACTTTATGTGAGTGCATGGGGCATTCAACAGGAGTGTCCGCTTTACCCTTTGTTGTTTCCCTGGTTATAGACCGGATGGTGGCCTGGCTCTGGCTACTTGGTCATGTTTGAGACATGGATTTATCAAGATTTAGCAATATAGAAAATAAAATGTGGTGTCCTCTGACAATAGAGAAATATCATCAGCAACTATTGTATGGAACTTAAAATTAAAAAATATTTGGAAGACTTGAATGTGGAACTTAATATATTATCATAGAAATACATTAATTAGGTGTTCTCCAAACATCAATTTGACATTTTCTGACAGGGCATACCATTTTATTCCAAAATATCAGCTTTTTACTTTTGGAAAAGTATCTACATTTTATGAATACAGGTTTCTCATTTATTTTTAAATAACATTTTGTCCTAGAAATCAAATACGTTCATCTGATAAATCAAAGAGTTTGTCCTCCAAATAACAGCATGCCATTTTCATAAAGTACTCATATGTACCACTGAATGACTTGTATGCAATCTGTCTTAAAAGTCTATGTAACACAATTCACAAGATGTAAAACATATGCTAGCATCTGATAATATATCAGGGATATCTACCCTAAGCCAGTAAGCCAATTAGCAGCCATGGGTGGAAGAAACAAGTACCAGGGATCCATGAAACCTAGGAATAAGACGCACACATAAACCAGTGATGCCAACGATAGCTACTTTATGCCAAGTGACTTCACTGCTGGCCACCTTATTGCCAATAATCCTGCAGTATTCCAAGATCCACCTTATATCAGGGTGAATATAACGGCCATGATTCTGCCAATATGAAACTATCGGCAACCTTAAACCGGGGCCTATATTATGAACTGGTGGTTGGAGGGTTGATCAAGTTCTGGTGATTTGCATGGTACATTTCGATGATTGATCACACATGATCAAATTAAATGAATCCCTTTTTATTAAAAAAGGTTTTTGAAATTATGTTTTCTTTCTGAGTGAATATACTAGCAGATACTGTGAGATACATTATTAATAACTGATGATATATTCTTGGTGAATTCTTGATGTTAGGCATAGGAAGCAGCTCTCCTAGTTTCTTGTCAAGCCTATAGAAGACAGTACCTCATAGTTTCTGTCACTCCAAGTGTAACTGGTTGCTAATGGCCATATTGAGGATTTACCACTTCACAAGGCCTGCCTGGCACAGGGAAGTCTGGGGGTGCCTGTGCTTGTAAGTCTCTCAACCAGTGAGGAGAAGCCAGAAGGCCTACATGGACTGCCATAGATAGCCCAGGTCCAGCGCCAGACCCTTCCCACCAACCTGGTCTTCCTCAAGGATTGGGAAAGAGAAGAAGCAGTATATAAAAAGGTCCTTAATAAAACATTTACACACCTGATTATGTATTTTGTACAATGTTGGGTGCCTCTATTTAGGCCATGGTGGCATCTTCTTTAGTAATAACGTGATGGAGATAGGTCTGAAAATGATGTGTCTATCTTATACAATATTGCTAGTGAAAGAAGTTCATTTTACTTCATTTTTTTTAAATTACAGTCATGAAATATATAGATAATATCAATTGATTTTCTATTATGATACACCACTTTTTCCTTGGTAGCCTCAAGTAACATTTTAAAATGGATGCTGCTGCATTTTCTCATTCCTTTGCATTTATATTCTCCACAAAGGCACCAACTCTTGAAAAATTACCGCAAGGAACATCAGAAACCAAAGACCGAATACTGTAATTGTGCACCATATCTGGCCGTGGACACACCAGAGTGGGATATGCTGACCACAACAGAAACACCTTATGACATTGAAATGCCAGACCCCCAAACCCCGGTGAGCTAATGGGACTAGATGTCCCCTTGGCAGAGATTGATAAAACAAGGAGTATTGAGATTTAGAATCAACCTGTATGCACTGCAAAACATATATTCCATTGATCATATTGCCTTTATTGTTAGGAAACATTTTGTGACGTATTAGGTGTCCGATACCTTATAGATTGTTTTTTCTTGGGCGTGTGGCAGGTCATTTGTAGACATTCCAATGAGAGGGGGGTAAAGCAGAAGGATTGAGAAATGTAGATGGCTGTCGCTTTAGCGGCAGGTGTTGGAGTGTAGTTCCTATATTTCCAAATAGGCTCTGCGCATTGGAACAATATATCCTATAGATTTGATGTAGGACTTAGGTCAGTAGGTCTCTATCGAATATACTAAACTTAATTGTGAGTGCCAGCTAGCTCAGAGGTCACTAGAAACTTTCTCGAATAAACAAGAAGGGATTAGTTTCTGACAACCGCATAAAACATGACAACTTTGTTTCCCCAAGAATAAGAATATATCTCTCAGAGTGGTGGAAACAATAGATAAGTATTTCACTTAGTCAATCCTGCATGTTTTGTTTCTACAGAGTTGCAGAGAAATAGTGAGACAGCCGTTTTCAATAAAAGGGTTTATTGAACAGTCTTCTTTCTCATGCAAGAGAGGTGAACTGCTACAATCGTTAGGCAGAATGCGAAGTATAATGCGTACAGCGTAAACAGTAATATGAAATAATACTGTAAGAGCATTGTATGGTTTCTAAGCCATATAAAAATACATACATAAATAACTTAGACAAAAGACTCAACTGGTGCTTCTAAAATACGCCTACCCCAATGTACCTAACCTAGGTTTAGTACGAGGAAGGAAGTAAGTATGGTCTTTGCAAAGGTTTAGTTCTGCCAAGAATCTACCAAAGGTTTCTCTAGGTTCTAATCAGCTCCATACCTTATTAGAATGAAGGAGGTCTGGTATCTCTGTCTCTGGACTCGAATTCCCAACACCCCACACGGAGAGTCAGAAACACTGGAGCTGGATTTCTCTCAGCAGAGGAGGGCAGCTTCCTGATCAGTGCGTCAGCTGGAGCGGCTTCCTTCGGTACTTGCTGTAGCGAGCTGCGTTGGGCAAGTAGGTCTTCGAACTGCTCCGAACCACCGTATCTTGCTACAGCAAGTGAAGGGATATTTATACCTTGAAGGTGTTTAGGAATGCCATAGTTTGACGTAAAATGAATCTGGCCTGGGATCACTAGATCACCAGGACTCCAGTGCGCACTACCTTAATGAAGATTTTCAAAGTTTTCCAATTATTGCATTTAAATACATATATTTTAATTTTTTTGCATCATTTCATTTTAAACACATGAAAACATGATCAAACACAATATATACACAATATATACGATAGGCAAATCATGCCAAACATTTTTCGCAAATCTTTATACACAACACAATTATGTATACAACCCAATGCATTTCGGGGTTATGAACCCCTTCGTCAGGGGCCTATGAAAGAAAGGAGAAAAAAGGAAACCTATTTAATAACGATGCTTAAAGAAGGGTATTCATTTATTTTATGGAGTGATATAACATTTTCTTACCTAAATAACTGGTTGCAAACTTGTTGCATGGTCTACATAGTTTAAGGAGAATCTAAAAAATATATATAATTAAATAAGTATCCAAACTAGCGCTAGAAACAGCACAAGATATCACATAGTGCTTATATATAATTACCTCAAATCCGGTAGTTGAAAACAGACTACCTATAAATGTATAAAAAACATAAGCCTGCCATAAGCAATCCGATAAAACATAGTCAGTCAACCACAAGGGTTTAATTGCCATATAATGAGCACAAAGCTCTATGCTCACCTCAAGCTCTGGGTTCCTTATCAACGATGTTTAAAAGGAAATCTAACAAAAAATAAAAGAATAGCGGGCATTGAAAAGCCTCTTATGTATGAAACCACCATGTAACATACTGGACAGTTTCCAACTCGAAATACAGGACGTCACTTTACCTGCGAGTCCTTTAGTACTTCACGAATTCTCACTTGAAACTCGGTTTATTCTCATGCTAAAAATAAAGTGAAAGCTGCGTTTAAGAATCCGGTAAAATAAACTGATAAACATGAGGTTTGAAAGGCTCCTATTACAACTAGACGCTTACCGGAGATATGTGAAAGATAGCGTTGTCTCGGCATCTTCCCTCACTACTAACAACGAGGACTGAAGTCCTTTGTTTATGTTGATGCAGCGTATCTGATACTTCCGAAAAAAACAAAAACGGACTCAAATGTAAACCGATGGCGGCCATATTTCTGGAAGGTTATCCTCATCTAATTACCTATAAGGTGCAAACTAACGTGAGTCGATTAGATAAATGAATACATGATTATTACTCATAAAGTAACTATTTTCGAGTGATACACGTAGTTTTTCCTCACTGTTGACAACGAGGACAGGAGTCCTTCTTTTATGCTAATGCGGTTACTCTGGTGCTTCCGAAATAAAAAGCAGACACAAACGTCAACCGATGGCAGCCATATCTAAAGGGAATTATGCTCAACTGATTTCCTATGGGTTACAAACTAAGGGGAGCTTATTAAACTGATGGCTACATGATTATTAATCATGCAATGACTATATTCGAATAATGCGTGGAATCATATCTACTCATTCTATGGCCAATACAGGTAGAAACAGATAAAGATAAGTATAGGAGGAAAGAAAGTAAAGATGTCCAAACAGAAATCAATTAGTTACATGTACATTCTTTTGTAATCAATGTAAATAATCCAAACAATTATTAAATCATTACTGAAGTCAATATAACACTATGTACAATACAACATGTTCAAGGCACCACTGTGCAGGTTGTACCCTGCGGGAAATTAGCTGCAATCTCAAATATGAACTAAAGGAAGCATATCATATCCAATTTGTCATTAAGCCCATCTGGCACTAGAGTCTGCAATTTCCGAATCCAAAAGGTTTCCCTTCTCAGTAAAATTTTTTCATTGTCTATTCCCAAACGTTGCGGAACTTGTTCAATAATTTGAAAGCGAACCTGTGCTATGGTGTGACCTTTTTCAACCCAATGCCTAGCCAGTGGCGAAGTCAGATTTTTATTCCGAATTCTGCTTTTATGTTCAGCCAAACGTATTCTCATTTTCCTGTCGGTTTTGCCAACATACAATAATCCGCAAGGACATTTAATAGAGTATACCACGTGCTCTGCATTGCAGTTTGCCGAATGTCGTAGAGTTATTTGTTCTCCTGTTTTGGGATGAGACAATTTACTTCCACTAATTACTTATTGCAGTTCTTGCAATTAAAGCATTTGGTTGTGCCTCTTGGGTTAGCTGTTTCTAATTCCATGTCGTCTGGTCTGCTTAACAATTCTCTTATGTTTTTTGACCTTGAATATGCGAAGAGAGGTTTTTGATCATACAAGTGTTCAAAGTCACTCTCCATTTGTAAAATATCCCATCTTTTAAGTATTGTCCTTTTGATTTCTCTTGTTGATGTTGAGTATTTGGGATGGGATTTGAGTATTGGGATGGGTTACTCCAGCGACCAAAAAATATCTCAGGCAAACATATCCAAGGAGGCCGAAAATATATTTTCTGCCGAAGATCCATAAAAGTCTGCTAAACCCGCCAATCAGACCAATTGTTTCAGGGTGTTCTTCAATCCTTGAGAACCTGGGCATATTTATTGATGCGCATATGCAAGGTTTCATGCAGGACTGGCCCACATATCTGGAGGATACTTCGCACTTCCTGAGAAGTGTGACTTCTTTGAATTTACAAACTGAAGAGAATCTAGTACTGTGCACAATAGACGTTGTGTCACTTTATACGTCGATTCCACACCAATTGGGCCTTGAAGCCATGGAATGGGCATTGTTAAGAATGGACAAACCACTTGAAACGAAGTACTTAATCCTACAACTACTAGAATTTTGTTTAAATAACAGCTACTTTGTCTGGCAAAATGAGTATTTCACACAATTGAGCGGTACAGCCATGGGTTTTCCTGGGGCATGTATCTATGCAAACATTTTCATGGCGAAATTTGAGTTGGAGTACATTTTGGAGGATATCACATGGCAAACTGGCATTTTGTACTATAAAAGGTACATTGACGATATCTTTCTTGTTTGGAAGAAACCAATTGAAGACCTTAAGCGTAATATACAGAGCTTAAATTTAATCAATCCGAGGATTCAATTCACAAGTCAAACAAGCTTCACCACACTACCCTTTTTGGATGTACAGGTGAAAATGGATGGCAATAAGATTCATACTGAACTTTACAGAAAACCAACTGATAAGAATACTGCACTTCAGTATGGAAGCTTTCACCCGACAACCCTTAAAAACAATCTTCCAGTGTCTCAGTTTATGAGAATCAAACGAATAGCATCGGATGATGCTCAATGTGCCATAAGTTTTGCAAAACAGAAACTCTGTTACCTGAGTCGAGGTTATCCTGAAAAACTAATTGATCTGCAAATGGAAAGGGTAAAAACGATACCAAGGGCAGAACTGTTACAAAAAAAGACCAAAGATTCGAAAAAGAGGATGGTGTTTGTTTCTAAATACTCAACATCAACAAGAGAAATCAAAAGGACAATACTTAAAAGATGGGATATTTTACAAATGGAGAGTGACTTTGAACACTTGTATGATCAAAAACCTCTCTTCGCATATTCAAGGTCAAAAAACATAAGAGAATTGTTAAGCAGACCAGACGACATGGAATTAGAAACAGCTAACCCAAGAGGCACAACCAAATGCTTTAATTGCAAGAACTGCAATAACGTAATTAGTGGAAGTAAATTGTCTCATCCCAAAACAGGAGAACAAATAACTCTACGACATTCGGCAAACTGCAATGCAGAGCACGTGGTATACTCTATTAAATGTCCTTGCGGATTATTGTATGTTGGCAAAACCGACAGGAAAATGAGAATACGTTTGGCTGAACATAAAAGCAGAATTCGGAATAAAAATCTGACTTCGCCACTGGCTAGGCATTGGGTTGAAAAAGGTCACACCATAGCACAGGTTCGCTTTCAAATTATTGAACAAGTTCCGCAACGTTTGGGAATAGACAATGAAAAAATTTTACTGAGAAGGGAAACCTTTTGGATTCGGAAATTGCAGACTCTAGTGCCAGATGGGCTTAATGACAAATTGGATATGATATGCTTCCTTTAGTTCATATTTGAGATTGCAGCTAATTTCCCGCAGGGTACAACCTGCACAGTGGTGCCTTGAACATGTTGTAATGTACATAGTGTTATATTGACTTCAGTAATGATTTAATAATTGTTTGGATTATTTACATTGATTACAAAAGAATGTACATGTAACTAATTGATTTCTGTTTGGACATCTTTACTTTCTTTCCTCCTATACTTATCTTTATCTGTTTCTACCTGTATTGGCCATAGAATGAGTAGATATGATTCCACGCATTATTCGAATATAGTCATTGCATGATTAATAATCATGTAGCCATCAGTTTAATAAGCTCCCCTTAGTTTGTAACCCATAGGAAATCAGTTGAGCATAATTCCCTTTAGATATGGCTGCCATCGGTTGACGTTTGTGTCTGCTTTTTATTTCGGAAGCACCAGAGTAACCGCATTAGCATAAAAGAAGGACTCCTGTCCTCGTTGTCAACAGTGAGGAAAAACTACGTGTATCACTCGAAAATAGTTACTTTATGAGTAATAATCATGTATTCATTTATCTAATCGACTCACGTTAGTTTGCACCTTATAGGTAATTAGATGAGGATAACCTTCCAGAAATATGGCCGCCATCGGTTTACATTTGAGTCCGTTTTAGTTTTTTTCGGAAGTATCAGATACGCTGCATCAACATAAACAAAGGACTTCAGTCCTCGTTGTTAGTAGTGAGGGAAGATGCCGAGACAACGCTATCTTTCACATATCTCCGGTAAGCGTCTAGTTGTAATAGGAGCCTTTCAAACCTCATGTTTATCAGTTTATTTTACCGGATTCTTAAACGCAGCTTTCACTTTATTTTTAGCATGAGAATAAACCGAGTTTCAAGTGAGAATTCGTGAAGTACTAAAGGACTCGCAGGTAAAGTGACGTCCTGTATTTCGAGTTGGAAACTGTCCAGTATGTTACATGGTGGTTTCATACATAAGAGGCTTTTCAATGCCCGCTATTCTTTTATTTTTTGTTAGATTTCCTTTTAAACATCGTTGATAAGGAACCCAGAGCTTGAGGTGAGCATAGAGCTTTGTGCTCATTATATGGCAATTAAACCCTTGTGGTTGACTGACTATGTTTTATCGGATTGCTTATGGCAGGCTTATGTTTTTTATACATTTATAGGTAGTCTGTTTTCAACTACCGGATTTGAGGTAATTATATATAAGCACTATGTGATATCTTGTGCTGTTTCTAGCGCTAGTTTGGATACTTATTTAATTATATATATTTTTTAGATTCTCCTTAAACTATGTAGACCATGCAACAAGTTTGCAACCAGTTATTTAGGTAAGAAAATGTTATATCACTCCATAAAATAAATGAATACCCTTCTTTAAGCATCGTTATTAAATAGGTTTCCTTTTTTCTCCTTTCTTTCATAGGCCCCTGACGAAGGGGTTCATAAGCCCGAAATGCATTGGGTTGTATACATAATTGTGTTGTGTATAAAGATTTGCGAAAAATGTTTGGCATGATTTGCCTATCGTATATATTGTGTATATATTGTGTTTGATCATGTTTTCATGTGTTTAAAATGAAATGATGCAAAAAAATTAAAATATATGTATTTAAATGCAATAATTGGAAAACTTTGAAAATCTTCATTAAGGTAGTGCGCACTGGAGTCCTGGTGATCTAGTGATCCCAGGCCAGATTCATTGTATTGTTGAGTTCTAGCAGGCACCAATCTAGTGCAGCACACGTATCAATCAAGTGGTTAAAATTTGAGATCAGAGTGCGATACCACCTACCATACATTTGATAGTTTGACGTAAAGTCAGGCATATGAACGTCATGAATAAACCCTTGAGGAATAGTTGTTCATTAAATTTGGATAGCATGGGCTATTCCTAAATTAGGGCTGGATTTCTTATGCCTATGTAAGGGCAACGAGAATTGTACCTGAATCGGAAAAATCCATTCGGAATCTAAAACGCCATACAACAGTGTAATCAGCCATGGTAGGTGCCATTCCCCATGAATGAATGGGCAATGGGACGCAGATAGGGTGGGAAGAGACCCTGTTTTTTGGGGCGGGGGGGCATTGTTGGGAAAATTTCAAAAACATTTTTTATTGGTATGCAAATAATATTATCTACCTTTGCCGTGACATGCATTTTGACATGGAATGTAAATATTTTAACTAATTTTGATAGGCAGATATGGGTATTGGAAATTAAGAACGACCAATTTGGTAAGGCTGGGTTGTGGATTGCTCATATAGCTGGACCTCCACTCCCCATTAGGCATCCTGGAAGGTCTTGAACTCATAACATCTGGTCTTTTCCAAACAATCTGAGGCCTCATTCATTAGGAATTATAGGCATAGAGAATTGATCATGAATCAAAGTGTAGACGCAGGCAGGGTTTTTGTAGTAGTTTTGAAGAAGTGACAATATGTTATTTGGATGGGAGTAAGTGTAGAAAACACCCTGATCAGATAGTAAAGGTTCTTGTTAACCCCTTCACTGCGGCGGCGGCTATTCCGCCGCAGTGCTAAGGGAGCGGGGTGGCCGCGCTGCGGCCGCATTCTGATGACGGAACCGCTCCGTCATCAGCCGCGGTTGGGCTGTGCTCATGACGGAGCGGTTCCGTCATGGCCCCGCCCGCTCAATAGAACGCCCAGCGCAGGCGCGGAATTCGCGCCGCGCAGGCGCGGCGGCAGGGCCATGACGGAACCGCTCTGTCATCAGCATACCGCCACCGCAGCTGATGACGGAGCGGTTCCGTCATCAGCGTGCAAAGGGTTAAGGTGCTTTGTCTGCATTTCCAGATGTAAGCCAAACCTATTTGTTTTGCCAATGTTGTTATGTTTTGTGCTGAAGGCATTCTCTTGTAATATAGTGTATTGAATTTCTGAGGACAAATATGAATTGTAGGAAGACATTTAGGTGTCTTGGACTTGGAGGGCATTTTGCTGGCAGATGTACTGTTAAATGTGTGCTTTGTGTAGTAATAGATTGTATTGAGTGCAGTGCCGGATTAAATCCTGTGGAGGCCCCTAGGCAGTCGAAATTTCCCCCTTGCAAACTATCACCTAATACCCAATGCACCGGATTGTTTTACAAACTACCAGAAGATGAGCTTTTAAGAGAGAAAGGGGCTTATGTACAAGACCCTATCGCCACCACATCGTCACTTTTACAGATGTTGTGGTGGCGATAGGGGCCTTGCCTTATGTACAAGGCAGTGTTAAGACATTTAACGTGGCTCAACGCTGCCTTGTACATAAGGCACCCTTTCACGCTATGGTTACCGTGAAAGGGGCGTACAGTGGGTAATGTGGTGAGCGTTCGACCGCAACACCCATTGTATTTGACGCTGCCCCCTATGTACAAGGGTGGCGTACATAGGAGGCAGCGCCAAAATTATGACCAAGAAAACCGGTCTTAAGTTGGCGAAACTACTAGAAATGCATTACTTCTCCTTGTTTTTGCTTTTTCCATATGTGCTGCCTTGTGCAGCACACATGGGAAAAACAAAATGCCATGGTTTGTTTATGTACAGGAAAGTGTCCCTTCCTGTACATCAATAAACCTTTAAAAAAACATGTTGTCACTCTCATGTGTGCTGCATGAAGCATCACACATGAAAGTGACATAATTACATTTTAGGATTGTTTATGTGCAGGAAAGGACACCTCCCTACACATAAACAATCCTCCCCTGCACGCAGACACCCTTGCACTCTGGTGCAAGGGTGCCTGTGTTGGGGCTAAGTTGCTAAACCTAGCGCCATCCGAGGGGGGAAGCAGAAGGCTGCACCACAGTCTAGTAAATATGGTGCAGCCTTGCGTTTCAGAAGTGGTGGAGCGTGTCGTTAAGCCAAGGAGGCTAAAAACACGCTCCGCCACTTCCTTGTACATATTCCCCAAACTGCTATGTGAATCTGATGTCTCTGGTTTATGTACCTTAAGTTGTTAATGTGTGCATTACATTGATACAGTATTTTCTCTGTAGAGACTTTAAAGTAAAGTTTTCATTTCTTTGAGTTGATACATTTTTTTCTAGCTTTTGGAAGCAATATTTAAGAATGCTTGATTGTAATTTTCTTTTAAGAACAAACCAATTTTATTTTGATCCGTTGTTGTGGGGCCCCTTAAAGGAGTGGGGCCCATAGGCCAATGCCTACTTTGCCTATTTAGTAATACGGAACTGAATGAGTGTACCAGAAAACTTTTGGCATCAGTGTATAAAATGTGATTTTGAAAGGCTCTGACACTGCTTCGAAGGCATTTCTTTAAAAATATATAGAGGGGCATACTTGCCATTGAAGCGCACTTCATATATAAACCTACAAATTAAAGACAATATCACAATTAGCATATTCGATTGAGTCCATATTCGCTCACACTTATGATGTTCGCAGATGCCATTCTTATTCTGACCCATCCTCATCCCTCCCTCCACTAGTGGAGAAATGGTACCAGTTTGGGAGGTTTTAAGATTTTAGGAGGAAAAGAATCCAAATCCCAGGCCTTACGCCACGCCATCGTCCTAAGCATGAGTCACCACCTACACATGGTTCTATCCTTCATATGGAGCACCTCCTCCATAAAATACCTTGGGACCAATCTCAGACCCAAAGACCTTGGGCTATTTGCAGCTAACTACATGCTGATCATTGAATCATACAGAAAGATCTACAAAGATGGCATAATCTACCGCTCTTTTAATGTTAATGTTAATGTTAGGTGGTGTTTTATATAGCGCTCGGCTACTCCGAGGAGTGTCCCGGCGCTTTTATGACCTACAGTGGGAACAGGGTGGCCAGCGGAGAGGGGGCAGGCCTACTGAGCGAAAAGCCAGGATTTTAGGTCCTTCCTAAAGGCCAACAGTTTGGTATTCCTGCGAAGAGTAATCGGCAGGGTATTCCAGAGCTGAGGCGCCAGGTGCTTGAAAGACCGGCCACCAGTCCGTACTCTTTTTATGACTGGGACCACAGCCAGAACCTGCGACTCTGACCTCAGAGATCTGGCAGGCTGATAGAGAGCCAGCCGCTTCTGAATGTATTTGGTCCCGGTAGCATGAAAAGCCTTGTGGGCCAAAGTAAGTGCCTTGTGAAACTATCAGTTTCCGGATAGGCAACCAGTGAAGAGTGTACAGGAGGTCAGACGCTCTGGCTCGCCTATATAGGCCAAAAATGGCCCGAGCCGCCGAGTTCTGAACCACCTGTAGACGTTGGAGAAGGTACTCCGGCAGGCCCAAGTACAGGACATTGGCATAATCAAGCTGCGATCCAATAAGGGTTGCACCGCTCAAGGCTTTCCGCGCAAATAGCTGGTTAAAATGCCAATATTATTTTTTCTGGTTCTACCAAGCAGCGTGCTCCATATTACCTACAATAAATGTGAGAATATGCTTATCAACATTTTAGAGAGAATGAAGAAAATGAAAATAATTTTTTGACAAAGAGTTCTATCACCACAAAGGGAAGATTGGGAATGCCAAACTTCAGCAAAACCACACAAACACTTTGCGCTGGGTTTGCATCACAAAAGTCATGAAAACTTGCACAAAAGGAGTTTTTGGGGATTTACTTTCCAGCACAAAACCTGCTCTGCATGAGAAAGATTCGTCAAAGTAGCTCAAAGCAGTGGAAAACGCTGGGGGTGTTTCATGCTTGATACATTCCCATGCAACCACTCATGGTTTTGATGCAAAACTCTATCTACTAAAAATAGAAGACCATGTTTTTTCACTATAAAATAGTGTAACTTTGAAGCATGCATAAAAAGCTGAAGTGCTTGTATTTCTAATAACGTTTCCCACTTTACATGTCTGCTGCACTGTATAGCAATGTTCCAAAGTGGAAAACACTTTAAAGTTTTAAAGTTAGTCTAAGCACAGTATTTTGTACTGAAAGAGTTACCCCTCCAGTATAAAACCTATGCTAGATTTAATGCACAAATCTTTGCACTATAATGCAAAGGTGAGTGTGTGGCAGAAGGTGACCTGATTGTGTGCCAGGACTAGGGAGAAAGCAGCTTAGCACCATATCTTAGTATGTATTCTGCTTTCCTGCTCTCGTCCTCTCACACAATGCAGTTCAGCAACTTTGGTCGCTGCACTGTGTTTTGTGATACTTTTGTATATGTGGGCCTTCATATCTCAAGCAAGGCAGCCCACCTGAGATACACCTGAGAGCCATCAAGGAGGGAAACCGAACACCAATGATACTTCTTAGATCATGTGTTGTTGGGTGGTCAATTAATGTGAGAACTCCATGGGTAGGGCAATGTGCCAGAAGAAATACAGCATAAAGCACTAGGGTGTTGGGCACTACACTGGGGTCTGGGACACCATAACTCTTAAAATAAGGTGAAGCAGCTTTCCCATTCCCTTAAGTGTCTTTTCAGGTATTCTGACTTTTCGCCTGGGGTAGACAGCGAGGCACTTAGACAGTGGGAAATGAACAGAAATGTGAAATGAGATCTACTTCACAAAAGAGCCTGTGATCCACTTGTACAAATTAAAGGAGATTTAGAACTCACTGAGAAGGAGAGTTTTCTTCATACTCAATTGCATCACTATGCTTTCCAAAATATAATCAAGGTCGGGTCATCTGGAGAACTCCTCATGTCCATGAAATTCATACAAATAGCAAATACCTGACATCAAGAGTAGAACAGATGCAGTGGTTCTTGGAAGCAAGTCAAAATAGCCCTTTAAGAACTCTTGGTAAATGGAAGTTGGCATAGAGCTAATTGAGAACAAATGGGCTGACACCATTTACTACTGTTCTATGGAGGCTGACAGTGTGAATGGGTTTGAAGCTAGACTGAAGCTATTGTATCTCTGACAATGTCTCTGGCTAAACTGCATGCTCTTGATACTAGAGCATCACACCACATGCTGGAGAATTGGCTTTGAATGGGGCTTGTTTTCCCATGTCCTTTGGTACTATGACTGAGTAGAAGGATTCTGGGCCAAGATCCTAGAAAATTTAACTTAAATGCTGGCTTTAAGGTCCTCAATTGGGCCCAAGCATCCCACTAGGGCGGATACCAAATGCAAACTGTTTTCGGGGAATGGGACCAGAAAGATTATTCTGAAATTACTTGTTGGTACCTAAACATGCTACTCTGGGAAAATGGGGCATAGGGAAACCAACTTGTATCTCAAAATGGGGCATGCCTAGGAATGGAAACGATTTGAAGGTACAGTATGAGAATTTGGTGAACAATGGAGAGTACTGTTGGGTTTCTTCAGATCTGACCACAGACAGCCCACCTGTCCAAGACCACAGAGGACAGCCCTAAAAATCTACTGAGAATGGGATGGATATGGGGCTGGAGAACGACGTTGGAAGACACTTTCATAACATGTCAATAGGATTTATTCTAATACAGTCAATCTGTTGATTAAGTTATTTCCATTTCCCATTTATCTATGGCTCTGAGGCTTTGCACTGTGGATCTCGCAGGTGAAGTACGGGGGAGCAATGGGCAAAGGCTAATTTGTGTTATGGTATCTTATGAATACAAATTACGAACTGAAACAGACTCCAGGATTATAAATCTGGGATATCTAGGGTGCCTACTCTAGTGTATATCCAGCTAAGGAGGTCTGGTCTATAGGAACCTCTGATAAGATGTGAATGTATTCAGATAGGAATCAGGTGACTGGTTGTGTGTCGTCTTTGCTACATGTCATATTCTGCACAATATGCAATACGTTGAAAGTGACAATTGGTTTGCGTGGCTACAGGGGTGGAGGCAGTAAGTCCTTAGTTGAAAAAACAGATTATGTTATTTTTTATCAAGGCTGTTTGGAATGTAGCAGTAGCAGTAGAGAATATTTTGGGGGCTGGACTTTTGATTGAAGAGTGAAGAGCTTTAATTGATTGCAGTCACCTAGTGGCTTAGATTTGGTCATCACAAAGAAAGCATAGAAAAATGTTGTGATTGGCTATCTCTGCTGTGACGGGATTAATGTATTCCGAAACTTTAAACAACCATCATCATCTTGATCTTTCAGCTGTATTTGCTAGTGTTCATGAAATATATATTTGTATAAAGATGTCTTGTGGGATGAATGTGTCAAGTGGTGCTTGTCAGGGTACAAAGGGGTGTCTGCAATATTATTTGTGTGATTTGTTTTGCTGTTGAGGTGGTGTCTGAGTATGGTGCGTGTGCTTGTTGGTACAAGTAATGTTGAATGATTGCTTGTGCCTGTGTAAGCAGTCTCAATTATTACAGCAGCAAACAAGCTGACTAGATGCATCCTGGCAGCTAAGACTGCAGAGTAAAGGAAAGAGGTGCACACTACTATTTCCTTATCATATTATGATGTGGCTTTTTGGATTACAATATGTTTTCCATCTAATGGGCATTAACATTAGAGGGATGTAGCGTAGGTGTCCCTAACAAAGACAACATGTTGCTTTGCATGTATAGGTGCACCTGGCACTAGAAACATCAGGGTAGGCACAGGGGATGTCTCAGTTGAAAGGCTGGCATCTACAGAGCAGTATATGAAGGGGGTTAGGAGTGATTGCTCTGCGGTTGCTAGGGATGCCAAAGATCTTTCTTCAGATGGAAAGTGAATGCTATTATTCGAGGAACAAACTTTGGCATGTCTAACAATGATGCCTTGTCCCTGAAGCCTGGTGCTCAGCATGGAATGCAGCACTCAGTACCAGCAACGTTAGGGGTGGTGCAAGGGTGACTTGTAAAGGAGGGAAGTGCAAGAGTAGAAGCACCAGAAGGGGAAGGTTAGGCTGTTTACTACAAATATCAAATATATTTTTTTTAAAAGTACTACTTTTACCCCAACACCAATTTCAGATGCTACTGCACTAAAAAGTGTACATATCCACAAAATGCTTTGGGTTGACCTCAAAACGAATAGCTGTTGAGTAATTGACTGAATAGGGCTCACCTATACATGCCAATGGAAGAGGAGGTCTGCCCCAAAGCCCTGTCTGTGTGAATGTATGTTATCTATTGTTGGTTGCGAGGACATGAGGTCTTACTTAAGAGCTGAAACCTAAAATTGGTCAAGAATATTCTTCAAGTCTTCACGACAGCTCAGCACTGCACTGGGACACGCGGTCATCATACTCTATTACTCTGAGCTTTATATTCCATCCTTTCATTAGAATCAAGATAAATTGTTTTAAGATTATTTGCAGTACTACATGAATTGTAGCAAAGCAGTCTAGTGCACTTGGGGATCCCCATCAGGAAAAAAAACCATGGGGCATATTAACAACAACTTGCGATAATTATTGCAAACCGCGCTTAGCATGATTTTTTTATCACCTCCTATTGCTGGATTTTATCGCAGACATAGCGCAGTATTACCAACGTTTATCTCCACGGCAATAAAAAATCCAGCGATAGCGGCGAATCTCATCTTTAACATGAGTTTTCCAGCAATAAAAATTCTATCGCTAAGGAAAATCTCGCTAATAGGCAGGTGGGGACTTAGCCGTAGAATCCACCTCCCATTGACTATTATGACTAAGTCAGGTTTTTACCAGGTGTAAAATCCTGGCACTAATCGCGGTTAGCGTGCGTTTTTTTATCACGTCGCGGGTATTGCTAATAGGCGATAGCTGTGTTAGCGACTGCTTTCAGACGCTACCAGTTTGGGTTCACCCACTTTGCATGTCATTAGCGATAAATATCACTGACATGCAAAGCGGCCCCCAAACCCTTCGCCAACGCTTGGAAGCTGTCGCTAACTGCTGTTAGCGACAGCTTGATAATTGGGCAATAAAATCGCCGCTTTATGGGCAAAAAGTGCAGATAAAGCGGCGATAACGCCCTTGCTAATATGCCCCATGTTAGCAGTCATGAGGGGCTCGCCTCAGCAATGCCGACAAGGAGGAAATGAGATCCATCAAAATGTACAGATGGGCATCTCATGTTGTGTGCCCGATTTTAATTGAATTGATCCTTGCAGCACTCAGAGAGGCAGCTCCAAAGATCTTGGCTTCAAACTTATATTATTGGCAAAGCGTTCTCTCTACTGTTCAACCTACTGGCTAATATCCTCATAGAACGGAAATATTTATTTATTTTATTTTATTTTGAGAGTTTTATACAGCGCGAACAAGATCTTTGCAGATATCAGAGCGCTTTACAAGTAAAAATACAAAGTAAAAATACAAAGTAATAAAGCGTATATGCAAAGTGATATATGAGGTAGTTAGGTACAAGGTGCTAGTTACATAGGTAGGTCAAAGGACATGAGGTAGGTCACAGGTGTGGTAGTGTAGGTACACTGAGAATAGCCAAACAATTGCGTCAATAGCATAAAGTGCAATACCAAGGAGCATATACTTGCTTAAGCGTGTTTAGAGTATTTAGAGTTTAAAGGTGGGCCAAGTTGAGGTGGGTGTGTGCAGGATGTATAGTCCCACAGGTGCGACAGTAGAAGGGAAGTAAGGATCGTTGAGGTGGAGAGGGTAAAGTGTGCAAAGTCAACCAGGTGCGTCAACAATATAACAATATACATAATCAACCAGGTGCATCAAACATTATAACAAAATACAAAGAGTGAGCGTATACATTTACGTAATTCGATAATACGGGTGGTACAATAGGCCAAGGTCGGGCAGGGCTTACAGGGCAGATTCATGAGTGATACGGAGTAATAGGTCATGTGTATTTTGCCATGAGGATCGCTTTAACTTCTTTCTTAAAGATTGTGTTGGAGGAGATGAGCCTTGTTTCAGGAGGGAGTGAGTTCCAGATCCTGGGTGCCATTCCTGAAAAGGAGCGTTTATACGTTTTTTCCTTCCGAAATCTTCGAGGTTTCAGCAAAAGATTGTTTGTGCTTCTAGTAGTTCGGGAGCCACCCGAAATTGTCAACTTTTGAGTGAGGTAGGCGGGTGAATTCAGATGCACAGCCTCGTGTGTCATGCATGCGATTTTCAGTTGAATTCTGGCTTCAAAAGGTAGCCAGTTCAGTGATTTAAAGTCCGGGGAGATATGCGAGTGCTTTTTTGAGCCTGTGACGAGTCTCGCTGCGGCGTTAAGGGACGCTCTTAGGGGTGCCGTTGTAGTTAGGGGGAGCCCGCAGAGGGCGGTGCTACCGTATTCTATGTGCGGGATGACTATAGATTGTACTGCAGTTTGGAAGTCTTTGGCAGGAAGGAAGGGTTTAAGTTTTCTCAGGGTATTGATTTGGAAGTTCGCTCCTTTGGTTGCCTTGCTGATGTGCTGCTGCATGTTGAGATTGGTGTCAAGTGTAATGCCTAAAGATTTTGCTGAGTCTACTACGATGGGCTGTACATTTAGAGCCGTTAATTGCTTAAGCCATGTTTGAGCCGTGGATATTTCAGCGGGAGGTGAGATCAGGAGGAACTCGGTCTTCAGAGCATTGAGTTTGAGGTGATTCTCAGCAAGCCAGGATTGGGTGTTTCTGATCGTGGTGTTCAGCAGCATGATGTCCTTGGGAGATTGTATTTTGAGATAAAGTTGGGTGTCGTCGGCATACATGTGAAAGTGCACATTAGAAGCCTGTAACAACGTAGTGAGAGGTTCCATAACTAGGTTGAACAGTGTTGGGGAGAGGGAGGATCCTTGAGGGACGCCTAGCGATACAGGTACCGGAGAGGACAGCAGGTTGTTGCTTTTGATTCTTTGTGTCCGGTTGTGTAGAAATGAGGTGAACCACTTTAGAACAGTCCCAGATATGCCCATTCTTGTGTTTAACAGTTCGAGTAAGTTCTCATGTTTAACTCTATCGAATGCTGAGGAGAGGTCCAGAAGGATGAGGAGACAGGTATCGTTTTGGTCTAGGATTTGGAGGGCATCGTCCACTATGTGAGTCATGGCAGTTTCGGAACTGTGCCCTGCTCGGAACCCTGACTGATGAGCGTTTAGGAGATCAAACTTATCTATGTGTTTAGTCAATTGTAGTTGTACGCATTTTTCCAACAGTTTAGCGAGAGTGTGAATGTTTGTAATAGGGCGGTAATTGTTTAGATCAGTGGGGTCTGCTGTTGTTTTTTTTAGTAGCGGTGTGACTTGCCCTACTTTGAGGGCGTTGGGGATGGATCCTTGTTGAAGAGAGCTATTGATAATCTTAGACCAGAGTGGGAGAAGCCAGGGGGAAAAGTCTTTTACAGCGTTAGCAGGAAGGGGGTCAGAGAGGTGATTGGAAGGTTTCAAGGCGCTGAGCAGTCTGCCAATTTCTTCTACGGAGTAAGTGTCAAAGGATGACCAAGTAGCATTGTTCTTTGGTTGAGGCACTGCTGTGTGTCGGGGGTTGGAGTACAGGATAGCGTCATTGAGGAGATCGCTTCTTATTCTCTCAGTTTTTTGGATAAAGAAGGCAGAGAAGTCTTCGCAGGAAGGAGTAACGTCCATGGAGCTGATTGTCTGGGGTTGCTCTTTAGATTGTGTTCTGACTAACTCAAACAGTTTTCTTGGACGGTTTTTAGCTTGGGCGAGCTGGAGGCTGAAGAAGTCTCTTTTTAAGCGTTTTATTTTCCTGAAGTAGGCATTTCTCTGTTTCTTTAGACTTTTTAGGTGCACTGCAGAGGGGGCTGACCTCCAGGTGCGCTCTGCCATTCGCATCGCCCGTCTATCCTCATTGAGGCTTCCGTCATACCATGGGTTGGAAGTCTTCTTGGACGAGACTCTTTTTAGTTGCATGGGCGCCACCTCATCGATTATTGTGGATATAGTATTGAGGTAGTGGTCAGTCAGAATTTGAACGTCTGTATCGCCGGGTGGGGGAAGTAGCCGATTGCAGCTGTTGGGTGGTAGGGCGTTTGGGTTGAGTTTCTTCAAGTCTCTTTTCCACACTTTGTGCTTAGGGGGTTGAACTGAGTTAAGTCTGGTTTTTTCCTTGATGAGGAAGGAGACAATATGGTGATCTGACCAGTCACAAGGTTGGATTGACTCCAGTTGAATAGCGCCCTCTTTGGAGATGATAAGGTCAAGGGTAGAGCCTCTCTTATGGGTCGGGCCGTTGCATATTTGGTTGAGATCAAGTGCGTTGAGAAAGCTTTTGAGGCTGTTTACCACTGTGTCACTGCTGTCATTCCAGTGGAGATTGTAGTCGCCAAGGAAAATTTGGGTGTGCTGCCGTCCTGAGTTGGCTGTAATTGTATCCATGAGTTGTTGGACGAAGGAGAGATTGTCCCCAGGTGGGTGGTATATAATGTGTAGTGAGCATACCGGTTTGCTTTCGCTGATGATATCAAGGCAGAGGTATTCACAGGAAGTAAGAGAGGAGACGGCCACTTTGGAGACTGAGAGGTTGCTTCTGTAGATGCAGGCAATTCCACCGCCTATCTTTTTGTCCCTGTCAAGTCTAATGATACAGTAGTTGGGAGGGACAAGGATATCCAGTATAGGTGTAGAGGAATCAGACAGCCATGTTTCAGTCAGAATGGCTAGGTCCAGTTCCAGGGACATGATGAGGTTGGCGACCTCCGTGGAATGTCTTTGGGCCGATCTGCAGTTGAGAAGTATGCATTTAAGGCTAGGGGTGCAAAGGGTGGAGGATGATTCCAAAACGAGGGGTACATTAGTGAGGTTGTTGGGGACAGCGCCTCTATTGCTATCCTTTTGGTGCCTGAGGTGGTTTGAAATAATCGTTGGGATGGACATGTTGTTGGTAGCTAGTGGCTTTTGGGGAGCCGGGTCGTAAGAGTGGAGAAGGGTGTGTACGTCAAGGTCAGAGATCGTGTTGGTGGTGCGTCTGGGGCGATTGGTGGTATTGCAAGAGGGGGTAGACGTCCAATGTGGGGAAAGATGTGTGATGAGGCGAGTAGGAGGTGTGGAGGAGGTGTTGTTAGGTGTAGAGGAAGGAGGAGTATTGCGCTTGGTAGTAATGAGATTGCAATTGTTATTGCGATTGTTGGTATTGCAATTGTTATTGCGATTGTTGGTATAGCGAGGGGGGATAGAGGTCCGGTGTGTGGGGTGTTGTGTGGTAGGGCGAGTAGGAGGTGAGGGGGACGTGGTGTTAGGTGTGGTAAGGGTGGTGATGGGGGGGTCTGATGGGGTGTGTGAAGAGCAACTCTTTAATGGAGTGAAATTCTTCTTTCAATTGGAGGAGGGTGGACATAATAATGTCTAAGGTAATGATGGGCGCGGTGTTGGGGGGGGGTACTGGCGCTGAACCGGCGATTACGTTGACCGGGGGCAGTCCGGGTGGAGAGGCGGAGCTGATGTGGGTGTTGGGGGCCTTAGCGAGAGGATAGGTGTTTTTGGGAAGCGCATCCGTGCTAGGGGGGGAAGGGAATAAGGGGGCGATGTGATGGCTGGCTGTTGTGGGGGAGGAGGTGGAATATTGAGGAGTGAGCGAGGGGGGTGGGAGGTTGAAGGAGGGATGCAGGCTAGGCGTGGCGGGAGTGCTAAGTGTGGGGGGGGCGGAAGTCGGAGAGAGAGTCATGTTGTGTGGGGTGCCATTGGGGGAGGAGGGGTGCTCTGAGAAAAAATGTGCGGGGGAAGGTACGGGAGTGCAAGGTGTGGGGGGGGAGACAGGAGGATGAGCGGAGGTACGAAGGTTAGTAGGGGGGCTGGGAAAGCGAGTGGTGTGTGGAGGGACCAGGTCTATGTCTGTGTATGAGGGGCGGGGAGGGGTAGCTCTGACGGGCAGGTGATTGATAGTGGAGCAGTGTGTGAAGGTGAGGTGCGTGTCTTCTTGCTGCTGAACTGGGTTAGGAGAGTTAAGGGTGGGAGCTGTGACGTTAGGAGAGGTAGGACAGGGGGTGATATGCGTGTAAGTCCGAGCATTGGAAAGGTGCTCTTTGAGAGAGGGGAACATGTTGTCAAGTAGTTCCAGGTTCCTGTCTGTCGCTTGAATTAAGACAATCCCGTTGTTGTATATAGTGATGGTGGTTCTGCCTGGGAGGAGTTGGGACGATGTAATGGAGAGTGTTAGGCCATGTGCGGATTTCCTGGAGGTGGAGACGGTGAATAGGGTGAGGAACACTTTTTTCCATTGCGCTCTGCGTGTTGTGTGGAAAATGATGTCGGTGTTCAAGGGTCCATTGACCGATGAGAAGTAGGTGTCGGCAAAGGGTGTTTCTGGGTGGGACCTAAGGAAGTCGTGTTTAAAACGTTTAGTATCTTTTTTGGTGAGCACGGGAGGGTAGTTTATTTTATATGTGTGTTTGCCGCTGAGCTCCATGTTGGTATGGTGGCAGTATAGCGCAGGGGTTGGTGAACACTAGTGATATGCCGGAGCAAGATGCACATGCAAACACAACAGGTTATCAGGATCAAAGATGGCACTAGCAGGCAGAAAATACACTAGTGAGACGACAGGCATATGTGCAGTCGATGCATTACATGAAGGATAGGTAAAGTGAATACAGGTGAATACAGGTGAATACAGGTAATGCAGTGCGGTTGCAGAATTGTGTAAAGTGGTAGTGCAGAGTACAATTGGAGGAATAGTTCTGAAAAACTATAGACCTAAAATAGACCTAAAATACATGCGGTAGCGTAACAGGGAAATCTTTTCGAACAATTTTGCCATTTAGAAAAAAAGTATTCCAAACAAGATTGCTAGCCCATGGAATGACAGTTTTGTGTCAAGGAGGGCGCTCACCTCACTCCAGGTCATTATGGACCATCTTCAGACATGAACTTTTCATCTGCAAATCAATGATTTCAGGTGTGTTCATCTAATAAGTTCAAATGAAGAAAAATAAGACTACAACACCCAGAATGCATTACGATTTCAAACAAAAGTTTAGAACTGGAAACAGTGGCTGCAATGGAATGGAAAGAAGTGATCACCCTAGAGTCAGGACATGATAATACTGCTTTTGTTAATACTGATTTCGGCCTTTTAGATGGGCAGATTCGTTTACATGCCCAATGGCAATGATCTAGACAGATGGAAAGAAAGCGTTCATCAAAATTAAATGGCTGATTTTTTCGAATCACTAAATAAAAGGTGGGTTTTGGGTACCATTTTGTGGAAAGGATCAAGGTACCTGTTGCAGAACCCCCAAATGGTATTGGCTCACAACCTCATTCTATGAGTATTCCTTGGGAACTCCACCTAGGGTTTCTACACTCCCTTGCACTACTTGCTATCTTCAAAGAGCCTTTTGTCTGGCTTTACTATAGTCTCAGACTCATATCACCCCTATCATTTGTAAATCTAATAGTACCAAAGTTGCATCCTTTGCTGTACGCATTGTTATTTTTGCATTGAAATGTGAGGCGCCTTATACTGAAATGGTGGCAGACTCTGAAACCCTGAGAAATAACATGCAAATCAATTCCCATTCTGCCGGCCATGAACGGGTGCCTGCCAAGATGTGTTTAGAATTTGGAGAGGTGGGTAATAAGTTGAAGTCTGTGAAATCGCATAATGTTTTTTGCAAAATTTCACAAAAGTATGTCAAAATACACAAATGGTTCAAAATGTGGTTTCCTGATACATCACATGACACCATCATGCAATCATGCGTTTCATAGTAAAGCCCCACAAGATACTGTCTGAAAACTGGATTGAGCAGTTTACTGCTTGAGGCTGTCTCCCATCAGCAAAAAAATTACCCTCAATTTCTTAATGAGAAATGTTGTGAATTTCACAAAATTTGTGTAATGCAAAATTCACATATTTCACAAACTCCTCGAACATGATCTACATTTCACATGAGTGCATTGATGACTCTGGTATGAAATATGATACCGTTTTAATGCAGTAAGCACTTATCATTGCTTCAACACTTTAAGACAATGTTTAACATGTGCTACGTACTGTTTAACTTTTTACATAGAAGTTACATAAAGATGCAAAGTGTCATGGATGTAGACAGGAGACTGAAAATGTAATGAATACGGTTGCTTCAACCCCAGTCTCCTTGTTTTTTCTTTTGACAACAGTTTAAAAAAAATATTTTAGGACAAAACTTTGTGTATGTGTGTGTGCGTGTGTGTGTGTGGGTATGTTTGTGTGTGCAAGTGGGGGAATGCGCATGTGTGTGTGTGAGTAATGGCATTAAATGGGATTGTATTTATATAATTAATCTTACCAATAGGCAGTTAGTTTTTTTTAGTTAGGCTGTACATTCATAACCCCACAGCGATAGTTCAGCATAAAATGCCTTCTGTCTATAGATGGAGAGTGGCTGGGTGGTTTGAATTGCAAAATATATTTAAGGATACATTGAATATACACTTCAATTTAAATTAAAAAAGGACCTCATTGGATGCTAATATCTATTTAATGCTAATTGGGTTAATATTTGTGTCTCTCACTGTTATCAATACAATATCATACGTATATTTAGGTGCATATTTTTCTCAAGTGTTTTAATCATGAGATGGTCGAATGATTCTAATTGCCCATTTTATGCGTTTCTTAATAACACAAATGTTTTTAAAAAATGCACAAAAACCTAATGCTTATATTGGATCATTGAGGTTGCAGTTGCACCCATAGCAGTTAACATATAACATACGCAGTCGTAGTTGCACATATCGTACTCATTTTATCAACCTCAGCATGGTGAGAAGCCAGGTTTTGAAATTGTATCTTGCACATTAAACAGTGCTATCAGCATCATGCCCAAAACGTGCCACTGTATCTTACTTGCATGCAGCTCTCATTTGTTTTTAGTTGTGCGTAAGATTAAAAATTCGGCTACAAATGTTAGCAAAGTTTACGAAATTTGCGAAATTTGCGAAAATTAACAAATTTCATGTGTGTGACGTATGCAAATACCACAAATCTTCTTGTGCCTGTGTAAACCCGTGCCGAATAATTTTTACACAAAGGCCCAGATTTCCCATTATTTGATGCAGCACAGCAAGACTACCTGCTGCGCTGCGTCAGAGAGGACAGGAATGCGCCACATCTATCAAGCTACTGTGCATCCCTGCTCTCTCCTTGTGATGGTGTTCTGTGTGCTGCTTAGCATCAATGCAGGCACCCTTGTGACATGGTGCAGGGGTGCCTGTGTTGCAGGCAGGATTGTTTTTGTGCAGGAGGCATTTTCCTCTTTCCAAGTGTGCTGCAGAATGAGAAAACAATGTGGAAAAATAAAGTTGCTCCTCTATCGGGAAGGCGTATGATTTTGACCTATTCTGAGGAATACCAGTCTTGGTAAATCTGAGAATGTGCCAAAAAACGTTGGTGGATGTATGGGAACAGCGAAGTTCCACCCATAGAACGCCGTCCCGGCGCAGAGTCATGCAACACAGCGTCTTTCACTGCTTTGTGTAACTCCAGATTTGCCAAGAAATGCAGGGCCACACAAGGTGCCCTTGCTTGGCTTGGTAAATCAGACTTAGCAATTGTATTACGCTTGCGTGACACAAGAGCGACGCAATCCTTTGTTAAAACTGGGCCAAAATATTTTGGGCGACAGAATTCATTCTTCTCAGGTTCATCCCATGTTAATAAAATGGGTAATGTTGCAGTTGGGTCATAATAAATACCAATTCAGTTTATTGCAGAGAAGTTTTAACCCCTTCGACGCTCATGACGAGCTCAGCTCGTCATGAGTTACGCCTGTCGTACGCTCATGACGAGCTGAGCTCATCATGAACCGCGGGTTTTCGCAAAAGTCAGCGCACAGCGGGAAAACCCGCAGCGCGCATGGAGTTAAAGCATGGGAAAAGTGGGCTCTGGCCTAGCACCCCAGTCTTTCGTAGCACGCGCTGCATCACATTTTGCGATGCAGGGCACGCTACGAAAGTCATTTTATTAATTAAATTGTTTACTTACCTCCAATTATCCATATGCCGGTTTTTAGCACCCCCAACCTGCCCCTCCCCCGCCTCTCTGCCCCACCGCAACTCCCTCCACGGGCCGCAGCTACTCCTCTAACAAAAATGACATTAGAGAATCTATCAGGGAGTCATCAGTTTCACTGGGGTAAAAGTATGCACTGAAGCCCATAAGGCAGCTCTAATCATAGAGATAAACGTGTAAAGAAAAGGGGGCAATTTAGCATTTACCTCAGTAAAATTCACCTCCTTTTACACGTAATATTGTCCTGGATACATAATACCTATCTAAATATCTCAGTATCTATTGAGTGGCAAAATGTTTTTAATTTTTTAATTAGCTGTGGATCTACTCGTTTAATCAAACTGAGGAAGCAATAAAAAAAGAAACCATGATGCCTTTCCGAGCTGTGTCTTTCTTTTGTAAGCCAAAGGCAATAACATTAGTTCTGCCATCTGATATCTCCAATCTTTTGATCTCCAAGCACCATTTTATTACTTCCTCCAGCATTGACGTGGTAGTGTTTCGCGATCCGATAGATATTAGTTCATTTATTTCCCAGAAATTCTGTTTTTTGTGTAACATGAACTGCAGTGTAACAGATGGTATTGTGACCTGGCAGGACGTACCAGGCGTCTATTGTTGGGCAATGCCAGTAACACCTAATGTTGTGAGACGCTATAAAAAAACACAGCTGCTAGGAAAGACAGAATGTTACAATCCAGTCAAACAGCATGAAATGTATTTTTATGAAATCTTTTAGTGCCCATATTTGCCTAATTTTGTGCGTTTACTATTCAATATAAAAATCCTACCCCGCCTGGAAATTTTGCGAGATGGTTTAAATGGTTTGAAATTGTATCACTCGCTTATCAGACTGCTATGGTTTGAAAACAAATTACTATTCCGAAATACAGTTTCACATTTTTGCAAAATAATTACGCTTTGTATGTTTTTTGGCAGAACCATGGTCTACAGGCTAGCATTCATCTGCAGGGAGTTGACCCACAAAATAGAGGGGATATGTACAATGAAGTGGCGGAGCTTGTCGTTAGCCTCCTGAGCTTAACGACTCGCTCCACCACTTCGGAAACGCAAGGCTGTGCAATATTTACAAGAATGTGTGCAGCCTTGTGTTAACAGCTTTGCGCCAACGCAGGCACCCTTGCACCAGAGTGCAAGGATGTCAGTGTGCAGGGGATGATTGGTTATGTGTAGGAAGGTGTCCCTTCCTGTACATAAACAATCCTAAAATGCCATTTTATAACTTTCCTGTGTGCTGCTTCATGCAGCACACATGAAAGTTACAAAATGGCATTTTTTAAAAAGGTTTGTTTATGTGCAGGAAGTGACACCTTCCTGTACATAAACAAACCATGGCATTTTGCTTTTCTCATGTGTGCTGCACAAGGCAGCACACATGGAAAAAGCAAAAAGAAAGAGAAATAATGCATTTCTCCTCGTGTCGCCAAATTAAGACCAGAATTTTCCAGGTCTTAATTTTGGCACTGCCTCCTCTGTACGCCACTCTTGTACATAGGGGCAGCGTCAAATACAAAAGGTGTTGCGGTGGAACGCAAACCAGAACACCCACTGCACGCCCCTTTCACGCTAAACATAGTGTGAAAGGGGGCCTTATTTACAAGGCAGCGTTAAGCCACGTTAAGTGGCTTAACGCTGTCTTGTACATAAGGCAAGGCCCCTATCGCCACGGGAATGTCACAAAAAGTGATGTTTCCGTGGCAATAGGGGCTTGTACATATGCCCCATAGGGTTGTTGTTATTGTGTTATTAAATTATCGTACCCAGAATATCGCCTATCATAACATCATGACAAGAAGTATACATGGTTAAGTATAGATTTCCTATCCTTAACTCTACATCAATGTAACTCCTTCAAGATACCTAGATGTGGAGATAAGAATAGTAAATCAATACCTGCTTATTTTTACATACATTCACAAAACTATCGCAGTCGATAGTCCAGGAAATAATATTGTCTATTAATTCAGGGCGCTATTTTGTCACTCGATACGGTGATATACAGTGGAACTTTGAGAAAAACTGGTACAACCGCTCTAATTTTCTTAAACAGCTTTTTGATTAGACTTCTATTTTAGGAAGGTCTAGTCCATGCACACATTAACTAGTGGTCAGAGCCAAGCTACTTTACCAAGGCCCTCGGCACAACTTCAGCGGCATTCCCAGTTTGGACAGGAACAGGAATTTCCATCCAACTGGGATGAGGAGTTATGTGGTAAAACCATTATATTCAGGTGTTCCATGACCTCATTTCACAAGTGCAAACTTAGTGGAATATGTTTTTTGTATAAACTGCAACTTTTCAACCTATGCTAACCCTGCAACAGCGGTTGCAATTGTTTTCTGTATAAAAATAAATAAATAAATAAATAAATAAAAAAGAAAGTGTGGCAAAATGAAAATGCAGAAATTGCTGCACAAACGCAGATTTCCATAGTTGAAAATGTGCATCAATGCTACACTCGTCATTACTGTATCTTACTGCATGATTTATTCCACATGTGTGGTATGATCACATCTCCTACTGAGGCTCTATTAAGGGGAAATAATTCAACACATGTAAATACAAAGCAACTTGTACTAGTCATCAAAAACACAGTGGTGTTTTTTATCTAAAGCCGTGTTTTTTTGGTGTTGATGCCTGAATTTCTGCTTTGTATCATTATACTGTGGTCAAAAATAGTCTTTATTCGATATTTTTCAATCATAAAAGACATTTACAATACAAATTCATCCCCCACCCCATAGATAATAAGATCCACATTTGGTCAATCGTTACCACTATCCCCCTCATCGCATCATTATACACTCCTATGTCATTCTGATATGAAAACGTATCTCTGACGCAATGTGTTGGATCGCAGTTCTTGTTCTGGATCTTAATATACAACCCGGTTCTCTGTCTTTCTTCAGACACTGACTGAATATCTATTTCCTGATTCTGAATCAAACACCTAGCTCTGGATCAGTTTCCTTTCTCTGAATCTATTCCCTGGCTCTGAATCGGTATACCTTCTTATTCTCAAACAATAGTCAAGTATTGACTATTGGCCTGGGTGAAACTTAAATTACACAGGCTTAAGCACATATTTTTGGGCTATTTCACATTAAGCTTGTTGTGGCAATTCCTGAAATTGCGTCATTACGGTCACTTCCCATAAATACGTGCCATTCAGGAAAAAAATCACCACAAATGCACATATATAACACAACGAGAGAGGCTGATGTTCACCTTTTTTTAAATTCATCCTCATGCCAAAAATGAATGCGAAGACGCATTTCGTGCTAAAATACATTGCAAAAGAACAGATTTGGATTTCACGTATGTAGGTGTTATTTTGCGCAATTTTGAAGAACTTTTTTGTATAATTAGACAGAAGCAAACTACGCGCATTTCACACAGCCCTACTCTAAATATGTGTCCTATCTCCAAATGTATATTATGCCTCTGAATGTATGCACTTTTTCAGAATATGTGCCCTTGCAATCAATGGTTGCATTCATTTTCAATGTACAGTCTGACACTGAATCTGTATTTACGCTCTGAATTGATGTCTCGGCTGTGGATCTGTGTACAGGCACTGAATCTTTGGTCTGGTTCTGAAGCTCCAGCCCAGTGCTGAATCTGAATCTATATTCCAGATCAGAATCCATACTGTGGTTCTGAAAACCTTTGCGTTTGCTCAGAATCCTGGTTCAGAAACCTTTGTCAAACTTTGAATCCATGACATAGCCCAGAATCAGTGTTCTCATCCTTAATCTGTATGCTAACTCTGAATTTTGCTGTGCTTTCGAATCTGTGCTCTGGCGTGGAGTTTAAAGCCCCAGAGCAGCAACAATGTGCCAACCTACTCCTCATTTCAACATTCTGATAGACTGGATATGCTTTCCTACACAGGAAATCTAGTAAGGTGTTCGAAAAGGATGTCATTATTGCTCCCTATCCAAGCACTAGACCTTGCCGGAGTGTAGGAGACACACAGGCTGAAATCGACCTACTTTTACATGTGTTAATCGCACTCCTATGACAAGGTCATGGCCATGACAAGGCCATGACAAGGCCAAGCCAAGGTTAACAATTCTCACCAGTTGGCAATTAATCATGGCATTCTAGCCCCTTTTTCTACCTCCCAGTTAGGAAGATTGCTTCTAGCAAGCTCTAATAATTATGTGTCATGACTGCCCCAACCCTTCCACATGAATGTGAGAGGTGTGTGAGAAGAATGTTGTGTCCTTTGTGGTTTGGATACCCCAGCACCAGTGCCATGTCATATCAACATACCCTTAGGTGTATAAATGTAGTTCAAAATGATACCTTATACACCTTTCCTGATTGCCCGGTGTGCTGATCCTCCTTCAGGCTCCAGCCATGATAAGCACGGTCTTAGGTAACTAATATTAAATGAACAAAGGCCTCGATAGAGCAGGATGACCTCTTGGTGTTCACCTTCCCTGCATCATGCTGGATTCAGCAAGAGAAGGAGCACCTGAAAAAAGAGACTGTGGACAATGTTGTTGCCGCTACAAAACACCTTAACAAAAGAGATGGGCTGTCAACCAACACACTTCCCGTGTACAGCTCACGTATGGAGAAACTAGCCCCACCATCAGATATGGATTGGGTGAAGAGTGTCTTGAATCTAGCCAGTTGATATTATAGACTACCTTCTAATACCAAGTTGTTAAAGTGACTGTAAATATTGTGGGATACTATTTTCCATGAGTCTTCATTGAACCAAAAAGGAAATTCATGTGGCAGTGATTGGATCCTCCAAAATCCAAATGTAGCCTAAAATTTAAATGCCAGTTGAAGTGACACAAACTGGCTTGCGAGTCCAGTCAAGTGTTTTCCTTTTGATTTGATGGAGACCAATACTGACATAGTCTGGGAAAAACACTGTGGGGAAGATTTACAAGTCCCTTGCAACACATTTATGCCGCCCCACTTCTGTGACGCAGTGGCGGCGTAAACCATGCACCATGTTGCGCCTTATTCACAACGTGACACATCTAGTTAGATTTGTCACGTTGTAAAGTCCTGCGCCACATTAAACCTGCTTCAGGTTTAATGTATGCAGGGTGGGCGTTCCGTCGGAAAAAGCCTGGGAAAAGTGACGCAGTGAAATCTACAAGATTTCACCGAGTCACTTTTCCGACGCTGCTGTGTCAAAACCCTGCACCTGCTTGAAGCAGGTGCAAGGCCTGATGCAGCATAGTAGGTATGGGCAGCCCCTGAGCATTGCTGGAGTTGTGTCGCGCTTGCGACACGACTCCAGCAACGCGCCGCCCTAACGCCATCAGATGCGTCACGCATCTGTTTATCCTTGCGTCACGATGAGCCTCATTGTAAATGCGGCGCATCTGTGGTGGCGCAAGGGTAAACTTGCTTGACGCATCTTACCTGGCGCATCCCTGCTGATATGCAGGGATGTGCCAGTCCTTGTAAATCTGCCCCAAAAAGCTTTGCTATTCTTCCTGAAAGAGTAGGAATGATGGTCCAGGATGACAATGAAAAGCCTTCTCTTCTAAAACCTGAAGAGAAGGAGTGCATGTGAGATTGAAACAGTTAAGAGTGTGTCTCACTAGAGAAGAAGGGCCAGAAAACAAAGCCGATTTGACTGGCACTACTTCATATCCTTGGTGGAACGTTAAGGCAGTGTTTAGTGTAAACACCTCTTACAGCCATATTATACAAGCAGGTTTCTGGTGGTGATAATTTGTGACAAGAATGGGTGTATATATTATTATGTGGCATTTTTCTGTTTTGTTGATGTGTTCAGTTATGTTTTGTGCTGATGTGCTTTTGTGTTGAATTACTGCAATATAATGTTGCTATGTTTTACTGTGGCTGTTGTGTGTGTTTTATTTTGGTGTTTTGTTGTACAGTGCCCTGTTATATTTTAATTGTGTTGTTAGATTGCCATGCTTATGTGATTTTGTTATGCTCTATTGTTTTTCAATGATATGACACCACATATGCCAAAGATATGCCACAATTCCAGGTAAAAGCAAGATCTACCTTTAAACCTCTGTGACAAAAAATCATCTACCTTTGTATAAGTTGGTAAAATAGAGCTCCTTCAGCTCTTTAACTACTTAAGACAACTGTCAGGCCTGTAGCAGAGACCGATTCTTAAATGAGAGCTAGCAGTGCTCACTCCATGTAAAATTCCCTGAGGAGTCTACCAGAGATTGCAGAGTGCAGAACAGCATTTGCAAATTGCATGGAAAGGGGTCACAGTCATTCTGGGGGAACTCCTGCTTTGTGTGACCTACTTGAGGTACTTTCTCTTCCCATCCTATGACTACTGTGTCTTTGTTTACAGCCACGAAGTGCTTGGAGCCTTCTTGTGCTGTTTGTACACCCACCAGCAACAAGACCTCAAAGTTTCAGGATTATACTGTTTCCACCTGCATAAAGCCTGTGTTTCTCAGTGCTTGTGACCCTGAGGAACTCTGCAGTAAGTCACCATGGACTGAACTTTCCATCACCATATGGTACAATCATAATTTCTATTATCAAAGCCATCCAGTTCTTTGTTCACTGACCATGAAAGTCCTTGATCCCACTCTGAATGATGAGCCTGTGAGCAACATGAATGATGCTGCACCTAGAGACACATTAAACAAGCATTGTAAATGCAATAGGTCTCGCTTTAGAAAAGTTGGAGCTATTGGTCCTGTAAATGACAAATATTTTATTTATGTGTTGGTTTTTAAAATAGCTAAATTGATAGATTTGTCATTTACAATGCCAATAGTTATAACTTTTGCGAATGTGACACCTATAGCATTTGTAATGCAACATGTTTTGTATTTACGTGACTTAGATGGCAGCTCTGGTTGTTAGGCCACATCTCTAGAGAGATGTACGAAGTACTGAGGAAGGCAAGATAAACTGCACTTCAATAATGATGTCGAAATTAAGTTAGTACCTCTTTGATCGTTTTACTGCAAAATTGTGAAAATTATGAGACTCTAGTTCAGAACAGTTCGAATTTAGCTGTAGGACAAGGCAACCCAAGAAGTGCCAGTGCAAAGTGTTGGAAGTAAGTGTGGCCAAGCATCTACTGTAAACAGAGGCCACGTTGTCAGTAAACTTGGGAAAATATGTAGCCTGGCCCAACATTAAAAGTGTTGCAGTCACTGGGTGTAGGCCATTAAAACAAGCATGAATGAAAATAGAGATTACGCAGAGAAAAAAATTAAAATAAAGGGGTATCTTTAGTAGTAGGAGGAGGGGACTCTAGAATGAGAGAAAAAAATTTGCAAAAAAAGTTTAAAAGGTAAATGGAGAGGGTCGGTTTAAATAAAAAGGGCTGTAGGAATCCTCTCGGGTAAATTTAAAATGAAAACGTACTCTGCATTTTAAATAACATGCATTTGTAACACACGGACAGAGGGAGAGAGGACATGAGAGCAAAGCAAATGGGCAGCCTGTGAAAATGTATGGCCCGATGAAGGAGATAAGGTATGCGTGGTGTGGGGATGTTGTGAGGGCTGGAAGGAAGGGGCCCCAGAAGAGAGACTCCGGATGCGAAGGGCTGCATGTTTTTTTAAGTAAATGTGCGCTGATGCATTTGGAGCACGGAAGTGAAATGCAGACACCTCCAGTATTAAACGTTTAGTGGGCGGTCAAAGGGAAGAGATGAAAAAAGTGTATCTTAACAAAACTGACTCCGAGATGGAAGGCTAGTTCCGCCGCCAGTTGTGAATAAGTGCAGCGAAGACTTGGGGGTGAGAGACAGAGGCTTTTTTTTAAGTAGCAGGCGGAAGCAGGGATGCCAGGAAGCAAACAGGGAAAGGCTGTGTGTGTGTTTGTGTGAGACGGCAAAGCGACAGGCTAAATAAACAAGCAATGCTGCCACCATTGCCAGAAGGCCATGTTACATGTACCACGTCATACAGGAGCTAGATGCTGTACAACATGCTAAAACATTTTTTAAATGAGAAGCGATGATGCAACTGATGTGTCAGCATCAGAGAGCATAAAAGGAGACACGGCCTGGCGGCCGTGAAACTGAAAGTACGGCCGGCCGGCCGTGAATAATTAGGGGATGAGAAATGCGCTGGGAGGAGAAATGCAGAGCGCACGCTGAGAAGCTTGTGGGAGGGAGGCTGGGCTGCCTTTGATGTGGTAATGCGAGGCAGGCAGGCAGGCAGCTGGTGGCATTGTGCACGCGCTTTTTAGGGCTTGCGCTTGCGCAATGACCTAAAAAGCGCACATGCACTGCATGGAATCGCCAGTGGTTAAACTCTGGATAAGCCACTATAGAGCTTCGCCAGCTATGCGCAAGCGCATCAGCAGGCGAGCCCTAAAAAAGAATAAATAAACAGAAAACATAGAACTCTGACTTTGCCCAGAGACAAATGCACACTGCAGTGGACATATACAATTCAACCATATTATGTAGAGGGTGCACCTTTAACTCAATGCGCAGAGCACAGACTTGGTCAGTGTGCCCTATGACAGATAATGTCCTGCCCCAAGGCAGGCCGTAATTCACAGCTGCCTTGGGATCATTGCTTTAGTGAAAGGATGATTGAAGCAGTCAGTCCATTTCTCCCTTTGCAGGTGGCAGCGCGGACTGCCTTTCAAAGCTGGACAGAAAGCCTCTGGCAGGTGGGTGCAGGGAGTGAGTGCACCTGCTACAGGGAGATGTCAAGGGGATCCACTGGAACTCTTTTCTCCAGTTCTATGGGGTGCCATCAGGGGGTGCACTGACTTAGCTCCACCTCATAAGTGCTGCACTGACACTCCCCTAAGATCTCCTTTGCCTCTTCGCCTACATCTATAATGCAGAATAGGCATAGAGACAAATTGTTCCCTCATTTGCATAGCCACACCCCCAATCAAATGAAGGCTCGCCCCATGATATTGTGTCCGTGCACTTGTAGAACTGGTGCTATCTTTATTACAGAAGGGGCTGCTCAAGCGTCTGCAGCCTATTCTTAAATACAAAAGTGCCCTGGAGGCATAGAAAGTGGATGTACACGTCCATTGAGTCCCTTGGGCTCCATGTGCATTACACCCTTCTGGTCAGTAGATCACCTACACAGAAAGAAAAACAGAAAGCCCTATTTTCTGGAAAATTACATTTAATTATAGTGGTAATGTACATTTAACATGGTATTACACTCTGAATTAAAAGTATTTCTTTTGTAAAAATATATACTACAGTGTCCCTTAAAAATCTTCATTATTTTCCCCACCCTTTGGAGGGGTCCTGATCATTTCGGAGGTGGGAATTAATAAAGAAGGTTTACATTTTTTTGTGGATAACATGCAGAAATTTACCTTACCAATTTTTCCCCATCGTATTCCACCTGGAGGCTTTGTCTGCTTGCAGAAGCTAAAATCTCTGGGTGGAATACTACTCACCATTGGTCTCCCCACTAAACTCATAATTGTGTTGAACTTTCTATCTCTGACTGCTGTGTGTCGGAAATTAGGTTACTTGTTGAGGGGGTGAAACCCTACACAAGCAGCAAACACGTTTCTTGTCAGGGTTAAGTCATAAGCAAGCCCCAAATTAACCTGTGCTCAACTCTCTGGTAGCTTGGCACAGAGCAATCAGGCTTAACTTAGAGACAATCCATAAAGTTTGATGCAGCACTTCAAACAATAATGAAGTGAAAACACAACACAAGAAAAATCCCACGGCAATTTAGAAAAATAGATTGAATTTTATTGAACAAATCAAGCCCAAAATTAGAAAAATCCGATCAATACATAAGCAATATTAAAGAATTCAGTGAATATAGTAACAAAAAGTATAAAGCACCAACTGTAGATATCTGGTTGCGCCAGACCAAGACAAAGTCACAAGTTCACCCCAAACGTGATGGAGCATGGGCCGGGTACAGAGACCCACTTAGGCCCACTGAACACAGTACTTAAATCCTGGTTGTGAAAAGATGCAAAATCCCAAGTTGAGGATGATGTGCCGAGCAGCAGAGGTGATGTGGGCCTGGGCATGGGGATGCGTCATGCAGTGGCGTTTCCACGAAGCTGTGAAGTGTGACGCAATGTCCTTGCATGGAGATACATCATGTAGTGGCAGTTCTGAGAGGCTGTGTGAAGCGAGGCAATGTCCTTGCTTGGAGATCCACCAGCGCCGATGGCCTGCGATGGGCAATGCAACGACCTTGCATCTGGAAGATGGCACAGAAGGGGTGATGCATCAGATATGAGGGCAATGTGTCTTACAGCAAAGGACATGTGCTGATTCTGTGGGAGATGCGCTGAAGAAGAGATGCATTGGTTCTGCTGGTTCCACAGATGGCAGGCAGCATCCCTTTACGCCCACATCCAACGGTCCAGTACTGGGGTGGCACCACTTTGGAGGGCAGGACTGACAGTTGGTGGAGTCTAAACACTGGGTTCGAGTTTGCTGGAAGCCGGTTATGTCCCTGAAGCTTAAGATCAGGAGGCCAGCTAACTACCCTTGGAGTCACTATGGAGTTCTGGGCCTAGAGATGCAGGTCCAGTCATTCTGATGCAGGCATGAGAGCAGCATAGCAGTAGGTCAGCACAGCAGGGTTGGGGCCTTCTGAGCAGCAGTGCAGCAGAGTGGCAGTCCTTTCAGCAGCACGGCAGTCCTTCTTCCTGGCAAAGTCTAAAAGTCCAGCTGTGCACTGAAGAGTTGGGTCTAAGGGTTTAATATTAGTACCTGGTGCACACTTTGAAATGGAGGAAACTTCTAGAGGTTTCCACCCCCCTGAGGTGTTCGGCATCTCCTTTGTCCCTTTTCTGGTCCCAGCATGTCTGCGGTCACAAAAGACCAATGTCAAACCCTCTGTGATGTGCAGACAGATTCTCCCCCTGATTAAGTCAGAGTGACCCATCCTGCCAACACCTATCTTCCTTTTGTCTCACTGTCTGAGAATAACATGCAAAGACCAACTGCCAGCTAAACCTAGTCACATGATACAACAGCAGGCTCATGCAACAAATGGTTAATACAAAAAAATAAAGACTTTCTAAACGTTACAATCAAAAACAGTGTTTGGGCTAATACTGTGGCAGCAAGGCTAGACTAATAGAAACTATAACTACATAAAAATTGCCAGTGCTGACGATCTTCTCATACATTAAATTAAACTTTTTGCAATCGCACAACTGAATTCCTGCGACCACCATTTATTTTCAATATTTTCAATAAACATTTGATAGCACTTTCTACAACACCATCGAAGACAGTTGACCAACAAACATGGAAAACAATACATCAAACACTTCAATATTGGTCAACCACATGACATTTAACAACCCATATGACCATCACATGTGAATTTAGGCACAAAAAACATGATATAAAAGAGATATCCTTGTCAACAGCCAGCCTTTATGCATATTTTGCTAGCACCTCTAGGTTAAAGCCAACAGCCTAGACTAGATACATTGTTTGTTTCAAACAATTGGCTACTCTCCTAGTGGGTTTCAAAGTCAGAGCTGGTATACAAAGGTGTTGTTGTATACATACAAATTTGTCATGTTGTTTTGTGCTTAAATTCACGTGTTGCTCATATGGGTTGTTAAATGTGTGATCACGAAGAGTTTATTTAAATGCATGAGAAGATCATCAGCACTGGCAGTTGCTATGTTGTCTAACTTACTAAAAGTGCGATAGTGAAAAAAGAATTAAGGAGATTTTCACTACCAGTACATGTAAATTTTAAAAGTATCTGTCCTACTTTTTTTTAAAAATACTGAATTCTGCCATAATGTCCTACCCTAGGGGTGACTTATGTGTACTAATGAGGAAGGTTTGGGCCAGGCAAAAGGTTTATTTTGCCATTTCGAAGATTGAAGGCAAAAAAGTTAGGGGAGAACACATCAAGGATGCCAGGTCTGACACTGAGCCCATCAGAATAATGGACCACTTACACTGAGGGCCAGAGTACAGTTTCCTACAACTCTTAAAGTAAGATTGCGCTTTTTGACCTTGCTATCCCTCCAAAGTCAATGTCCAAAAATAAGGTACTTGGCAATTTAGAGAACTTGCACTAGTAATGGTTCTAGTGGTTTTGGTGACAACAAGCAATACATGTTACAAGGATTACTCAGATTCCCCTGAGTATTCAAGGACAAGAAGAACTTTCTTGGCATCAGATTTGAGCCTTTGTTCTGACTCTGAATCTATACTCATAATCTAAAGGTTTATCATCACCCCAAATCCACATCTTATCTCTGATTCTCTGTTCTGGCTGTCAACTTTTGTTTGGTTTGTGAAGCAACATCTTCAATCAATATTAGTTGAGAATCTATATCATTGTTCTGAATCTGTTTCCTGTCTTTGAAGATGCACACTGGTAATTAACTGGCATTTCAGCTTGGTTAGTACATTTCCTTGGCTAGAAGCCATTTTCATTTCATCATACCAAGCTTTCTACATTGCGGATGTTTATTTTCCGGCCTAACGCCACTAAGCCAATGGCTTACAATTGTTCATAAATCAAAGCATATTAACATTGATAAGGATCAGGTTAAGTCAATAATATACTTCACATTCAATGGAAGGTTTATATGATTTAATAAAATTGGCCATAACCATTCTTGGTTTTTTTAATCTCTTTTTAGTGCATTGCCCTGTGATTCATCAATACATTTTTTTTTTGAGGTATACACTAAGGAACACGATAAATCTTGAAAGTTTGTGGTAAAACAATTGTTGGTCTTAGTGTTGTTATCACTTTCAGAATGCAGTGGCAGTATCAAACTGATACCTCGCGGATAAATGCCACGATTAAGGTGGAAATGTGAGGAGAAATCACTGTGTTTTAAAGCTGGTGGCACTGACATTTTAGCATGAAAAATATTAATTTATTCGAAACAACCTTTAGGAGTGCAGCTGCTTTTTTTAGAGCTTCCTTAATCTGTGGTCCCTGCTGCTCTGGGGTACGTTGCAATTATGAAGGTTTATGACAGTGTTTGTGTGCCCAGTTTGTAAAACTTTGAGGCCCATTGACTGGAGGTTTGAGGAAGCTGTAAGGGGTGGAGGGAAAGACCATAATTTCATGATCATACTCATGTTGAGAAGATTCATTTTAAAACTGTGTGCTGTATGGTAGCAGGAAACAAAAGTCAAAGAGAGGCGTTTGAGGAGTTTGCGAGGATATAGACAGAGCACGTCTGGGTACAGTCTTTCACTGTTAGATATTGGTGATACGAGTGAGGCAGGGGGATCAGCTTCAGACTGGGACAAAAAAAACCTGGGCATTAAAAAACAGAAATGTGGGCCACATTTGTGCATCCCGATTCAACACTTTTTGGACAACACTGTATTGGTGGTGCATAGTTGAGTATTTTTGGGAACATTTGTGGCAAGTTAATTGTAAAGTACAATTAATAAGTAGACATCTTTCCAGGTGGTTAATTTGACTACACTATACAGTATGTTGGGGTAGATTAGTGGCACTAGGGGCAATGTAAATCACCTCAATGATTTTTCCCACCCAAAAAGGGTATGGGTGTGTGTATGTGTGTGTGTGTCTGTGTGAGTGTGTCTGTGTGCGTATGCATGTGTGTATCATGTCTCTACAATCTGATAGCACGTATGAAGGCTCCCCTGGCACTACAGCCCCAGAAGTAATATTACCAGCTTTGCAAATCTAGTTCATCTCTGGAATGTACCTATTTCTAGATTGGCCAGCCTAAACCTCTGAGAGATTTTGAAGATGTGGATAGGGGCCTGAGGGCGAGGAAGCATCCAACCATTGCCTATGGTAAAAATTTAGATTGTCTGGCAAAATCTGGACCATTGGTTGTGAAAACATTATTTTGCATTCTCCCTACTTGTGACTACCTGTATGCTATTTACACTCCAAAAGTCACAAATAGTCTCCTGCTTTTTTTGGGGCACAATGCCAAAATGGGTCATCTTTTATCCCTCCACTTTACTGATTTCTTTCATGTGTGTAAAGGAGTACCACATGAAATTATAGCATACAAAGTAAATTAGTGACTTACAACTATAAACTGCGAGCATTATTTATTGTATAGGTGATAAAATACCCTGTGTCGTACATTATATATATATTGCAAGTCACTGAGGAGAGGAAAGATGCCAAAGATTAGGCTCCTTTATATGTTCATGGAATTGCAAGTTGAATCACTCTCTTTTTAAAGTATGGGACAGGGTATTTTATTCCTTATAATACATGGTCACACCATTGCTCTTCTCACAAACCACCAAAACTTTTAAAGTTTTTCCCCTTCATATGAGTCAGATAGTATGGTTGCAGACATCTAGAATAAAGATAGAGGCCCTGATTCACAAACTGCACCTTCTAGTACATGTTGTACTGCTTGAAAATGTACTACAAAGTGCAATTCACAAGCGATGTGCAGAATTTACGGCTCGTCATTACCTATAATTATGTGTGTGGATTACTCATCCCACCTGAGGAGTCTCCGGACATGCAAGAATAAGTTTTAGAAGTAAATGTTGGAGGGACTGGAGGGAGTGGGTGGAAAAAGGTCAAGAAGAGATATAAGAGAAATTTACAGCCTGATTCATGTAGGCAATAGCGCTCGCAAAAGGGCCAGATTCTGAGAATCTGGCCCTTTGCGAGTGCGATTCTTGCATTTGGTATTCATGATACCAAATGCAAAAATCGCTATGTAAGAATTCGCATATTTGCGTGGAATGGCATTTAAGGAATCTCTAATAGAGATTCCTCAAATGCTATTCATGACACATCCTGAAATTGCGATTTAGCACTTTTGGGGCCGCTATTTACCGAGAGGTCAGACCTGTCGGTAAATAGCAGAAACTCAGAAAAATGCTTTTAAAAGCATTTTTCTAAGTTGCATGTTGCACACACACATGTCCTTTGGACATGTGTGTGCGCAACACCTGTCCAATTGTGCATTTTAGGGGTGCTACAGGGCGTCCTTTGGACACCCCTGGCACCCTTTCAATCGCTATCTTATTTGCGAGTAGCAAATTGCTACTCGCAAATAAGGGATACTTCCTATGGGCCTCTTGGCCCATAGGAATGAATGGGGAGTATTTGCGAGTAGCAAATTGCTACTCGCAAATAAAGAACATGTAGGAATCGCTATTTTATTAGCAATTCCTACATGAATGCAGTTTTGCGTGTCCTCAATAGCGAGTCGCTATGATTCGCTATTAGGGACACGCAAAACGGATTGTACATGAATCAGGCTGTTAGTGAGGAGTTTAGTGAGGAACATCAGGAACTCACACAAGTGTAGGCCAATTGCTTTAAACGGAGGTTGGAGACATGTAACTTACACTTTTGAAGTAAATTTACACTCAGAGTTTGTGAATACTGAAAAGTAGTAAATGACTCAAAAGTGTAAATTGCCTTTGTGAATCAGGTTCAGAGTCTGTAGTGCGAATTTTAAAACACCAAAAAGCAGTTAGTAATGTGTTACAAAATAACATATTAGATTTAGTTTAATATACTTCAGAATAATGAAAGGCTAGAAATCTGAATGAGTAGTAAGACATTCCGTTTTACCCCTAATGAACTATGCGGAAAGAATGAATATGTTGCCATCAATCTGTCTTTTCTGCAGATCGCTGTTCAGTTTAAAAAAAAATAAAAAACAGATTATCAACACAAAAAGTCAGTTCTTTTCTTTGTATAATCAGCAGCTGTAATATTGCCCTGCGACCTGCCTTTCATCTTAACTGCTGGCCCTGGCAGCAGGCATTATGACATCACAAGTCAAATATTTAAAGCTATTACAGTTGAGAGGCTTTGTCATTTTGTTATTACCTGAGATTAGAGATGTCACACTTCAACTACATTAAGGACATTAGAGACAGTTCATTTTATTCTGGAATTTCAGGCGTCTATATAATATAGAAAAAAAATCACCTGAAATATATTGCATTGTACATAATCCTATTGTAATGGACATACATGAACTCAATATACAAGAACCACAGTTAGAATAGTGGTAGGTACATTTAGATATACAACAGTTAATAAGTGAGTTTAGTTGAATTTGAGACTATTTAACAGGTTGATATTTTGTAGGGAGATATTGTATATACTTTTGCATGGGCTTTGTTTTTGCAGTCTATACTTTTGCAATATACATGTTTACAGTCTTTTTTGTTCAATAATTTTATAAAGTTTGCAAAGAAGTATATAAAAAGTTAAATACAAAAAGAAAGTGATACAATGCGTCAAAAAAGAAATATAAGAAATCAGCAGAAAAATACAAATATATCTCATATAGTTCATTTAAGTATTTCATCAATGTAATATAAAAACATGTTTACAGTCTTTATTTAAACATGGTACTTCTATATTGTCATCAAATCTGATCCCTGGGGCTCAGAGATTCCACGATGGACACTAGGAATCATACATATAAGGTTGGAAAAATGTCAGAACACTCTCATTCTTCTCCTGTTTTCTCACTTACACTCTCCCCAACTAGTCTATCTCCATACCTCCCATGCTCTGCCCTCTACCAGCTCCTCACAATACTCTTTCCCTCTGCTGCTTCTTTCCAGCCTCTTTGCCCCAGCCCATCCCCCTTTGCCTCTTCATTTTCTTCTCTTCCTCTCTATTTGCACCTTTCCCCCAACTATCCCATTCTCCTCTCTTTCAGCACTCTCTGCTCTGACTTTCACCCCTGCCAGCTGGTGCTTTGCTTCCTACTGCACCTGCTCTATGTGTGTATGGATAACTTGCACCCTGTGGTTAATTTGTAACACTCTTTTATGTTATTTTCATCGCTGCTTTCTTTCTTTGTCACTGTTTGTCCATCTTTTTCTTCCTCTTTTTTCCCTTTTTTGTGTTTTTCTCTCTCTTGTTCTGGGTCAATGTCTGAAGGTGGAAAATAAGTGCCATTCCCCAAAAATGAGTGTGGGAGGACGCCACCTTCAACCACTGGCTCTAATAAAGCACGGCTTGCACTGCTGCTGATGTCACCTGCTCTCTATTTGCTTGTGTTGCACTACTCCTGGTACATATATATAAGATATGTATTAATGAAGCTTGGTAAAAACCTTTGTACTAAACAAGAGCCAAAACCATTGGCATTGCTAGTTCTTGTTTGACTTTGTAGCCAGGATGTTTCACAAGCAAGCTAAGTGTAAGGCCTCTTTTGGATACTTTGTAGGATGCCCAGAATGCTTCCGCTTACATTGATGAGAATGAGCGCTGCGTGTGCACCGTGGTCCTGCCGGACGAGGCCTTCCCGGTGAAGCGGGTGGAAGCTCTGGAGATGACGGCGCAGCACCTGAACGTCAGTGTGGTAGATGAACAGCAAAAGGTAAGACTGTCATACCTTTCTGTATAAAGAACTCTCACTACTATTCCTTCCACCCTACATATTCTCACGAGTTCCAACCTCAGAATCCTAAAGTATTGCATTAAAACTCATTCATGATCCATGCCACTGCCCTCTTGTCCTGCAAGGCACACTCACTGACATCTGACGCTTCCAAGAGAACTCCTCATTTAGAGAGTCTTTCACTACAGTGGAGTCTCGTACACTTCTCTACATACTGGCATTAAACACCTGAATATAAGTGGTTTTATTCCTTTCATAATGTCTCTCAGAACTTTTGCCTGTGTTGCACTTGGCTCGCCCTGCAAGATTTCCACAGTTGACTGTCATTAGCTCCAGCGGCGGGAGGCACAGGTAAATGAGGTGGGGCGGGGCAGGGTAGAAGTGATGGAAGTCGCCAGACGACAGAATAGGTATAATTAAATAAAAACAATACCTATTCCTTTGTATGTCGGCTTCCCCCCACTGCGCCCTGCCCCACGGCGCTTACCTTAGCGGGCTGCTGCTGATTAGCACATCCAGTCCAGGGTTTTTCTTGCATTCTCGGCTCTTATATAAATAAAAACAAGACTGCAAACCTCAAAATGCAAAGAAAAATACTGTAAAGATAGTCCTAGAGAGCCTGGGCCTTATGTTGACACGCACTCAGTGGCAGCGGCGCAGCGCCCCACTGCTGCTGTGCAGCCGTTAAAGGAAAAATAAAATTATAATAACGTGATGTTATTATCATTTTATTCTTCCCTGCTGTGGCAGCCATTCAGGGTGGGGCGGCTCTGCTGATAGAGCAGGTGAGGAGTGGTGGGCACTCTAAAGAGTGCATGATGCTTTGGCCGGCGCTCTCAGTTCGATCAAACAGTCATGCACACTTTAGCCTGTTCTCCATGCCGGCTGCATTACAGCCTACATGGAGAACATGCCCAGGCCCCCCAGTCCCCATACGAGTGCCGTACCACAGCACTCAGTCCAATCGCAAAGCTGCATTGCAGCATTGTGATTGACTCAGGGGAGCCTAGCTGCTTCCTGTACGGTGGTGAAGGGATGACATGGGACAGAGCCGCGAGGAGGTAAGTGATTTTTTTTAATGATTATACCCCCTCCCTTACCCCGCCCTACCACCCCAGATCTGTGCTGGCTACTACTGCACACACATAGCTGGTTTTGGCACACTACATTATCCAAAGTCCCTGGTCTCTGAACCTCCAAAAGAGCCACCCACGTACCTTACTAACAGCATAGTGCAATACAGTGAAGTTGTCCTTCTCTTAATATTGACATCTTGAGCCACAAAGGAGTATCACATGTACTTCTTTTATCTGGCTATTAGTTCTGTGTGTTTCAATATTTTCCCATATCATCATCCCTTACTTCGGTGTAATTTTACCATCTACTTACGTTACTTTTCTTATGCACTCCTCCTGTCCTGGCCCATCTGGCTTAATTACCCTTGCAAAGTGTCAAAAATTACAAATTGCTGATTTCTTGTCACTGTGAAACCTTCCACTATTCCTGCTTCATAGGTGAACAAGGCAATGCGCACTGAGATTTTCCAACCAATATTAAAGATACGGTGAAATTACAGGTACCAGAGTGCACAGTGATATTAGCTAAATAGAAAATCACTGGTTTAAGATGTCACATGTTCCATAGAATTGTCTGGCACCTGTAGGGCCATAAAAGTTCCATATTTCAAATACCTCCCCGGAAAACCGCCACTTCCACCACACTGCCTATTATTCACAAAATGCAGGGGCATATGTACAAGGCCCTATCGTCACTTTTACAGACGTTGTGGTGGCGATAGGGGCTGCGCCTTATGTACAAGGCAGCGTTAAGCCACTTAACGAGGCTTAACGTTGCCTTGTACAGAAGGCCCCCTGTCAAGCTATGGTTAGCGTGAAAGAGGCGTGCAGTGGGTGTTGTGGTGGGTGTTCCACCACAGCACCCATTGTATTTAATGCTGCCCCTTATGTACAAGGGTGGTGTACATAGGAGGCAGTGCAAAATTAAGACCAGGAAACCCCTGGTCTTAAGTTGGAGAAACGGGGAGAAATGTATTATTTCTCCTCGTGTTTGCTTTTTCCATGTGTGCTGCCTTCTGCAGCACACATGGAAAAAGCAAAATGCAATGGTTTGTTTATGTACATGCTGCTACGGGCATGTGTGCACGTAGCAGCACACATGAAAGTGACAGTATTGCAACTTAAAATTGTTTATTTGCAGGAAGGGACACCTTTCTACAGGTAACCAATCCTCCCCTACATGCAGACACCCTTGCACTCTGGTGCAAGGATGCCTGCTTTGGCGCTAAGTTGCTAAACTTTGCGCCATTGCAGGGGTAAATGCAAGACTGCACCACATTCTTGTAAATATGGTGCAGCCTTACGTTTCAGAGGAGGCTAACGACACGCTCCGCCACTTCCTTGTACATATCCCCCGCAGTCTCTTATTTTCAGCTACAAATAGTTTGTAGCTTAGTAGATGCAGGTCAACAGCGCCCTCTAGAGATATCATGTGGTTATAACACTGCGCTTTGAGCTGGTATCTTTTTCCAATTAGTTCCTTGTTTCCCTTTAGATTGACGAGTTCGGAAAAAACCTAGATTGGTGCATGGAGAAGATGAAGAACCTGTCCAACGAGATGGATGGACTCAAGGCTGGGAACCGGCCTGAGATGGCTGAGTTAGTGCCAGAGGTGACCTTCGAACAACTGAAACAGGAAATGATGGACCTGGAGGTCTTTGTGGAGGGACTCGTGTTGTCGCTCAATAACAGCAACAGCTCGGTGGAAAGTCTGTATCAAGAGGTAAACATAATGCAACTTCTGTCACTATTACAGTTTGAAAAACGTGCCAAGGATTTTTTCTTAACTATGCTTTATTTTTCCACATCTAACACTGACATGCGGATCACTTTAGCACCTTTTTGGAAAACTAATCAGTTTCCTCAGTATGCATTATATAAATTACGAGCATGTGACTTCAACTGATACACTCACAACGGACAATTACAATTTAAAAAAAAAACATCCAATGTAGAGAAAAAACTGTTTTCTTGCAACCCTGTCTCGCTAACAACCACCAGCAATAGGCATTCTAATATATTTCTTCGATGATATCTACTTGGGTTTTGCGACCCTTCGGCCCAGATTCTGAAAGGTGTCACGCAACACAATGCAGCACCCAGCGAGACTGCTCTGCGCTGTGTGACAGGGAGGGAGCAGGAGAGCACCATATTCACATAGAAATGGCTCTCTCCTCCCCTCTCCTTAGCACTGGGAGGGCCGGACTGGCCATAGTGGGCACCGGGCATTTTCCTGGTGGGCCAGAAAGGTGGCGGACGGTTTTCCTGGCATGGGGGCCGGTTTTGTTACTGGGGGCCCAGTTTTGCCGCAGTGCTGCAATATCCTCCCCCTATAACAAAAGCAGCAGCAGTGCTAAAGCGACAGCAGTTCTGCTTGTCAATAGCACCACCCCCGCCCCCCCATGCCCCCGGGGCCAAACAAGCAGAATTGCATGGGCTGGTTTGTGTTCCCAGTCCGGCCATGAGCACCAGCACCGATTTGAGCTGCTGAGCGCCACGCGCACACCTTAGCGCCATAGTGCTAGGGTGTGTGCATGAGTCTAGCATAAGTTTTGTACAGGAAGAGTTACCTTCCTGTACAAAATACTATATTAGACAAGTGAAAAATCTTTTCCTACTTTGTAAGGTGCTGCACAATGCAGCACGAAAGTCGCAAAAGCACATATAAATTAAAACATCTCTCCGTCTAACTCCTGTTTTTCAGCTACATTAATTTTTGGTGCTAAACCCTTTCTACTGATATTTGAGAATAAGGATTAACATCAAAAAGCATGGATGGTTGTATGGGAACACCTATGCAACACCCCCTTGACCAAAGTAATGCAAAGCAGAAGTTCACACTGCTTTACATTACTTTTCCATACAAACCAACACAAATATGAATTTGCGTTGGTTTGTGAAACCCGAAAAATGTTGAGCGTTGGTTTAGCATTACAAAAGTAACGCCAACAATGAGGCTAAAACTTTGAGATTCCGGGCATTCGTGACGTATGTAACAGATGGCAGCTTTAGAAGAGGCAGGTTTGATAAGATTGCGGTGCCAGAGCAGGCACATCCATGTGCTTCATAGCTGTACTGACCTCAGAACAAGTTCAAAACCACAATAATTGCCTGTTACCTTCATTATGAGCCCCCCCATCACTTAGGCCAATTCATCATCATGCGAAGAGCAACAGCTAACTTTTACTTTTACATGGCTTGCATGTAGTGGCTGAAGGGGGAGCAGTGCTACTTGTCACTGTTCTGCTAGACAAGACTTTAGATATGGATGACATCGGCTGTCAGGAGGAGTATTGAAGCCATTGTTCAAGGACCGCCTATTCAGACATTTACATTCGGGTAGGTTCATCTGGATGCATAGACATTTTATGAATGTATTCGTTGTGATTGGAAGCAAAACAATTAAACCAACTCCCACACTCAATGTGATAATATATGTTCATGGCATTTTTGGTATTCACTATTTTTGCGTAAAGCTGTCAAATACCTACATAGGCAGTACTGCCCAATATACGTATCTAAAAAACATTAAACATATGTACTAGCTACTTTTGATCACGAAATTCAAAACGCCCCATTTCTAATTCCCGTGCCGTCGCTTCCTCTGACCAGAAACTTATCAAACAGATCCTGTTTCATGGGGTAATTACACGGTAAAGGTCGCCTCACTCCCCCACCAAATTCGAAACTTGAGTCGCGATTTTGATGGCCTCAAAACCTGTGATTTTCGACAATTGCTAATGGGATGTGAATGTTTTCACTAGCTGGAACTTGCAGCTAAACAAGGTAGAAAAACTGTTTTAATAGTGTTGGCATTTTTGTTATTTTTTTTAGAGCCCTGTAAAACCTTAAAAAGAATTACGTGCAACATTTTAAAATACTTTCTGAAATGTGTTTTCCCTTGTGTTTTTCGATAAAAGGATATGGGCCTTATTTATGAAGGCCTTGCGTCGCCGGTGCGTCGCTTTTAAAAAGGGAAAAAGTCACGCGGCGCAAGGCCTTTATAAATAAGGCCTTATATTGTCCCTGCTTTACGTTTCTAAGTAAAACTACAGAGATTCAGAATTTTCTAGTTTGGTTTACATTTTGTTCCAGTACCCAGTGTACAGAAACCGGGTACTAACATGATAAGCAAGATTGCTTAATGGTACCATGGGCATCTCACCAGTAAGGGGGAGATTTACGAAAAAGTCATCCAATGCGTCGCAGCCCCACGAGGCAGCGCTGCGTTGCGCGACAGGGAGGGAGCAGGAGAGCGCCATATCTTCAAAGATATGGCTCTTTCCTCCCCTTTCCTTTGCCTCGGCGCTGATTACAGCTGCCGTGTGCCATGCACACACCTTAGTGCCGCAGCACTAGGGTGTGTGCATGAGTCTAGCATAGGTTTTGTACAGGAAGGGCACCCTTCCTGTACAAAATACTACACTTGACACAAGGGAAAGCTTTTCCTACTTTGTATGCATTCTGCACAGCGCAGCAAGCATGCAAAGTTGGAAAAGGAAGGAGAAATAAAAGCATTTCTCCTTCCTTGCGCCTAGTTGAAAAGCGCGCAGTTTTCTCGAGCTAAACCCAATCTACAGTTTTTAGTAAATTGGGTTTAGGGTGAGAAATATTGGGTGGTTGCATGGGAATGCCCATGCACCACCCTTGGTACACCCCCATGGCGCAAAGAAACGCGATGCAGTAAAATGCGCTGCTTCGCATTACTTTTACGTTATTTCCTGTGCTAAACGGGCCTCATTTATGAGGCCTTGCGTCAGTTTTGCGCTTCCGATGCCTCACTTTTTGTGACGCATCGGCGGCGTAAAACATGCCTCCTGTTGCACACTGTTTACAAAATGGCGCATCTGTTTAGATGCATCACTTTGTAAACCCCAGCGCTACATTATATGGGTCAGGTATAATGTATGCAGGGGGGGCGTTCCCCCGCAAAATGCCTCGTAGAAGTGACGCAGTGAAATCTATGAGATTTCACTGCGTCACTTCTAGGACGCTGTTGCATCAAAATCTTGTGCCTGCCTCACAGCTGGCGTAAGACTGACGCAGGGCCTTTCACATGGGGAATGCCCCATGTGAAAGAACGCATTGCTGGAGTTGCGTCACTTTTGTGGCACACTCCAGCAATGCGTCACTTTTGCGCTTACAGATACGTCAGAAATACTGACGTATCTGTCCCTCCTTGCGACATGATGCGTCATACAATAAATATAACGCATATGGTATGTCGCAAGGAGTGCACACTGAGAAGTGACGCATCGCTACTTTCACGCAGCGATGCGTCATTTTTCATAAATGAGGCCCCACAAGTTTAGCGCTGGAAAGTAAATTACAAAAAAAGGATTTTGCGTCGTTTTACGTCACTTTTGTGACGAAAACACTGCACAAAAGCTTAGTAAATCACCCCCTAAAGCTTTTATCCACACCCTACAGGTAGGTCCTTATACTTTTAAGTATATAAATGACCACTCCATGGTGTCAGAGTCCATCAAATCAAAAGCATCTCCTCGACCTTTCCCGTGAGATTGTTTTTATATTCTCCTTAAGGTTAAAACAGTAGTTTAAAAAAAATAATAAATTCTCAAGACCCATTGCGCAAAACAAAACACAAAACGAGAGTCCCCAAATGAACAAGCTGGTAATGCTTTTTTTTTATTTATTTTTTTTAAATAAACATATAATCATCTTTTAAATGGCCAACTGGTCTCATACTTGCAAGAGCTCCATCCCCTCAAGATATCCCATGGCACCCTGAAAGGAGACCAGACCAGACCAGGCCAGTAAAAGTATTTGTTTCTGGCCACATAGAACCCCACCAGGCTAGAACACATAACAGCGATGAAGGTTGTGTTTAGGGAGGTAAAGTATTATATACAAAAAAAAAAAGCAAACCTCAGAATCATAAAATAAATGAGGCTTTTCAAATTCTATGTGACGCTGCCATCTTGTGGCGCATTTCATAAACATTAATTTTATGAAGACTCGTCTGAGAGCCTGACACGTTTACTTTCTAGTCTAGGCCAGTTGACATATTTCTGATACATCCTTTGATGTTTACATTTGTATTATTTTTATAGAATTTATCTTTTATGTATTTTCATTTATAGATGCCATTTCACTTTTAGAGAGACTGAGCTCCGGGCGTGTGGTCGGTCGTAGAGGGGAAATGGAGATGGAAACTTTTAAAGCGATCAATAATTAAAAAACATAAATTATATAGCATCGACCGACCACATCTATTAAAATAACTGGTGATCATCAAAAAAACTACTTTATCGAATATTGTGATTACTTTAGGAGTAACTGATCCTTAAACAATATTTTGAACTTGACAGAGAGCAAGTATCCTGCAAACATTTAGGACGATTATTCCAAGGCTTAGTTAGCACAGGCTCACTTGGACGTTTTGGCCATAAGATAGGCCAAAGAATATTTTTTTCAGAAACGGAGGCCACTTGATAGAAACCTTCTGTGTATTAGGAACATAGAAAGTAATTGTATCTGGCTGGTACATGGTACTTTACCAATTTCCCCATTGCTAGAAAGACCCACGGTTCAATCTGTGTGTCGATGATAAGCCATACGAGTATCAGTCACATGATCTAAATTTACTTAGACAAAAGGTAATTGTTATAGCCCTGTGTAGAATCACTTGTAGTTTTCCAAATATTTTTTAGTTGAGACGGAATGTCCCCCATATGATTTTGCAGAGGTGCACTCCTGCGCTGGGTAATTCAACTGTAGTTTCACTGTTATTCTGACTTTGTCTGTGTGTAGTGCTCATGGCAATCATGAGTGGGATGCTGAGGCCTATGGATAGTGAAAGGTTCTGAGACCCTTACTGTGGCTCTGCTGTCTGGAGCAGGGTCACCAAACATGCCTTTCAAAGACACAGCACATCTGTCCTTGCCCTAGTACAGAATCATGAAGCAGTGGTGGTACCAATCCATTTTCTGATCTGGAACACAGGAAATCCCTTTTCCTTTTCTTTAAGAGTGAGATGACCACAGGCCTCTCTCGAGTAAATATCAGATACCAGCTGTACTAACCATACCTAGTGAGTGGAGTGTGCAGACAGGGTGTATATATGATGTATGGTAGTACCACTAAATGCTGAATAACAAATTTGTGACTTTGTGGGAAGTGGGATCCATTTTGGATCTGCTTGGGTAAAGCACGACACAAGATGGAGGATAAGGGACAGACTCTAGAGACTGATAAAGTGTATAGCTTGCATTTAGTATCAGACGGTAAGGTAAGGTGTGGGAAGATGGAGACAAGGCTGCTATTTGTATGCAGCAGTGATCTATCCAGCAGAGACCTGCTGATTGCCTCTTACTTGGCACCGCTATTGGCTTGCAGGATGGTGTGGGGAGGTGGAGACCGCAGTTTCCTTTGTCCTATAGAGGAATCACTAAAGCAAGGCCAGTCCCTTTGTGTTCCCCAGAGGTGACAAACTCAAAAGCAGATTGCTACAAGTGCAAGATCTGAATGCTTAATTGATTGTGCTCAAGTGCTTCTCTTTGAGACACCCGCATCACTACCAGCTTTGGAAAACATCACCTGCAACTAAGACTCTGTCAGCATACAGAGGAGAGATACACTATGAGAGCAAAGTGCTTTAGACGGGTTCTAGGACCCTGACAGTGGAACCAACATTCCTGGTCTGCAACATTACTATAAAAGTGGGACTGATCCAAGAGGTGGTACTCAGGGGTGCAGATTCAGGGGTGGGGTGTTTGGGGGTGTTACACTCCCCCTAGAGCATGTATTACTTACTAAATAGTTGTGTACAGGAGCTTTATGTTGGGTATGGTAAGGTGTACATTGGATTTCACCTGGTATTTTTAAATACTCGCTCACTCACACGTAATTTTGTCTCTATTTTGATGGTCTTAAAACATGGTTACTTTTTCAAAATACTGTGCATGTACCCCTCACAATCTACACTCCTTTCCCTTTCCAATCACTCAAATTATATACTGTACCCACAGAGGCCTCGGTCCTCTGATGGACCTTTCTTCATCATAGTCAGGGGTGAGAAATCAGGATATCCAAAACCGTTGGTCACCCAATGAGGACCATTAATTGGTAGCCAACTTAGAAGCTAGAGATGATGTTCAAATACACTATTCTCAGAACCAACCAATAGAAATACAGTATTGAAATGGGAAGACTCGACAGTTTAAAGAAGTTTAGACTAACCAGGATTATACAAACTACATGTTCCACAGTCACAGGACAGAATAAAAGCAGCAGAACTTGATGGTCTGAAAATAATCTATGATTGTCCCTGTCACAATATTTAGAAACAATGTCCAATGAACACAGTTTCTAAAGAAATACCATCAAGATACAATAAAAGACTCAGGCAATTTTAGATAATTTGGTAATTGTATTAAAGAACCAAAATCAATGCACATAAACAACATTTTAAGTAGCTCAGTTAAGAATATTACAGCACATAGTATACAACCATATATTTAGCCAAAGTATTCTATTTATAAAGAGGATGGTTACAATTACAGATTCCTGCTACCAGTGAAGGCAGACAATGGTTCAAAGAGTTCATTTAGAAAGGGATAAAGGGATTGCATGCTATCTGGTAACTGTTAAACTCTGAATATAAACCCCCCACACACTACCTTCATGAGCAGCATTGCAGTGTTTGCCCACTAACCAATTGGTCACGTGCTGAAAGTGTTCATTGGTGTTTTTTTGGCAGTGCCACAGTAGGTCTGGCTTGCAGTATTAGTCATAAAAGACATCAACCACTACAGATGTGGCCCAGTATAACCTGCTTTTGACAATGGCCTCAAACAAGATCTGACAAGTTCACATCTAATCATAATGTATATTGCTGTACAATATAGTAGTTGTGATATGTCCGAAGATGCACCAAAAGCTTCCTGATGCATCTTAGATAATGCCTTTATGTGGAATGGAACACTTTCCTGTCCTGGCACTAAATAGTTGAGTGTAGACCAAAAACTCCTAATATAGCATATAACCTCTACATCTGGGGTAGAGCCTTGTCATCAAACCCTTACTGAACACTAGGGGCCTGATTCACAAAGGGCCTCTGCACTCGTGGTGGAGGCCTGCAGTCATGGGGGAGTCTCCGCACTCTGGGTGGAATCTCCTCAATGAGAATTCTCATTGCGGAGATTCAGCCCCGAGTGTGGAGTATACCTCATGACTGCAAAACCTACACCATGAGTGAGTTTGGAGGCCCTTTATGAATCAGACCCTAGGTGACTGGATTCCGATTCAAAGCAGGGCCTCCCATTCCTTTGGCATGAACAAGAAAAGAATGAACTCCTGCTCTGGCTTTTTTAAAACATGGAATAGTAGCCAATGAGCCACATCAGATCATACATTCAGAACACCTAAAACTTATCATGATTTTACATGGTTTCTGAATCAGGGAAAAGATTAAGGGGCCGATTATGATTGCGGTTTTTCCACATCCCCCGGGCCAGCGGAAGTGTCCGCTGGCCCGGAGGATGTGGAAAAACCGCTGAGGGGCCTTCAAAGACCCCCCGCCAGATTAGGATGGCTGGGGGGTCAGGAAGACTGTCTGCAGCTTTAACATGTCTGGCGGTGTCTATCAGACACCGCCAGGCATATTAGGATATCTGGAGTACTATGCCTTTCCACGGCGGCATTTCAGCCGTGGAAAGGGATACGGACTTTTGTTTGGGGGCCCGTTGCAGGCCTCCAGGGGTGAAGGGGGGGTGGGGGGTACACAAGGGTGGTACCTATGGTACCCCCCTGCCTTTGCGTGCACAAAGCGGCAGGCACAGCGCGGTGCCTGCCGCTTTGTGCATGCAAATGCACAGCTCTTATTTTTAACATTGAGGCGGGTGCTGCTTGAAGCAGCACCCGCCGCAATGTTAAAAATACAGGATGTGACCGCCATGGTGGCGGTCACATCCTAATTTGCACGGAGGGACCGTCGCTGCCCCTGTGGACGGTCCCTCCTACTCTGGGGTGGCAGAGGGACGCAGGTCCGTCCGCCATCCTAATCGGCCCCTAAGTGTTTTATTATAAAAATCTAAAAGAAATTAAGCGATACAAGGTAAACGATAAATATGTTTGTAACCCAATCCCATTTTAAAGTAAACATCGAGCATCTTCTATGTTATGTTGTCATAGGAAGTACAACTAATATGACACATTTTAAACAATGAAGCACACACCAGTGTAAGAGTATTAAGCCCAGCAATGGAACTACAGCAGACGGGCCTTGAGAAAAGTAACATTGGAATCACAAAGAAGTTCATTCACAATACATGCATGCAAAAGAAAAGCATATTACATCACTTGTCATTGCTTCTGCAGACCCCGTGGGAAGAAAACATGTGGAGGATGATGAGATGGGAGGGGTAAAACAGGGGTGATCAGCAAAAATGGATGCTGTTTAATTAAAATGGAGTTTTCAAAAAATGTGGCTTAACTAAAATATGCTACTGTAGGAAGCTGGATCTCTATATAGCGCACTAAAAAGAAGAACACTTTAAGAGTGACATACTTATATTAAGGTTGTGGGGTTGCTCTGCAGCATGTGGTGTGTTTAGAGTCACTGTCAAGCAGACAGACTGCTGTTGCAGGGTTCCAATGGCAGATCTACAAACATACTTTTTCTTGGGTCACTGAGGGTGGCACCATAAAGTGCTGCAACCCTGGGGACCCCACCTATCACCCTTCCCCTGGGTACCCCTGGTACCATATACTAGGGACTTATAAGGCATGATAACTGCTTGACAATTGGGTGTACCAATTCAACAGTTACAGTTTAAGGGGAAAAGCATTGGCACTGGGGCCTGGTTAGCATGTCCTAGTGCACTTCCAGAACTATAAAGACAGCATATAGATCAAAACATGGGAAGTGACGATAAAAAGGACACTTTCTAACAATAAATATAAATAGTAGGAGGTTGTCTACTTGTGAATCTTGAAGACTCTGTAAATACATGGAGAGGAAATCAATTGTGTTATGCAAGACAACAATTAACCATCATAAATCTTTTATGAAGATAGATATATATTTCCCTCCTTAAGGATGTTAGGTAAACTGTGCTTAAACACAGACGGCCAGATTAAGACTTTTTCGGCCAGATTACTCCATCGCAAATGCAATGGAGTACCTTGCCTGCCAAACCCTAGGTGCTCCCACCTCACTTAGCGATGAGCAGACCTTAAGGATTCTATCAACAGAAATCCTGTTGGCTCCATCAAAAGAATACTTCTCCCGACAGCCAGCAAAACCTGGCATTGAAGGATAGGAAAAAAACAATAATAACCCCCACACTATTTGAGAAAACTCACAGGGCTTGGAGGTCATCCTTTTTTTTCAAAATCAAACTCCCACTGTGATAGTTTGCCTTGAAAAACACAAAACTGTCAATAATTTGCTGTACGGCTTTCAAAACTGATGGCAGACGTACCGCAAACCTTCAGTACATTTCAAGAAACCGGCAGGACAGCAGTTTCTTCCAAAGTGCAGGGATGGCCAGAGGGTGGCAGGTAGAGTAATCTTGGGAAGGTGGAAGCAATGTTCTCTGCCATCCCGATGGACACTACTCCTTCCGTAAATCAGGCCCTCACTATCTATATCAGCCATAATCACATTTAATCAAGTGGTATCAAAAGTGAATAATTGTAAATTTCATTACTCTTCTTCTAATCCATTTAATTTTTCAACAAGGTTCAAAACATATCTAACATGGTCAATCAGCTGGAATCACTTGACAAGAACAACTTGATGCAGGTGCGCCGAGACATGGATTCACTCAAGAAACGTCTCCATGACTGTGAGACGACTTCCAAAAACACAGAAGAAACACCTTCCGTCCCCTATGGTTAGTAGACTTAGTATGTCAGACTGATTTGCACAGTCATGTTTTCTTTATTTTTTAAATTGTGTTATTCATTCATTTACAGAATTTGCGGTGTATAGCAAACAGTGATTAGTAATTCCAAAGCAAATAACATGGCAATTACTTGTGAGGGTCATTGAAGAAGGATCTGACCACCAGGGGGTTTCATTGGGGACTACGGTGATTGGTCTATCCTGAATGTGGATGAAGATAGTGCTCATGGCATCTTTGAAGAAGATCACATTAGGGAGTGAGGGGGTCATAGCAGCAAAGTATGTGTCACCTCTGAAAAAATATGCAGAAGGTTAGGTGCATTGCCACCCATACAATTTCCATTTCTTTCCGCCTCCCAAATAAGGCACCATATACTTCAAGCTTGTATTAAATTGTCCTGTTGATGATCCTAGTATTGTTTTAACGGACTGAAACATCGTCGACTTGCTTGAACACCTTGCACACAAATCGATTTGATATTTAAAATGCAACGGTTGTCGTTTACATGCTTGTTCTAACCATTTGCATTATACATAAGCTTTTCGCGTCCTGCCTGAATGTTTTGTTCAAATGTACATGTTTTGCGATTATGTAGGACGCAGGACTGTGTCCCACTTTATTGTTTGGTGTTGAGATTCTTATTTGGTCATTTATTAAATTCACTGTCCGGCTGGACAGAAGTAATATAGTACTGATTCTAGTCTATATTAATTTGTATAGCTACATGAGCTCCTTAACAAGGACCATTGTTCTCTCAAAATACTGACGCCCAAGGTCCTTGCTTACCATTTGGGTCCCCTTGTCTTTGTTTACACACGAAGATAGTGCTCATGGCATCTTTGAAGAAGATCACATTAGGTAGGGACTTCAGGTGGAGGGGAAATAATTTCAGAGTGAGGGGGTCAGAGCCGCAAAGTATGTGTCACCTCTGAAAAAACATGTAGAAGGATAGGTGGCATAGAAAGGCAAAGGGTCCTGAATCCTCAGAGCTTTCTGAAGGAGTTTCAGTCAAGAATATTAAGAGTAGTGTCACTTTCATAGATGTGGGCCATGAGTTGTACAATAACTTTCACATCCCATACTCATCACAGTATACTCTCCTGGGCATAGCAAAGTATTATGTAATATACTGTATATCGGGGTTAAGGTTGTGCGTCACCCCGCTAAAAGCTCTACTTAAGTGTGCCATTCTTTTTTATTACCCTTGTTGGGTTTACTGCCTATTCTATTTATCTACTGCACCATTCACCTGTGATACTCATTGTCGTTTTTCTATTGGGAAAAGAAAATAATATCGCCCTATTATCCTTTTAAACACTATTCCTTAATTGCGACTCGCAAATTGCGAGTAGCAATTAAGGAATACCTCCCCATTCATTCCTATGGGCCTGGAGGCCCATAGGAATGAATGGGAAGACATTCTCAATTTGCGAATCACAATTAGCGAATCGCAAATTGAGAATGCGATTTCAAGGGTGCAAAGCCACCTTGTGTGGCTCTGCACGGCTTAGTAAATCCAGAGTAATACAAGGTCATTCAAATTGCTGCCTTGTGCTACTCTCCGTTGGGAAGGTATACCATGCAGAAGCATTGGCTTTCTCATGTATCGACCCATGGATTTTAAGACAATCCCAGATCTACAAAGACTTGTAAACCTAGGAAGACGTCAAAATGGTACGCCCTCCCAACAGAAGTGTAACAAGGAGAAATATGCCTATTTATCTTTGTTATTTTCTCTTTCCATAAGTTCTGCATTTTGCAGCACACCTAGAAAGAGACAAATACCTCAAAGGATTGTTTTTGTGCATGGTGGAGGCCCTTCCTGTATAAAGACAATCCTGTCTGCAAAGCAGGCACCCTTGCACCATTGCGCAAGGGTGCCTGCATTCATACTTGGCAGCACCCACTGTGCCAGCACAGGGAGAGAGCAGAAATGTGTCCTACATTAGTAGATACGGCTAATTCCTGCTCTCTATCTGTCACCTAATACAAAGCAGCAAGTTGTGATGCTGCGTTGCTTTAGGTGATGTCTTCGAAAATCTTCCGCAAAGTTTCCAAATTCTGTGTTAAATAAAACACCTTACTCCCACTAATACAGATCAGAAAGAAAGCTGACCCTAGACTCCTTTTATTCCTGAGTCACTTTTTGAAAATAGATTCATCAATACCTTTTGACACCATTGTCCAGGATGTGCAAGCATCTCCTTGCTCAAGGAAACTGTCCACTTTGTCCATCTCTCAAATACCTTCTCATGACCTCAAGAGCTACTCAAACATAGCCACCGACAAAACAGCATAAACACTCTCTCCATCCTCAACCAATCACAGGGTCCCAGACTATCTATCCCTGGGCCCCATGTTGGGAGGTGGCAAGCCTAAGGCCAATGCAAAAAAATCCTTTTCACTGTCTGTGTGAGACTGGTGAGCAGAGGTACAGTGGAATCTGCTTAGTAATTTCTCTCTCCCCCCAGCAGCCTTCACATTGTGATATCTATCCACTTACAGACCAGTGCCCAGATTTATCAAAGGAAGCAATGCAACCCTTAAGTCAGGTTTACCAAGCCACGCAAAGCCAACTTGTGTGGCCCTGTGTTGCTACAAGACAGTGCAAGTTGCTTCCTTGCATTACTCTGTATCTGGAAAATGTTACATGGCTGGAGAGTGGGGTTCCCATGCATCCACCCATGTATTTGGTGCATTCCCAGATTTACCAAGACAAGTAAACATGAGAATGAATCAAAATTGTAAGCCTTTCCGATAGAGGCACAAGGATACATATCTTTATTTCTCCTCTTTATTTCACCTTTCTAAGTGTGCTGCATTCTGCAGCACACTTAGAAAGAGAAACCACATTTTAGAATTGTTCTTGTGCAGGAAGGTGCCCCTTCATGCCCAAAAACAATCCTGCCTGGAACGCGGGCACCCTTGCACCATGGTGCACACAGAGTTAGAGATAGAGAGCAGGAATGCTCCACTTGTTGGAGAATATGGTGCCTTCCTGCTCTCTCCATTTGACGCAGCGCAGTGTAGCACATTGTCTTGTTGAGTTGCGCTGCATCAAATAATTATACATCTGGCTTCAGCTTCATAACACTTCTGCTGTCAATAATCACAAGTGTGAAACCTGAAGGTGTCTTGACTGAAAGTTCATCAAATGCCACTACTGTCTTTTTTTCTCAGATTTCTGTTCTTCCAGTCAGAGCCATTGCTCTTACTCTTGTGGAACCTGTTCTCTGTAGGGGCTTTCTCTCCAACCCTGTGACATTTTCGGCATTATATGGAGTAGGCTCTTGGACTGTCTGTCAGGATATGTTCCCTTTTGTAACGAGGTATCACATCAGGTGGCTGTTACTGGGCCCACTTGCTAAACTATGGCATATGGCATGGATGTCACTGAATACCCTTAAGCTAAACTCGAATAAAACCGAGGGGCTTTTCTTCAACCAAAAAATCTCCCCCCCCCCGTCGCTCTGGTGGCCACCCGAGATGAACCCCCTCCTAAGCCTTTGGACTCAGCCAGGAACCTTGGCTTCTGGTTTGATAATGATCTGTCTTGCCATACTCATATTAGACAGGTGTCCTCCTCCTATTTTATGAAGCTTCATATGCTTCGTAAATTTCTTCACTTCCTCCCCTTGGAGTCCTGTCGGACTATGATCCATGCTTTAATTACCTCCCATCTAGACTATGCCAACAGTCTCTATCTTGGGCACCAGCTTACCTGATTAGGCGCCTACAGATTGTTCAAAACACGGCGGCTAGAGTAATCTGTAAAATTCCTTTTCGCCACTCGATCTACCCCCATCAGAGTAAGCTCCACTGGATTCCAGTGATTAAACGGATTGAATTCAAGGCTCTCAGCTTGGCTTTCAGGGCTTTCCAAGGACATGGCCCTGCTTATTTGAGAGTGCACTATCAACACAGCCGGACCCTCAGATCCAACCACCTCCATCTCCTTGCTGCCCCCATTGATAGTTTAATGAACTTTTGAAAGAGGTGATTGGATGTGGAAGTTAGGGCACAGGTTGTGGCAAATGGTACATTTTAGATAACTTTAGGCATGTAACATGTAGTGCCATTTGATTAAATCTATTGGCCATTTAAGAATGTGTCTTGGCGTTCGCGTCCTTGGGCAACATATTTAGGGATTATTTAATAAGATTTGTTTTCATTCATAATAACTTAATTTCGATCACCAAGTATCATAAAAGTGTACAAAAACATACTAAAACAAACAGAGCATTCTACATAAAAGCCATACAGAACAGAGTAACAAAAGTGAAAGCATTGTGCAATATAATACAAATAGTTTCATACAGAGAATCGCGCTAATCCCCTGTTCAGCTATGCAAGTAAAGCTGTGAAATTTAACAATAAGATATTCATAAAAACACACTAGGTTCAACATATAATTGTACATAAAAGCCACTACAAAACAAGACATCAAAAATGTAAACAATGTACTATAGGGTTGAGTTAATCACAGCAGAAGTCCCGCTAATCCCCTATTCAGCTGTACAAAAGAGCCTGTGCAATTTTGCAATAAATTGCAAATTCTTCTTTTGTTCCTTTTGTAAACTGTGGTTATTAATCCTTTAAAATGTAAGTGCATGTCCAAAATAGCAGTAGTTCGCTTAGCAATAAAGTGCATTTTTAAATTTTTTTGTATAGCGCAAACTGGACCTGAAGGTATCGTGAGCACTAACTGTGTTACAGACTGACACATTCATTTTGTTAGGCATGGGGAGATTAAGGGGGCGATTTACTAAGATTTTGTGCTGTGTTTGTGTCAGAAAAGTGACGCAAAACAGCGCACATTTTTTCTTCCTAACTTTCTTTCCAGTGCAAAACTTGTTTAGCGCTGGAAATAACGTAAAAGTATGCCCTGCTTTGCATTACTTTGTGCCATGGGGGCATGCCAAGGGTGATGCATGGGCATTTGCAAAAACAACAGGTGATGGACAGAATGCAGCCCTCTTCAGCCAGGATAGCTTGATTCCAGTGGCATGGAGAGCACGGGACTCACGTCGAGCATACCCGTCCCACTCGGGGTGACAAATGCAAAAACAACAGGTGATGGACAGAATGCAGAACACTGTCATACATTCACCCCAGTACAGAGATCTGGGCCTAAATCCATCGTTTTTTTGCTCACCATGCCATTCCAGTTTAAACCCAGCCATATGCAAATCAGTCTTGACCCTGTGCCCCATGGGAACAGTCCAGCCCGAACTGCCAAGCCAGGTCCTCCCTGGACTGGAAACAAGCATCCTAGGACCGGTTTCGGGCTTTCAGCCCTCTTCAGCCGGGATAGCTTGAGTCCAGTGGCATGGAGAGCACAGGACTCACGTCTGAGCATACCCGTCCCACTCGGGGTGACAAATGCAAAAACAACAGGTGATGGACAGAATGCACAACAATGTCATACATTCAACCCAGTACAGAGATCTGGGCCTAAATCCATTGTTTGTTTGCTCACCTTGTCATTCCAGTTTAAACCCAGCCATATGCAAATCAGTCTTGAGCCTGTGCCCCATGGGAACAGTCCAGCCCGAACTGCCAAGCCAGGTCCTCCCTGGACTGGAAACAAGCATCCTGGGACCGGTTTTGGGCTGAAGATGGCTGATAGCCAGAAACCGGTCCTAGGATGCTTTGCATATGGCCATGTCTGAACTGGAGTGGCATGGTGAGCAAAATAACGATGGATCAAACCCAGATCTGAGACTGGGGGTGAATGTTTTGCCATTGTGCAACATTCCGTCCATCATCTTGTGTGTTTTGCTGGTGCATGGGAATTCGCATGCAACCACCCAAGGTTTCTCACGCTAAATCCAATTTACCAAATCCAGTAGATTGGCTTAAGAGTCAGAAAACTGCGCCCTTTTAAACTAGGCGCAAGGAAGGAGAATGCTTTCATTTCTCCTTCCTTTTCCGACTTTGCAGGCGTGCTACACTGTGCATCACGCATACAAAATAGGAAAAGCTTTCCCTCATCTCTAAGCATAGTATTTTGTACAGGAAGGGTAGCCTTCCTGTACAAAACCTATGTTAGACTCGCAGAGACACTCTAGTGATATGGCACTAAGATGTGTGTGTGGCGTACAGCAGCTGTAATCAGCGCCAGTGCAAGAGAAAGGGGAGGAGATAGCCATATATTTGAAAATATGGCACTCTCCTGCTCCTTCCCTGTCATGCAATGCAGCGCAGTCTCGCGGAAGGCTATGCTGCATTGCGGGAAGATTTGGTAAATACCCCCCTAAGTGATTTGCCCAAAATCACAGGATGTTGAGCATACCTGCCGAGACTTGAACCCAGTTCCCCTACTTCGAGGTCGACCGCTCAAGCTTTTGGGCTACATACTCTCCTTGACACATCTCTAAAAAGCCAAATTAAGTATATATCCATAAACCAGAATTTACATAAGACCGCAAATCCTGGCTAATTATCTAAAGCGTTAGTCATTTCCTTGTGTAGAGGGTAACGTCCTGCCAGTCATTCAAATAAAGTGCCAATAAGGTTAGAATATAACATTTTGGAAAAATTAAAGTCATTGGTTAAGATTTAATCACACAAAATTAAGGTAACAATGCATAAAAACTGGAATGCTTAGGGGTCTTTCTACAATGGCTTGGAGCAGAGCTAGTAGAAAGAGAAAGGTTCCTGAGCCAGGCACTACCACAAATAAGTATACACAGATTTAAAACATCCATGTACACTTCTTTGGATACACGTGGAACTCCAGATGCAGGCAGACCTGAAGTATCTCGAAACAGATAATGGCACCAACCTAGAACTTTCGATCCTTAAAATCCTAAGTGCTTTCAGATGCCTCCTAGTACCCAACTTCCTTCACAGAGGCAACATCCTTTTTTTCCTCTCATGGCCATAGGCTGAGCAAAAGAATACAACATGAGGTAGGGACTCTGAGGCCCCTCTACAAGCTGGACACTCATCTCCCATAGATTAAGCATAAGCCTACTTGAGCAAAAGACTCTGGTAGGGAGGGACAGGAACCTAAATTGTAAATACAGTTTCCAAGCCAGAAGGATAATTATTTCATCTACTGTTCTTCCAAACAGAGGGATCAGTTTAAAATTAATACACTCTGTAATTAAAGTGCCTTTGCTTCGACGAATGATTTCAACAGATACATACTCCCAATATAACAATTCATTGTCCATTTTGGAGATGGAGCTTTTCTTTTCTAAAGTACCATGATCTAGAAGTGTCAGACATCAAATGATTCATCCGACTACTTATGAAAGGTTTGCATTTATTCAATACGGTTCATATTTCAAAGATAATTATGTAAATCCAATTGCAAAAATGTATGAAATTAAAATAGTTCTACTGAAGGGTATTTAGGGAGTCTTAATTTTTCTTCCTAAATTGAACAAAAGAATTTGTGTTTCAAGGCTTACCCCTAGATTCATCAAAGTCCCCTTTTGCGAGTCTGTAATAGCGATTATTAAGGAATCGCTATTACAGACTAGCAAAACGGGATTCATGTAAAAATCGCAATTTGAATTGCGATTCCTACAGCTTCCTTATTTGCGATTAGCTAATTGCTAATCGCAAATAAGGAATAACTCCCCATTCATCCCTATTGGCCTAAAGACCCATAGGAATGAATAGGAAGACATATCAATGTGCGAATCGCTATTAGCGATTCGCATTTTGAGTTTGCGATTTCAAGGCTGCAGGGGTGTCCAAAGGACACCCTGTTGCACCCCTGAAATGACATTGGACGCTGGTGTTACGCACACACATGTCCCAAGGACATGTGTGTGTGTAACATACAACTAAGAAAAATGCACTTAAGTGCATTTTTCTAAGTTTCCGCTATTTACCACGAGGTTTGACTTTGCGGTAAATAGCGGCCCAAAAGTGCGAATTCGCAATTTTTAAATGTTTCATGAATTGCATTTAAGGAATCTCAAATAGAGATTCCTTAAATGCAACTCCTCGCACAATTGCGATTTCTATAATAGCGATTTTTGCATTTGGGATGATGAATCCCAAATGCAAAAATTGCGCTCGCAAAGGGCCAGATTCTCAGAATCTGGCCCTTTGCGAGACGATTTTCGTTTCATGAATCTGGCCGATAGCGAACTAATAACATTTTCGAAACTAATATGAGATTATATCCCCCACAGAGGGCTATATCTATAGGTAAAGGATTTGAACCGAAATTATTGGCCCGAGTCCCTAGTGAGAACCTATAATGAGGGAGGGGGCCTCTAACAACCGGTACAGTCAGATGCATAAGGGCTATGATATTATTAGAAGATTCAACCCACTCAGGGTAGAAAGTTCTAAATTAATTAAGGGGTTGAGTGTTCTTGGTACACACCTGGGCTATCTTCCCCTGGAAGGTTTCATAATCAGTTCTATTTGTTGCCACTAACTGCCAGAACCTCGCGAATATCAAAACTTCCTCCGGCGACCACTGAAACATTGATGATATCCCAGCACGTCAAACATTATACTTTGGAAGCAGTGACCTGTATGAGTGCTTGAAAAGTCAAAGCCTCACACCCTCCATATCGAATGTATGACGCTACTATGCATAGATTCACCACGCATGGCTTTACAACGCGGTACCACGCTTGCCATTACAGTCATTTGTGCAACAGCAGGGAAGGTGTTGGATTTAAAATCCAACACATTCCCTGGTGTTGCACGCCCCCTACAGCAAGTCGTGGTAACAACACGGTCGTTGTAACAACCGCGTTGTAAAGTTACTGAATTGTGTTTACGGCATTGTAAACGCTGTTTCCCGTCCATATCTTTATCATAGGTTTTGAGGCGCAGCAGCTCCAACGACAGGAGGCCAGAGCCAATGCTTAGTAAATAAATATTTCATATTAGGCATGATACAAGTGCATCGTATTTATACTCAGCAAAACATGACAGTATTTTATATCACTGTGCCAAAAGCAAACCTACAAGAATGCCCCAAATTGATATATATATTGCGTAAACAGAAAATCCCAGTATTAGAAAAGAATAAGCAATTTACAAATTGCCCCAGTGAACACACATTGCCAGGTTCCCTGACGCCACTCTTAGTAGGCACTGCCACCTTCTATTATGAGCAATTAGCACAGTGTTCAATGTAGACCTTACCCAATTTTCAGGATTAGTACTATGTTCCATGTAGATTTATTGTATAGAAATTACTTTTATATGAATATCCTGAAACCCTGGCATAGATCAGGCCCTTATATGTCTATTTTGGTCTCCACTACATTTGCTCATTCATGACACAATATCATTAATTGATAGTTTCTACAGTTCTCCAACATGTACACAGCCTTATATGTCTTCCATGTTTGTTTTGCCTGTTTTTACACCACTAAGGCATGCTCCAATATGGGGAATTAGCACACAATGGGCCTCGTTTATGAAAAGTGTTGCATCGCTTCTGTAAAACAGTGATGTAACACTTTCCCTGTACACTCCTTGTATTTACTGAATGGCGCTCCATGTCGCAAGGATTGACAGATGCACCAGGAATCCTGACGTATCTGTCGGCCGAAACTCACTTATTGTTGAGTTGTGCCCTAAGCAGGACACAACTTCAGCATTGCATGGGGGAGGCATATACCTATTGCACTGCGTTGCCCTTACGCCTACTATTAGGCAGGCATAAGGTTTTGACGCAGTGGCGTCCTAGAAATCCTAGAAATTGCACAGTAAAATCTGATCAGACCATAAAACATGTCCACAACAAATAAACAACCGACCCACATACTTTTCTGTCAGACCTGCATTTTGGGCACTGCTTGATTAAATGTAAATGTAAATGTACCGGTATTTATAGAGCGCACAGCTACTTCCTTGAGGTAGTGTTCCGGCGTTGTCCGTATACCGCTTAGGAACCCTTCCTGGTTTTCCCTGTGAGTGTCCACTCCTGGGCACCCCCAGGGTGAAACCAGGCATCCTAGCGCTTTTGGGGCCGTTGTGGAGATTAAGCAAGCTATTGCCCAGAGTTGCAGAGTGGGACCCATGATTAGAATAGGCACCGAGGCGAGAATTATCAGGTCCGAAGAAATTGAGCCCAAGACCCGCCAAGGCGGGTATTAAACCCTGGTCCCGGGCCAGACCTCTGCATCAGGGTCTGCCGCTCTAACCATTTGAGCCACACTTCTCCACATTACACCCCATAGGCCAGTCGACTCTGCTCAGGTGTCCCAAGTATGACATGGAGGTTGGTCAGACTTGAGACAGTTCCCTCAAGAGGGCTTTTGGACACTGATATCTGTAAACTTACAGTACAGTTATGAAAGATTCTTCTCCATAACATACATGCATTTTTTAAGGGATCTAGTTATAACAATGTCTGTGGCTCTGTAAAGTATTCTAGATTCACTTTAAAAGTCTTTACAAGAAACAGTCAAGAAAAAGACCACAAACCCTTGCATCCACCTGAGTACGTTTATGTTGATTTATATTTTCATGTCTTTTTTGTATGGGAGTCATGTGAGGCTTGAGAAATGCTCATCATTTTGCAATCCAAGGTCTGGGCAATGTCATAGGACATCCTTTGAATGAACCTATTGTTTAAGGGATCCTATTGTATACTTTCATTCGTGTCACTTTTACCCTCCACTAATTACTATTTTATGGCTTTTATTTCCAACTAGGCAGTTGTGACCACAATGGTCTGGCACATGTGGGGAAGCCATTTTTGGTGCAGCTCAACTGGAAGGGTTCAAACCACAAATATGGTGGCTGGGGAAGGGACACCGCTGTGCCTCCTGCAAGAAAGAACCTGTACTGGGTGGCCCCACTCAACATCGATGGGCGAATCCTGGAGGCCTTCCGTCACTATTCTTCTTACAATGATTTCCTGATGTACCGGAACCCCACGGACAAGCAGCTGTCTCTCTATATGAAAAGCACTGGCAAATGGAATCACACCAAAGGAGGTCAAGGCGGTGGAATGACCGTTCATGGCAACTTCTTCTACTACAACTGCTACAACACCAGGGACATGTGCCGCTTCAACTTGAAAACAGGTGCTGTGGAGCGGAAGACACTGCCCAATGCAGCCTACAACAACCGCTTCTCCTACTCTAGTGTTGCGTACCAGGACATGGACTTTGCCTCAGATGAACGTGGCCTGTGGGTCTTGTACGCTACGGAGAAGAGCTCTGGCAACATTGTTATCAGTAAGTTAGATGTCAAAACCTTCAGTGTGGTGAAGAGCTGGACCACCACTGTGTATAGATCACAGGTCTCAAATGCCTTCATGATGTGTGGCGCTATGTACGCTGTTAGACCAGTAAGCAAAGGTAAACAGGAGATATTCTACATGTTTGACACCAAAACAAACAAAGGGAAGAAAATGAGCATGATGATGGAAACCCTGATGGAACCTGTGCAAAGCCTGAACTACAACGCCAATGACCACAAGTTCTACATGTACAGCGATGGCTTTGAGATCATGTATGATCTCACTTTTAATCCCTAATGGGCATGACAAATTAATATTTACAAAGCAGTTCAAATTATTGTCAGGGTGAGGACACCAAATGTAAGACTCCAGTAGTACCCATAGTTGAAACCCCTCCCCTGAGGGAATATATCATTAATATGATTTCAGTCCTAGCGTAAATGGTATATATCATAATTAAGAATTCATGGCAAGTTCCTCTTGGTAACAATATGGTGTGGGTCGCATTCGCTGCCATGTATGAAATTACTTTCCTTACTTAACTAAGGTCGAGTGATGAAAATGATCTTGATCAAATACATTGTTTCCATGGATTCACTGCACAATTTGCATAGCTACTGATTATAATACGTGTATCAACTTCCCACTATTGAGTAGTAATAAAGCTGACAATGATTCTAAATTAGCATTTTTGTTCTTCCTCGTTTTCTATTTTTTCCTTGCTCAATGTGTGTCTTTAAAGTTTGAGAAAGGGGTTCGAACAGTGTCCGTAAAACAGGTACCACATCTGGCAATGGAGATGCGTTGGCAGATTTCTTTCACCATTGCTGTTCAAGTGCAAATAAACAAAATAATCTTTCATCCTGGCAACCTCAATTATTTTATAAGCCCTCAAGTCGCTCTCGATTCAAAAGCAGGTATTTATTCCTGGTGCCAGCTCTCACAGAAACGAGAGGGTCTCCTATCACATTGTTCAAACATCCAAAATTCCTAAAAATAAGGTTTCCTTTTCAGGGCGCTACACCGAACAATTCCAGAGCCTTGTATTAAATTCCCTTAATCAGTCCAGCCATCTTTGTTTCAGCATCACATAATCTCCATCAGAAATCCTTGAGCACCCAACCTCCTGCCACCACAGTCATCATCACAGCCAAATGCGAAATTCAAAATAGTGGAGAAGTGTGGCTCAATGGTTAGAGCGGAGGACCCTGATGCAGAGGTCTGGCCAAGGACCAGGGTTCAATTCCTGCCTCGGTGGGTCTTCGGCTCAATTTCCCCGGACCTGATAATTCTTGCCTCGATGCCAATTCTAATCATGGGTCCCACTCTCCAACTCTGGGAAATAGCTTGCTTAATCTCCACAATGACCCCAACAGCGCTAGGATGCCTGGCTTCACCTTGGAGGTGCCCAGGAATGGGCACGTCACAGGGAAAGGCCAGGAAGGGTTCCACAGCGGTATGTGTACAGCGCCTAGAGACCCCTTCGGGGGTGATTCGGTAAACATCACTTACAACGAAACTTTTACAACGCACTACCATTACAACGCGGTCATTACAACGCAAACTATTACAACGCATTGCGCTGGGGGGCGCTCTAGGATAGGGAATAGTTTAATTTACTATCCAATAACCTTCCCTAGTGTCCACGGGGACTGGAGTTGGAATAGTAAATTAAACTATTCACTATCCAACACCCAAAAGCGCTATGCGTTGTAATGGTATGCGATGTAAAAACCGCGTTGTAAAGGCAGGCGTTGTAATGGCCTGCGTTGTAACGTCATACATCCGGTGATTCGTGTGCTATATAAGCACTACATTAAAAACTTTTTTTACTATTACAATATCCCATCAACCAAATTGTGATTTTTGCCTCAAGCCTTCTTTACTCAAAGCACCCTCAGAGTCAGATTTACTAGTTTGTCACACAGCGGAGTGCAGCAGCCGCAAATTCTGCCCTGCGTGAGAAGGAGAGAGCAGGAGAGCACCATAGTTACAGAAAAATGGCACGCTCCCTAACACCGGCGCAGAAATGTGCAGCCGCACGCCACAGACACACCTTTGCATCATAGTGCAAGGAGGTCTCCATGAGTCTAGCATCGGTTTTGTACTAGAAGGGAAGCCCTCAATTACAAACTGCCATGCTGAGACTTACTTTAAACCTTTTCCCACTTTGTATGTGTGCTGTAGAGTGCAGCACGCATGCAAAGTCAGAAAAGAAAGAGGAAATTAAAGCATTTTTTCTTCATACCACCTATGTGAAATGGGTGATAATTTCTGATGCTTAACCTTGTCTACTTTGTTATGTAAATAGGTCTTAGCAGCAGAACCCTTGGTGGTTGTATGGGAATGCCCATGCACCACCCATGGTGCTAAGTAAGGCAAAGCAGTGATATGCGCTGATTTACGTTTCAAGTGATTTACCAGCATAAAACAGGTTTTACACTGGAAAGTAAATAGGTGAAAAAAAACAGTACCGTTTTGTGTCACTTTTTTGATGCAAACACGTTGTAAAATCTTAATAAATAGACCCCTCCAGTCTGCTTCCTGACACCCAGAAGATGGCTCGGCTCTCATCTTTGACCCTGTGTAACTATCCAGTTAGAAGGATTCAAGACCCACTAGCACATCAGTCAGTAGATTCTCTGCCCCATGAAGAAATCACCAACAGCAATGCAGATTTGGTCAGCTGAGAGGTTTTTTACGATAAGCTACACTTATGCTCCCAGCCTCTCAAATTGGGGCATGCCCAAAGATTCACAGAAAGCGTGTTATCCATCCCATGCCTCATTTCATCTTTTTCCTTTTTAATTTTCCACAAAATTATCTATTCTCCAGACACTTTCTAGCATTACTGGCCTGGTCGCATGGATGTCATTAAGGGGTCGCCAGTGGTCGTATCTATAACACCTGGCATGCCCCTTGCTGACCCTGGCAGTGCTTTTGTGACCCATGGCCTCCGAGGTCGCAACATCAGGGCCTGGAACACAGGGGCGGTTCTTCCTAATGGATGCTGGTTGGAGCTCCACTTGCCTGGTTTTCTGTCAATTCTTTTATTATGCAAATAGTGAAAACAATTTTTCACTATTAGTGAAACAAAAAGCTGAGTACATCAGCTGGAATATGGCCCTATCTGGAAATTAATGTAAGTAGAAAATGCTTTTAAATGTGTGTTGTTTCCGTGTTTGCACTTGAGAGGCTGTCTATGTGCGTGAGAGTGTGTGAATGTGCTAGTATGTGTAAGCATGTCTGTGTGAGTCAAAGTAAGGGTCAAATGGCATGGAATAGCATTACTGCTACCCCTGGCAGTTTGCCCATGCCTACTCATCACCTACTCGACCCATACTACATGGTTGCTATAAACACAAACAAGCCAATAGTCTTTCAAGTTAGGCCATCAAAATCAAACCTCAATACAAGGCCACAATGAAAGATAAACACAACCCTTAGAAGCAGAGATCTCCTATTTTTTACACTTTAACAATCAAAAACTGACAAATATGGTGACCAGACACCCATCTTACTGATAGAATCATTCAAATGAAAAGAGATGCAACTTCTGTCTCAGTTGACAGGTCCACTACCTCCAGAGGCACCAACTCCAAAGTAGATAGGTCTCAATTTACCCACTTCAATAATTCAGAAGCTCTTATCACTATCTTCAAAGACAGAAAAGTCAGCTCCTTCCAGCAGGAGACCAACTAACTCTGACCACTCCAGCACTACCAAGATGCTCACTCCCTAAGCCAAAAGAACCCCCACAGCCTTGCGAAAACTCTCTATTCCATATCTTTATATAGCCTGCCTCAAATGTTAAGGCTCTTGTGCACCCTGTGACGAAAAGTTGCAAACATTGGTCAACCAGCTCACAAATAAATATGGGCACAGATTCCATGTAATGAAAGCTATTGTGGAAGCCTTATTTTTTTAACCTGTCAGTTTGGTAGATCTTTTCCATGGGACAGTAAAAATCCCTTAACTATCTACTACAGCTAGTCTGATTGGCAGCGAAGCAGCCATGCAGATATGTCTGAATACATTGGCCTTTTTATTAGATGAATGCTAACCAATTAAATACGCTGATAAAGCAGGCTGTTTTCGGATTTTTTATGGGCTATTTTGGTCTCTGTTTTTCACCAACTCACACCCACTAATGAGCAAGAACTCAGAACAGATGGAGCAGCCAGTACCTTGCTGGACAACTTTGGCCTCCAGTAGGGGTTGTAACTTCTTTGGAGTTCCACAGATGTTTATGTAAGACAGTGGGAATGTGGCCCTCTCTTCACCACCATTTCATATCAGTGGATGCTGCGGTAGACACCAAAATAGAAGGATTCATTTTGCAATCTGCTTCTTTGTCTCACAGATAGGAACTGTTTTCCTCTCTGGTCACCCAATTAACAAAGCCAGATAGCCGTCTAAGTGAGCACTAGCAAATGCCTGATTTGAATGTTGCTCCAAATAGAGGACATCAGAACAGTATGGGGTAAGCTTTAGCCCTGGTGGCACCCGGTATGAGAATCTTCTTTGGCACCCCCCAATAATCTTCTTCTCCCAATATTACCTCACTACCACCCTCAAATAGTGCCCCTCATCTCTCCATAACCCCTTTCACATGCATTTAATTTGTTTTAAAGCAATACTCATACCAGTGTAGGCTGTCGGAGCACCCAACATCACTCACATTATATGGAGACAAAGAATCACACATGTATAAATCAGTCTATAGATAATGGTACATAGGACAATGAGGGTTAAAAGGTGGGGATCATATGTCATCCATACTAGAAGGCAGTATATTTTAAGAGTCCTGGGTCTGGAAAAGCACAAGTTCAGGTTTTAAAATGTAGCACAGTGGTTGGGGTTGTCTTTATTGATAATAATGTATAACTATCCAAAAACAAACTCTTTTTAGCAACATTAGGAAAATGAACACCTGTGGAAAAAAAGTTAACGTTCTAACCTATACCATGCAGATTGCGTGCAGCTCTTTGGTGACAGTTCATAGATCTCTGTTCTATATTAGGATTATAATACGAAATGCAAGTAACAAAAGGATGTCTGTGAGAAAAACAGCAACCCACTGTCCAAAGAAAATACAGTTCTGTGATCTGCATGGTACACTTTCTTTGCAGCAGGAATATTAACCTCTGTGCTACCTTATGATGAGACAAAACTTCCACTAGACAAAACTCGGATCTCTCCAAAATGAGCATTAATCACCAGAGTTAACTTGACATTTTTACTGTTCCCTGAAAAACCTGCTGGACACACAGGAATGCTGCAGCAAGTGCTTTTGAATGCATGTTATGTCTACCCCTACTCCCCCCCTCAGGTCAGCTCCAGGTGTGGCTTCACTGGCTGCACTGCCCTATAGCCGGCCCTAAAACAGTATTTGTGCAACACTGGTTCAGTCTCTTCCAAGGGCTCTTGATACAGTGCAGTACCAGAGATGGGAACCTATAGTAATCAAAAAGAGTGTATCTTCTCGGGTCTCCAACCACTGCACATCAAACCTCCTAAGGTGGATAAGGGAGAAGTTCAAAATCCAAGCTCATTCAGTTCCTGGATTCTCTAAACAGACTACTAACAGGAGTGGCAATGCCAACTTTGATAGTTATTTTGAGAGAGTAGCAGTGGAGACCAAATATCTAGGTTTGTTAAGAATGACTGTGTGTTAGACCTGCCATCTTTTGGCATGGTTTCCCCTGTGTTTTTGATTCTGACCTCCTGTTTTTGACTGAGTGCTGACTTCCGTTTTTGCTGCCTTTAGGACTCTGGGCACTGCTGACTAGTGCTCAAGTGCAAGAGCTCCATTTCTAAAACCTGATGGTAATTGGTTTCTCCATGACTAGCGTATTTGATTTACTAGTTAGTCCCTAGTACAGTGTCCCATTCGTGATAAGGGCCAGTAACTCGAATGCTTTTACTGGGCCTGCAGCTTTGATTGTGCCACCCACATGAGTAGCATTGCAAACCTATCTCAGGTCTGCCATCGCAGCACCTGTGTGTGCAATATTAAACTGCCATTTACCTGGCAAGTGCACCTGCTTGACAGAGCCAAACCTTCCCTTTTTTTTACATGTAAGACACCGCTAAAGTAGGCACTTGGGCAGGGGCAGTGCATTTAAGAGGTAGGGCATGTACTTGTGAGTTTTACATGTCATGGTAATGAAAAACTGCTAACATCGGTTTTCACTACAGCAAGGTCTATCTCTCCCATAGGTTAGCATTGGAGCTGCCTTGTAACATCATACCAGTGTAACTTCCAATTGGAAATCAATAGAAAAGCGGGTAGCCTTGATCACAGACTGGAGCATTACGCACAGGTGCGCTCGGGCGTGATTTAAACAATTTTGTCATATGACTGCAATCACCAAACTACACGTCCCACGGTGCACTGTGCAAGTTGTTACAATATGCATTGGAAAGGTGAGTTCTGCCCTTACCGCAAATGTTCACAAAGTGCTTCACCTAAGGAAAAGGCAACTTGCACGGCACGATCATGACAGGAACCTCCTGTCTGAATCCCTTCCATGCGCCGTTTCCTTTTTGCGCTAGTGGCATATCCTTAGTAGCTCGCGGCCTCACAGTATGGGCACAGAGCAGCCCATTAACCACACTGGACAGCAAAGCAAGGTGAGGCCCAATATCGTGAAAGTAGCTTTATTTTCCAAAGTTCACTGCAGCACTTGCATCCATAAGTCTAACGTTTCGGCGGGTAGCCTTGATCACAGACTGGAGCATTACGCACAGGTGCGCTCGGGCGTGATTTAAACAATTTTGTCACATGACTGCAATCACCAAACTACACGTCTCACAGTGCACTGTGCAAGTTGTTACAATATGCATTGGAAATCCAAGATGTTAAAGACCATAATGGTGATTTTATGTAGCACAGGTATTGTTGTTGTCATGGAACTATTTACACACAGTCAGGTGAGTTCTGCCCTTACCGCAAATGTTCACAAAGTGCTTAACCTAAGGAAAAGGCAACTTGCATGGCACGATCATGACAGGAACCTCCTGTCTGAATCCCTTCCACGCGCCGTTTCCTTTTTGCGCAAGTGGCATATCCTTAGTATATATATATTCAACAAAACTTCTCAAACTGGATAGTCAGATAATTAGCACTCGAAGGCAGGAAAGAATTAACTGTTTTAATTAATCAGGTCTCCTCGACAGCACCATTAAAAAGGAGACACGTTTCGGCAGTTCTACTCCCTTTCTCAATACAGTTAGCGTCATATTGGTGCTCAATGTAAACATTAAAACTGTAGACATAGACAACACACTTCACTTTTGCGGCATCATTAATAGTCGTGTGTGAAAGTAAAATCGTATTTAAACAGAAGTGTATCACATTTCAACAAACCTCTCAGTTTGTAGTATGGACTGTAAAAAACTCATAAATATGCAACTTTAAACTGTTACCCAGCCAGTGCTTCTGAGAAGTATGCATTTCAACGGTAAAGACTGCAGTCTTGCACAGTAAACCATCACACACTAAAATAGTCCGTATGAAAACACGGACTGGAATTCAATTCGAGTCCCTAGCCACAAAAGAAGAGTCACTATAGTAAAAGTCTTTTGTCCAAAAATAAACGCACTCAACAGGGCTGCTTATAATCATTTCAAAAACGGCGCCATCTTTCCGTCATAAATCCCATAGAAGCCTTAGTTAAAAAACGGAAAGAAACTCAAAAAATGAAACGAGATGTTTCAGACTCCATTTGCACTTTGATATTTCACTTCAGTGTGCTTTTGAAATAAAACTAGGAGTCCATTAAATATTAAATGATGACAGCACGGACAAATATTCTTTTGTCGATGTGTCCGATGACACCCGATCCCTCAATCCAGCACTCCTGCCCCCACCGCTAGGCATGTGCCTCACAGTGACCAACTCCAAACACCCTGTTAATCCTCTTTGAGGCATAAATGGGCTTACGGAAGTGGAACACGGCCCCCGCCAAGGGAGTACTCCAACTCCCAGCGCCTCTATCTACCTCATCTCCCTCCTCAACTCCATGGGCGTCCGCAGAAATTTTTCCAGGGGGGGGGGCAAAATGTTAACGTCATCACCATCCTCCGACATGATGTGTGCCAGGTGGGGCACACAAAACACTGGGGCGCAGAACTAGGATAGACTCAATTAAATGCCAGGAATCCAGGACATGTGACTGACCCTGCCACGGGCCAACCAACACCACCTGTAGGGAAAACGCTAAACTTTCTGACAAGGTGCTTTATCTCTGTCTGCTAGGTGTGCAGACTACTGGGTCCTCGATCCAACACCAATCAAGGCTGTCTTCAGCACAATTCTATTTTTATCAGAATACTTTAAAACAGCCTATGATTAAAGCACCAGATTAAATATACTGGATGCACAGTGTATGTTAGGGATTATTTGTAGCACACATATTTACCAATATTGGCTTCTTGGTGCTAGAATTCACGATAACTTTTATCCAAAGTTAAAGCACAACATCAAAGTTAGTAATAAATAATGCATCAATCACACACGCTAGTGATTTGACAGTGGGTGCTCCCTTTACTAGAATTCCCTGGGCATTGCTAAATTTTACACACATTCAATTAATTTATACAAAATAAAATGTATAGGTCCAAATGTTAGCTATATTTTTTAAAAGAAACTTAGAATCCCTTTAAGTGTAGTCAATGTCAAACTGACATCGTGCGCACGTTTAGGGATACAATAATGGCCAGCTCCCTTATGTGGAAGCCCGGTACCGTAAATGTGTGGCACATGCGGCGCCCACAGCTGCGCCTCATCACAGGTCCAGGGATGCTGAGTCGTACACAGTGGTCGAAGTGGGGGGGAAAAAAGTAGGGAAACAGTGGGCGGAGAATCAGAGGGCGGGAATAACCCAAGAATTGGATCTGTGGGAGGAGCCAGAGGTGTGGCTAAAATGCACAGACATCTCAATTTTTAGTATTTGTTTGGCATATTACTGCCCAGTTTAATCAACCAATGGATACACATGATTATTTAAGGTTATAATGAGTTATTGACATTAAAATATATTCACAAAGTGGGATATGCTTCTAATCACAGAATGTACCAAATATGATAAAATGTGGAAACACAAGCACTTTGTCTCCGAACCATGGAGTTTCTGTCATCAGCACTTCACCCTTTTTCAACAACAGCAGTTCAAACATGAATGGCAAAATATCCTAGTTTGCAAATGTTTTCTCTAAAATTATGGCTCTGCCATATTTGCCTCATAATGCAAGATCTGCTGCATAATCTGACCATTTAAACTAATAAATTGTTTGTAGTTCAAACATATCAAAAGTTAATATAAAATGTGACTTGTGTTGCTGCGGAGTGGATGGCCTATTGTAAAGATTGACTGGTTACCTTTCTCACTGCTGCATTTGTATGTTATACTGGTACTAATAAGGCAACATCTTTCCAGAGACTGTTAGCATGTGTACACACGTCAAAATAATAAAATATCTGAAAATATACTGCATTACGCTGCAGCCTTTTTTTAATGCATAATTTAGTCCACACTATGGGATAATGTTGTCATCCTTTGCTGCATAATTAATTCCAGTGGCCCCACAGCAGGCAGCACATGTTAAAAGTGCTTGTGAATGAAACCGGGTGACTGTAAGTTTGAGAACGTAGTTTGGTGTGTGAAAATCCTGCATTGCTAATCCCTGGTGAATTGCAGCTACTGCTGCTGAAACAAGGCCAATGCAGGTACCTTTGGGTGAGGCAGACTGGCCTCAAGGGCAGGGCCAGCCATAGCACTGGTGGTGTCCTGTGCATTAATGTTTGTTAGTGCCCCCCAATGACCACCTCTGCCATGGATTCCCTCACTACCACCCTTTAACTGTTCCCCCCAAGTCTCCATAACCACTCTCTCTCAGATGCATTTAATTTGATTTACAGCACCACTCATACCATCGTAGGGTGTCAGAGCACTTTACATCACACACATTACACAGAGACAATCAATATGTGTGTAAATCACTGTATAGAAAATGTTACATAAGACTAAGGACTACAAGGTGTAGGAGTCACATGACAACAATACTAGTAGCCCGTATCGTTTTATAGTGATTGGTCTGGAGAAACACAATACCCGGAATTTAAAACGTAATACCATGGTTGGGGGTTCTCCTTAATAATCAGAATTGATTTCTATCCTAAAGAACACTTTTTGGGACATTAGGATAATCAAAGACGGGGGGGAGGGACGGGACATAACGCTCTAATTTATACCTTGCAGTTTGCATGCAGCTCTTAGATGACAGTTAATAACTCACTGTTCTAAGTTAGGATTTTAACTTATAAACTGCATGTAACAAAAGGATCTCTTACAAAAGCAGTAACCCACTGACCTATTTATATTATGTGCACTTTGTGATCTGCATGTTCTTTGCAGCCTATACATTAACCATTTGAGCTACCTTTTCATGAGTCAAAACTTCCACTAGACAAAATTCTGATCTCTCTCTAGGAAGAACATTAATCACCAGAGTCATCATGACATTTTTATTGTTGCCGAAAATTGCTGGAGGCCAGGAAGGCTTTTTAAAACCATAATATACTTGCAACCATGATGCCTTCACCTAAAGTCAGCACCCGGTGCGGTCACACTGGTTGCACCGCCTAGAGCTGGCCCTTCTCAAGGGTCCTGTGACCTCAGTGACTGTTGTTCTGGGGTGTGCTGCTTCATAGGCCTCCCCGCAAGACTGGAGGTGAACTTCAGTATGGATAGTGGTGGACAAGCCTTGAAGGTTAACCTACACTTGTCATGCTAGGGTCCACCTGCTGGTGTGAAGACACCAGGACTTCTAAGGTGTTGCGAAGCCTTCCAAGGTCCAGCATGTGATTGTGCTCTTGCAGGAGAGTGGTCTGGTGGGCTGGTTATTAAGGCTGAACCTGGTTTCCAGTTCCAAATTCAGCAACTCTGACCATAGTGCCACATCCTCTCCCCCACTGAACACCGTACTGAGAAAAACTCCCACTGTTTTCAACTACAACCCAATTGTTGCCCGCTATAAACACCAGGATGCGCAATTTAAAATACGCACTAGACAAGATCAATATGCGGCCTACAAAAAAAAAAGGAACAACATCCTAGAAGAAGCAAACACTTATAAGGAATGCAAAATTTAGCAAACCATGGGAAATGTAAGCAGGAACAACATGGTTACCTTAATGCTTTTACACTCACTATTCAGAAATCAGTGAGTGCTTTTGCCTGAAATGTTAATGACACGACTACAGGGCCCTGAATGGACCCATTTCAATGGCCATTGCTTATATCCTTACAAAACGTAAGCAGTATGGTAAAAAGACCACATCCCTGGACGCAGAGCCGCAGCACACATTTTGTTTCCCAATCCACACATTTTGGTACCTCCAGGATTGGTGCACTAGGTCCAAGTCCAGGGAAAACAAAGACAAGAAAACAAAAATAGCGCTTCACTGGCAAACTCTGTAAAAGTGGCGCTAATGTGTTTCAGTGTGAATAAAATCAGTTTGGCCAGTTTGCTACCACTCTGTCTTACTTTATTTAGTTATTTATCTATTTTTCATATGTTTAGCCTTTTATTCCCATTGCTGCACTTTGCAATTAAAATGTCAGAAAAATACTACATCTCCAGCAAAAGCGTCTTTCTTTTTTGGATCCATTTCACAGGGAAGCAAATAAAAGAAAAGAGAGGAAAGAGAGTGAGAACCCCGTCTTGAAGTCACGGTTTTCATGGGCGTCCGCAGGGGGGGCAAGGAGAGTTGCTCCAGGGGGGGGCAAGCGCCCCTCCTTGCCCCCCCTGCGGACGCCCATGCTCAACTCCTATCAGTCTTTGTGTTTAGGGGCTCGCCATATATATTACACCTAAACAGGCGGGCAACTAGAGCCAAATTTCGGGGGCGGGGGCTAATTCTTCCAACCACGGACAAAGTGGCTGTGAGAAGGGGTGACCACACAACAAAAGCCTCATTTACAACTAAATGGTCTTTTAAAGACCTGTTAAGTACCCGGGTGCGGCTGCAATTACATGCTCGCCAGCCCGCGAAGCTGTGTCAGGCCGGGCTGACAGGCACGACGGGGGGGGGGCTTGAAGCCCCGTGAGCCCAATGGGTGTTGCGCGCCTGCACCTAAAAAGTTTTCAGAAACGTGTATTTGGCAGTGACTGTGCCTGCTATTGCCGTAGCAACCAAAACATTTGTTGAATGTTACAATGTTGACTCATCATCATAAACCAGCTTTGGCTTATTTATTTATTCTACAAAAGGCAAGCATAGATAATTTGAGTAACAAGAGTGTATATGGATTTTCTTTGGTTGAAACCACGCCCCCTGAGCTTTAGGAATTGCATTTTAAGGAATTGCATCTGGCCCTAAAGGGGCAACTAGTAAAACCTTGATGTACTACAGCTTGCGAAGCCCTAAGGAAGACGGGACTCAAGGGACACATGTTAATGACTTGAGGTACTATAGCTATATGAAGTTTTGAAATAGCTACATCTGACCCAAGAGAGACACCTATTAGCCACATTAAGTACTGCAACTTTTTTTTAAATAAACTTCAGCTTTCACACCTGACTCAAACAGGATATCTAACGGTCTCACCAACAAACTGAAACAAGCATTTGCAATGCAATAGGTATCGCATTCATTAAATTTGAGCTATTGGCATTGCTAAATATTGCAACACCAATTGCAACAAAAGTCTATAAATTGTAGACCAAAAAAATGTGTATTTATTTTTGTAGCAAAGGTGTTATGCTGCGCTTTAGATGAATATGTTTAAAAGTAAAGTGCACCATACTGCGATTACTACAATAGGTAATTGTGGATGCGTTAACAATTGATGTGTGCACTGATGGCTGGTGGTGTGTGTGCCTGTAGAAATTGTGCACTGATGGCTGGTGGGGTGTGTGCCTGGTGGAAGTGTGCACTGTCGGCTGGTGTTGTGTGTGCCTGGTGGAAGCGTGCACTGACGGCTGATGGTGTGTGTGCCTGGTGAAAGTGTACACTGACGGCTGGTGGTGTGTGTCTGGTGAAAGCGTGCAATGACGGCTGGTGATGTGTGGGTGCCTGGTCAAAGCGTGCACTGACGGCTGGTGGTGTGTGTGCCTGGTCAAAGCGTGCACTGACATCTGGTGTGTGTGCCTGGTGGAAGCGTGCACTGACGGCTGGTGGTGTTTGTGCCCGTCGAAAGCATGCACTGACGGCTGGTGGTGTTTGTACCCGGTGAAAGCGTGCACTGATGACTGATGGTGCCTGTGCCTGGTGAAAGTGTGCACTGATGGTGTGGTTGTGTGTGCCTGGTGAAAGCATGCACTGACGGCCGGTGGTGTTTGTGCCCGGTGAAAGTGGACACTGGCGACTGATGGTGTCTGTGTCTGGTGAAAGCGTGCACTGATGGCTAGTGGTGTGTGCCTGGTGGAAGCGTGCACTGACGGCTGGTGTTGTTTGTGCCTGGTGAAAGCGTGCACTGATGGCTGGTGGTGTTTGTGCCCAGTGAAAGCGTGCACTGATGACTGATGGTGTCTGTGCCTGGTGAAAGTGTGCACTGATGGTGTGGTTGTGTGTGCCTGATGAAAGCGTGCACTGACGACTGGTGGTGTTTGTGCCCGGTGAAAGAGTGCACTGACGACTGATGGTGCCTGTGCCTGGTGAAAGCGTGCACTGACGGCTGGTGGTGTGTGCCTGGTGAAAGCATGCACTTACGGCTGGTGGTTTGTGTGTGCCTGGTGAAAGTTTGCACTGACGGCTGGTGGTGTGTGTGTGCCTGGTGAAAGAGTGCACTGACGTCTGGTGGTGTGTGCCTGGTGGAAGCGTGCACTGATGACTGGTGTTGTTTGTGCCCGGTGAAAGCGTGCACTGACGGATGGTGGTGTTTGTGCCCGGTGAAAGCGTGCACTGACAACTGATGGTGTCTGTGCCTGGTGAAAGTGTGCACTGCCGGTATGGTTGTGTGTGTGGTTGTGTGTGTGTGGTTGTGTGTGTGTGGTTGTATGTGTGTGGTTGTAAAAGTGGTTGTGTGTGTGGTTGTGTGTGGTTGTGGTTGTGTGTGTGGTTGTGTGTGTGGTTGTGTTGTGTGTGTGGTGTTGTGTGTGGTGTTGTGTGTGTGGTTGTGCGTGTGGGTGAACGGAAATGCTGAATCAGAAGAAAAGGGCAACGTGGCAAAAGGGTGCCAAAGAGAATAAAGCGCTTTGATGCCCTACTCATTGAGCGCATGTACCTAATCCCAATAAGTAGTGCTACAAAAAGGGATGTACGCTGAAAGGTGGAGGTGGGAAGGGCACCTGGGTGGTATGATATTATAATGAAGGGTGATGTAAAGAGGGGCAGAAGGAAGGAACAGTGAGGCGAACTAATGAGACAGTCTGGTGGGCACTGGAGGGAGCAGGAAAGAGGCAAGATTTACGGAAAAGACCTGAGATAAGAATAAGAGAGAATAGAATAAAACTGTTAGTACAGCAAAAAGGATATTTCGGAACAGCGGAGTGAGAAAGAGTCAAGAAACAGGGCCCAAATTTTTGAACAAGGAGGGACGAAAGGATGAAAAAATGTCTATACCGATGTAGAAGCCATTCTAGGGAAATACTCAAAATTACGGCGGAATCCACAACGAGGCACATCATTAATGAGGTAGAAGGATTACACATTTAGCAAAATGTGACATAATGAGGCAGAACCATCCCGCAATGAGGCTAAAATAGGCACAAATCAAAAGGAGGCTCTGGTGGCCGTTCGTGTGAGGCAGAGAGAGGAGGGTGGAACAAAAAGACACAAAGATGTACAAGGCGGTGTACGAAAGCATGTAGAACCAGAAGGAGGCACACTACCCAAAGAGGCTGAGAAAGCTTTAGGAGGGCACACAGAGATAGAAGAGGGTATATAGAGCCACAACAAGACACAGACCCTCAAGGAGGTACAGCGAGCCATGAGGAAAATCAGAGAGCCACAAAGCATCAAGGAGGTACAGAGAGTAGCGCGAAGGCATAAAGACCCCTAGGTGAAGCACTGAGAGCCATAAGGAACAAGCAAAAGTGACGTGGCTGTGACCCCCCCCTGTGAAAGTGATTGCGATCAAAGACAAAGACAGATGGCGGCGCGATCACGATCAAAGACAAACTGATGGCGTGCACTCAAGCTTCAGGCCAGTCAGGCCAGCAAAAGCCTCTGGTGGCACTTTTAAAAGCCACTTACTTAATGTCTCGAAGAGACAGCTTGCGCTGTCTCAAGCGAGACCTAAAAAGCACCCCAGTATTGAACCGAGTATACAGAACAATAAAAATGGCGGCAATATTGGTCTCCTTTTCACAGCTGACAGCCAAAAAAACAGGGTGTTATGGAGGACTCGGATTCTGGTGGAATCAGAATTTTTAAAAAAGTCAATTTTTCTTAAAACTTTTTCTTTTTAAACAACTCTTTTCGACACACTAGAGTATAGTGCCATGCGAGTGCCACTGCCCTTCTCCTTAGACACAGCCTCTGTGAAACAAATCGATTAGAATAACTGTTTGCTGTTTAAAACTAAGAGGGGCACGAATGCAATTTAGCATTCTGGTTATTGCTTGAAGGAAGGATAAGAAATCGGGTTACCTTTGTCTGTACCACTGATATCTATGTGGATCGGAGAAAATGCATTGAGTGGTATGATTGACAAGAGACGTGCAGGCTGCTTAAATATTGTAGAGATTGGATTGTCAAGCACTAGGAAACAAGAGTGAATGCTGAATAAAACTAGAAACGCGAACACTTTCACGGCAAACGCTTCCAGGAAAGTGAAACTGATCACGTGAAAGTGAAACTGATCACGATCACGCTGCCTGGCTGAGAGGAGGCTGATAGGCAGTGAGTGGCTGGGTGTGGGGGGGTGGGTGTGTGTGTGGTTGTGTGTGTGTGTGGTTGCGTGTGTGTGGTTGTGTGTGGTTGTGGTTGTGTGTGTGGTTGTGTGTGTGTGGTTGTGGTTGTGTGTGTGGTTGTGCTTGTGTGTGGTTGTGTTGCTGGGTGTGGTTGTGGTTGTGTGTGTGGTTGTGGTTGTGTGTGGTTGTGTGTGTGTGGTTGAGTGTGTGTGGTTGTGTTTGTGGGTGTGGTTGGGTGTAGTTGTGGTTGTGTGTGTGGTTGTGTGTGTGGTTGTGTGTGTGTGGTTGTGTGTGTCGTTGTGTGTGGTTGGGTGTGTGTGTGTGGTTGGGTGTGTGATTGTGTGTGTGGTTGTGTGTGTGTGTGGTTGTGTGTGGGTGTGGGTATGGTTGTGTGTGTGGTTGTGTGTGGTTGTGTGTGTGGTTGTGTGTGTGATTGTGTGTGTTGTTGTGGTGTGTGTGTGTACTTTTGCGTGTTTGTTTTGTGTGTGTGGTTGTGTGTGTGGTTGTGTGTGTGTGGTTATGGTTGTGTGTGGTTGTGTGTGTGTGTGTGGTTGTGTGTGTGTGGTTGTGTGTGTATAGTTGTGTGTGGTAACATGGAAGTAACAGAGGAACATAAGAGCAACCTAAGGAGAAAAGGAGAGCAGAGAGAGGCGGAATAAAAGAGGCTGAGAAAGAAATATAAACGTGAAATCAAAGGGAGAACAGAGTAAGAGCTTCAGAAGGAAGAAAGAAGCAGGGAACCTGAAGGGGTGAAAAGATAGATCTCCCCCAGCAGTTTGGTCTCCCCCTACTCAGAGTGGAGCTTACAAATACAGCTACAAGCTAACTAGATGCCCTTCCCCGTTGGTTTGGTCTCCCCCTAAAGGGCTAATGCGAAAGACCAAACCGACGGGGGAGAGCATCTACTTAGCTTACAGCTGTATTTGTAAGCTCCCCTCTGAGTAGGGGGAGGCCAAACCGACGGGGGAGATCATCTGCTCGGTCAGCCGGGAAGCTCAGCCCTTCCATGTAACACGAGGGAGCACCTAGTGCTGGCAGCCTGCCAGCCTCTGTTGCTTCAGGCTGTAAGAAAACTCATCCATAATCCGAGATTCGAAGATTTTCGGTTCAAGGTGTTTACATGCAACCTGTTTTGTTTAACATCCGCGGAGTGGGAAGCACTACAAAGAATTATAAGGGACACCCAACACCAGAGGCACATTTCACAACAGGCAAACAGGATAGAATGATGAGAAAAACACCACGTCTATATGGTGAAAGCTGTCTACAATAAAAGCAAAACCTCCCTTCAAATAAGAAATGAAAATGGCCCATTGACGCCAGGCTCGGTTGTTAAAAAAACAAGCCTTGAGGCTTGAGTCGAATGCGAGCGACAAAAGTAAAAGTGAGGTGGGGGGTGCAAGCCCGGGCGAAAATGAAACTAATTAAAGTGATCGTGCTGCCTGCTGCAGTATAGAGAGGTGGGGGCAGGGGTGGGAGAAGGAGTGGAGGCCAGCATCTGTGGTGGAATTGGAAGCACAGATGGAGGCACGCAAGGGGGGAGGGAATTGAAACACGGAGAGAGGCAAGCAAAGCGCGCTCCCAAGCACATGCACTCAAGCTTTAGGCCAGCCATGGCAGCATCTGGTAGCACTTTATTTTTTAGCCCTACTAAATGTCGAGCAATGGCTTGACCTAAAAACATTTTTTTTAAATTTTGTTCCATTGCTTTGCTCAAATTATACTGATATTTTACATTGAGAAACAACATATCATCTATGCTTTCAATAAAGCAAATGCAATTTACTAACATATATAGCTTTGCAAAAAATGATTTAAAAAAATTTAGCTAAGCTTCTCTTCAATGTACCAATACCAGGAGGTAACTATTTATCAAAATTCTACATATCAATTAAGTCATTTATTGAAAGTTGCAGAATTGGTTAATCACTGTAACCCAGCTTTAACATATTTAATTACCTTATAGAAGGCAAGTACAAATTATTAGAGTAGCAATAGTGTATATGCAAATTTCTAGCAGGACACCACACTCCCTGAGCTTTTTGAAGGGCATTTCAAGCAATTGCATTAGGTCCATTATGGACACCTAGTAGAGACTTGATGTTCTACAGCTAAGGAAAGCCTTGAAGCAGATAGGGCTGACTGGAGAGTGACACCTAGTAACCACTTGAAGTATTGTAGCATTTTGAAAAACGTCAAGATTAGCATCTCATTCAAGATGAATATCTAGTAACTACAACGTATATGTACATATGTGAATAAAAAATAAACGTTCCTTATATTTTTTTGCCATTTGTTTACTCAACTTACTTTGAAATTTCATAGCAAGACAGAAATTAAGCTATGCTAAAGCCAACTATATTTAACTAACAGACATTTACAGTCCCACTTAAAAAAGGTTTATAAAACACAGACTGAACACTTGAACGTAACAATGACTGCTAGTACCTATTTATATTAGGGTGTCATCAGAAATGCCGCATAGTCACCAAGACACTTATTGAAAGTTGAAAGGTTGACAAATCAAATAAACCAGCTTTCCGTATTTTATTTGTCTTATAAAAACAACAAGCGCAAATTATCAGGGTAGCAATAGTGTATATGCACATTCTATGTTGGAACCACACCCCGTATCTTTATGAATGGCATTTAAAGCAATTGCATCTCTTTCTAGAAGGACAGCAAGTAACACTTGAAGAACAACATCTTTGTGAAGCTTTGATAGAGTTAAGTCTGAACAAAGATACACTTGTAATGACTAGCGGTACTGCAACATCGTAAAGCCTTGAAGCTGTTGGAACTGAATCGAGAGGGCCACTTAGTGTACCTTTACACTTGACTTTAGAGGGACATCTTGTAAGAACTCGTCAAACTCAAGTTTTCCAAGGCATAGATATAGCTTTGTCCAGACACAAGGGAGTACCTAGTATTAGTCAAGACAATAACCTTCCATCCCTTTTATGCCTAAAGTGCGGCATAAGTTATACAAAAAAAAAGCAGGGGACTCTGGGTAGGTCCCAAATTTGAGGTGGGGAGCAGTGTCACACCCAACAACACTACCACACCACAACATTCTGACCATCCACCCACCACAGTATAGTGCATCAATAAATGGGTCATCTCACTATTACCATGGTTCCCTTCACATGATAGAACATGTCTTGTGCACCATTTATTTACACCCACCTAAAACTGTTCTTTTCTTCAATGAAGATATAGCTTAAAGTGTGCTTTTCACTGATAAAGCACTTCAACACCTCATCAGGAGTAGCAAGCACTATATAAATGCAAACCTTTTTTCCTCTTCTATCCCTCCACTATCCTTCTCAATCCAAATAATTTACTAAAATATCCATCACTCAAATTACTTTCATATTTCACTATACTAATTCTCCACTAATCTTTTATGGGTTCTGGAGTAGCTTACTACTCGCCCAAAAAAAACGCTTCAACATCCCATCAGGGATAGCAAGCACTATATAAATGCAAACCTTTTTTCCCTTTTCTATCCCTCCATCGTTCTCGATCCAAATAACTGACTAACATATCCACCACTCAAATTACTTTAATCTTTCCCTATACTAATTCACCACAAATCTTTTATAGGTTCCAAAGTAGCTTGCTACTCACTAAAAAGAATTGCTTCAACACACCATCAAGGGTAGCAAGCACTAAATAAATGCAAACCTTTTTCCCTCTTCTATCCCTCCACTATTCTTCTCAATCCAAATAACTGACTAACATATCCACCACTCAAATCACTTTCATATTTCACTATATAAATTCACCACTAATCCTTTATGGGTTCTGGAGTAGAGTGCCACTCATAGAAAGAGGGCTTTGATGCCTCAAGGAATAGTAAGCAGTGTATAAATGCAATTATAATACAATACAATACAATGAGTGGCGGGGTTGGCCACCGGGCATGCAACCTAAACCCTTTTCACACCCAACCCCATGACACGTACAGCCTTTGGTCTTGTGCTGCAGGTGTTTGCTGCAGGGCCAAGTCGTTTTCCAGTGGGCGTGAGCAGTTTTCCTGCTGTCAAAGCTCACACCAAGTGAAAGAAAATATCTATGTTCTGAAGGTGGGCACTTCAGGTCATATGGAGCGCCTCAGGGCCATTAATGGCTCAAAGAGGGGTGCCATGAGGCTCCCCTCCTTTGTTAATCTAGGGCCTGCCCTTGGGAGGTGGTGGTCCACAGGGACAGAAATGACCCAGGAGGGGGGCTGAGTGAGCCCTCTCCCCTTTCCAAATATGGCCAAGCACCGGGGAGGTAGTGGTCCCCGGGGCGCAGTGGCCTGAGAGAGGGGCACTGTTGGCCCCTCCCCCTTTATCTTTAATTGGCCTGGCTCCGGGGAGGTGGTGGTCCCCGTGGTCATGAAGGGCCTACGCAGGTGGGAGGTGCGGCCCCCTTCTTATAGATGCATATTGGCCTGCCCTCAGGGGAGGTGGCAGTCCCTGGGCCCATATCGGTCATGGGGAGGGTGGCCGCAATCACCCCCTCCCCATATTATATATTTAAATATGCCCCTGAGACTTGGCCCACCCAAATGCAAATAAGTTAAGTAGACTGTGCTTTTACTAAATAAAATCTGTGAAATTCACAGATTCACCATGATTTTTGCCATGATAATTTTTTACAAAATTGATCTGTGGCTCAGGTATGGGTTGTCAGGGTATTCCTTCCCTGCCCCTTTTCTTTCTTTTTTTTTGAGGAATCGGCTGAGTCCGAGTCCCAAAATGGCTGCCAACACTTCCTGGTTGAATTGTTGCCAGCCAGGCAGCCAATCAGATCGCTGTTTGAAATTCTGTCAGATCCACAAAGGATTCACGTACCTAGATATCTATATTTATTTTTCCTTTAATAACTCCGAACCTACTGTAAAGATTTACAACAAATCACAAAAGGCACGCTGTCTGGGCCAATAGCTAGTTTTCTGACAAATTTGGTGTAATTCCATGCAGCGGTACAGACTGTGTCATGTCTAAAATCCCTCTAGGAAATTGCATAGGGAAAACAAGAGTTGGGATCCCCCCCCCCCCCCTTTTTGTTTGGCCCCTGCTTGGCAAATCAACCCTGAACTTTCAAGATAGCAGCTGCAGAGTGTGACAAACTAGTGGTGGTGGCCAGCATGGTAGTTATAGTTGGGACTATGTTTCCATAGGAAAAGCATTTTTGACTTGCCAATAACTTTGGCGCCGGTTGATGAATATTCACGAAATTTTCCAGAAAAGTGTTCCGGAAATTCTAGTTGTGCATGGAAAGTTTCTGGATGATCCGTGAAGCAGGGGTAAAAAAAAGTGTGTTTCCCATTTTTTTTCCCATAGGGATTTTGAACATGGCTAAAGCCTGAACCGCTGGATGGAATTACACTAAATTTGGCAGAAAGGTAGCTCTTGGTCTAAAAAGCATGCTTGTTCCTATTTGGTGTAAATCTGTTCAGTAATTTTCAATAAATTAAATGAAATCCAAATTTGTGTATGTAGTTGTATGAATAATTTGTGACTAGATCGCAATGAATCGTGAATGCACGCACCAACAGGAATGCCGTCATTGGCTGGCTGCAACGTGAGCAGAAAGTTGCTGCTGCCATTTTAAGTAACATGACATGGTTGATGGGGCTGAAAATAAAAAGCAATAGTGGTGTATGGAGTCAGGGTAGAGGTACCCTGACCCCATGGTTGGAATATAGGGGTGTTTGTGCGACACCTTATGCATTCAAAATTTTGAACAACCGTTCCCCCCACGTGCGATATTCCTGAATACGTTTCACCACTCAGCCCGGCCCCCACATGTAACATTGCACCGAATTCGCGACTATCGCTAAAAAAGTCTACCACATTAGGCTTCTTTACTGGAATGCAAAAAAAGGTTAAGAACCACTTTAAAATATGAAGGAAATGGTTTGATTTACTATTTTCTCCAGAATTACTGAGTGCAAAGTTGGAAAGCAAGCCATTAATTGTTCCTATCCATGAAAGTGGTGAGCCATTCTCATGTTTAGTTTTTACATTTATACTGAGCCGACAGTGTCACTGAAAGCATCAGAAAAAAAATGATCAACTAACTCAATTTACAGGTATATGAATTAAAGTGTAGGTTAAAAAAGTATGAATGTAAAGGTATTTGTATAGATGAAGTTAATAAATGTGTGTGTGATATATTTAGTTGTGTGAGTGTACGAGAGAATTAGTGAGTGGGTGTTTGAGTGCTTTTGTGGATTTATGAATGTGTGTGAGTTTTTCTTTTTTTTTTTCTTTTTATTTGAAAAAAGCTTTTATTGGCATCAGCAAGAATAAAAGACACATACAAAAATATATATATATAGGTGGAGTATACATTGGCGGTTTTTATATCTACAGTCCATTTGTGGATGCGCGCTCTTTTCGTTTGTTTTCCCACAGTTGAGAGGAAGGAAAGAAAAAAAGAAAAAGGGCGAGAAAGGGGGAGGAGGGGGGTCTCACATTTGTCGTTGTCTTTTACTGGGTCTTCCTCAGGTGCTCGTCGAGTGGGCCCCACATGTGTACTTTGGCGTTGTGTTCTTTCGAGAGGTTGCCTGTGATGTTGTCTGCTCCTCTCAGGAAGGTGACCCAATTAATCCATGTTTTAAAGTTTGCTTTGGCTGTGTTCTTCCAGTTCGTCAGGATTATTTTTAGGGCCGCTGTGAGGAGCAGGTCTAGTAGTTCTCTCTCTTCTCTACTTTTTAAGTTCGCGGTCAGGTGTTCTGTTGCTAGGCTTACGAAGCTGATTGTTAGGTCAGCTTTGAGCATGTTATAGCTGTCTTGATCTTGAGGAAGTTGTAGAGCTCTTGGTTCGGGAGGTCGTGTAGCTGCTGTAAGTTTTGGAACGTCAGCGGTCCTCGCTTGGTTTCCATCTGTTTGGGGAGGCTGATTCCTTTCTCGATCCATATGTCGTTGTGCATTGTCGCTCCGTAATAAGTTACTCTTGTATTGAACCAGATAGATTCCCATGCTGTACTTTTCAACTTCTGCGTCATGCGTCTGTCTATTTTCATCAGCGCTTCCCTTGTGTGTTTCAGTATGGGGTTGGTCCTTTGGGGATGTCTGTTTGCTGTTAGAAGGGCTGCTGGTTCAAGCCCCCCCAGGATGGCCTTCTCTACCTCTAGCCAGACTGGTTTGTATGTTTGTGTGTCGTCTATCCAGGCTATACCCTGTCTCGCCAGGCAGGCCGTTTGGTATGTTTTGAAGTTTGCCAGATTGAGGCCTCCAAGGTCCTTTGTCAGTCTTAGTTTATGTAGGCTTATTCTGGGTTTTTTGTTTTTCCATAGGAAGACGTTGATAAGTTTGTCTAGCTTCTTGTGGAAGGCTTCTGTCATTGGGAGTGGTAGCATTGTTAGCGTGTAGTTTATCGCCGGTGTTATCATCATTTTGATGGTTTCTATCCTTCCCCACCAGCTTATGTATTTTGGCGACCATAGTTCTAGCCTTTCTTTTATTTTTTTCAGTGTGAGGTCCTCATTATGCTGGAGCGTTGATGCGAGGTCCCTTCCAAAGTGCAGTCCTAAGTATTTTAGTGGTTTCGTCTGCCATGCCAGTCCGGAATCTCCTAGGACCTCCTAGGACCTAGGACCTCTCTTGTGGTGTGGACATTCATTGGCTTGCACTCCGATTTATCTTTGTTGAGTTTGTAGCCTGAGGCTCCCGCGTACTCTCCTATTGTGACCATAAGCGCTTTTATTGACGGAGATGGGTTTGTTGTTGTGATTAGGATGTCATCTGCATACGCCGCTAGCTTGACTGTCTTCTCTTTGATCTTGACGCCTGTTATACCTGTGTTGTCTCTTATTCTGGCTAGAAGGGGTTCCAGAGCCAGCAGGAAGAGGCCGGGGGAGAGGGGACATCCTTGTCTGGTGCCTCTACCCAGCGTGAGAGTTTCGGATGCACTTCCGTTCACCACAATTTTTGCTTTTGGTTTGTTGTAGAGGGCCATAACCATTGCTATGTATTTTTCCCCCAGTCCGAATCTTCCCATGCAGTTTCTTAGGAAGGCCACGAGACTCTGTCAAAGGCTTTTTCCGCGTCCAGCGCTATCATGACTGCTTGTTCACTACTCCGTGTTGTGTGATTGATGAGATGGCACAGTAGCCTTGTGTTGTCCTGCGATAGCCTGCTTTTGATGTATCCCACTTGTGAAGTGTGGATGATGTCTGGGAGAACTCTGTTTAGTCTATTGGCCAGAATCTTTGCGTACACATTTATTAACGAGATGGGTCTGTAGTTCTGGGGATATTGTGGGTCTTTCCCCTCCTTGGGGATTATGGTGATGTTGGCTTCGCTCATGGACTCCGTCATCCTACCGTTCTGTATGCATGCCGAGTATGTTTGTGCCAGTAGCGTTTTTATGTGGTGGCCGAAAGTTTTGTAGAACGTTGTCGAGTATCCATCTGGCCCTGGCGCTTTGTTCTGTTTTAGCTGGCTTATCGCTGTTTCAATCTCTTTTTCTGTTATATCGGCTTCAAGCGATGCCCTCTCCTCCTCTTTGAGTTCTGGCAGATTGGTGTCATTGAGCAGAGTTAGTCCTGCGTCTTTGCTCAGGTTCTTATCCTCGGCGTATAGTTCTTGGTAGAACTGTCTGAAGACTTCTAGTATTCCTTTGTTCGTTGTTTGGGACTTGTTCGTTCGGTCTGTTATCGCTGCGATCGTGTGCTGCCTTTGTTTTGCCTTCAGGTAGGATGCCAGCTGTTTCCCTGCTTTGTTTGCTGCGCACAAGTTGACTGATTTGAATTTTGTTAACCAGGACCCTGCTCTCTCGCTTAAAATCTTGTTCAGTTCGTATTTCTTTTTCGTGAGCAGGGTGAGTGTGTTCTTATCTGTTATGTTTGCGCAGTGACCTCTCTCCAGTGCTATTATATCCTCCTCTATTTCGGAGATTTTCTTGTTTCTGCCTCTGTTCATCCTGGATTTGATGTTGATTAGTTTCCCCCTTAGTGTCGCTTTGAGGGCGTCCCATATGATGCCTTTCCCTACTTCGCCATTGTCATTGTGCTTGAGGTAGTTTTTAATTGCGTCTTCAATTTCTTTCACGTTTTCTCTGTTCTGGAGGATGTCGTCGTTAAGTCTCCATCTTCTCGTTGGGCTTTCGTTGTGTTTGCCGCTTAGAGTGAGTGTTATGTGAGCGTGGTCCGAGATAGTTATTGGAGCTATCTCCGTTTCTTCTATAAGGTGCGTGTGTGTATTGGACACCAGTATGTAGTCAATCCTACTGTAGGAGTTGTGTGGGTGTGAGTAGAACGTGTACTCACGCGCCGTTGGGTGCTGTAGCCTCCATGGGTCTGCTAGGTTCTGTTTGATGCACAGGTCTTTCAGGGTGTTGTTGTCGTTGTTGGAGTTATGGCTTGGTCTGTTTGGGTGTCTGTCTGTTGCCTGGTCCATCGTCTTGTTCATGTCCCCTGCTATGACCAGGAGGTCTTCTTGGGGTAAGCCGGATAGTTTGCTGTCCACTTCCTGCCAGAACTGTTTGCTTTCAGAGTTAGGGCCGTATATGTTGACCACATGTATTCTGTCGCTCCCTCTCTGGACGCTTGTTATTAGCATGCGTCCATCCTCGTCTGCGTCCGTTTTTTGTGTTATTAGGTTGGCCCTTTTGCTCAGGATCGTTATTACTCCTCTTTTCTTCCCTATTGCCGGTGAGCAGAGTACTTCCCCTATCCATCTTGCTTTGAGTTGCTGTGCTTCTTCCTCTGAGAGTTTGGTCTCTTGCAGCGTGTATACGTCCCCCTTTAGTTTGGCCAGGTGCTCTAATATTTTCCTACGTTTGACCGGATGGTTCAGTCCTTTAACGTTCATGGATACCACCTTCAGGTCAGTAGACAGGCCAGCTTTTGTTGGGTCTGTCACGGTGGGGCGGTGTTATCGCTGATGCTTTTTTTCCCCCTACGTTTTGGCGTTGGCCTGTGAGTCCGTTCTCCGTGGTGCGTCTTGTGGCCCCCCCCTGGGGATTGGAATGCACGGTGTGGGATGAAAAATGAGAGAGAGAAAAGGTAGGGGATGTGAAAAGAAAATGAAAAAGGAAAGGGAATTTTTTTGTTACACAAATGATGGCTGTGTCATCTACCGTCTTGTCCACCTGCCCCGCTTCCCCCCCTGTCCGCCCCCCTCCCACCCTCCCCCCGACCCCCCATCAGTAGAAAACCGGGTGTGCGACAGCAAGGGTCCTCACACTCCCCCCCCAAGTCCTTGCATAGTCTTTACTGTTGAGTTGGGCACGTGCCATAAGGGTCCATCCGTAGAGATGGGAGAGGACAGGGAATAAGACGTTACAGTAAAAGGATATGGCTGTTGTTGTTCTCCCTCTTCTTCCCGTAGTTGTGGTGGCACTGCTGAGGTAGCTGCGGTTGCTCTTGTGTGTGTTTGTCTGAGGTAGATCAGTTCGTTTAAGTTCGAGTTTTGCACGTGTACGCTAAAGCGGTTCCCCTTCCTATTCCTCCCCTTCGTTCGTTTCATCCGAGGATGCTCTTCGCTTTGCACCCGGGCTTGGTAGCTCCATTTCTTCTGGTGCCGGGCCTTGTAGGTATCTGTGTAGGTCGTTGGGGTCGTCGAAGATTCTGCTTCCGTGCCTGTCTGTTACTCTCATTTTGGAGGGACCCGCAAAAGTGAAGGCAATGTTCTTTTTGCGCAGGTGTTCTCTCTGGGCTAGGAAACCTTTCCTCACCTCGACTGTTAGCCTGGAGAAGTCTTGGGTGATTGTTACCTTGCTCCCGTTTATCAGCATCGGGCGGCCCTTCCTGGCTACGGAGAAGATCGCGTCGGTGTGGTTGTCTCTTAACGGTTTGCATATTATCGGTCTGGGGGCGTTACTATTCACTTGCTTTCTGGCCGGTATGCGATATGCTTTGGTGATTTTGAGCGGTTTGTCGAAGCTAAGTCCCGTAAGTTTGGGTATTAGAGTTTCCAGCATTAGGGCGCATGCCCCGGGTGTGTCTTCTTCCTCCTCGGGCACTCCCAAGAGTTTTATGTTGCCTTTTCGGCTTCTGTCCTCCTGCTCCGCCATGACTTTTTGTAGTGCTGTGGTTCTCTTTATCACCAACCCCAGGTCTTTGTGTGTTATATTGGCATTGTCCTCCAGCTGGCTTATCCTTTTCTCTGCCTCGTCAATTCTGCCATTGGCTTTGCTTTGCTCTGCTCTAATCGCTATTAGTTCCATCTGGATGCTGTCCACTGTTTTTATCGTGGCCTTTGCTAGCTCGTTTCCTTCCGTTATTTTCCTCAGGAGAGTGTCAAGTGTGATGGTCCCGTCACCTTGGCTGCTGCGCTCCTTGGCCGGTGAGGCGGGCGTGTCATTCTTGCTCTTTTTCAGGTCGTTCGTGCCTTGTTTGCCATCTCTCCCTGCCATGGCGTCGGAGCCTCTTCTGACCTGGTGCGTCTTGGGTTTCCCTTCTATTAGCAGTTGTTTCGTGGGGGGCTTTTTTTGCCCCCTTTCTTCCTTGTGTGTGAGTTTTTCATGGGGGTGTGAGTGAGCATGTGAGTGTGTGCCTGGGTCTGATAATAGGTGTGTGAGAAACCTTTTAATCATGTGTTGCCCCGGAACTGTATATTTTGTGAGTTGTTTTACTGCATGGCCGAGTTGGCATTCAAATCTCCTTACTAAGCTGTAATCTTCTGTTTTACTATGTACCACTTAGCCCTAAGGTAGGGATTGCTCACTTGTGTTTGAATTTTAATTTGCTGAAAGGAAATCGGTCCGTGAGCACGAAGGACCCGCTTTGCTTGTCTTTGCAAAGCCCACGAAGGACCCGCTTTGCCTGTCATCTTCATAGCCCACTCCTCGCGGAACCCGCTCCGCGGGTCCCGCATCGTTCTGTTTTATTTGAAGGCGCAGTTGTCAGAGCACCGCGCTGTGAAGGAAAAAGCTGCTACTGTCATCTGGAATACAGCTTCTGAGGCGGAGGTGAGAGCAGGGCTGCGAGCGAGGGCCGGCGCAGGACTACCAGTCCCAGGAGCGCCTGACCCTCGGCATTACCAACAGCTGACCCGCTCTCCCTGCTGGCTCCTCCCCCGCCTCAGCGCAGCTAAAGGGCAGCACTTCAGTCTTCTAATTGGATTGCTCACTTGTGTTTGAATTTTAATTTGCTGAAAGGAAATCGGTCCGTGAGCACGAAGGACCCGCTTTGCTTGTCTTTGCAAAGCCCACGAAGGACCCGCTTTGCCTGTCATCTTCATAGCCCACTCCTCGCGGAACCCGCTCCGCGGGTCCCGCATCGTTCTGTTTTATTTGAAGGCGCAGTTGTCAGAGCACCGCGCTGTGAAGGAAAAAGCTGCTACTGTCATCTGGAATACAGCTTCTGAGGCGGAGGTGAGAGCAGGGCTGCGAGCGAGGGCCGGCGCAGGACTACCAGTCCCAGGAGCGCCTGACCCTCGGCATTACCAACAGCTGACCCGCTCTCCCTGCTGGCTCCTCCCCCGCCTCAGCGCAGCTAAAGGGCAGCACTTCAGTCTTCTAATTGGATTGCTCACTTGTGTTTGAATTTTAATTTGCTGAAAGGAAATCGGTCCGTGAGCACGAAGGACCCGCTTTGCTTGTCTTTGCAAAGCCCACGAAGGACCCGCTTTGCCTGTCATCTTCATAGCCCACTCCTCGCGGAACCCGCTCCGCGGGTCCCGCATCGTTCTGTTTTATTTGAAGGCGCAGTTGTCAGAGCACCGCGCTGTGAAGGAAAAAGCTGCTACTGTCATCTGGAATACAGCTTCTGAGGCGGAGGTGAGAGCAGGGCTGCGAGCGAGGGCCGGCGCAGGACTACCAGTCCCAGGAGCGCCTGACCCTCGGCATTACCAACAGCTGACCCGCTCTCCCTGCTGGCTCCTCCCCCGCCTCAGCGCAGCTAAAGGGCAGCACTTCAGTCTTCTAATTGGATTGCTCACTTGTGTTTGAATTTTAATTTGCTGAAAGGAAATCGGTCCGTGAGCACGAAGGACCCGCTTTGCTTGTCTTTGCAAAGCCCACGAAGGACCCGCTTTGCCTGTCATCTTCATAGCCCACTCCTCGCGGAACCCGCTCCGCGGGTCCCGCATCGTTCTGTTTTATTTGAAGGCGCAGTTGTCAGAGCACCGCGCTGTGAAGGAAAAAGCTGCTACTGTCATCTGGAATACAGCTTCTGAGGCGGAGGTGAGAGCAGGGCTGCGAGCGAGGGCCGGCGCAGGACTACCAGTCCCAGGAGCGCCTGACCCTCGGCATTACCAACAGCTGACCCGCTCTCCCTGCTGGCTCCTCCCCCGCCTCAGCGCAGCTAAAGGGCAGCACTTCAGTCTTCTAATTGGATTGCTCACTTGTGTTTGAATTTTAATTTGCTGAAAGGAAATCGGTCCGTGAGCACGAAGGACCCGCTTTGCTTGTCTTTGCAAAGCCCACGAAGGACCCGCTTTGCCTGTCATCTTCATAGCCCACTCCTCGCGGAACCCGCTCCGCGGGTCCCGCATCGTTCTGTTTTATTTGAAGGCGCAGTTGTCAGAGCACCGCGCTGTGAAGGAAAAAGCAGCTACTGTCATCTGGAATACAGCTTCTGAGGCGGAGGTGAGAGCAGGGCTGCGAGCGAGGGCCGGCGCAGGACTACCAGTCCCAGGAGCGCCTGACCCTCGGCATTACCAACAGCTGACCCGCTCTCCCTGCTGGCTCCTCCCCCGCCTCAGCGCAGCTAAAGGGCAGCACTTCAGTCTTCTAATTGGATTGCTCACTTGTGTTTGAATTTTAATTTGCTGAAAGGAAATCGGTCCGTGAGCACGAAGGACCCGCTTTGCTTGTCTTTGCAAAGCCCACGAAGGACCCGCTTTGCCTGTCATCTTCATAGCCCACTCCTCGCGGAACCCGCTCCGCGGGTCCCGCATCGTTCTGTTTTATTTGAAGGCGCAGTTGTCAGAGCACCGCGCTGTGAAGGAAAAAGCTGCTACTGTCATCTGGAATACAGCTTCTGAGGCGGAGGTGAGAGCAGGGCTGCGAGCGAGGGCCGGCGCAGGACTACCAGTCCCAGGAGCGCCTGACCCTCGGCATTACCAACAGCTGACCCGCTCTCCCTGCTGGCTCCTCCCCCGCCTCAGCGCAGCTATAAATCCTCCATTAGGTACCGCAACGCGGGAGCGCGCGGGAGTGCGCCGGGAGAAGCCCGGGACAAGGGCGGGACCGTCTGAGGCCGTCCGAGGACGATCGAGGACGGGACGGGCCACCCCACTAACGCTGAATCTAAGAGATTAGGATTACCAGATTACCTGGATTATAAACTCCTAAATGATGGCTCTAAAAAAACTGCGTTCAAGAACAATTTATATGAAGCGCATGGGAACTGATGCAGCTATTAGAAATTGTGTAGATAAATCAATGAAACCAGGACAAATCTGCAATACACCGGCAATAACCAAATATTTTTCTACTCTCTCGGAGAAAAACCACACTTTTCTGTCATTCTTAGAAGAAGGAAAAAAGCAAAATCTCTCAATTAACAAGTGTGAACATCAGTCAATACAACTAATTGATCCAATTGATCAAAATCAGGTACTATCAAATCCAGAGATTGACCTATCTAGGATCTTCCCTGTGGAAGAGTACCATCACCCAACCATAGAGATGTCTCAAACAACACCAATTAAACTGTATGATGATGGATTAGCCAAGGAGGACTTAGTAAGTAATCCCGTGGAGATCGAAGTTCAGAAATCAGAGACTCCCTTAAGGCATAACCAACCACTCACCAGTTCCCCAGATAAATCATCTAAATCATCTAAACGGTATATTAACCAAACTAAACTTACTGATCTTTGTTTTTCTAACTTAACCCAGGCGGCTACTACACCTCTGCTGTCAAAAGCACTATTTTCTCTTCAAGAAATCCTGGAATCAGTTCTCAAACATCTAGGTCAAATATTAGCCAACTCAGATGATACCTTGGACGTTCAAATAGGTATTCTCAAATTTCTGGTGGAAGAAAAAAAGAAGAAAACATTATTTAAAGATCTATCTGATAAACCAGAAATGGCTATCCCAGCCCAGTCTGTAGATGGTTGTAAAAAAAGCATGAGACCCCAAAGGATGCTAAATGCAAGTACGCAAACATCAGATGTGAAAAAAAGCGGGACTGCCCCTAAGGAACGACGAACAAAGGTAAAAACTCCTATAATCTACTCCCTGAAGAAACTCTTCAGAGAAGAAAAGGATTATCCGTCTGAAACTAATACAAAGCACTATCCTATCTTTACAAATAAAGAAACTGAGAAAATTCAAGGTGCGATATTTCCTGAAAATAAAATACTCCCAGAAAAGAATATCATGGAAAATGAAATAAAACAGACGGGAAAAACTATAAAAAACAAAGAAGTGAAGGTACATAAGGGAAAGAAAAACCGAGGGCGACCTCTGAGAAGAATCCAAAAGAAAAAAGGGAGTAAACTCAAATTTCAAAAACATACCTCTGTTAATTTGGTGAATACTACATCGATTGAAACAACAATGCTGGCAAAGCCTTTGAATCCAATAGCAGAAGAATACTGCCCGCCAACAGTAAGTAAATTAACAGGGTATAATACTAATAATACAAAAGACCTACAAGGCCATAAAACTTGGCCAGGGGATGGTTATCAATCAAAATACCTAACAATTGAGGAACTGTTTCCCACCGATATTGTTCCGCTTAATCGAGGAAGAATTGTTAATCTATTTCAAGAAATACCTTCTTTAAAGAGTCTTACTAGTAAAGAAATAGATCTAGTACGTTTTCCAAAAAAAGAAAACATGAAATTTGCACAAGTGTTATTTTTCTCCCCAGTTCTCCCCGGAATAATACTAAGAGAGAAGGAAATTTTGCAAAAACATGGATATGATGTAATCTCTATTCCTGACATCAAAACTAACTTACAAAACACAGTAGCAATTAGACGATTGCACACTGAAAATAAAAATAGTTTAGAAAAGAAAGAATGCATCTCAAACAACACGAGAACCGATACATTAAAAATTCAAGTAACACAAGGTGAAAGGTCGGTTTGGTCCCGGACAACTAATCCTAAAGGACAGGAGAGTAACATAATGTCCTGGTCGTGGTTACCAGAAGTACTAAATAGTAAAAAGACGGACAACGAGCAACAACGTCAAGTTTAGCGATGGTTTGAATCTAACTTTATGGAATATCGCCGGGAAAACCATGAATAAAATGAATGAAGCAACAAAAGATAAACCGGACATTCTTGTATTGCAGGAAACTTGGTGTACCACTCCCTTCACGCAAAAAGGTTATTACGTTTACGAAAACACAGCAAATAAATCTAAAAGGGGTCATGCGAAAGGAGGTATGGCAATCCTCCTGAAAGAAGATTACTCTTGGTCACAAGAATTAATTGATACCCACTCGCACAACTTGCAATGTATCAAAATACAACTCAAACTACATCCAGCAGCGGCTCTAAATAAAATACTTCTTTTTAATATCTACGCACCACCAAGTAAAAATTATGACCCTCTGTTTGATCATCTCCTAGAGACCATATCTAACATCCTCGAAGATCAACATCATCCACCGTATATTATTATGGGTGACTTAAACGCCAAAATATCTAACAGCGAAATAAAGAAGTGGTCTACATTACTTAACGAGGAATCATTGGAAATAATGCTCCCGCAATTCCCGAAAGGAGTTAAGGCCGATAAAAGAGGACGTTTAATATTATCGTTCCTTCTAAGTATAAATGGGACAATATTAAACGGAAATACCAACGGAGACAAGCCAGCTTCATTTACTAGGCAAGGAAATGGAGCTCCCTCTATCCTGGATTATATAATATGCGGGAATGAGTTAAAAGAACAAATTTCTCAACTATCTATCAAGTTCAATGAGGAAAGTGATCATGCTCTTCTTCGCCTAACAACATTCTGGATGCCACAGAACACGTTCAAGAATGATCCGATATTTAGTAAATCCAAAATTCAGATAAATCATGTCCAACGTCGGATCTTTTGGGATGTTGAAAATTTAGACTATTTAAATAACCACATCACACAACTCCAACTGTTAACCTCTTCTTATTCAGAAAATCCAATAAAAAACTATGAACTTGTATTAAATGAACTCAAACATGCTATACTAAGTAAATCAAAACAGGACAGATCAAGACAAAGAAAGTGTGTCAGCAAGTATAAAAATTGTAATCAGCCAACTATAAAAATGCTAAATAGGATGATCCGAGCTCAGTATCTGAGTAAATCGTCAACATATAAAGCTGAAATAAATAAATTGAAGAATCAAATTCGAAGACAACGGGCTACACAAGAAAGGTTGAAGCAGGACCGTAATTGGATTGATATCCAAATTGCAGCAAGACAATGCAATCAACGAAAATATTGGTCTTTGATAGCCAAGATGACAGGGTCAAAAAAGAAGCTTGAAGCAATTCCTGTCTCAGAAGAAGACTGGGGCAAATTCTTAAATGACTTGTATAAACCCAACACGAATGCCCTAGTGAGAAATGACATCGAACAAAAAAAGATAACCAATGATAAAAATTTCTCCAGGGCATCGGCAACGTCAATTGCCCGGAACATTAAAAAGGCCAGAAGTACGGGCGCATCAGGTCCTGACCAGATCCCGATTAAGGTTTATCAGATTGACAAAAACACGTGGGGTCAGATGCTAGCGCCATTATTTAACTATATATTCGACTCTGGAAATATTCCAAATTCGTGGAAAGGAAGTATAATAATTCCAGTATACAAAAAAGGAAAAAGGAGTATAGCCGGCAATTATAGACAAATTGCTTTAATGGATGCTGGCGGAAAGATCTTTGCGGCGGAAATACTAGACCGACTGAAACATTGGGCATTTTCAAAGGGATTAATCCCTATGTTTCAGGCAGGGTTCCGGTCGAACCATTCAGTTACTGACAATATTGCTACCTTCCAATTTTTATTAGACAAATATGTAACAGGCAAATCCCAACCAATATATGCAGCCTTCATCGATTATTCTACAGCGTTCGATAGGGTCGACAGGCCGACGCTATGGATGAAATTAAGAAAAATGGGTATCCCAGAAACTTTGCTACAGCTAATTGTGAACTTACATAGTGAAACCTGGTGCCGAGTCCAAATGGGGGGAGAGAAGGGCCTGTCAAAAATAATACATACACCCAATGGCCTAAAACAAGGGTGTCTTTTGGCACCGCTCTTATTCTCCCTATATCTGAGTGATCTGCCATTCCATCTACAACAAGGGCAATCCACTCCACCGAAAATGGCAGCCCAACGGATATACTGTTTGCTGTATGCGGACGATATAGTCTTGTTCGATTTGACACCCTTTGGTCTTCAAAATCTTCTAGTCATACTACATAAATTTTCAAAAGATCACTTTCTAACCCCTAATGTAAGTAAAACTAAAGTAGTAGCATTTACAAAGATTAAGAAAAATGTGAAGTACAAATGGAAACTGGGAGAGGAGACCTTGGAACAGACAAAGGAATATACCTACCTCGGAAGAATATTCTCACACAATATGAGCAATAATAAACAGATTATCCATTTAAAAAGGAAATGTGAGTTACATGCGGGCGCAATATCGCGCTTATATGCGAATACCGGAAGCAGGCACTTTTCAGCCTTAATAAAAATTTATAGAGCCAAGATCTCCCCGGTTTTATCTTACGCCTCTGAACATATTCCCCTAAAACAATGGAGTTATATGGACTTGAACGAAGGGAAAATCCTAAAAAAGCTATTGAAACTTTCTAATTCAACCCCAGTACAGGCACTAAGACTGGAATGTGCGATTACAAGTGCATTTGCAATATCAATAGCAAGCCTCATTAGGTGGGCCTATAACCTTCTTCATTCCAAAGAGGGTACCCTTCGCTATCTGCTAAAAATCGAGTGCTTTAGTGAGGAAACCATTGACTCTATATTTGTTAAAAATTTGAAAGAAGCTTTCCGTTTAGCAGAAATAAATGCAGAAATGTTATTATCTTGGACACCCGCACATCTCAAGTTGTTTTTAAAAAACTTTTCACCAAAATTGAGTTTCGTGCTTGATCAGTCACATTGCACAAAATTAACTACGTATAAATCTCATGCTGACTCCCTAGAATATAAGCAAAAACAGCCTTATCTGGAATATACACTTACACATTGTGCAAGGCGTATGATCATGATGCTACGTTTAGGCATACTCCCATTATTATCTTTTACCTCTTCTTGGAATGTAAAGAGTAGTTCACAATGCAACCTGTGTTTGGGGGGTAAACAGAACTTAGAGCATTTGCTCTTTATATGCCCGAATAAAGTCGTTGTTACCGCCAGGTTATCATGTCTAGAGCCGATACAGCGGTCCTGTCGGACCACTAATTCAAGGGACTTCATCTCTGTATGTGTTAAGCCTCCTAATGAGTATGTTTGCAATAAGATTTATAAATTTTTAAAAATAACACTGAAAATGTATTAATATGTTTATAAATGCAGTATGTATTTTCTTTTATATAATTTTGTGGTCCTCGAAAGAGTACCGAAACAAAAATAAAAAACTTTGAAACTTTGAACTGTGTAGGTAAGTCATAGGGCTGGGTGGTATTTGTTTAGTGAGTTAGACATGCAATGTACAGTCTCACTGACTCATGTGTAGTCTCGGACCCCTAGACATAGTTAAATATTCAGGGCATCATTTACACCATTTTGGCCTAGGGCAGCACTGCAAGGCTTCTTCCATCAAAGGTAAAGGGCAGGAATGCACTGTATTAATGAAATATGGCACATTCCTGTCCTTTCTGCCTGTGCCAGCACACAAATCGGTGCCTAGCACCAATGCAGGCACCCTTGCACCATGGAGTGTGGCCCTTTTTTTACAAGAAGGGACACCTTCCTACACAAAAACAATCAATGGATGTGTTTTCTTCTTTCAATGTGTTCTCCGTAATGCAGGACACATAGAAAGAGTCAGCAACAATGAGCAATACAGTTATTTCTCCTTGTTACGCCTCCGATGGTGAGGTGCACCGTTTTGACGCATCCCAGCCTTACAGATCCTTGTAAATCCGGGAATGTGTCAAAACCCATGTGGGTTGCATGAAAAACCCACAGCAATGCCCAAGGAATGCCTCCTTGATGTAGAGGCCATGCAAAGCCACACAGGGTGGCTTTGCATCACCTCATAGATATGATTGAGAGGCTTTCGCGACCGGATCATCTGGTGGTGCAAGCCTCTTGTAGATGAGGTCCTTAGTTTTTCATCCATACTGCAAGTTATATACATATTTACAAAAGCAGAGTTACTTACCTTGCCTCTAAGAGAGAGACATACCCATACAGCACTTGTATGCAGAGGTAATAAAAGCAGTTGTATACACATTTATAAAACTAACAGCCAGTAGTAGGGGCAAGTAAGTAATATATACAGCCACTTATAAAGATATAACAATATTGTGACTTAGTTATTTTCACATCTAGTCTAGCCAGACAGGGACTGATGCACCTATTTAAATGTGTACTGAAGTAGTGATACTATTAGTTACTCACCCAGACTATTAGACCTTTAAAGAGTGTCCTGCTTGCATCTGCAGAGGCTGTCTATGGAGTTTGTCTGCGATGTTCAGTTGATATTTAAACTGCTTACCACCCATACTGTTACTCGCATACCTATTTTCAAAAGCATAGAGTCAGACAGAGACAGAAGCACTTACACATTCAGTCACATGCCTATATAGCACTTATGTATGCAGCTATAATAGAGCTTGTTACACACAGTTATATACCCCATTGCTCACTAATACAGCAAGTAAGCAATCCGTACAGCCAGTTACATATACATATAGAGACCCATAAAGATACTAAGATAGCTAGTCGTATAGTGATATAGCCACTTACACAGCCAGTGACACGCCCAGAGAGGGACTCATATACTTATTAAGTGTACAGCACTAGTGATATTTCTAATCACCCATGCAGACAAGTAGTCCAACAAATATGTCTTGGGCCTGCTACTACAGAGCCTGTTTGTGCAGTTTCTTGCTAGGTCAACTTGACATTTAAAACTCTTTGCAAAGCTTTAAACGTCCCTTGTGTTGCATAGAAGTCACTCCTAAGGTATGGTGTATGTCGGCCACAGGGCACGGTGCTATGTGTTTAAGAGGTAAGTCAATGCTTATGGTGTACAAGCAAAATGCTGAGAACGGAAAAAAGGGAGAATGAAATGTTTTTCTATAATTCGATACACTATTACAGCGTAAGTAATGTGTACTCTTTTTATTCTGAAATTTTGTAACTGTAATACTAACTTATGTTGATGTTCTTTTTCTTTTTCAAGAGGGCTTGAAGTGGTAAGTCTTTAGATGTTCTAACATACTTGTTGTGTCACATGAATATTTGTAAGACTTATCCTTGGAAAGGGTTTTTTCACATAAATAGCATTTCACATGCTTTGCTACTACTTTATTTTGCCTGCCGGAGGGGTTAAAAATGAAACACTCCAATGCAATTGATTGTCACTTAGCTGGGGGTTGCTCCTCCAAAGAACAGTGTTCAATAGGGCGTGACAACTGATCTTCACTGCCACCAGATGCCATTTCATTGGCAAAAAATGGAAAAGGCAGTGTCATTTAATTTAGAAAAGAAAGAAAGCAGGTGCTCAAATGAGAAAACTTTTGTTTGCAATCTTCATGTTACAAATAGTGTCACTGATCAGTAGTACTGAAAGAATACTAATTTAACTTGTTTAGTAGCTCATTATCTATCTTTAACTTTCATAATAAACTTTTTTTATACACTTACACTGACTGGATGATGTTATCACTGATGAAATTTAAGATGTCATCACTGATGTCATGACTGATATCAATGCCCATGTCATGAGTGATGTAATATGTGAGGTCATAAGCAGTGCATTGCGGGGGCGTAAGCTATAGTTAGCTCAAGTAACAAAAACTGCTGAATTTCACTGGCTTTGTATGAGTGAAATCTGAGCCTACCTATAACTGACCCGTTACCTTTGTTTTTTCAGTCAATTTCAAAGGTTTTTTTCATTCTATCTCCTAAAATTAACATCCCTGTAATGTTTTTTAAGTGAATTTGTAAGGGTCTTTTAATTTTTCCCCTTTACTATAACAACCCTGTAACCTTTGGTGTTTAACTGAATTTCTAAGTTTTTTATTTTTTTATTCCTAACTTTAACTAACCCGTTAACTTCATTTTTTCATATATATGTATATATGTATATAGATAAAACCAACATCCATTGAGGCGTAGTGGTCTGCATACATTTTGCAAAAAAAGAAGCAGGCAACTCTAGGAAGTTCCAAGTTTAGGTGCAGAGCAGCTCCTGTGTAGAGCATCCTACAACACAGGCAACACTCTAAATCTGCTCACCTCAAATGCAAATTTTTCTAGGAACATTTGTAAGGATAGGATTAGCACAGTGCCATCCATGGTGAGGTAGAAAGGAGCAAAGTATTTTGCAATTTCTACAGCAAAGTCTTCAAGCATAGGATTAGCACAGTGCCATCCACGCCAAACAATAAAATGACACAAACCTTTTACCACTCCAGGCACATTATTACAGCTTTGGATTGGAAGAATGTCATCCACGCCATCATGGAATTTATTAAAGCAATCCCTGACACATGGTTAGCTATCATTATAGCTTTTCAGAGGGATTTGGCTTTGTCCACACACAAGGGAGCACCCAGTATAAGTCAAAATAATACAGTTCGTGGCTTACAGTGAATCATAAATTATGCAAAATAGAAGCAGATAATTATGGGTAGTTCCCAAGTTTAGGTGGAGAGGAGCTCCTATATAGAGTACCCTACAACACCATTGACACTCTGAATCTATTTACCTCAAATGTCTGTTGTTCTAGCAACGATTTTAAGCATAGGATTAGCATAGAGCCATCCACGCCGAGCTGTAAAATGACAAAAAGACTTTTACCATGCCAGGCACAATATTGCAGGATTGGATTAGTACAATACCATCCGAGCCAACCTGGAATAAATAAAAGCAACCCCTGACAGGTGTTTCGCTATTATTACAGCCTCATAGGGTATTTGTTCTGGCCAAAGCTGAACCTCTCTGAACAGCTGTAATTATAGTGAAACACATGTCAGGAGTAGCTTTTATTGAAGACCATCGTACAAATAGAAACTGGACTGCTAATACATTTTTGTTGCATATTCAAAAATTGCCATTGTGACCCAGTGGGCAATGTGTTGCTTGTAATTATGATAATTCTTGCTTTGGGGTAATCACATTGTTGAGAGTTGCCAAACAAAAGGCTGGGTTAGGGATGAATTTATGAAACGTGTCTGTCTTGCAGATAAAGGTCATCTGAAAAGCAGATGTTTAGTGAGATGTAGATATTTAAATAAATCGCGTTTTTTGACTGGGAACCAGTGTAATCGGCATCTGTGATAAGAACACGTTCCTTAAGGCCTAAACCAAAAAACATTCAAACTGCAGTGTTTTAGAACATATGATGTTCTGTAATAATTTTTGGGGTAATGCAGTCTTGAGTTGATGGGCACATAAAAAAGTAATTTGCAATATTCTAACAGAAGAAAAAGGGAGATTTCTGTTCCACATGTTTTGCACAAAAAAACTGGTGGAAGTGATGTTGTAGATTTGAGCAAGAAAGGTTAGAGCTTCACCAATGTGGAAGGCTAGGTTTCTAACAGTGAGACTTGGAATAGGTGGTGCACCAAGATTTGAAGATCACCAGTTGTCAGACCAGAGAGTGATGGAATGTCCTAATACCAGCACTTTAGTTGTGTCAGTATTGTGTTTAAGTGTGTTTCCTCGCATCCACTTGGCTACTTTTAACAGACACACTTAAAGCTGGCTTGATTTAATTTAGCCAGCCCTTCTAAAATAATAATATGCTTAGTGTCATCTGCATACACCATGAAAAAGTAGCCAAATGAATGGATCAGCGTGGCCAAAGGGACTACGTAGATGTTGAACAGTATAGAACTCAAAGAGGAAGATGCCACATTGTTCTACTTGATGACAGACATTAAAGAGGGGATTTTAACAGTTTTTGTTCTATTGATTAAGTACAAAGTTAGCCAGTTTATAGCTGAGCCTGTGACGCCTCTCCCTCTTGTGCTCATTAAAAATAAACTACAGAAGTTAAAAAAGAGAAACGAAGAATGGTATGTTTATCACAAATTGATTACATTGCTGTGTGCTGTATATTTCTAGAAGCAGCACCTGTGGTGCTTGAGATAAAATCATAACTTTACAACACACAGCTCTGTAATGGCTTTACAACATCACGCTGCATCCTGAATACTGCCTTTATTGCAAATATTGAAGTTAGTCTAATCAATGAAGGGTGATTGCAGGGAAACATATGCCTTATGGTGAAACTTCTATCATGGCTCAGTCAGCTGAAAATGTATATATTGATAACATCCAATTGTATGATTCTATATTTTTGCAGAGAGCTACAGAGGATTACGATCTAGTTTCTGGGTCAAATTCTTTCCAGATTATTATTTGTCAATATTAGTTGTATTAGTTTATATGGGTTATGTAAAGGGATTTCTGGGACTGGAATGATAAACCGAGCATTAGTGGTGGAATTAATGAGTTGGCAATGGTGGGCACAATGTTCATTATCAATATGTAGGCCTGATATGTGAATAACATGAATACCCTATAGCATGGGTACTCACTTAGATTTTCCTAGGGGCCACACATTTTGGCACTGCTTATGACTTCACATTTTACATCACTCATGAAATTGTCAGTGACTTCACTGAAAACATCACTGATGACATCTCAAATGACATCACTGATGACATCATCCAGTGAGTGTAAGTAAACATTTCTGAGACTTAAAGGTATATACTAAGCTACTATAGAAGTTAAATTACTATCTGCACATGAGTAGTACCAATGCTAACATGTCATCTGAGTGGCTGTTTGACTGTCTTTATCAGTGTGTGAGTGCATGTCTGAGTGGCTATATGGGTGCGTGTGAGTAGCTGGATGTATCTGTCAGAGGGTGTGTGAGTGGATGCATAGGTCTGTCAGTGGGCATGTGACTATTTATATGGGTCTGTGAAATGGGTGTGTGAGTGGCTGTGTGAGTGGGTATATGGGTGTGAAAGTGGTTTATGGCTGTGTCGATGGTTGTAGGGGTGTGTGAGTAGTTGTATTGGTTTGTGAGTGGATGTTTAAGAGGGGGTTTGGTTATGTTGGTTTGTGTGTCTGGCTTTATTGGAGAGTGAGTGACTGTGTGACTGGCTGTATGGGTGAGTGAGCGAATGTGTGGGTGGCTATATTGATATGTAAGTGGTTGTGTAGGTGTGTGAGTAGTTGTATCATTGAGTGAGTGGCTGTTTTGCAAGGCTTTATGGGTGAGCGAATGAGTAGTGTGTGAATGGCTGTATGGGTGAATATGTGTGTGTGCATGAGTAGTTGCATGGGTAAGTGTATGGCCATGTGAGTAGCTGTATGGGTGAGTGAGTGTTTGTGTGAGTGGATGTATGAATAACTCAGTATATGTATTTCAGTGGCTCTATGGATGAGTTATGGGTGTGTGAGTAATTGTATGGGTCTGTGAATGGTTATGTGAGTGGTTGTGTGAGTGTGTGAATGGGTGTATGAGAGGCTGTTTGGGAGTTTGAGTGGGGAAGTGAGTGGTTCTGTAGATTGTGTCTTGAGTGATGTCATGAGTGATGCAATTTGAGAGGTCATCAGTGATGCCATCAGTGATGTCACTAACAATGTCATGAGTGATGTAATATGTGAGGTCATAAGCAGTGCAATGCAGGGGCATAAGTTATAGTTAGCTCAAGTAACTATAACTGCATAATTTCTATGGTTTTATATGAGTTAACACTGAACCTAACCATAACATCCCTGTAACCCCTGGTTTTTGCAGTGGCTTTCTAAAGCCTTTTTAATTCTATTTTCAAACTATAATGTCCCTGTCACCTTTGGTTTTGTTAGTGAATTGCTAAGCTTTTTTTTTAAATTCTATTTCCTAACTTTAACGTCCCTCTAACCTTTGGTTTATTTCAGTGAATTTCAAAGGCTTTTCAAATGCTATTTCTAAAATGTTATGTCCCTCTAATGTTTATCTTTTTAGTTAATTGGTATGGTTTATATTTAACACTAAGTGGATTACAATAATTTTCTTTTATTAATTACTTTTTTTACACTGCAGATATTCTTTTTTTACAAATAAATCTTTAATATGTTTTAAAATATAGAAATCACATTTGTAGTTCATGTAAAATAAATTAAGTTTTTAATGAATTTAAAGATTTTTCAATATTTTTGGGGCACCGTGGTACCTTCGCAGGTTAGGAAATATAGACAGACCGTTGCTCAATGGTTTTTACTTCCAATCACATGATTGGAACAAATTTGCGAGTCTGCATCCACGGAGTGTGTGAAAAGTTTACAAATTACAGTGCATATGTACACCGTTCCATTGTCATTAATAACATCAGTGTGAACATATTTACAAGTACACATAAACCATATCTGTTTTTTAAAAATATTTACCCATTTTAAAATTTTCACAAATTTGTAAATTTACATGCCAGATTTGCTAATTCACGCGAAATCACACCCTAAACTTGCCTTTTCATTGGGTACATTAAGACTCTTCCCCTCCACATGGACAATCACATACAAAAGCAGTTTCTTCTCCAGTGAAGGCTCTAGAAGGAGAATTGAGAACCTGCAGTGCTGTGATGTACACAATGACTGAAGCTACATCCTCAGTACAAGATGAGCATCCACAACCTGTTGAGGATGAGGAAGAAGACAATCCAGCTTGCAGAAATGAAAGTGATGTAACATTTTACTATATACTCCGGGGAAAAGATGTAACAGCAAAATATGTCAAGTGCACAATTTGTGGCAAGCAGCTATTTAAAGGCACTGCAAAGAAGTATTTGCATGGTACAAGTTCTATGTGGAAGCACCTACAAACAGTTCATCAGAGGGTCTACAATCAGATGATGCGAGAGAACGCAGCTGCAGCAGGACAGCTGACTTCTACAGCAGCCATGGGAGAGCCATCTTCAGCTGCAATCATTACAATACCAGCTGCCTGTGAGGAACTGAGTGATAGGGTTATTCACTGCATGAGATGCCACATGCTTATCGCTGTAAAGGTTTCTTCTGTGGGTGCATTCGTGGATACAGTGAAGAAGCATCAGTGCTAGTTTCTTTTTTGCTTCCAGTGACTACATAATGTTTGTTGAAGAGTGAAGCCAGTTGCTTCTTTGCATTTCTCCCTCCTTACCCTTTTTACTACCCTGTTTAATTTTTGTTGAAAACAGAACAAAATAATTTGAAAACTGTTAAAAAACCATTCTAGAAAAAAACCCAGTTCTTTTTAGAACCACCTGCTCAAACAAAGAGCTAACTCTGTGTTTTCGATGTGTCAGTAACTATATCAGTGTGGGAGTGGGTGTGTCGGTGTATGCATGAGTGTATACCTGGGTGTCTTAGTGTAGGCATCAGTGAGTGCCTGGGTGTGTTAGTGTATGCATAAATATTTGATATGTGAGTGTATGCATCAGTGTGCGTGCCTGCATGTGTTATTGGATAGATTACTGTTTGGCTGTGTGTGTCAGTGTCTTCACTGCTGTATGCCTGGGTGTGTCAGCAGCTGCACTGATAAGTCTCTAGGTGTATCACTGTGTATGTTGGTGTGATATTTTATGCATTGGTGCTTGGCTCAATGTGTCAGTGGCTGTATCGGTGTGTAGTTGAGTGTACCAGTGACTGTATTGAGGTGTGTGTAGGTGTGTCAGTGGCTGTATCAGTGTGAGACTGTTTGTGTGTGTGGATTTCATCTATCTGTGTGTAGCTGGGTGTGTAAGTTGCTGTGCTGATGTGTGCATAGGTGTTTTAGTAACTGTAACAATCCATCTTGGGTGTTCATCCTCAAAATCTAAGGTTATGCAACAACACAGCAACAACTGATTAATAAACTACATTACCTCAATAGATGGTGCCATTGAGCTGCATAAAAATAAAAAGAAACAGAAATATTGATTTGTTTTATAACAATGAACAATGCATAAAGACATAATTCTAAAACATAACTGAACATTTCTCATACTGTAAAGGTATGTATTAATAAAAATAGGCATTTACTTTTCCCTTTCTACTGTTCTCAGCTTCTTTACTCATACACAGTAAATTATGTGCTTTTTAAGCAGTCATCATTGAACAGTAAGAAAAAAACAAATCATAAATATTGTAGAAACAACCCTAAACTGCACACGATTTCATTGCAATTAAGTAACACTTTACATTGCACTCACTACAAATAAACAAATTAAAATAACACAACTTATTTAACTATTTACAAAAATAGTTTTGTACAGAACCACTTTAAACACATGCCTGTAAGTCTTTACACCAGCACAAAAAAAGTAAGTCTGGAAACTGTACCAGTGTGAATGACTAAATAGGTGTATGAGTATGTGTATGAGTACATACATATATGGGTGTGTTTGTGACCCTTAACTTAACATAATATTAAATACATTTATACTTTTACAAGTATATTTTTTCACATATTAGAATACAATCTAAACCAAACAATTAACAAACAAACATCCATAACTTATTTAACTATTTACAAATTGAGAAACACACTGAAATTGAACTTTTACAACAATATGTAGTACCACTGGAAAGAAGAGATGGTTCCTAGAAATGTAGAGGAAGAAATAGTTGAAGGGGTACAAGGGAGGTGCAGACATGCTCCTGTGTATAAATGGGAGTACAGAAAAGGTATTTGTATTGTTTGCCAGGAACAACATTCACAATAACCATTGCAAAACGTAAATCACCAGAAACAAATTCTAGAGGACCAATGAAGTTGAGACACACTTTCTCCCAAGGTAACCCATTACTACCAATATTGCAACCCATACCTTTTGAACTAATCTTCAATCGTTTCTCACTTTCTCTACACAAAGAACACCTCTCTACCCATCGTCTAACATCCCCATCAAGACCAGGCCACCAAAATTGACTTATGAGTCGTTTAATAGTGTTGGTCGAAAAGATGTCCTTCATGCGCTAGTAAAAATAATTTCTTTCTCAGTGTAACAGGAGGAATACATTTTTCACCTCGTCATCAGAAACTCCAAAACTGAGTTCTTCTTGTAATTTTACATAAGTGCGTAACGAATAGAACTAGCCAAATCACGATAATCAGAGTCATCAATAACAGCCTGGTGCCATTCTTCTTTGGTAATGGACCTAAATTTATCCACACATGCATCTTCAATGCTGGCCACAACACAAATTATTTCGTCATCAAAATCCAAACAATCTTTTGCTCGTAAAGAGAGTCTCGATAAACAATCTGCTTGAACGTTTTTCCAACCAGAAATATATTCAACATTGTATGTAAATTCTTGTAACTTAGATGCGAATCTCATCAAACGAGGTGAACCTTTATTAGCACCACCTGGACTGAGAATTTTCATCAACGGCTTATGATCCGTCCTGAGACTAAAATGACTTCTCCACACATATGTACGAAAATAATGTACACCCCAGGCTGCAGCTAAAGCCTCACGTTCGATAACTGCATAGTTTTTCTCAGAACTATTGAGTGTACGTGAAGCAAAAGCAACGGGTTTCTCTACACCCAATTTGATCTGAGACAAAACAGCACCGAGTCCAGGAGCACTGGCATCTACAGTAATGAAGGTGTCCTTACCAAATTCGAATGGTGTGAGAATACCAGCATTGGTAATTTCATCTTTGATATTCTGAAAAGAGTGTTCTTGCAGAGTGCCCCAAGAGAATGCTACACCTTTTCTCAACAATAACCTTAAAGCCTCAGTTTTGTGTGAAAAAGTATCTACAAACTTTGAATAATACTCTATCAGCCCCATGAAGGACTTTAGTTGTTCTTTTGTGGTAGGTGTGGCTACATCTGTAATGGCTTGTAACAAATCCTCCTTGGGTTGTACACCTGCTTCAGAAATAGTGTAACCTAAATAGTCTACTTCTTTGGCTAAAAGCAGACATTTATATTTTCTTAAAGTAAGACCGGCATTTTGTAAAGCATCCAACACACCATCTAAAGGCACATTATGTTCAGCAAGGTTTTTACCAGTGATAAGTTAGTCGTCTTGAAAATAATGAACGTTGGTAAAATCTTTAAGAAGGTGATGCATCATACGTTGGATAAAGATACTCCATTCAACATGAAAGTTGCTTTAGGTCTTTGTAAAGTACACGCAACAGTATCCTCAATACATAAAGACATTTCAGGAGGAACACTTTCATCATCAACAAAGGCAACTATGTTTTTTTAATGTTGTTACAAACAGCACTTAAATGGCCTCTTTTCCCACAATTCTTACACGTTTTATCTCTTGCAAATCAACCAGAAAAATCTGCGGCATGGTTTACACTACCACACCTGTAGCATCCTTCAAATTTACTTTTATGATCAGTTGATGTTTTTGGTTTTGACTTAACAAACTGTTGCACTGGTGTGCAAATCACCAAATGACTTGTCTGCACAATAATGAAGAAAACCGTGTGCAAATCACCGTGTAATAGATCACCAGTAATCTGCTGAATGGTGTGCCGATCACCGTAGGAATTATAATATTAGACTTAATGTGAAAATAAAGTGTGCGGATCACTGTAGGAAAAGCGCTGCGTTAAGCTGCAATATTGGAATATCCACTGGGCCGATAATTAAGACGTGAATTACAAGATGGAGTCACGTTGACGCGCTGACGTAAGTAGTCAGACTTAGCATCTTGTCATGTTGCCGAGTAACGCTTGGTGAAGCTTAGCGTCAGGCTGTATCCAGGCAACGTGATGCGAAATAAATGCGCGAGAGGTTGGGGCGCACGGACACAGGTTGGCGCGAGCGTTAACGGCTCAAGCGCATAGCAGCTGAAATAATGATAATAAAAGTACAGTACCTCAAAGGAAGAACGGAAGTAATTTTGAAGGAAAGTTAGGTGACCGTATGGAGAATGGTCGTATTTGCGCTTCTGAGAAAAAGCGTTCTGTACGTCGTGGGTTCATCTGCTGCCGATGGAGACTTGAAGAAGATTGGAGTTCGCAGGCAATCGTCGCCAAAATGAAGTAACGGAACTTGAAGCATATAGGTAAGTAGAATGAGATTTATTTCGGATTCTCCAATCGTACAGGGATCTCTGCCTGCCGTCCTCCTCAACCGCCTCTCCGGGAATGGCCTGTCATAATAGAATCTCAAAGTAGATTCTACAATGAACACTCCACCACCTCGAGACACGGAAAGGCGACAGGAGCCAGGTACAACAGATAGCAATGTTCTTTCTTATGCAGGTGGGTTCACATGATCTCATAGCTAGTGAAAGGTGTACTGTGCATTAGAGATAGAGAGGCTCTGGGGGAGAACTTTTTGAAAGGACGAAAGGCATTATCAAACCTTAAGGGAGGTCACCTATACATGTAGTATCTCGAGATGGGAGACTTTCAAGGACACCCTGATGTTGGAACTGTGGGACAAGGATAAACGAGTGAGAAAGCCAATTCCTACTGTTCATAGGTGAAAAGTTACTGGACTTGATCATGCGGAACTCTCAGATGTTCTGTGGCTTTAACTGATGTTTACACTTTATTCATTAGACCAGATTCCCTGGAGACTCTGAGGGTTACAGACCTCTCTGCAATGCTCTTATTGTGTAGCTTCATGCTATGCAATTTTACTGATTTAGAGAACTTCTACTGCAGTCTCATCAATACTGATACCTTCCGGATTTAACTCGGACCCCAACTTAAGTTTGGGACTAGTTTAGATGATTTTAGATTTACTGATGTATAGATTGGATGATCAAAATGCAAATACTGATCACCAGATTCTGTTTCTCATTCTTTGTGTTGCTGTCACTAAAGTTCTTGTATGTGTTAAGCTGTATCAACTGAAATTCATTAGAAGCTTTGGATATCCTGTGGTGATTTTGTGTCTCCAGTATGCTTTTAGGATTCATGTACATCAATCTGACTCTTAATATGTAATAAACTTCATCAAAACTTATCGACTAATACTTGTCTTTAGTGTGTGGTAAAATGGGCTACACTGTAAATCGAATTTGTTAAAATGTCGTTAACTCCTCTTTACCTCTCATGCACCTACAAAGGTCCATCATAGGGTAAGTGGTAAGATTGGCCCAGTGCTATAGCACCTCACATGGTGGTACCAGGTATGGAAATCTAGTGATCATCATTTCACCCTAAATAGAGTAGGGTAATTATCCCTATTAACAGATAGCCCAACGATGGATGAATAGCTAGGTCAAGGGTTAATATCAGTAAGCCAGCTGAGGATCCACCAATTTAACTGGCTGCACGTGTGGCCGAGAACCATCAGAGACTTGTCTGCAAGATAAGAGGAGGTTTTTGTTGTGATGTCTTCGCAAATGATGCAGATAGTTTTGAAGATGTTGCAGACTGGCAAGGGGACCCAATAGAGTTCATTCAGGATGGGGTTAATTTGATCATTATCATAGTGTTATTCTATGCACTGAAGAGTTGTGCGTTGATGTCCCTAGAGTGCAGTTAAGTATGGTGGAGTACTATCCCAGGATCCAGTGCATTAGAGTGCCTTCATTTCCTTAAGTTGTTATGAGACTAATGTGTATTCCTAAAAATGCAACGAAGTCTGGTGGGTTAATATTCTGGCTAGCATTGCATTGGAAGTTTAGTGACTGGAAAATGCTGTGCCATTTGGTTTCTCATTATTCTAGATGTCCGAGTTCTAGGTGATTAGATGGGCCACAGTATTTTGGGGGTTTTGCTTGAAAAAATGTTAAACTTAAGCCAGCCACACAGAGTTTCCTGCTAATTTTCCCTCTTCTAAGACTTATCTTCTTTAAATATCAAAGAACAAAAGGAGTATCATTAGAATACATATAAAATGTTGTCCCTACTAGATGAAGAGGCTTGGCTAGTGGACGCATCTATACATTAAAGGGGAAAGAAGATAAAACGTGGAACCCACAACTAATTCTCCAGGCTGTAAACAGTTGGGAGCCAGATGACAAGCTTAAATCTGTTGTCAATAATTTTTTTTCACTATATCAGTACTACCCAGTAAAGCCTGCTTCCTTCAGTCTTTGAAATAAATGTGTAAATGATTGTGTAAAAAAGCACTGCCTAATAGAGTAGTAACCATTGCTGGTACGATGCTGTGACCTGCGCTGAAAACAAACTTGAAAGGATGACGAAGGCAAGATTGAATATACATAATTGGAATAACTGTAATGAAAGCTTTTTTCAGCAATTTACCAGAGTAGTTCAGAAAAGGTTTTGGTTGACTATTAATTGAGTAATAATGCTCGAATTAAACTATGTTGTAAAGAAGGACAAAGAGCTTTCACCACCTGGTCCGGGTGGATATGATTTTCATAGCCAGGATGCACAACTGAACCTTATTACAGAAGTCAACTATGTTGGACTTACTAGTGCAAGGCTTACCGGACCAGCTTAACAATGTAGGAATTCATTTTCAATCTCAGTCCAAATTACATTTTAGATGTTTTTTATTTAAGATTATGAACAATGTCTTCACAATGATGAAAGGGTTGTATGTGAAAACATCAACAATAGGAATATTGTGACACAAAATAATCATCACCTAAACATCTGCTACAAAATATGAACTTCTTAAACAATCTATGCAAAATATATCTATATTGACTACAATAACATTGCCATTAAAATAATATCAAAATAATATTATATTTTTTCAATAATTTATTTAAAAAATATTATGTAACCAAAATCAAGCCAAAATAGGTATAACAAATATCTGTGTACTACATACCGATGACATCTGTAAAAAACAAAAAACTAAAATGTACTAACCATTCACGGTGAAAAGTTGAATAGTTAGCAAACAGAAAACCTCAACGAATTGATATAAAAAAACAATGGCAATCAATCAAAGCTACTGCATAGCTGCCTGAAGATAGAGCATGTAATTCTGCATGAATGAAGCCATTTTAACTCACATTTAATTAATAAAATGAACACACACATAACTTAAATATTTATTTAATTAGGGAACCCTAATTTTTCTTACATTTTATTTAATATTAATACTTAAGAAAGACATTAATTAGAATGTTTGACGATACTTAGCATGCCATTACTTCGCATGCTTTTAGTTCGCATAATTTTAGTTCGCATTCAATTACTACGCAAATGCATTAATAAGATATCAATTTACTTTTACTTCGCCTAACTTTTTTACGCATACCACTACTTTGTGATCATACACCTACCCCCTGTCCGTCCCTTACACTTAACCACTACCCTGCACAACCCCCGACACTACCCTGAACCCTAATACACTACACTACACTACAGTACAAAACTACCCTAACCCCTAAAACACTACCACAAGCACGACCCTACCCCTACCCCAAGTCCATCCCATACACTGTAACTCAATCCTACACTACCCCCTTACACTACCATAAACACTACCCTACACTACACAAACACTACAACACTACCCCCAGCACGACCCTACACCTACCCCAAGTCCTTCCCCTACACTGTAACACTACCCTACACGACCACCTGACACTACACTAAACCCTAAAACACTACCCTACACTATACTAACCCTACAACACTACCCTAAACGCTAAAACACTACCCCCAGCACGACCCTACCCCTACCGCAAGTCCTTCCCCCACTCTGTAACACTACCCTACATGACCCCCTGACACTACACTTAACCCTAAAACACTACCCTACACTACACAAACCCTACAACACTACCCTAAACCCTAAAACACTACACTAAACCCTAACCTTGCACTACCTAAACACTACCCTCTACACTACCCTACACCCAAATACACTACCCTAACCACACAACACTACCCTAAACTATAACCTTACACTACCTAAACACTACCCTCTACATTACCCTACACCCAAATACACTAACCTACACTACACTAACCCCACAACACTACCCTAAACCCTAAACTTATACTACCTAAACACTACCCTCTACACTACCCTACACCCAAATACACTACCCTACACTACACTAACCCCACAACACTACCCTAAACCCTAACCTTACACTACCTAAACACGACCCTCTACACTACCCTACACCCAAATACACTACCCTACACTACACTAACCCCACAACACTACCCTAAACCCTAAAACACTACTCTAAACAGTAACCTTACACTACCTAAACACTACCCTCTACACTACCGCACACCCAAATACACCACCCTACACTACACTAACCCTTCAACACTACCCTAAACCCTAAAACACTACTCTAAACACTAACCTCACACTACCTAAACACTACCTTCTACACTACCCTACACCCAAATACACTACTCTACGCTACACCTACACAACCGTCCCTACTCCCAAACACTACCCTGCATGACACCACCCTAAAACAGTACAACCCTACACAAGTACACAACCCAGCACTCCCCTACACAGCCCCTACATGACCCTACACAGCCCCACTTACCTCTTTCCACGCGTGGTTCCAATCTTCTCCCCCTTCCTGCTTCCATCGGCTTCCTATGTCCTCCGCACCAGCAGCAGACCCAGGGAGCAAATGACCACTGCAACGACCACCAAAAACGGAGTCCGCCCACTACGCATGCGTTGTAAGTAGGCATGCGATGTAACAGCATGCGTAGTAAAGGTGACGCGTTATTACATCGCATGCGTACTAACGCTTGCGTAGTAACGGTACGCGAAAAAATGTCCGCGCAATAACGGATGTTTCCCCATTACTAATCCCTACTTCCTCAATATGCTTTTACATCAATTATCCTAATAATAAATCACCACCCACTCAATCCACACTATAACTTACATCCCACTTTAAAAACATCATTAAATATTGAAAGTAATGAAGCCAATATTAAACGTAAAAAAGTTCCAATTATCTTTATTTAATTAAATACAGTGTCAGTTATTTAGTTACTTTATAAATCAATAGTTTATATTAAAATTAAATACTCAATACATAATATTTCAAATGAATTAAACACAAAACTTCCAAAATTAACACAAAATGAAATAATTAATTAGAAAAATACATTCTAGATCTGTAGAAAAATGTATTACATTTTGAATATTTAACTCTACAACATTTCCCACTGAGTCCACTGAAAAAAGCCACAACCCCAAAATTAGCATATTAAAAAAGCAAACAATAATAGTAAAAACTGCAGAAAAGTATATAAAATTGTAAGAAAAACATATAGGGCTACATGCATCAAAATTGTAAATTGTGATTACCTAATAGCGAATTCATGAGAATCGCAATTAAGTAATCGCAATTTACACTGTATGAAACTCTAAAAGGTTCAGATTGTGATTCCTAGGGGTTCCTAAATCGTTTACCTCATTAATATTAATGAGGTAGATCATAGGATTCGATAAAATCACGGGGATGGTGGCCTGCTGAGGTCAGCAGACCACCATGTCCAGGATTGCTTTTAACCCGTTCCATGCTCCCGTTGGCCAACGGCCGATGGGAGCACTCCCTCCCTGATGCTGCGAACGACCCTTGGCCGACGCAGCCCCGCCCACCCTTTAGAACACCCGCACCGCGGCTGACTTGCTGTAGCGGTTAAGGGGTTAAATAAACCAATCATTTTTTTTGTAAAGCAGTCCGTTTTCCTTAAAGGAAAACGAGATGCTTTACAAAAAGTGAAATGAAAAGGTTTTTTAGGGTAGGCAGTGGTCTGTGGGACCACTAAAAAACATTCACTATGGGGAAGGGGTCGATTGGGGATCCCTTCCCATTTGTGTGTTAAAGTAGGTGGTAATTTGCGAAAGTTTTGCAACCACATTTTGGTCACAAAACATTCCTACATACCGATGCGATACAGCATAAGGAAGGGAGGCCCTGAACATGCCCCTTCCTGATAGCGAATCGCAAAACCATTTAGCGATTAGGTAACAGGTTACCAAATCTCAAAATAGGGTTTGCTGCATCTTAAAAGTATTTTTTGCATTCACAAACGGGCCAATTTTCTTGGTTAGGAAGGGCCTGGGTTCACTCTCGCCCACTAGCAGCTGGCATTAATGTGGCACCCCAAGGCGTCATCCTTAGAACACTTTCTGGAACTGTGAAAGATCACAAGAGGACTGAAACTGCTGTCTGTGGCCTGAGAGGAACCCTTTAGGCAGGTCCTGCACCTTCTTGTACCCAGGACAAAGAACTGGCCTCCAAAGGGCATCTACTGTTTGCACTGGGACAAAACAAACTGCAAGAGGCCTTTACTCTGAAGTACCTTGCTGAACACTGCAACTGAATCTTGACAGGACTTTGGTGTTGTCCTCTACCTGGCACCCTGAGAGTCTCTAATTGCCCCGCCCTAAGGTCCTGCAGGTGTTAGAAATGTACTATTGTGGTTGGTTGGGCGTCAGAAGAAAGATTGGAATCTTTTGAAAACTTTTCCTTCAGAGCTCCAGAGTGTCAGGTGAACCACAGGAAAAAGTATTTGACCACCAGTGCCATCGCGTTTGATTGAATTTCAGCTTTGACCCGCACCAGGCTTTTAGTACTTCCCCAAAAATTACTGAGGTAAATTCTGTGCTGGGAAACATTTCAGCAATAAATCTCCAAAGCCCCAGCAGGGGCAACCTGATTCAAGTATCTGAACTTTGGATAAATGGGTGACTGCAATTTGAGAGGTGGTCCACTCATGGGAAATTTTACATCTCTTAATTTGACATATTTCCGTTCTGCATTTCGACTTCAAATCAAAACAAGGTCCTAATATACCACTCCCAGAGTCTATCATTAGCACTTTGTGATTTTTCAGAGATATTTCTACTGGATGTTTGAAGAATTCATAATTAAATTTCCTAAGATAACAAACTTTGAAGGTATGTGCTGCCTGTGGATGGAAACGTTGCAGTGTTTGTTGACATATCTAAAGTAAACAGCTACGCATAACACAATATCATACACAAAGCAACATTACACCACAATAAAACACAATATGGTGCATCACAACAAAATAAAATCATACTGTAATAATGAGGCGCATAATGACAGCATAGCATAAACAACAGAACACATTACCAGCACAACAAACTGTCAAACAGAAAATGTGCACAAAGGTTACTGTCACACATTACCACTTGGCAAATCCTGTTTTCATTATATGGTTGTAAAAGACATTTAGAGTAAGCTCTTACTTAATAACAACAGTCAAAAACATTTTGTAATTTGCCCCATGATCTCTGTCACAGTTTGGTGCTGACTGGTGTCTTCTATGGTTGATGGGCTCGGGGAAGCCCATTTTACCACATTAGACAGTGGTAAATGGTTGCCCGTCCCGGGATCTTTAAAGACATGTTAAAGACATGTTATGATTTTCACTGGAAATGTATCTATACAGTTGACATATCTAAAGTAAACAACAGAACATAGCACAATAGCATACACAAAGCAACATAACAACACCATCAAAATATAACAGCACACAACACAACAAAACAGATAATAGAACGCAGCACTGCAACCACACTTCAATACATCAAATTGCAATAATGTATTACTAAGACATGACAAAAAAACTACAGAACATATCACCATAACAACAAAATGCTACACAACACGTATGCACAAACATGGTTGACACACCTCTGGAAAACTGCTTTCATAATAGGGTGGTAAAAGTTGATTGCATAAAGCACTGGTTTAACCAAGGACATGAAACAACGCCAATCAAATTGTTTTTCAGAACCAATCCAAGAACAGGTACCAGGATACCATCTAAGAAACTATTTTCCTGAGCTCAGTAAACTCTACTGCTTTGCTTACCCTAAGGAACACAATTTAAAATTATATCATTGACTTATAAAATAGGGTGGTAAAAGATGTTTTCAACAAGCACTGCTTTAACTTAACACCAAAGACATGAACCAGTGCCAGTCAATTTGTTTTCAGTTCCAGCTCAAGAACTGTTATAAAGCCACCTTTTAAGAAAATATTTCCCTGTCACTCAGTAAACTCTACTGCTATGATTACTCAAAGGAATCCATTTTACAATGACTTACTTGACTTAAAAAGCATGGATGCTCACTGCTCCCCACTATCTATGGAATAGATGTACCTGTAATGGTCAAGCCTCCAACCTTAGGTCTACATTAGTGTGAGGGATTAACGTTTCTGAAGTGTGACTATCTGAATGGAGTGTATGATTCAATTTGGATGTATTCAATCATGAGAATGTTTGGATTTTGATTTACCAACACACCAGTGAATAACAATTTTATGTAACAACTCAAACTTTTATTGATGCAGGAGTGGAAGAAAGTGGATTATTAGTTGAAGTAGATGGTAGTCATCTTCAAGTAACAAATGCACTATTCCTTATTACCCTTGGTTGATGTAGCACGGAGCAAGCAGGGTTAACTTAGAAGAAATATGTAAAACGTTTGTCAGTATCAAAACAGTTAAAAAGTAAAAAATACAACACAATCACAACTCCACTCCAAATTATAACAATAGCGAACAATTTAAGGAGTAAATAGACACCAAAACAATACAAATCAATGTAGGGACCCAGAAATATGATTGTTCAAAGTTTTAGGTGTTTCTAGCACCAAAATGTGCAAAACGCCAACCACTGGTATCTGGTTGCAGTAGACTGAGTCAAAGTCAAAAGCATACAAGGACCAGGTTCATCCCAATGTAAAGATTACCTCTGGACTTAGCTGCTTTACTGGACAAAAATCCTTGGCAAGGAGGTAGTCAGCAGCTCAGATGGATCCGAAGAGGGACTAGTTGATGGCGGCTGGTTGAAGCGTAGGACCTTGGTGGGAGCCTTGGCTCTGGAGGGAAGTTCGAGGCTCCTGATGTTGAATGCGGGAAACCTCCAGGAAGGCGAAGTCCAAGCTCGGGCCCCGGAAGGCATTGTTATTGTTCGGTTGCTGCTCAACGTTGGTGCCGGTAAAGTCCTTTACATTCAGACTTAGAAACCTTTCTGGAAGTGTGGATCCTTTCAGAGGCACAAGCCAGCAAGTTGACTTTAACCAGCAGTTCTGTATCGGTGTCTGCGGCTTGTCTGGGGTAGCCTTTTGGCAGAAAGTTTGGAAAACGTTTCTAAGTGTCCAGTCTTGCAGTTTTTGATGGGGAAAGAGTACACTTTTACACCAGCCAAGGGTCCAACACTTGGGCACTGCTTGGAAGTTAGGACTCAATCTCCCCAGAGCCACCAGCAGGGTCTGGGGAAAATCCAGGTGGAACTGGACAGCTGAGCTCAGCAGAGACGTTGGTTTATTTCAGCTTTTATGATCCTGGAGTTAACCAGGAGGCTAGCCACCTAGCCCTTGAAGTCCATTCTTCTGTCTTGGGTACAAGTGGGGATCAGGTCAAGCCATTGAGGTTTCTCTCCACAGTACTAAAAGCAGGGGCAGTCCTCCTTCTTCTGCCTTCCACAAAAAGGACAACTTTCTAAAAGTAGAAAAACACATGTTGAGGATGCACTCCTTCCCCTAGATTTGAAACTGTAACTTGAAAAACTCTTTAGTAAGTGTGTCATTGGCTGTGCATCGCCTCCAAGTCACAGCCAATACAATAGTATTCCTTTTTAAAGGGCACTTCTCTCGCGCTCCTAACTGTCGCACTGCGATATAGGAGATACTCCCTTTGAAATGTCCAACTGATCCAAGTACTCCTGTGAAAGGGAAAGGTGGGGAAGGAGAGGGTTTCCATGTATGAGGGAGGAATATTATTGGGTGTATGTGTGAGTAAGTGTTATCATGATATTCTTTACATCAGGAGCACGTTTTTTAACGAATGGATTGTTGGGTGAGAGGGGTTGAGTAGGGAGAGGTTTGAATTGGAGAATTTAGTGTTAACACAAGAATTGTTTTTGGAGTGGGGTGAGAGTAATTAAGGTGAGTCAAAGAGGTATGTTTTCATTGGGAATCAGAATGTAATTTTAGGTTTTGTTTGTTGCCTATTGGGTTTTCATTGTATGGTCAGCTGAGCTGTTTCTTTTATTTGATTTAGAAACCCCTGACAATGAGCCATTCGGCTTCCAATGCATTGAGTAAAAGTACACCATGTCTACTTCACAATAAGATTGACCTTTTCGCGCTGTAGTTAAAAGCCTGGATGGGCATACAGCTGGTGTAAGGAGAGTTGAATAAAACATTCAGGTGCAATCTTACTGTCTCTGTAGTGATGATATGAGTAAAGGACATTCATAAAATTATGAATTGGACAAATACATTGGTATCGTAGGTTTACAAAGGAGTACTTGGATCGGTTGGACATTTCAAAGGAGTATCTCCCATATCGCAGTGCGACAGTTAGAAGCGCGAGAGAAGTGCCCTTTAAAAAGGAATACTAACTTTCAAAAAGTGGGATTTTCAAAATAGTCATTTAAAATCCATCTTGAACATTAATATGGATTTTAAATTACTATTAATTACTGAATTGATGCATGTTAAGGGTTTTTATGTAACCCAGTGCTGAGAGAACCAGCCTTGCCATACTGAAAAATTACTTTGGAGATTTTTCACAGCCACTGCATGCAAAACGTAAGTACACTTGTCCTAAATTTAAATACCATGCACCCTGCCCTGGGCATTTAGGGCACACCTTGGTGGTAATTTATAAGTATTAAAAAGGTAGGTTTAGGCATGCCAATATATGTATTTTGCCAGGTCAAGTTTGAAGTTTTAAACTGCACACTCAGGCTGCAGGGGCATGCTTGAAGACTTGTTTTGCCTTGTCATTTTAGTGGATGCACAATAGGTGCTGCAGTCCCCTAGCAACTTTTAACTTACAGGCCCCGGCTACACTATGTACCATATACTAGGGACACATAGGTAAGTTAGATGTGTAAATTATGATTTTAAATAAATCCAAGTTTTTAGGGTTAGAGCACATGGACTGGAGCCTGATTAGCAGCCCCCCCCCCCCAGTAAACAAGCAACGCCCTAGTGTAGAGAGTCCAAAAAACAACGGCAATAATCCCATAAAATGGGGGTGTCTGAGCAAAAATAGGCATTTTGCTACTAGATAGAATTCAGAGCCCCACCTCCTTTTACAAACAAAGGACATTCAACTCTCTGGTGGGGTTTTCCTCATTCAAATTAGTGCCTTGTGTTTTTGTGTGTACAAAAAAATCATATTTTGAGTGATGGTGAAGTTTGCTGGCCTCTTTGTTAAGCCGACATGACTACAGAAGTTCATGACAAAACAGAGCAGAGCTTGCTCTATCACTTTTAAAAGTATATATTTTTCAACAGATTCATGCAGTCTGCCTAGTGCGCTCACTATTTTGGTAGCTCTCCTATAATCAATGTGTATATTGGTGTCAGCATGTAATACTGGGCACAGTCATGTGGTGTTTGCAACAGCAATGATTAAACCTTATACCCACTGCCAAGGGCTGTAACATTAAGGACCTGGACCAGAGTTATAGGCCCGAGCCACAGGTGAGAGCATGTAATGATGGAGACATGGACATCACTCAGGGGTCACCAGTGGTCACAGCTGTGACCCCTGGATTGTCCCTTGAAATGAAATGAAATTAAAATAACTTTATGTAGTGCTAAAATACCAATTGGCGTCAAGACGCTGTGAGCCATGTAAACAATCTAGAGGCTGGGGAATAGAAGCATTCAGAAGAAATTAAGATCAATCTACAGAGAGAATAGCCAAGTTTCTAAAGTCTTTCTAAAAATGGAGATGTTGTTCTATAGCACTTAGATAGTGTGGAAGAGAATTCCACAGTTTGGCTGTGGCTACCGAAAAGGATCTTCCTCCCATCTCGCCTTCCAAAATGTAGGAGTAGACAGCAGTTTATTCTTAGTAGAGTGTAATAGTCTTGCTGGTTAGTACCAGTGAAATTTGGCTCTAATAGCCCGGTGTCCTGATCTATGTAATGCCTTGTGTGCAATACATAAGGCTTTAAAGTTGACTCGCTTAGTAATGGGCAACTAGGGGAGCTTTACTAATTCATCAGCCACCGACTGATGCCTGGGGAGGTCTAAGAGGAGCATTGCTGCTGTGTTTTGTGCAGTTTGCAGTTTTTTGATGGAGAACTTGTTAATATTCAGGGGGAAGGCATTACAATAATCATTCCTAAACAGTATTAGCACCACTACTTTTGTCTTGCACTCAGGCTGTGGAATATGCTGAATTACTTTCTGCAATATTCTGATCAAGTTGAAATCGGAGGATATTGTTCTGTTTCCCAGGACGTCAATGGAGAGTCAGTCATGAATGACACTAAGATTTTTTGCAGTTTTTACCAGTAAAAGCAAAATTTACAAGTATTCGGGCCACCAGTTTCAGGTCCAAATAGAAGGTTGACTTCCAAAGATGATCACCTCTGTCTTACTAACCCCTCCCATGCTCATGAAGCTCGTCATGAGCCACGGCGCTCTGGTGCTCATGACGAGCTCAGCTCGTCATGGCCCGTGGAACGCTCAGGTGCGGGAAGAATTCCTCTGCTGTGCTGAGCGTTCCACGGGAGCCAGTGCACCTGTGACGAGCTCAGCTCGTCATGAGCACAGGAGCGCCGTGGCTCATGACGAGCCTCGTCATGAGCATGGGGGCGCTGTGCGTGCCCCCCTCCCCCCAGCACAGCGGGAGAATTACCCCCGCAGTGAAGGGGTTAATGTTCAGCTTAACATAATTTTCCTTCCTCCTGGTGACATTTGCTTTAAAAAAGTTATTAAAATTGATGTCCCTCACCGATACATCCTCTGACATTGACACAATGATCAATGATCTGTGATCAATTATCTGTGTATCGTCAGCACAAGAGATGACCTGAAGACCAAATGGTTAAATAGATTTGGCTAATGGGGTAACATAAATATTGAATAGTGTGGGGCTTAATGAGGAACCCTGAAGGGCCCCACAGGAAGAGAGAAGGGTTTTGATCTGAGTGACCCTTGAGCACCATGGAACTGCATTTTGCAATACCTGACCTCAGAGGTAGCAAAAACAGGGGCAGCTCGTCCTTATGGACATCGGATGAGACACCAATCACCTTGTTTTTTTGTCAATTTTTTTTATTACACTAATAGTGAATGATAAGATTCACTATTAGTGTAAAAAAAAAACAGAGTACAATTGGCTAGAATATGACATTCCCTGGATGCTGAGGTAAGCATCAAGTACTTTTAAATACATGTTGTGTGAATTCGTGCAGGTAAGAGTGTGTTTATGTGACAGAGAGTGTGTGTATGTATGATTGTGTATGTATGTTTAAGCATGTGTAATTTTAGCGAACATAAATGTAAAATGGTGTGTGACTTCACTTCTGCTATCCCTGACCTTTTAGTAAATTGACGTTAATGGATGGAGAGTGCCTTTTTTAAACTGTTATAGCCTGAGGCAGTGGATTTGAATGCTATTAGAACATTTCACTCATTGAGGGGAGAATGTTCTAAAATAAGCAAGGAGAAAAAGGACACGTATTGGAATGTTGGCGCTGAAAGTCTCGACCGCCATTATAGGCCCTGAGCCGGTTCATTGTATTCAGTGGAGCTTTCAACATTCCAATATTCTAATGATCTTTTGAGGTTTCCAAATATGTATTGAACATATAACAAAGAAGGCAAAGTAGACATATTCAATTTTGCTTCTGTTTTCTGCCTCTTGAATGTCTCCTTCTGAGATTTCACATTTGCAATAGATGTTCGTGTAATTGACAGGACTTTAGCAGCTTCTTCCCATCTCATTCATGAATGCTATCACAAAATCACATTGACTTTCTTAAAGAACAGTACAACATCTTTTGTAATATCTTTAGTATGTTTTTACACAATTGCAAAAATAATTTTCTAATTAAATTATAAATATAATACATCAATATTTCGGTAAAACCTTTATGTAAAACGAAATATTAAATATTGTTCTATGGTGTGATTTTTAACACTTTTCATGCTTTTTTTTTAATCCTCAAATATGCTAAAAGACGTTAAATGTAGTTTTATAGTTGCTCCGATATTGATTCTAATGCAAGGTGCAGTTGCAAATACAAAAAGATAACCCTTCACTTAAACTGCAGTAATCTGCAAAAGAAATCGAAGAATACATTTCCTTTTTAAATAACGATTGCCATATTGCTGCTTCTCCCCATAATTAGTTTCTATAATACATACTTGCAACACCCAACAAGTAGGAACGCCCTGGGTCATTAGTCCTAGGCCTGTCATGGAAATGATATGGGGCAGGATCTAGAGAAGGATTTGGTTGAGGGCAGTATTGGATTTTTGCTGATGGTGCCCCAATTCACTTATCTTATGAAGATAGGGCTAGCCATTAGTAAGCCTCACTATCTGGAAACCTGGAAACTGCCCCTTCCTGCTCCGGTTTAATCATGTGCCAGAGTGGCTTTATGCCCTCCCACAGTCCAGCATGTGTCCTATAAAAGGGGGTTGGATGTCCAAATAGATGCCACTTATGAAGAATCTCTCAAGATGCTGCTGTGCCTTCTCCTTACAGCGACCCTTGTGCAAGGCCAATTCACTCCTCCAGTGAGTATTTAAGACTACAGCAAAGTCTTGGGCTCTTATGGTTTCTTGATGGGTGTTTGTTTGCTGTGGCTCTGGGGAGGTGTATAAATGCCAGCATAGCAGATACTCATGGGCTTCTGTTTAAAATCCAGTTTCCATATTGTAAGTTATTATTGTTTATCTCCCCTTGCATTTGGAAAGGTAGCCATGGCTCGCTGAACTGTGCGAAAAACGATTGCATCGAATCTTCTGAAAGTGTTTTTTAACAGTAACATTTGCACTTGTCTTTTTTTTTAAAAAAATGGCATTCTGCTATGCTTGACTCCAATTCGTATCTGGTAAAAAGTGGAGAACTAAAAACACATTGTCGATAAAACATAGGTCGAGGCTGGATAGAATTGTACAATGGAATAAAAGTTTTAACATCGATTTTTGGGGAAAAGTGTGGTACATATTCGCCTTCGTTACAAATGTAGTTGACTAAATTCCGCTTCCTGTGCAAACTCTTGTTTACAAAGGGATCGAAATTTCAATTTGTGTGAGGGAGGACTTTGAAAAATGAGTGGCACACTGTGCATTTTAAAAATAACATTGGGGAAGGAACATGGGCAAAACTTCATAAAATGAGGGGCGCCACCCCACCTAGGGGGCGTGGCGCCTTTAGTGGCAGCAAAGGGCCCTGGCAGAGTAAGGAATCCCTTCCGGGTCGGTAGACCCGGAAGGGGGACACAACAGCAAGCAGACCGGAAGAGCGTCAGGGGAGGCGTAGGATGACCCAGGAAGTATTTCGCGTTTGGCGGGGGGTTTAAAAGCCAAGGGGGCAGTACCTTCGCCCTCTTTGTCCACTTTCCTGGCTCGGGGTCGGAGGTCGCGTTGGAGTTGCCCACCCACCCATCCCTGAAGGCAGCGCTTAGGTTAGGTGGGGTCCTGGGCAAGAGAAATGACAGGGACTCCGTTTGTCGGTGGCACTTTTGGCCCCGGAACAGGTCTTGAAGTAAGTCTATCAGGGCTCCGGGCTGGCGAGAGAGGGTGCTGACCTGCTGGTGGCTCCGGACTCTCTGGCTCTACCCAGGAAGCCAGTGGTTGTCACAAGAGGTGACAGATTATTTACCTGCGGCTCTGTTGACCGTGGGGCATTCAGCCTAAAGGAGAGCAGGCTATCTTGGTTGTGGCCAGCTGGCACAGCCCGAAGGTCAAGCATGAAAATGTATAACATGAAAATGTATAATCTTTACAGTTATTTGGAGTGCTGTGGTGTTTTGAACCAAAATATATTAAAGGATGGTCACAAATAAGTAAAAGAGAGGCCAATGGAGTAATTGGCCGGAGCTGTAAGTTAATAAACGTTTACACTGTGAAGACCAAAACTGACTCAAGGCGATTCTATGAGATGGGGAATGGTGATGGGGCAAGTGCACTTTGTATGCCAACTATTTAAAAACATTACCGTGGGTTTGAGGGTTCTCCACTAAAGGGATGTTATTATGGGAACACCTAAGGCAAATTTTACATTTTAGGCACTTTTGAGCTTCTTTCAGTGCTGACAATTAAAAGTACTTACTCTAGGAACACATCATCAGAAGCAGGATGTGACTATGGTAAGGGTGGAATGACCTGTTGGCCAGTGTCCCACAGTTCAGTCTTCAAAGGTAATTAAGGGATCCCTTAAAATATCATTGGTTCGCCTTCGGTATTGGGGCTTGAGCAACAAGGCTCCAGCCTGTATATTATAGGTGCATGTCACAAATGATTAACAACAGGGCATACAAAAAAATAAGGGGGCAGTTTTACAAGCCCCTTGCACCACTTTTGCGTCACTTTTAACATGGGAAAAGTGACGCAAAAGTGGCGCAAGGGGCTTGTAAATCTGCCCTAAGATTTTTACACTGACATGGGTGCTGGGGAGACACATTGACCTCACACCCATAATGTTTTTTCCTGGGGAACGTGGCAGATATAGGAGGTAACTGTGGTGAGCAGACATTGGTGGGTGTTGCACCAGCCCAGGCCAAGCGCAACATTGTGCGGAAATGGAGCTCCCCAACTCCACCCACTATCTCTGAATGGCGAAGGGCAATGGATTGGTCTTCCAAGTTGTAGGAGACCATCTACAGGGCGCAAGGTTGTTCACAGAAACATGCTCGGATGTGGGACAAATGGTCGGACTACTATGGACTGGGAGGTGATGCAGATTTCAAATGGCCCATAAAAGTCGCTCATTAGAATGTGCTGTGCTGTAGCGGGATACAGGGTGACGGGCAGGTGTGAAGGGAGGGGTACTATGGTGCTGTTTAAAAATGCGAACAAAAACTTGTTTATAACAGATAATAAGATTTTTAATGTTCATACCTTACTTTGGAAGAACAATTAACATATCTCTACAAAGACATTTTATAAATTATCAGGAGCAATAGTGATTGAGATGTGACCAGTGCTTTAATAACATAGGATATCTCTACTTCTCTACTCTTATTTAAAGGGGCTGGTAAGTGTATTACATGGTGAGGTCGCACAACCGCCCCATGTAATGCACTCCATTTCCTCAGAAAGTGCTAATGAAATTTAATCCAAAAGGGCCGAGGAAAGACTCCATGTATCAGACCTGCTTCAAAGCCCCATTTCACACCCTGTTTGCTTATCCAAGCCTCATGAGACAACATAAAGTTTATTCAGACTTCCCAATTAACTACTGCCATGGCCCATGGTAGAGCTGGAGAAATGCTTTCTGGGTTTGACCTTCATTGTGAATGAGCAAGGAGGGAAGGCTTTTGCCTTACATGTACAATAAACAGCACTTCCTGGACCTCTTCCCAATGCCCCTTCCAGGTAGTGGGATAATCGACCTCCAGGGATTTGGCACATTTTCCACTTGGTGTAATGTCAATTCACTTTAATCCTTTATTTCATCGTCATAAGGTGAATGAGATTTCTCTCATACCTCAGAAATTGTAAGAAATATTGAATATTTATCAATCAATCATGACACTTATAAAGCGCACTATATACCCGAGAGGGTCTCTAGGCGCTGGGGGGCGGGGGGAGGGTAGTGCTGCTAGTGATCGAAGAGCCAGGTCTTGAGGAGTCTTCTGAAGGTCAGCAGTAGGTTGGTGGGGAGGGTGTTCCAGGTCTTGGTGGCGAGGTGGGAGAAGGATCTGCCACCATGTCATTCAATCCCCCATGAAGAACACATACACAGGACAAATCATATCAGTTGCCATCATCACAGAAAGAATAAATCCACTTAATATGTGTAGACATGTTTAGAAAAGATGGCTGCAGATTGTGCTACCGCTTGTCACACAGATGTCTGATCACCTGATATTTTTAAAGTAGATAATAACGTGCATTACTCCACCAGGCCATAACTGACGGATTAATAACTAGGCACTTTCCCTTTCTATTATAAGCATACAAAGGTTTAAGTATGAATATTTGGTGCAATGTAGTGCCTGTCAAACCCTACACAGCTAGTCCCATGTTGCAAGAAATGCAGTTAGAGGAAGAAGGGAGGCCCTTTTTAAATGGTTTCCTTTTCTGCATATTGTAAAGAAAGACTAGGAGGCAACAGCGTCAAACAGAGCAAAATAAGGAATCCAGCTGCAAAACAAGTGTTACTCCTCCTAAAAAAGTAAATGGTTACTTGATGACAGGATAGTCTGTGCATGTGCATTTAGGTTGGAAACTGATCACGTTGGCAACCTCTCAGCAGGGCTACCAAACCTCTAATGATACAGGAGCCAACTCTGTTGTGCAGTGCTGCTTTATTTTTCGTAAGCATTTGCACCACATCCCAGCAGCCCTGCCATACTTTTATAGATAAATGCAGATTCATTTCAGAAAGCTTGATGTTCTTCCAGGGGGATATCTCTGGGGATCTGCTGCGTTTTATTGACGATAACAAAACCTTTGCTCTGGGCTGCTGTACTACTCAACTCTCCCCAACAGGGTTACCATTCATTTATTTGATGGTAGCAGCACTTTTCAACAGTGCTTCTATATTTGTAAGGGCGGTGCAGACATTTCCGGTTTGCCTGATTTCCAATTGGCAATATACAAATGGCAGTGATGCTTGTGTCAGTCTTCCTCCCTGAGCTCTGTCGCGGAGTGGACAGGAAATCCCATTTTTAAGAAGATCACCACCAAGAAAGCATTAGTTTTTAGTTAGCTAGATTCTCGAATTTAGCAATTTAATTTTCACCATTATAAAGATGTGTCTATATACTCCAGCATTTTGAGGGCTGGCGGCTAACAAATCAGGACTGACTGAATATAAGGCCACATGGCATGAGATCTATGGGCTCGTGTTTGTGAGGCTATGGGCAGGGCTTTAAGTGGGCCGGGTCCTGCCGATGCTCAGCGCTGGTATTTCCAAACAGCAGGTACTTAGACGGGTCCCTATCGGACTATCCATTTTCGCCCTCACCCTCAGTGTGGAAAAAAAAAATCTTAACTCTGCAGCAGTGACTCTCTTCACTGCCTTTGATGTAACCAAAGAGACTCGTTTTAGTACTTTCACATATTCATAATTTCAGAATTGAAGCATTTTCGTTATATACAACAAAGCCATAGTTGTTGCTTGTTCATCTTATGTAACTAACAACCATTGACAAAGCCAATAATCCTGGCTTGTTGTAGGTATAATGTCATTTGCGGCAATATATATCTGGATGCAATGACAGAAACCGCTAATACCAGTTGAGCGGCACATTATGTTAAGCACAGATTTTTAGCATACATAATTTTAAATTACATTGGCCATGCCCCTTTGAGAGACCCCCCCCAGTTTTTTCATCCCAGTTAAAGCCCTGGCTATGGGTAAAACAGACAGGCTGGTTTATTTCTACAAAGCAGCAGTATCTTATGTTGTAAGCTCGGCCTGTGCTGTTTTTTTGGTCTAGGAATTGAGAACTCAGCACAAACCCCATTTGCTCCTGTTCTAAAACACAATTTGCTCTGTCAATTTTGTTAGTGGCGTAGTGTCTAGAAGAAACTGAAATATGTAGTAAGACAAATAGAGGCAGGCCTAGATAATGCTAAATGGGACATTTGCATAGATTGTGACTTTTATTTTCAAAGGTAAATTTGCACATGTGGTGTCATCAAGACCCAGAAAAATGGTCGGCCCCTGCTCCCCATATCTGTCCATATTGTACTATCCGATCAGAGTGCAGCAGACCCATTTGCCTTATTTACATTAGCGCTCATTGAACTTTGCTACACCATGGAACTTTTTTCAAATCCTTAAAAAATAGCTACTTTTGCCAAAACAACACCCTATTATACAAGGAAGTTGCACAACTCTGAAGGAAGCCTATTGGAGTTTGGTGAAAGGGCAAGTAATACTAGATGTGAGTGACCGAGTCAGTTACTCATTTGTAAATAAAAAAAAGAGTTGGATGTATGTCATTACATAGCATACCAATACCACACGTGCCATTACAACCTGGGTATTACTACGCGATGTCAATGACAACGACATGCCATTACATTGCAACATTTTACCACAACTATGCCTTTTCCACGCATGCCATTACAACGCAAATGCATACGTGGTAAAGCTATACCCATGGTAAAAGTTTGCAAGGTAAGTGACTCTACCCTACCCTACCCTAAACACTAATATAGTACCCCTGCATAACCCTTCCCCGACCACCAGTTCTCTCTCTACAATAACACTACACTACCCTGCACAACCCCCCGACACTACCCTAAACCCTTAAACACTACCCCATGCATGACCCTACCCCCATTCCAGTCCCTACACTGAAACACTTTCCTGCATGACCCCCCGACACTACTCTAAACCCTAAAACACTACACTGCACTAACACTACAACACTACCCTAAACCCTAAAGCACTACACCCAACACGACCCTGCCCCTACCCCCAGTCCGGTCCCTACACTGAAACATTCCCCTGCACGACCCACCCGACACTACTCTAAACCCTAAAACACTAGACTACACTACACAAATCAATCAATCAATGACATTTATAGAGCGCACTACATACCCGTAGGGTCTCAAGGCGCTGGGGGAGGGGGGGTGCCGCTACTGCTCGAACAGCCAGGTCTTCAGCTTCTTCCTGAAGGAGAGATGGTCTTGGGTCAGGCGCAGGTCGATCGGGAGGGAGTTCCAGGTCTTGGCGGCCAGGTAGGAGAAGGACCTTCCTCCTGTAGTCGCTCTTCGGATGCGGGGGACGGCGGCGAGGGCGTGGTTGGCTGATCGGAGGTGGCGTTTGGGAGCGTAGAAGTTGATTCGGCTGTTGAGGTAGCTTGGGCCTTGGTCGTGTAGGGCTTTGTGTGCGTGGGTGAGGAGGCGGAAGGTGATTCTTTTGTTGACGGGGAGCCAGTGAAGGTCTCTCAGATGTCCGGAGATGTGGCTGGTTCGTGGGATGTCGAGGATGAGTCTGGCTGAGGCGTTCTGGATTCGCTGGAGTCTCTTCTGGAGCTTGGCGGTGGTACCGGCGTAGAGGGCGTTGCCGTAGTCCAGTCGGCTAGTGACGAGGGCCTGGGTGACGGTCTTCCTGGTCTCGGTGGGGATCCACCAGAAGATCTTCCGTAGCATGCGTAGGATGTTGAAGCACGCCGAGGAGACGTTGTTGACTTGCCTGGTCATGGAGAGGGAGGAGTCCAGGATGAAGCCCAGGTTGCGTGCATGGTCTGTCGGTTTGGGTGCGGTGCCCAGGGCGGGGGGCCACCAGGAGTCGTCCCAGGCGGAGGGTGAAGAGCCCAGGATGAGGACCTCCGTCTTGTCCGAGTTCAGTTTCAGGCGGCTGGTCGTCATCCACTCGGCTACCTCTTTCATCCCTTCGTGCAGGTTGGCTCTGGCGGCGGCGGGGTCGTTGGTCAGGGAGAGGATCAGCTGGGTGTCGTCGGCGTAGGAGATTATGCTGAGGTTGTGTTGGCGTGCGATGGCCGCGAGGGGGCTCATGTAGACGTTGAAGAGGGTGGGGCTCAGTGAGGATCCTTGGGGGATGCCGCAGATGACTTCGGTGGCCTCTGACTTGTACGGTGGTAGGCGGACTCTCTGTGTTCTTCCGTCGAGGAAGGAGATGATCCATTCCAGCGCCTTGTCCTGGATTCCGACGTTGCTGAGGCGCTGTACTAGGGTGCGGTGGCAGACCGTGTCGAATGCCGCGGAGAGGTCTAGGAGGATGAGGGCCACTGTTTCTCCGTTGTCCATCAGGGCTCGGATGTCATCGGTGGCGGCTATGAGGGCGGTCTCGGTGCTGTGATTGGCTCGGAAGCCGGACTGTGAGGGGTCGAGGGATCCATTCGTCTCGAGGAAGGCGGCCATCTGCTTGTTGACGGTCTTCTCGATGACTTTGGCTGGAAACGGTAGGAGCGAGATGGGGCGGTAATTCTTGAGTTCGGTGGGGTCCGCTGAGGGTTTCTTGAGTAGAGCGCTGAGTTCGGCGTGCTTCCAGCTCTCAGGGAAGGTGGCGGTGTCGAAGGATGTGTTGATGATGTCTCGCAGGTGGGGTGCGATGACAGCGTCGGCCTTGTTGAAGACGTGGTGAGGGCAGGGGTCGGTCGGTGATCCGGAGTGGATGGAGTTCATCGTGCGGATGGTGTCTTCGGTGCTGATCGGGGTCCAGGCGTGGAGGGTGGTGGTGGGGGGTGGTTGTTCGGTCTTGGTGTGCGTTGGTTGGTTGTTGAAGCTGTTGTGTATGTCCGCGATCTTGTTGTGGAAGTATGAGGCGAGGGAGTTGCAGAGGTCTTGCGATGGGGTGATGTCGTTGTTTCCTGCGCTGGGGTTGGATAGCTCTTTCACGATGTTGAAGAGTTCTTTGCAGTTGTGTGCGTTGTTGTCCAGCCGGTCCTTGAATGCAGTTTTCTTGGCGGCGCGGATCAGCTGGTGGTGCTTTCGGGTGGCCTGCTTGAAGGTGGTCCTGTTGTCCGGTGTGGGTTCCCTTCTCCAGACTTTCCCGAGGGCTCGGCAGTTCTTCTTGGAGCTCTTGAGTTCGTCGGTGAACCACGGGGCTTTCTTGCTGCCGGGTCTGTTGGGCGGGGTCCTCAGCGGGGCGAGCTCGTCCGCGCAGATGCTGATCCACTTCGTGAGGTTGTCGGCGGCCTGGCTGGGGTTCGCTGAGCTGGCAGGAGGGTGCTGGCTCAGGGAGGTGGCGAGCTGGTCTGCTGTGATCTTGTTCCAGCTTCTGCGGGCGGCCTGTTGCTGGTGGTGGTGGGTCTTCGTTCTCTTGAAGGTAAAGTGGACGCAGCTGTGGTCCGTCCATTGAAGCTCTGTGGCGTGGCTGAAGTCGATGTCTGTGCTGGAAGAGAAGACTGCGTCGAGTGTGTGTCCGGCGAGGTGGGTGGGGGTGGACACCAGCTGCTTGAGTCCAAGATTGGCGAGGTTGTCGAGCAGGGTGCTGGTGTTGCGGTCGTTGTTGTTCTCCAGGTGGAAGTTGAGGTCCCCCAGGAGGATGTAGTCAGCGGAGGGTAGGGCATGCGGGCTGACGAAGTCGGCGATGTCCTCGCTGAATTGTGTGCGTGGTCCCGGGGGTCGGTAGATCAGGGTGCCTCTGAGGGTGGTGTTCGGGTCGGTGTGGATCTGGAAATGCAGGTGTTCCGCAGTGGTCAGGGAGTTGTCGGTGCTGGTCGTGAGACGGATGGTGTTCTTGTGGATGATGGCGATGCCTCCTCCCACCTGGTTGGCGTTGCGGTCCCTCCGGACGATCTTGTAGCCCTCTGGGATAGCGATGGCGATGTCGGGAGCTGAAGAGGCGTTCATCCAGGTCTCAGTGAGGAAGGCCACGTCTGGGGCTGTGGTGTCTAGGAGGTTCCAGAGTTCGATGGCGTGCCTGTGGACGGAGCGGGTGTTGAGCAGGATGCACTTGAGGTGGGTGCTGCTGGAGGTCGACTTGGCGGGTGCTGGTGCGAGGCAGGTCCGGATGCAGGTGAATTTGCAGGCGTGGCAGCTGAAGGGTCCGTAGGTGCATCGTGGTGTGGCTTGGTGGCAATCTGGGAGTCGGCCGGTGTTGAGTGCGGTGAGGGTGGCGGCGGAGTACGTCAGGCGGATCGGTCGGGGTCTTCGGGGGCCAGGGGTCCTGGCACTGGGCGCGGTCCAGGCGCGGACGGGCGCAGACGGGCTTACCTTTGGAGCGCCTTCGGCGCACAATCGGCGCACCCGCTGCGCGTGGCCGCTGCGCGTTCGCACGGTCGCCATATAAGGCGAAGTGCGCGGGTGGGCGGAGCAGCTGGGAGGCGGGAGCGGGGAGGGTACAGAAGAGAAAAGGGGCGGGGCAAATGGCGGTGGCGGGAAGCGGGGAGGGAGAGCGGAACACTACAACACTACCCTAAACCCTAAAACACTACTCCCAGTACATCCCTCACCTACCCCCAGTCCAGTCCCTGCACTGAAACACTACCCTGCACAACCCCACCCAATATTACCCTAAACCCTAAAACATTACACTACACAATCACTACAACACTACCCTAAACCTAAAACACTACCCCCAGCACGACCCTACCCCTACCCCCAGTCCGGTCCCTACACTGCAACACTACCCTGCATGACCACCCCCCGACACTACCCTAAACCCTAAAACACTACACTACACAAACACTACACTACCCTAAACCCTAATACACTACCCCTAGCACGACCCTGCCCCTACCCCCAGTCCGATCCCTACACTGAAACACTACCCTGCACGACCCCGCCAACACTACCCTAAACCCTAAAGCACTACACTACACAAACACTACAACACTACCCTAAACACTAAAACACTACCCCCAGCACGACCCTGCCCCTACCCCCAGTCCAGTCCCTACAATGAAATACTACCCTGTACAACACCCCCTAACACTACCCCAAACCTTAAAATACTACACTACACAAACACTACAACACTACTCTAAACCCTAAAACACTACAACACTACCCTAAACCCTAAAAAACTACACTACACAAACACTACAACACTACCCTAAACCCTAAAACACTACACTACACAAACACTACAACACTATCCTAAACCCAAAAACACCACCACCAGCAGCACGACCCGGCCCATACCCCCAGTCGGTCCCTACACTGAAACACTACCCTGTACAGCCCCCCAGACACTACCCTAAAACTTAAAACACTACACTACACAAACACTACAACACTACCCTAATCCCTAAAACACTACACTACACAAACACTACAACACTACTCTAAACCCTAAAACACTACACTACACAAACACTACAACACTACCCTAAACCCTAAAACACTACACTACACAAACACTACAACACTATCATAAACCCAAAAACACTACCACCAGCAGCACGACCCTGCCCCTACCCCCAGTCGGTCCCTACAATGAAACACTATCCTGTACAACCACCCAGACACTACCCTAAACCTTAAAACACTACACTACACAAACAGTACAACACTACCCTAAACCCTAAAACACTACCCCCAGCACGACGTGTGGCACATGGGGCAGGAGAGATCATCTTTAGAATAAGGTGTGTACACCCAGATGCAGATCCTGCTGCAATACAGCAATGGGAAGAGGGAGCAGACTGTATTAAAGATGGAGGAACAGAGACATGATAAATAGCTGCATGGATTGAGATTTCGAAGAAGGGGCAGTTAGACACAACGTGCTCCAGTTCTGTAACAGCTGTAGTCAGAATAAGGAACTCCTTGTTTTCCCAATCTCTAAAGTTGTAATAAAAAGTCAATAGACCACTGTCTCAATGCAGAAAATGCTGAGGGTTTGACTGACAGGTCATCCAAGCAAAGCCCGGTGAAGAAATAGAAGGAAAGCCATTGTCTGAAGGGGGCTGATGCAAAGCTCTCTCTCTCACTATGCTTCTTTTTGTAGATTGTAAAAATAAATAATGGTATGTGCTCTCGCAATAAGTGGCTAAAGCCATTATACCCAGTCCTACAAGGGAATTATTTCTTGGTCTAAAGAATCAGGTGGGGAGGACGTTCTTGCATTCCAAGACAACCTATGAACCTGACTACAACTGTTTTCTTATGTTCTCAGGACCCGAAGAATGTCACTGGATCTGTAGATGAGAATGGAGTCTGCCTTTGCACAGTTATCCTACCTGACAACACGTTTCCCGTGGAAAGGATGGAAAGCCTGGAAATATCGGCAAACAAAATGAACATCAGCGTGCAACAACAAATCACTACGGTAAGTGTGCATTTTGTTTTACTTTTCTGGTCGTAGGTGGATCATTAACCCCAACAGTTATGCCTGTAGTTTTGCACTGGTGAACCTTATAAAAGCCTTAAGTGACTGGTTATTGAAATAGCTGCTTGCTCTGATTGGTAAAAGTATGCTTCTACCACCTAAAATTAATTTTATTACTTGTAATAAAAAAAAAATCCCTTCGGTTCTGTTTAACCGTACTTAAGAGAATAATGTATACCGTGGAAAGTAATGGTTCACAAAATAGTGTGCAACAATTATCTCATTCGTACTGATTGACGTGATCACTGATAACATAGACTGCCTCACGCAGGGGGAAAGGGAAGGTGCTATACCAAAAAGGAAAAGAGGGGCTCAAAATCACAGAGGGCGCAAAGCGAAAATCCAAAAGCACAATGAAGTAGTAGAGGGTAATAGACCAGGATTAAGTAAAAAGGGGCCCCCCTCAACAGATAAAACCATACCTCCAACTGCTGCCTCATCGCCACCGAAGACACCAAGTGTGGCAATCCTATCCCCGCCTATAACTATAGATGCTCTTGATCTGACTTTACCTAGGATCGAAGTACTCTTTAAATCAATTCTAAGCTCCTTAGTTACACGTCTATCAAAGATTGAAGCTAGGCTTGTGACTATAGAACAAGCAACGGTACAGCTTGCTGACATTCATAAGATAAATAATATGAAAGCGAAAGGTGGAATCGAGCTTGGGAGCAAGAAGGTTGCACCCAAGCTCCCTCTCAAGGATGCTGGGCTAGCACCAAAAACATTACAAACACAAACTCCCTTAGCACATACTGCTACTACTCCAGCTAGCGTTTCTATTCCACACACGCTATCTCTGCCGGCATCTACTGTTACTACCCAGGTGACTGATGGCAATTCAAGATCTAACCGCCCACAAAAAGAAGTTGCCGCCAAACAGGATGCACATGTCACCACAATAAAACACAGAACTGTGAATTTGCCGCCGGAGGCAAGCCCGTACACAGTTATTTTGGCTGGTGTACCAGAGTTGAAGCCTGATTCTAAAGAATCTGTATTCGCTCTTAAGAATAAGGTCACCAATTGGCTTTCCATGAATAGACCCTTACCTCATGGAATTACTAGTGGGGTCCTTACGGTTAGGAGAGTCCCTTGGTTGGGCCACACAGAGAAAACAGTAAAAGGAGATTGCGTCATAATTAATTTTAGAGATCCCAGGACAGTCTCCCACATCTGTAGTTGGCCACATTTTGAGCAGGGTACATCCATCCAGTCGTTACCCCTATCCTTTTTCTACCCACCTGTGTATAATTCTTACGAGGAAGAGGGCTGGCACACCATTCCCAGGAGGGGGAGAGCTAGGGTCGATAGAGCTAGGGGTGACTTTTATTTTCCGAGAACATACCAGCCACACCAGCCAGACTTCTTTCCGATATTTAATAGATATAGTTGTCTGGATATGGTGAACTGACTTAATCAGGGTAGGAGGTGGGACATGGGTGACTTCCAGGGAACACATAACAAAGGAAACAGCAGTCCCTCCATCACAAGCTCTGCTAGCCTTTCGATCAACAATGATTGTGATGAGGCCTACAACAACACTATAGGAATTCCCTCAATTAACAAGAGCCCCCCACCCAATATTGAGGTTCCTAGTACAGAGACACAGGAGCAACCCTTTAGTCTTTTACCACAGGTTAGCAGAAGGGACACAGCGACACATACAACTCCTGTCCCAAATCCCAGATCATCTTCACTTAATATACTGTCCTGGAATGTGGCTGGATTGGGGAATAAATTGAACTGCCCTGACTGGAGTTCATTTATTGAAGGTAAGGACATATGCCTATTTCAGGAAACCTGGGCCGGAGATGTTGTCCTTCGAACAGGCTTCGCAGCTTTTTCGATCCCGGCGAAATGGGGAGGGAAGGGCCGCCCCTCGGGGGGCCTTGCAACCTGGGTGGCCACGGACCTGGGATGCAAGGCTTCAATCATCCCCTCAGTTTCTAATGACATCCTTGGGGTCCTGCTGGAGTGGCCAAACTCGAGTAGGTTGATTGTGGTAAATGTCTACTCTAGACCAGTAAATACCACAAAAGAGTCAGACACCATTGACCAACTCTCGGCTTTCCTCAGTGACATTCCCCAGAGTACACCATTCCTGGTGGGTGGCGATTTCAACTGCCACTTTGAGCCCCTCCCAGGTTTATTGGACGGACTATCATAGGAGGAGGATGCGGTCTGGTTGGTACCCCCTAGGGAATCCCCCCCACCCAGAGCTTGGACACCTCTAGCTCTTCAAATCATGGCCCTAACTCTGAAGTGGGGCAGGCGGGCTTGCAACGGACGAATATCCTCAGACATTCCATCAAAATGTACTTACCACAGGGAGGGCAGGGAGTCTAGACTGCATTAAATCTTGGTTCAACTCTCCATGTGGCCTCCAGGGAAGACAGCGACCACAACGCACTAGAACTGGTATATGCGATTTCTGACTTAGAGGACAGAGGGGCCGCAATAGAGGATGTTGCCTCAGGGCTGGTATTGACAAATAACAGACGGCGAGTGAGGTGGGAGAAGTTAGCCTCCAAATCGGAGAAAGTTTGCAAACTTTATTCCCGACTCATACCGACCCTTGAAAAGGTGTGCATGATAATAGAGCTCCCCATGTCCCAGGACATATATAAGGAGTTAGGGATGGCACACAAGAATCTTATTGAGTCTGTGGCTGAGGTCCTCTTCACCACAGCAAAGAGGCGGCATTACGACTGCCCCAACTGGTACAATCAGGCTTGCCGGAAGGCCAAACTGGATCTTCTGATATCCATTAAGGACGGTGCAGGCAGGCCTGCTATCCAGGCAAGAAGAAGGGACTATAAGCGCCTGATCACCAATGCCAAAAGTGAATGGGAGCATGAAAAATGGGAAAATCTTGCTACAACATTAGCCACTAGGTACTCCCGCAAATTTTGGCTTATTGTCAACACGGGGTCCGAGGAGTTGGCTTTGCAATCGAACCCAACATCGCAGCTAAGACCTGGCAAGACCATTTCCACTCCCTTTACAAGCTCCCCGACGATGTTATTAATGGCACTCCTCTGAACGTAGGCACAACAATGGAGGGGGATCCTTTCACGGAGATGGAACTCAGTGCAGCCTTTGCAGGGCTGGCAACAGACAAAGTGCCCGGACTCGATGGGCTGCCGGGCGACCTATTTAAGCAAGAGCCAGATGTATGGGCTCCCTATCTGGCCTTGATATTTAATGCCATTCTTAGGGGTATGGAGGTTCCCTGTACTTGGCTGGGAGCAGAGATTGTTCCCATATTTAAGAAGGGATCACCTCTGCTCCCAGCCAACTACAGGCCTATTAGCCTCATAGATGTATCCCAGAAGCTATTTGGAAGGCTGATTTTAGATCGCCTCCAAAATTGGATGGAGGAATTCTCTATCCTTAGTCCCTATCAGGCCGGATTTAGAAGGGGGGTCTCTACTACCGACCAGATATTCCGCCTGAATCTCCTATATTGGAAGACTGCGGTACTTGAGGGCGGCACCCTGATAAACGGAATTCGTGGACTTGAGAGCCGCCTTCGATTTAGTACCCAGAGATAAACTCTGGACTCTATTGATGGAGCTGGGTATCCCAGTCGATATCCTGACTATCCTGATAAGGCTGCACCAGGGAAATTTTGCAAGGGTGAGGTGCGGTAGAAATGGGGCACTTTCCGATAGGTTCTCCGTTGATAGGGGATGAGACAGGGTTGTGTGCTTGCACCGACCCTGTTCTGCCTCTTTGTCAACGGGGTAATTGCCCACCTGACCAGGATCGATGACATCGATGCTCCCAAATTGAACGGCAGCAGGGTGCCTGCTATCATGTTTGCGGACGACACCCTGCTGCTGTCCAAATCGCCAACGGGAATACAAAGAGTCCTGGACGGGTTCTCGGCGTTTTGCGTGGAGCAGGGGCTTGAGATCAATGCGTCTAAAACCAAATTCATGATTCTCAACCCCCCCTCCTCAACACGCCCCAACCCTACTATAGGCCCATCAAGATTAGAGAGGGTGCTTACCTTTGAATACCTGGGCGTAACCATTAACCAGGATATGACTTGGGACACGCACCGGGCTAAGGCCCATATGAAATTGGTCCATCTAACGGGTGGTATTTCTAGGATGACAAGCAGGTCGACTTATAAACCTTTTAGTGCTGCCCTCGAAATTTATAAAATGCAGGCTAGAGGGGCAGTTTTATATGGAGGGGAACTGTGGGGCCACTGTCCCGCTCAAAAACTCCAGATCATTGAAAACAACTTCATTAGGCAGTTGGCGGCACTACCCCCGAGCACCCCGCTTCTCCCGTTGAGACTCGACCTAGGCCTGAGACCTATTGTGGAGGAACTGGGATTAAGACCAATCACCTTCTGGCGTCGCATCTGGAGTACGCCCGAACTTATGAGCTACAGGAGTGAGTTACAAGAGATTCTTAGTCTACCCAAGTCAAGACAAATCCCATGGTTAAGTTACATCAAACAAACATGTGAGAAATTGGGAAGACCAGAATTATGGCTAGATCCAGCTAATACATGTCCTAGGATCCCAGGCAAACTCCTAGTAAGAGATTTTCATGAGATGAAGCTTAAAGCCACAATGGGGGGCATACGGGAGGGGTCCCTTACAGAATTGTTTATTAAGTTTAAAGATTCGTACATACTCGAATGTGTAGTAGATGGCATCTCTCCCGTCCTCACTAGAAAAATCTTCTTGCAATGGCGATATGGCACACTTCCCACAAGGGCTTTTACCAAACACTGGGCCCAGCCTCCATTAGGTGAGGATTGCCCTTCATGCTCATACCATCTGGAAGATGATTTGCATATTATGTTTTTCTGCAAGGCTTATCGAAGACCTAGGAAATACTGGCTTGTCCCCCTTCTTAAAAAACTTGGCTTCAGACGATATCTCCCAGCTTATAGGGTTTTAAAAACGGATCTTTCACCCCTTATTGTGTTTGGGGTAGCAAACTTTTTAACCACGATGTGGCACACCCGCAATCATTTTTTAAAAATGTGAGTAGGATTTGGCATAAAGGAAGTCTTTAGACGATATCTAACTGTAATACATAGCAAATGTTTTTATTACTATTTGTAAATACTTTTTAATGATGTTGGCTGGATATCATCTGTATTTTAAATTGAATATGTATTTGTATATCTTTTATGATCTAAAATTTATCGAAATAAAGATTGAAATGAAATGAAAATTATTGGTAAAAGTATGCTTCTACCACCTAAAATTAATTTTATTACTTGTAATAAAAAAAAATTCCTTCTGTTTCATCGGTTCTGTTTAACCGTACTTAAGAGAATAATGTATACCGTGGAAAGTAATGGTTAAAAAAATAATGTGCAACAATTATCTCATTCGTACTGATTGCACATTTTCCAGCGATGAACAACTTGAAAAAATACCATATAATAACGTGAATTATGGTCCTGATCTTTCTGGGATATTATAATCTCTCTAAAATGTACTGTTGGTTAATCGCGTTCTGATGTCAGAATGCATTTGCCATGTGAAAATCCTGTCACTGGTCGCAGGTAATAATGTGGTATTTAGGTGGTCAACTGTATTATTAATATAGAGCTTTTCAGCCTGACTTACATCAGGTCCCTGGCAGCTCTTGGGGGTGCATGACTGAGTATTGTTTATAGTTCGGCCTCCCTATGATATTTTGGGTGTGGTGTGTGACTATGTTGTGGAAGCATGGCGCATTCAATGTTGCTGTACATAGGCATTGTGAGTTGTGGGCAGTATGACACTGGATGCTACCATGCATGTAGCTATTTAACATCTGCAGTGTGGGTGGTATCGTGTAGATCAATCTAGTAGTGATGTACCAATGCTGATAAATTAAAATCAGTTGGGAGGTTTTGTGTGAACTATTTGATAGGGCTGTGGGGCCTTATTGTGCTGTACACTCACAAATACCATCTTGGGTCCAGTCAGGCTCATTTACTTATCCTCAAGCTCAACTCTGGGTAGCTCTGATCGCACGCAGTAAGGCTTAGCAAAAGAGCTATGCGTAAAGCATTTACCAGCACCAAACAACGAAATAAGAAAGTCACAGCACACAAAAGAAAGAGAACAATAATTTATATATAATATTTATATTATATTTTTATGATTTTTTAGAGATCTTGATGAGTAAAATCCACCAGAGGGTTGTGGAGACTAGGTGGCATATTATCAAGGGGGTTTATCTCCGCTTTTTTGGCTTTAAAAGCCAAGAAAGCGGAGATAAAATTATCTCGCTATTACCTAGCTGTCGCTAACACCAGTTAGCGACAGCTAGTAGGAGATAGCGACCATCTCGGGCCCCACTTTGCATGTCAGTGATATTTATCACTAATGACATGCAAAGTGGGCGTGCCAAGATGTTTGTGACTGGAAACAGTCGCTAACATCGCTATCTCCTATTACCAACTTTTGGAGATATTCGCGCTAAGCGCGAATATCTCCAAAAGCTAACACCTGCCCTGAGCAGTTCTTAGCCATGTTATCCAATGGGAGGTGGATAACATGGCTAAGAGCATTAGCTCGGTAATGCATGAATATCGTGGACTTTTCAGCGATATTCATACATTGTGGCCGTTTTTTATCGCATTTGCGATACACCTTGGTAATACCAAGGTTTATCTGCCATAAAAATCGCCGCAGCTCAGCGGTAAATTTTTATCTCTAACCAAGCAATAGCGATAATTATCGCTATTGCTTGGTAATATGCCCCTAAGATTTTAAATGATATAACTTTTATACATTACGACAAACAAGATTGGTTAACAAAATACTGTAAATGTTTGAAAAGTTTGAAACAGTTAGTTCAGGAACTACGGCCCGGGTTGGACAACCAAATCCAATGAGAGTGAGGTCTAGAGGGCCAGAGAGGAGACTTTGGACTGTTAAGTGGCCACCAGATCGTTTTTACAGCAAGAACCAAACTTTATAGAACAACCGCCATAGACTTTAATGGACTTGTCCTAATGCTGTGGCAAAAGATGCTCAAAGGATACTCCGGTTGTGGTGTAGTTGATGGTGGTGTCTTTGGGGTGGTTCTTCGGTCCATGCGTGAAGTGGTGTGAACTTGGCCACAGAGGTCTGGTTCCCTCGAAGTCCTCTACATTGCAGCAACAGGCCAGCCAATGCTGGGCTACTGGTCAGTCTGCACCGCGGCCGGAGTGAAATCCTTAGGTAGGGGCTAGTGTCCATTGGGTGCAATGAATCTGGACTTAGAGAGCATTCCCAAGCAAGGCAGACTTGGGTGAATTTTTTGGCTATATCGGATTCATCCTCTTGTGTGCCCGGCACCTGTAGTGGCAAAACGTATGCAGTGGCCACCAACTTGTCGGTTTCGGTTATTTCAGCTTTTGTGTCCCTGGAGCTGGTTCCAGGAGATCAGCCAACTGATCCTTGGAATCATTGCTGTATATTGAGACTGAGAATCAACTTTTCCTCGAGCCAGGAGCCACAGGGACAGTGCAAACTTTGCTTTACCAAAGTGCAACAGGTGCAGTCCTTCCAATTGTGCAGCCTCTCTTTGTGTGGGTCTAAGGGCAGCTGGACAGTCCTTCTTCAGTCCTCTCTCTGTTTCAGGAGTGATCTGAGGGTCAAAATGCCATAATTATCCCAGGAAAGTACCCCGAGGGGACCACACAGTCACTAGCCAATGGCCCCTCCTACCTAATGACAATGTTCCTGTGATGTGCGGCTTCTGGCTATCCCAGAGAGCCACAATCTTGTCCCTTTCAAGATGGCATGATTCTCTCTTGATCGTGAGGCGCTTGGTAGCCCACCCTAGAGGTGTGCCTACTAGAGGGCTACACGCCTAGGTAGAACTGGTTTTGGGGTGAGTTTTCTCTCCTTGATCCTGTCTCCATTTTGTCTGCAGGACCAAAAGGCATCCTGCTCAGAGGTATTAGCACCACTTTTCTTACCTTTGAAGCTCGCCTTTTAGGCTTACACCTACAGTTGCCATCCTGTGGGAGGAGGTGACACATTGCTCCATGACAACTGCCTTTGTTCCTGGGCCGCGGAGTTTTTCACATGTCTCCCCAGGTGGTCAGAAAGCTGTCTGTGTGCCAGGCCTTTTTGAGGCCACTGTAATAGCTGGAGCACAGAGTGGTAACTTTCAAAAAGTTGCTTAACTTTGAAAGTTGCAGAAATGTCAACCATTAAGTTTCATTTAATGCTATGATTCAATTGATATCTTATGTGACCCAGTTAGGTAGACCCATTCAGGAGTTAGCCGGGTTGGGGTTTCCAAGCCATAACACTGTATTAGCCAGTGGTGCTACTTACTTTATCCACGGCAAAACAACTATTTGGAAGTATTGCTGTTAAAGCGTATGAAAAAATGTATGTCTTACTTAACAAAATGCAGCTTCCTGTCATTGGGCTCTATAGACCTTCCTTAATGGAGGCATATTATTTTGTTAAGGGATGGGGTGTCTTTGCCATTGGTGTGAATGCAAAAGTCAAACTGGCAGTGCAAACACTGACCTTCAAGTCTGCAGTGGCAAGTTGGGAGCCATTTTGTCAAGTCAAGTCAAGTAATCTTTATTTCGATCATAAAAGATCATAAAAGATATACAAATTGATTTTCATCATTTAGCAATTAAAACCATTATAGAATGTACTATACATTTAAAAAAAAAAAAAAAAAAAATCCCAACTCATGGTTAGGGTCTGCTTACTAAAATAACACTTTACTTAAAAAGAGGACGAAACGATCTCAAAACTGATGTGCACGACAATTTAAAAAAAAAAAAAAAAAGGAACAAAGGTATTCACGCAGCTATGGTGTCCTTGATTATTTTTGTACGTAATCGCCACATTGCCGTCAAAAATTTGGCCATTACGAACACTGTTGGTGCCGATAGGTCTGTCTTGAGCACTCTGTAGGCCGGAGCATATGTTCGAAAGCCCAAGTTCTTTAAGTGAGGGACCAACCAATAACTCCTGATTCTGCTATAAGCTCTACAGAACAGGACCACGTGAAGATCACTTTCCAGTTTGTAGTTGCAGGCTGGACACACCCCTGAGTCCAGATCGCCGGCCCAGGATTTAGTAAGGGACCTCAGGGGGAGAGATCCATACCTCCATTGCATGTAGATCTTCCGTGAGAACACATGTGTCATGCCATCTAGTACATGTTCATGACTATATGAGTCTTTTGCCTTGATGAATGTGTCGGTTAGGGATCCTTCCCGGATAGAATTCAAAGATTTCTGGAGCATAACGCTATAGAATAAATTTGAAAGTGCTTTTCTAGAAAGCCTTGCGGACGCAATCTCTGGCTCGGACCATAGCTCTGGGACTCCGAGGGTCGTGCACATGTCCCTGATGTACTTTATCCAGGGGATTTTGGTGGCGTAGGTTGATCTAAGAAGTTCCTGCAGTTCGTTTCTGTAATTTACCAGATCCTGACTGCTCCACAAACGCCTCCAGTAGGTCAGGGGTTTTAGGCCCAATTCCTCGGTAATTGGTCGTAATGCCAAATCCATTCTTAGGGGGAGAAGCGGAGTGCTGGGGGGAAGTGCAGCTAATTGTCTTATAAAGTTATTTTCTGCAACCTGTATGGTATATAACGGAATGTGTCCCCAGAGCTCCCCCCCAATAAGTAATGCCCCCCCGCGCTTGAGCTTTGTAGATATGGATGGCAGGTACCAATGGGCGAAGAGGAGATTTTTTAGCAATTCTTGTTATGGCGCCTGCCCTCTGAACTAATTTTGTTGTTGCTTTTGTTTTGTGTGGCAGCCATGTCAGGTTCTGGTTAAGGGTTATGCCAAGATATTCTATTACATGAACCCTTTCCAGGGTTGTAGATCCTAGGCGCGGGTTTGGGCAATTTTTGGGTTTGGGGTTGAGAATCATGAATTTTGTCTTTGAGGGGTTTATTTCCAGACCCCTTTCGTTACAGAACCCCAAAAACCCATTCAGGACCCTCTGAAGCCCCATTGGCGTTTTTGACAGCAGCAGGGTATCGTCCGCGAACATGATCGCTGGTACCCTGCTGCTGTTCAATTGTGGCGCATCAATATTAGGGATCCTGTTCAGGTACTCTATCACCCCGTTCACAAATAGGCAAAACAGGGTCGGCGCCAATACGCAACCCTGCCTTACCCCTCTGCGAACGGGGAACCTGTCCGTCAGCCTGCCCCCCTTTCCATATCTAACTAGGGCATAGTTGTCAGTGTGCAATCTAATTAGGATATGGAGAATATCTCCTGGAACACCCAACTCAGCCAGGACCTCCCACAGTTTGGCCCGCGGGACCAAATCGAAGGCGGCACAAAGGTCCACAAAGACCGCGTACAATGTCCCGCCTTCGATAAGTACCGTCTTCCATTAAATAATATTCAGTCTGAGTATTTGGTCGACTGTGGAGACTCCTTTTCTAAATCCCGCCTGGAGAGGGCCTAAAATGTCAGTCTCCTCTATCCAGCATTGCAGCCTGTTAAGTATTAGTCTTCCAAATAGCTTCTGGGAGACATCAATAAGGCTGATTGGGCGGTAATTGACTGGGAGCAGGGGCGATCCCTTTTTTTAAATCGGGACCACCTCTGCCCCAGCCAAGTGTCTGGTATTTTCATTCCCCCCAGCACCGCATTAAATAACACTAGGAGATAGGGTGCCCAGATTCCTGGTTCCTGCTTGAATAGGTCACCCGGGACCCCATCCAAGCCTGGTGCCTTTCCCGAGGACAGCCCTGCTATCGCCATCCTAATCTCTTTTATAGTAAAAGGATCAAAAGCCTGTTTTTCGGGAATGATGGGTGAAGAAGGTTCTATCCCCCATCTTCTAACGAATATAACAACTGGAAGTGTTTTTGCCAAGCACTTGCAGCAATATTAGGTTCAATTGCCGGGGGGAGATCTCCACAGCCGTGGTTAATGATTCTCCAGAATTTGCGGGAGTCTCTTACTGCTAAGGACTCCGGGAGATTCTCCCAGTGCTGCACATCCCACTCTATCTTGGCGTTGGATATAAGTATTTTATAAGCCCTCCTTCTGGTGCGGATCTCTTCCCTCGGGCCTCCTAGTTTTATACTAGATAAAAGGTTACATTTTGCATCTCGGCATGAGGTGTTAAACCAAGTGCCTTTATGCGATCCCTGAGTTCTTGGAGGTCTGGTACAGAAGAGGTCGGCCTCAAGCTTTTTAATTAGGTGCTCGTGTACCTGTGCTAGATCCTCAATAATTTCCTTCGTGGGATCTGGGTTCCATAATTCAAAAGCCTCTTCTAGGATTGGGGTGATCCCAGCGTAGAGGGTAGCTAGCTTGTCTTCGCTGGTAGCAAGGTTTTCCCATCGTATCCTCCTCCTGTTGTTATCTAGGAGGTGTCCCTCTCTGGGCTTATGTTCATTTGACACCCTCTCCTCCATGCAGGGGATGTCGTAGTCTAGCTCTAGGGCATTGTGATCACTGTCCTCTCTAGATGTTACTCTGAAATCCACCACCCTTTTCCAGGCATGCAACTGTACCAGAAAGTAATCTAGTCTAGATTCCCTCCCGATTTTATTGTACGTACATTTGCTTGGGATATCGGACCCGATGCGGCCGTTACAGGCTCTCAGGCCGTAAGTGAGAGTAAGCGTGTTTATCTGCACGGCTAATGGTGTCCATGCTCTGGGAGGGGGAGCCTCTGTTGGAGGAACCTGCCAACTTGAGTCCTCCTCTAGGGAGGGTCCATCAAGTAGACCAGGTAGCGGTTCAAAATGCGAGTTAAAGTCTCCCCCTACTAGGTATGGTATACCTTCTGGGATGGTTTCTAAGAGACAGGACAGTGCCTCAATGGTTTTGGAGGTGGCAGCCATGGAAACTGGCCTGGAATAAACATTTATTACGAGTAGTTTATGAGATCCCGTCCATTCGAGAAGAACAGCCAGTATGCCTTCAGAATCCACGGTATACCATGAAGCTGTACAGCCTAGATCCGAGGCCACCCAGATCGCCTAACCCCCGGATGGTCGGCCTTTCCCTCCCCATGCAGCTTTAATCGAGAATGTCTCAAAGCCTCTATAAGTAAGCTCCTCCCTTGCCCAGGTTTCTTGAAAGAGGCAGGCGCTTTTAGAATTGATTAATTCAGCCCATGAGTCCGAGTCGATTTTGTTGGCCAATCCTGCCAGATTCCATGAAAGCAGTTTTAATGTATGAGGGACGTGGTGCCTATTTCCCTTCATGGGTTGGTTAGCCATTTGGTTTGTGTGGACTGTTCGAGATGCCCTCTGTTTCGGCCCTTGTCCCCTGCATATACCCTCTAAGTTAGTTTCCCCTTACTTCTCTCTGTTGGAAAATTCCCAAATTTCTAGTGTCAGGGTGCTCCCCCCCATAGATGAGATTAGGGGGATTTTGACCGCCATCATCAATGAAATTAGGTGTATCATACCCTAGTATTTGCATGGGTGCCCTTTCTTCAGAGGCCCGCTGTCAGTCCACCATTTCAAGGCAGTCATATCGATTGAAAGTCGGTAGAAACGGTGGCTGGTAATATCTAGGGGGCCAAGGTACTTCTCTTTCAAATCCTCCCCTTCCCATTCCTCTCCTCTTTACAGTCTCCCAACCTTGGGGGTCATCATAAATTGGCGGGTAGGCGGATGCTATTCGCATTTGATTATAGGGGATTCTCCTCCCTCCCTGGTTTCCCCCCCAATTTCCCAGTGTATCATGATGGTGTCCCCATCTCTGATCGTTGGGTATATGAGTATTTGCTGGATAGAAGAACGAAAGAGGGAGTGGGTGGATGTTGTTTCCCTCGTCCTCTGGGAAGGAACCACAAACATAGGAGACTGTTCCTGGTTCTTTAAAACTGACCAGTATACAATCGCCACTAATTGTTTTTGGTGTCTTTCCTACCCATGAGACTCTTCTTACCATGCGAATGTCGCTGGTCATACCTCTTGGAAGTGGTCTGTATGTAGATAGCCAGTTAATTACTTTGTTTTTTAATGAGGCCCCTGTCTCACTTGCGCCTGGTTTTAGTTCGGGTGCCCCAGCTAAGATAACGGTGTATGCAGCTACCTCTGGTGGGAGATTTACGGTTACTGTTTTTAGTAATTTTGGCAATGTGTTATTAGAGTCCTGGAGATTTTGATTAATGGTTGATGAGGATTTCGGTGCACTTATATGTTGTAACTGGGAATGCGTAGTATCAATGGCTACAGTTGTTTGCTGTGAACTAAGGGTTTGCTTATGGAAGCCGCCCACTAGGGTAGCTGGTTGATGTGGGTTGGCCTTTAGATTAAGTGCTTGTTCACTGGCTGATTTTGGGTTTTTGGTAGCAGTTGATGATGTTACTGCTTTAACGGCCTCATTGTTTTTAACAAATTTCTGAGGCTCAGGGTTCTTTTTGTGTTTTGGGTCAGTGTTGGAGGCTATGGGACGAGGGACCCCAGATTCCCAGCTATCCTTAAGCTGTAAGGTGGTTTTCTCAATTTTAATGAGTCTCGCTTCTATTTTAATCAGGGGAGCTTCTAGGGGACTTAGGATTGACTTGAGCAAATTTCCTATGTCTACTAGTGTAATATCTTCATCAGCTGTCTCGGTGTTATGTTCTATTGCGGGAGGTGGCGGCTCACTGGTGATGTTACTATCTGATTCCAGGCCAGGGCCCTTCATTGTCGCTAGTGGAGAACTTTCCTGTGTGGTATTGTCGATGCTAAATTTGTTGTGTGTTGCCCCTGGCTTTGATTTTTTTGCCTTCCTTTCCCTGTGATTCTGTTTCCCAATTTTCCTTTTTTGTATTGCACCCTCCCTTACACCCCTACCTGTATTTGGCAACTCTGTTATATCTAGTGTGTTTGTTGCAGATGGCGATTTTTCCATCAGTGGATTAGTGCTTTGGACAGATAGTACGGTGTCTTCTCCCATATTTGTAGTAGTTAAAGATTGTGTAATTTGTGTCAGTGGGAGTGAGAGTAGACTCGTATCTTCGAGGTCACTTAGGGTTCCCTCTGAGAGATCTATGCTGATAGATGGGCGGTCCCCTCCACAGGCTCCAAGCTGCGAGCTGTCTGTATTCAGCCTTGCCTCAGGGGTTTTTGCCATCGCTAGGATACCCATAGACAATCTCCTGACCCAGTCGATCTCTTGGGAAATACGTCTTTCTAAGACAGTGATGTCATCAATCAGCAAAGATCCCGCCTTTAAAAAGCAATTGTCAATTTTACCTTGGGCAGCAGCGGGCGTCGTAGGTCCAGTGACAGCCAAATTGGCTTTGCTCCTAGTCTCCATTTTACTCATCATTTGTGATGTGCTTTAAGGATACGGAAATAGACCAAATGATAGAATGTGGAGGAGCGACAGAGGGGCGCAATCAAGATTTACGAGGGTGGCCCGGTCCGGACTCTGCCGTACTCGAACGGCCTCAAACGGTCCGCTCTTTGCCCGGTCTTCGCCCCGAGCTCCACCCCGCGCGCGTCCCGCGATGCGTGTTAACAGGCACGCTTATGATTAACACGGAGGCGTGGCACTGGGAGGGGGCGCGGCTCGGGCGGGAAGAGGAACCAGCTGTCGGTGTTAGCGGGAATGCTGGTCCCCGCAGTCCCGGCCGCCGCGCCTCTCGCCTCCTCTGCGGCCACGAAGGTATCTCACTCCTCGCAGGGGTCCAAAAGAAAGCAGGGACCTTGGTTAGCTACTCCTGTAGCAGGGAACAGAGTCCGACCTTGGAAACCTCTCTCGAGCGGCTCCCGCGGAGCGGGGGCCGTGAGAGGTAAAGAGCAATCAGGCAGGAGGCGTGGCACTGGGAGGGGGCGCGGCTCGGGCGGGAAGAGGAACCAGCTGTTGGTGTTAGCAGGAATGCTGATCCTCACAGTCCCGGCCGCCGCGCCTCTCGCCTCCTCTGCGGCCACGAAGGTATCTCACTCCTCGCAGGGGTCCAAAAGAAAGCAGGGACCTTGGTTAGCTACTCCTGTAGCAGGGAACAGAGTCCGACCTTGAAAACCTCTCTCGAGCGGCTCCCGCGGAGCGGGGGCCGCGAGAGGTAAAGAGCAATCAGGCAGGAGGCGTGGCACTGGGAGGGGGCGCGGCTCGGGCGGGAAGAGGAACCAGCTGTCGGTGTTAGCAGGAATGCTGGTCCTGGCAGTCCCGGCCGCCGCGCCTCTCGCCTCCTCTGCGGCCACGAAGGTATCTCACTCCTCGCAGGGGTCCAAAAGAAAGCAGGGACCTTGGTTAGCTACTCCTGTAGCAGGGAACAGAGTCCGACCTTGGAAACCTCTCTCGAGCGGCACCTGTACTTTGTCACAGACATGGTGGCACAGCCAGCGCTGCAGCCCTGAGTGGATATTCTGCCTTACTTGCCCAGGGTACCATATACTAGGAACTTATAAGTAAGTTTGTTCTTTCAAATGGGTGTATCCAATTCAACATGCAATTTGTATAGGGTCAGTACACTGGACACTGAAGTCTGGTCAGCAGGCCTCAGTGGACTCTCAAGTCGAAACCCAGCAGCTAATAATCCAAACAGGGGCACATATTGGGGGCACACTGGCAAAAAACCTGTTTTCCTACATCAGTTTATAGCTTCAATAGACCTAACCAATTGAAGCACTGTGAAAATACAAAATGCATACTATTCTGAGTTATGTTATGTTATTTTGATGTGTATAGCGCACTAATCACCCGAGGATATCCAGATGCTTGAGTTGCTGTGTAGATTTTTGGTCCCCCTAGGTGCTTATATGAAGAGCCAAGTCTTTAGTTTCTTGATGAACTCAAGACGTGAGGAGGTGGTTCTGGTGTGTTGAAGAAGGTCACTCCATGTCTTGGGTACAATGAAAGGGAATAAGAGACTTCCAGTTTCGCTTTTGTGGATGCAGGAATTGTATGCGAGTGAGAGTGTCTGGTGAGTTGGTGAAAGTGTATGCACCTATTTAGGTATTCTGGTCCTGTGTTTTTTAGGGCTTTGTATGTGCGCATAGGAAGTTTGAATTGGTTGCACATGTGAATGAGGATCCAGTGAAACTTCCTGAGATGCAGTGTGATGTGGGTGCAGCTTGGGAGTATGAGTATTTCACTGGTGTTCTGGATGATCTGGAGTCTGTGTAGGAGTTGTTTGGAGATTCTGACTTAGGGAGTGTTGCTGTAGTCCAGTCTGCTGGTGATGAGTGCTTGTGTGAAGGTCCATGTTCTGAGGCAACCATTTAATGATTTTTTGCAGCATGCATAGGATGTGGAAGCATGTGGTGCACACTGTGCTGACTTGGCTGTCATGCTGAGCTTGTCATCTATGGTGACCCCTCGATTTCTTGCGTGGTCTGTGGGTGTTGGCCTGAGCTATGACAGCCACCAAGTGGAGTTCCATTGAGAGGTCTTGCTGTTGAAGATCAGTACTTCCATCTTGTCGGTGTTGAGCTGCATGCAGTTGGTTCATATCCAGTCTGCTGCAATGGTCATGCAGTTAGTGAACTTGCTTCTGGTGGTGGTTGCTTTGTCCGTCAGGGAGAGGATGAGTTGAGTGTCATTCGGCGTGGGAGATTATGGTGATGTCTTGTTATCTGATAATGTTGGCAAGTGATGTCATGTCTACGTTGAAAAGTGTGGGGCTGAGGGATGATTCCTGTGGGACTCCACATATAAGTTTCTTTGTCTCTGATGTAAAAGGTGGCAGCCTTACCCTTTGGGTTCTTCCAGGGAGGGAGGGACAGATCCATTTGACTGCTTATCTTTGTATGCCAGTCTCATGGAGTCTTCTGAAGAGGGTGTTATGAGGATGCAGTTTACTGAGGAACAACGGACCAACCCTACTGAGGTACTGTTAAATTGCAGGTAGTTTTAAATGGAACCCATCCAGGAGCATCAATCAGTCACTCCATTAGAGATACATGTTAACCTCCAGAGAGTATTGTATGAAGTCTTCACTTCAGTGGCAGAAGACTAACGGAGGCATTGTTACAACATTAGAGTATCATGTGGAGTCCTCCCAGAAACCACAGAGGACCAACCTACAGGGCACAGTGGAATGAACAGGGAATGTCATATAGAGTTGACTCAGGGGCAACCAATAACCAACCATGTAGAGGCCCTTTTAAACCACCATGGAGTATCACATGGACTCTATGGAGGAGTGACAGACAGCAAACCATACTGTAGGCCACATTTGGTGCCATTTTCCTTCACATTCTTTGATATTGTTTAGCTGCCCATGCAGCCTTTAGAGTGGCGGTCCAGATATTTTCGGAAGAGTGTGTCTCAGGTTCAAGGCCACCCTTTTAGTGTTGTAAATGTGAGCGTCATTTATTTTTTAATGTGTTGTTCCCCCCTCAAAGGGTTTTCCTCAAGCTGAAACCGGAGTGAAAAGAACCTTTTGCTTCTTTGGGGAGCACAGCTCCAAGCATCTTCAAGTTGATATCCAGGAACTCTTCTAGATTCTTTAACAGCACAACCCTTTGTCTGACAGTATCACTTCTCCTGCCAAAGCAGGGTTAGTTAACATACTCATGTCATGTCAGATTATATTTCTAGATAATGATGTCTGCTGGCCTTTTAACACCTTGACTGCTAAGGCAATTCCCGCTCGGTGCTGACCTCCTATGAATACCATTGTTCATGACAAGGTCATCTCGTCATGAGCACCCGACCAGTGTACTGCATGACGAGCTGAGCTCGTCATGAGCATGGAAGGGGTTAAGGTAGTCAGATGTATTTTACTTTAGTGTGGTGCATGCACTTTCCTACTTACTTTTCACTTCTGTTCTTCTACTTTGTTCCACTTTCTCTGATTCCTTGTGGTAAGTCTTTTTACGCCTTCCTGCACGTCATTGGGTTTGCATCAAAAACACATTTTCACCAATCATGCAGAAAATTTCCTTACGGATAATTTATTCAATGAACTTAAGATAGGTTTTAGATCTAAGCTTTAATGTGGCACCCCTTCATACACAAGGAGGTGTTGTTTCTTGCTGGAACCTTTGCCCTCTAAAGCTTACAACAGCCTCCACCTGAATACTCACTGTTAGACCTGTCACCGTTAGGACGGTCTTTTCCCAGACCTTCTGCCTTTTACCTTCTGTTTTGCTGATGCGTTTTGTTGACCTTAGGACTCTAAGCACTTTACAACTGCTAGCCAGTGCTAAAGTTAATGTGCTTCTCCTCTAAACATGGTGACAATGCTGTATATCTGATTATCATATTTGATTTACCAGTAAGTCCATAATAGATATAGCCAGGGCCTCTAAGTCTAATGCTACTAATGGGCCTAAAGCACTGATTGTGCTACCCTCATAAGTAGCTATTCAAACCTGTCTCAGGCCTGCCACTGGAAGGTCTGTGTGTGCAGTTTACTGCCACTTCAACTTGGCATTTAAAACTACTTGCTAAGCATTAAATGCCTCTTTTAATACATATAAGTCACTAATAAAGGAGACCCTAAATAACCCTAAAGGCAGGGTTCCACGTAAGTAAAAGGTAGGACATGCGGGTTTAATCGTTACATGTCCTGGTAGTGACAACCTCCCAAATTCATTTTTCACTTCTGTGAGGCTTACCCCTTTCATCGGCTAGCATTTGGAATTCCTTAATACACTTTTAAGCTGTAATTCCAGTACCTTTTTCATGTTTCATATATTTGGAATGGTAATGATAAATCCTCCTCACTGGTGAAGTTGAATTTAACCTTACTGCTTTAGAAATGCCACTTTTAAAACGTGGACTTTTCTCTGCACTTACTGCTCTGTGTTCTTGACAGCCTCTCTCCAATACATGTCTGGGATGGGTGACAGCTACATTTTGTGAATTCCCTCTAAACAGCCACAACACAGGAACGATAGGTGTGTCCGAATACCCAACTATATACATCTGCAATCTGATGGCCTTGCCTGGAAGGAAGCGGCTAACACTTCACTTGAATAGGCAGTGTTCTGTCCTCACATAAAAGACTGATTACCCCTAAAGATAGCCTGGCAGACAGGACTGGGTTGAAAGGGATACTTTTTTTTTTTTTGAAAGTATGTTTTTATTGCAGAATTACAGTCAAAACATCGAAAGTATCAACCCTCAGCCCCGTCCCCATACAAAACCCCACATGGAAAAGCAGGAGTACACAGCCCATCAGCCCTCATCCCGGAGGCAGGGCGGCGGGAAGTCAATTTACAATAGAAGTTTCCCCGCTTGGCACATAGGGACGGTAGGTCAACAACACAATCCTGGTTCCGCATTTTCTGGACCCTCAACAATAACTCCCCCCCCCCAACTGCCCTCTAGAGGAGCCGTACCCACCACTCTAACACCTTCCAAGCGCGGCAGATCCACAGAACCCAACCCGCTTCTACGTGTTACAGGCCATCCCGCCCGACGGATACTCCTCTCCATCTACTGCCATGCTCTAACAGGGCAGTCTACGTACTCCTCTATCCCTCCCCCCCTCTAACTGCTGCTAGTGTGGTTAGCTATGGTGTGCGCTAGTAGTGATAGTGCATCATCAATACAGATCAAACGTTTGTGCTAACAGTTCCCTGGAACTCAGCCTCCGAGAGTCTGTCCTCCGTATCCACCGTTAAGCGGTCATTCAAAGATTGCACAATCGTTTCCCAAGCTCTAGCCGTCTCCAAGCCCTTCTCCGACCCCAGTTTCGTGGCCTGCCGCAATCTCAATATGCTCTCACACCTCGACCACTTCAACAACTCATTCGTCCATCGACTCACAGCTGGGCCTTCCTTGGTTTTCCAACGCCATGTAATCTCCCTCTGCGCCAACATGAGCCCCAAATCAATGAACTTGCTCGTGACTTTCGTTTTAGCCGTGTGGGGAAACCACAACAGGAGGCAAGCCGCCATATCAAACTCCACCTCCCTATCCGTAATCGCATTCAGAAGGGCGCCCACCTCAGGCCAATACTCACCCAGCTGTGGGCAACCCCACATCATGTGATCCAATTCTACCCCACCGGCCAGGCATCTCGGGCATGCCGCATCCCGCACCCGAAAGTGTCGGCGGAGTTTCCCCGGGGTCAGATACGCTCTATGCAGAAGGAAGAAGTGTATTTGCTGGAACCTGGCATTCCTGCTACCCTTCCATGTCCGAGCCAGAATGTGGCCCCACTCAGTGTCCGGAATAGGTCTGCCCACACTTTCCTCCCACGTAGCTTTCAGCGCCGTGAGAGGCTCCAGTCCTTCTTTCAACATCCGTGAGTAGAGACAGGTTACCGCCTTGATTGTGCCCGCGGCCATCACCACATATTGGCAGGCCATGGTCGTGCTCGGCTCCGTCAGTCCCCCCTGCCAGTGCTTCCGTATCGCCGCAGTAACCGCAGCGTGTAGGAGAAAATCCCCGTCCGGGAGACCAAACTGCTCCCGGAGTACCGCAAACGGGGCCAGCACCCCCTCCACAAACAGATCTCCCACCATCTGTAGGCCCAACTCCTCCCACCCTGCCAACGGAGACCAGTCGCCTCCATGCGGTAGAGCCGTCAACATCCCAATGGGAATCTCCGGGGCATACGGCCGTTCCGCTCGAGCCCGTCTCAGGCTCCTATTCCAACAGAGTCGGAGGGTGTTTTCCTCTAAGGTAAGCCCTCGCAACTCCAACCGCTGCTGCATAACAATGTAAGACAGAACGTGTCTCTGGATGCCCATCCCCCGGACCCGGTCAGGACCCCTAAACTCCCTAGCCACATTCTGCGTCAGAATCTGGAGAAGGGCTGCCAGATAGTATAGTTCAAAATCCGGCACTGCCATCCCCCCCTCGAGTTTGGGCCGGGTTAAGGTATGCAGCGCCACTCTACATCTACCCTGTCCCCAGAGGAACCCAATAATCATTGACCGCAGCTCCTGAAAAACCCGCTGCGGGATCCAAATAGGCAAGGTCCTGAAGTAATATAACAGTCGAGGGAGCGCCACCATTTTCAACAGTGCCACCCGTCCCTGCACCGACAAAGGCAGAGTAGCCCAGAAGGACATGCAGCCGCGCAATCCTCTGATACCTCGTCCCACATTCCCCTCCAGCAGGCTCTCCGCATCATGGTAGATCCGGACTCCCAGGTACGTAAAGCACCTGTCCTCCCAGACCACATTCGCCGCAAGAGTCGGGCGCTGAGCCTCCGCTCTCAGCGGAAAAACACAGGTCTTACCCCAATTTACTTTGAGCCCTGAGAACTCGCCAAAGGTAGAGAGCAGTCTCATAGCTCCACTCAAGGCCAACTCCGCGTCTTCCAAGTACAGCAACAGGTCGTCGGCATACAAAGAAATGTGGTGAGTACGTCCACCGCAGCGGATTCCAAGAAAGGAGTTCCCCGTCCTGGCCTGCGCCGCCAACGGTTCCATTGCAAGGGCGAATAAAAGGGGAGAGAGCGAGCAGCCCTGTCTGGTTCCTCTACGCACCTGGTAAGCAGAGGATATAAGCGGCCCCACTCGCACCCTGGCCGTGGCCGACGAATACAGTATCTTCGTCCAGCTCACAAACCCCTCACCTAGTCCGAACCTCTCCAGCACCGCATCCAGGTAACCCCATTCAAGGCTGTCAAAGGCCTTCTCGATGTCCACCGACAGAACCGCCGACGCGCCGTCCGAGCCCAGGGCATCCTGCAATACACCGATCAGCCTGCGCGTGTTGATGGCCGTGTTCCTGGTAGGGATAAACCCCGCCTGGTCACCGTGCACCAGCAAGGTCATATGCGGGAGCAGCCGGGTAGCCAATATACGACTCAAGATTTTATAATCTACCGTCAGCATGGACAACGGCCTGTACGACGCCACCTCCAGAGCATCCTTACCCTGCTTCAGAAGCGGGATCACCAGCGCCTCTCTCATAGAGACGGGGAGACGCCCCAGTGTCATCGCCTCCGAGTACACTGCCAACAGTCTGGGCGCCAGTATATCCGCGTATTTGGCATAGAATTCAACAGGTAGCCCATCAACCCCCGGCGTCTTGTTCCTAGCCATCTGTTTAATAGCCCCACGGATTTCCAGCAGTGTAATCGGACCTCCCAGATCCTTCGCCGGCTCCTCGTCTAACACTGGGAGCTGTACCCCTTGTAAGTAAGCATTGATATCCGAGGGCCCCGCCTCCAACCGAGTTTCATACAAGCTCATGTAATACCGCTGAAAACACTGCAAAACGGCCTCCGGTGAATGGACCACCTCCCCCGTTTCGGTTCTGACACACAGAATCGGGCCACTCCTCGGCATCGGGTCAGCAAGCTTTGCCAACAGCGTGCCCACCTTATCCCGCTCCGCATGGATCTTCACAAGGTACAGCCTATAATCATAACATCTCAACCTTTCCGTTTCCCTTGCCACCATTTCCTTTGCCTCCATCAGTCGTTCCTGTAAATCCGGACGCTCCGGCCTACTCCTCTCCGTGTCTCTCAACACACATTCCGCTTTCTCCAAATCCGCCAGAACAGTCGTCCGCACATTCGAGAAACTGCCCATGCACACCCCGCGCACCACCACCTTCATTGCATCCCACTCCAGCGCTCTCGTTGCAGTCGAGCCCTCATTCACATCAAAATACAGCGTTAAGCCCTGTTCAACCGTGGCTCCAAACACCTGGTCCTCCAACGTGTCTGGCCGTAGCCTCCAGGTAGGGATCGCAGATCTCGCCCTCTGCCACCTGATCGCTACCAGCAGAGGGTTATGGTCCGAAATGGTCCTAGCCAGATATTCAGTGTGGGTCACCATGGCCGCCATATGGGCGTCACACAATATAGAATCAATTCTAACATGTAGATCGTGCAGCGCCGAATGAAAGGAATAATCCCTATCAGTAGGATGCTGCCTCCTCCACACATCCAGCAATCCCCACCTGTCCTGCCAGTCCCTTCTACGCTCCGATAGCTTCCGCACCGGGGACTCCGCTAAGGGCGGGTGGGACCTATCCCACCCTACATCAGTGATAGAGTTAAAGTCCCCCCCCAGGATAATGGGACACGTCAGATAATGGGCTAAGGAGCCCGACAGAACATCAAAATAACGGGCCTGGTCAACATTAGGGGCATACACACTACATAACACCACCTCAGACCCATGCAGCCTCCCTCTCACTGCTACATATCGACCTCCTGGATCCACCACCCGATCCGTAACCTGGAATGGGACCCCCGCCCTGACCCATATCAGCACCCCCCTCGCAAACGCCGAATAAGAGGTCCCAAACACTTGGCCCCGCCACCTTTTCTGCAACGCATCACATTCAAGTTTGGTAAGGTGAGTCTCCTGGAGCATGGCAATCTGAACACCCCGCCTCACTAAATAAGCATGCACCTTGTATCTCTTAGACATTGTTCTGAGACCCCGAACATTCCATGTTAAGCACTTCACATCAGGTAACGACCCCATCGCTGTTGTCTCTCCTCTCCCCCGCCTGCATCAACCACCCCATCACATCATTGCAGCTACACCCACCCCCCCAACACCCCAAAAAAAAACTACCCCAACCCCACTCCCCAGGACAGGACCTAACAACAGTGCATCAGCCTCCATCCAAACCTACACAATACACACAGTATACTAACCTGTGGCAGCCGCCACAGGAGCCGTAAGGGCACTAGGGGGGTAACCCAGCACCAACCCGCGGCAGGCCAACCCACGCCCCATGTCCAAGATCCCACATGAAAATTACAACAGAGTACCTGCTGAACGCTGGACAACTGGATAAATGTTCACCACTGCCGAGTCCACAGCGCTCCCCCACAATTACCCATTAAACAGTCCATCCGCCATTTGCGGTGTGACCGGCGGCCCCACAGAGCTGTCCGCCTCGGAAAGTTCTCCACCTGACTTGCGGCCTCCGCTTTCCGACTCCGAGTCCTCCTCCAGCTCCCTGAGCAGCGAGCCCGTGATCGTCGCCGTGGCGGCCAACGCTCCTCTCCGTTCTGCCGCCAGCGCTTCCTCCTTCATTGCCTGCTTTAGCCTGTCGCGTTTGCGGATCCTCTGGGACTTGCGGATCTGCGTCGGTCTCGTCTTCTCCTTCCCATCCTTGCGCGGGCGGTCAGTGCCCATCCTATATCTCTCGAGCCACGACCAGGCCTCCTCAGGGGTGTGGAAAAAATGAGTCTGTCCATCCAGTATCACTCTCAGCCGTGCCGGAAAGAGCAGCGAGTACTGCACCCCCTCCTCCCTGAGCTCTTTCTTGACCGCAAGGAAGGACGCCCTACTCCTCTGGACTTCCTGGGTATAGTCCGGGAAGATAGTCACTCTGCTATTGTCCACCTGGAAGGACCCCGCCGATCTCGCCCTCTGGATCAACAGGTCCCCGTCCCTGAAGTGCAGAAGCCTGGCTACCATCGGTCTGGGAGGACGGCCCTGCATGGGAGGACGCGACGGGACCCTATGCGCCCTTTCAACGGAGAAGAACGGGGATAAGCCTTCAGGAGCAACCATGGATCTGAACCAGTCCTCCATATAACGCACAGCATCCTCCCCTTCAATTTTCTCCGGCAGGCCCACCACCCTGACATTGTTCCGGCGATTGCGACCTTCGGAATCCTCCGCTCGTTTCTCCAGCGTCGCCAGTCGGGCCAGGATATCAGAAAGTTTATGTTCCGCGGTGACCACCGCAGGCTTAAGCTCCTGAAGAAGCGATTCATTGTCTTTCACCCTATCAGACAGTTTGGCGTGATCCGCTCTCAGGAGGCCCAGCCCCGCGGCCACCTGACCAATGTCCCGGTGCAACGTCTCCTTGGTCGCAGTGATCGCCTCCAATATACCATCTAGGCGGGCATTCAGCCTGCGTTCTTGTGCCGTGGCGTCCGTGCCTTCCCGTTGTGCTGCATCCCCGTCCGGCCCAGCCGTCGCGCCCCGACTCTGCCCAGCCGCCATGTTGTCAATCACCTCCGCCATCTTAGAGGACCTCCAAAAGTCCGTCCCAGCACACGAGGGTGAGCTGAACCGCTCCAGTCCCAAATCCACAGGCCTGAGTAACGCCCCGTGCCAGCACAGCCCTCACATCCGGAGCAAGTGGACCCCACTCCGCAGATGGGCGCCCGGCACCATGAAGCACCCCCCGGTCACAAATGAGCAGTGTCCACCCGTGTCCCAGGGACCAACACACCCCAGCTACTCCTGTAGGTCCCAGGAACACCGCAGCGCAGATACTCCACTGCGCCCACCTGCAAGTGTGCGGCCCTCCGCCCAGGGCCCGAAAGCAGAAAAGGGATGTACCTGCCAGTCCGCCCCCTCCGGGAGTCCCGCACTGTAGTCCTCCAGGGCAAGATCCGCGGTAGTCCCCAGCTGTGCGAGGCAATGGTCACCTTCGACCTCACTGGCCGTCCTCCGAAGCGCCGGCTTGCGGCCCAGGCAGGGCCGCCCTACCCCGTGCAGGCAGCACCTCTGGGGACCTCTCGGGCCCGGTCAAAGGGCAGGCGCGGCCCGTGGGCTTCCTCCAATTAGCTGCTCCACCCCCGCCTGGAGGGCACTGCAGCACGCTGACACCCGGCCACCACCGGGACGGCCGCCGCCTCCTCCTCCTCTGACCGAGCGCCCGCTATGGCCCCGGTTCCGTAGGGCAGCCTGTGTCCTGGTTCCACGCAGCAGTGGGGGGAAGGGCCACCAGCCCACTAGCCGCCGAACCTGCAAGCGCCCCCCCAGCGCTGACGTCGCTGGCGTCTGCAGCGCGGTCGCGGCCACGTCCCGCTGGGTGCCCGACCGCAGCCGCTCCGCTCTCACCACTGCCCAGGTTCTCCGTCGACCACTGCCATTGCAGCCCCAGATGCCGCCTCTGCCATCTTGGGCGCTGGGGCGCGAGTCCGTAGGAGCTCCGCTCCGGCGTGCCCCACCGTCTCCGATTCCCCGCCGGTCCCGCAACTGTCACTTTCGCGGGTCCGGTGCTGGAGGGGAGCTCTCCAGTGATTACTCCAGCGCAGGAGCAGGGATCCACAGGATAAATTCGGGATCGCGGACGGAGCTCAGGGCTCACGCCGCCATCAAAGTCGGCGCTCAAGCCACGCCCCCCCGACTGGGTTGAAAGGGATATTTGAGCACTTTGGAGAGCTGCTTTGAAGTTTCCCTCATACCGAAGGCACTTTTGGGTATAAGTACTGGGTCCCTACTGGACGTGTAACTGACGCTTTGCCAGAAGAGCTGCTGTGCAGATAAAAGTACTTGACTGGACTGCTTATTATGCCTCCTGTTTCTTGGGACTCAGGGATATCAATGTCTCTACCCCTGCTCCTGTCTCTGTCTCATTGAAAGTTGCCCAGATAATTGCAACATGGATTTTGATGACTCTCCTACCTGCATGTAGCAGAACCGGCGCATCAACCCAGTTGCGGTAAGAAAATCATTGCCTCAGAGCCAGCGCTTTGTCTCCAGAGATCGATGCATCAGACAGTTTATTGTCACCACTGCAGTTTGGTGAAATCGATGCCTCCCCTCAACTAAGTGGAAGAATATGATGCATTGCTCGATACTTCCTCTCAATCCTGGCACCCATCTTTGCAACTGACACATCGCCTTCACTGCTTGGAGAAGATCGATGCATCCAGCAGGCCTCGACATTTGCACATCTTGCTGTTTGTGATCAGTAAAGATACTTTGTCCACCAGGGCCTGCGTCGGTCCTGTAGCTGGCTGGCAATCCATCGTGGTCAGCCCGAACTTTGACTTTGCCCCGGTCCAGTGCCACTTAAAGAAACCTCTTTAGTGCGATTTGCTTTTAAGTGCTTTATTGTCTTTATTTATTTAAAATTCCATATCTCAAATTCGATACATTAGATTTTTGGTGTTTTGGTCTTGTTTTGTTCAGAATAAAATAACCTATTTTTCTAAAGCTGTGCAGAGTCTTTTTGTGGTGTATTCATTGTGTTACTGTGTGTGTGTTGCACAAATGCTTTACACATTGCCTCTTTAGATAAGCCTATTCGCTCTGTGCCAAGCTACCAGAGGGTGAGCACAGGCTATCTTTTAGTCTGTACCTGCTTACCCTGAAAAGAGTAGTAGTGCCTGGGTGCATACCTCAGCCAACCAGGAATCCCATTTCTCATACTCACTTACTTGTGTTCCAATTTATGTCGCACACTCCAAAGAACATTCACAAATGTAAAGCACAGAACTATAAAAGCCAACCATTTTCTTACACCAAAAATATTTCCACCTGTTTCTTAAATGTTTTGGTACAGATGATAGAGCAAAGGACATTCCCTAGTAAACCTGAAATACTTTAACAAATGATAATCTATTGCCCAGCAAGTAAAATCATACTTTACATTAACGATCTTTATAGTAACACTTTTTAGAATAGTGGAATGTTGAGAGCTCCATTGGAGACAATAGAAAAAAGCTTCCTTGTAAACACTGGTAGAGACCTACTGCTTTCAACAATAAAATGTCCTAATCCACAGCCTCAGCTTCTATTTCCCCTGACGCTACACAATATGTGGATTGGGCAGGGGAAAGAGAGAGGCAGAGGATTTGGACCTGGGCACAGAGGAGCGTTCACGCCTCCCTCCTTCCATAGCTCGTAGTATCAAAGAACCTCAGAAAGAGGGGTGAAGGAATTGTGCTAAGCTCCTGAGAAACTGCTGAGCTGGATGAGAATAAGCAGTTTTGCCAAGCCCAGGGAGAAGTGGGGGTCTGATTTCTGCCTCCTTTCACTACTGCTGCTGTATATGCTTAATTGTTACCAGCTGTGGTCCTGTTCACAACTGTGAATGCTGCAAGAGCTAAGAAACAAAGGACTCGGAGCTTCAGAATGAGGTAGGTTGAACCCCATCTGTTTCAAGGAAACCTCTGTTTTTAGTTAGGACATTCCACCCTCATGGGGCCAAATTTTCTAATAGCATCATGGTCTGCTTAGTGGGCTGTACCAGCCTTACAAGGTTGATTCCATGTTATAGTGCTGAAGCAGGGCTTTAATGGCCGCAATAGCATGCTACGGCAGACTATATGCATATGGGTTCAAAGCAGGTTTAAAAGCTTTAGATGTTCTATGTAGCTTAATTAATTTTTTTTCATAGCTCAATGGGTCGGAAAGCATGCAGATCTGAATCTCGATCATGTTCAGTTTTATTTCAGACATGCACTATTTGTACATTTAAATTTCTTATAAATAAATGCAGGCTTAAGGACTTGTTTATAAAAAATAATCTTAAAAGCATTTAGAAAGGGTGCGTGGCCAAGATGCCAGAATGAGCAGAAGAACTTTCTTCACACTCCGTTCCCTCCTGGGAAAGCACCTGTAATCGCAGCTTCCCCCAGGGGCCCCTTCAAGTGCCTCTGGGGAGGGTCCTGTACTGCTTGGAGCTGGTCGGATCCTGGGGGACGCCTACCTGATGGGGCCGAGTCACTCGGCGGCACCGTTGTCTGAAAAAGCACGGACGGGATGTGGAGATGGAGGCGGGCCCCGGGCAGGGGCGCATCAGAAGGAAGTGGCGCACCTTTGAAGGTGGTGCGAAGTGCCCCTGGTGACTGAGGGACCCTGGTGTTGGAGCCGCTGAGGAGACCCGAAGCATGACTTTGGCCGAGCTCTGAGCCCAGGCCACAACTGGAGAGGGCTGTGGTTGTGCACCGGCCAGAGCGCGGTGTGCGCCCCGGCCTTGATCACTGCAGCAGTTTGGGGATGGGCGTGCACAGTCCACCTCATTGACTTGGGAGGCCCTACTTTGAGGATTGGATTTCCCCGGGCCACTAACTGCGGTGGAGCATTGTTGGGCCTGCTCCTTGCTGAGGGCCTTCCTTTGCGACCCGGGCGGTGAGTGTCCTCTATCTACGTTTTGATTTACTCCCGAGCCTGCCCTGCTACCCGGAGCTGCATCCCACTGGCAGCCCTCCCTCCATATGACTCTGCTTCTACAGCATCTCCTGGGCCCCAGTGGAGGATCATCAGGCCAGGGGGCAGTGGGACGAGTGCGGCAACACTGTTTCTGACCAGGGGGGAATAGCACTGGTCAGAGGACCCCCTCCGGTTGTCTGCAGGACCATCTGGAGTTCCTTTGCAGCTTGAGGAAAGGTTTGGGGCCCTCCCTTCTGAAGGGGCCTGTCTCTGGGAGTCATGCTGTTCTGTACTCGCATCGGGCTGCAGACTGCCCTGCCTTAGCCGACTCTACGCCTCGTGCTCTGTCCGCTCGCTCCCCCTGTATCCTGATTTCTTAGACGCCTGGTGGGCCCCGGGGGTGGCTGTCAGCTACTGCACATTCTGCTTTGGAGTCGGACCCCCTGGGTCATTGTACTGAGTCCGCTCTTGCCATAGGGGAGCATTGATTTTGCTGGCCTGCCACCTGAGTCTTGGCAGACAGGACCACTGGATTGTTCCCGCAGCTGGGGCACCCACGCTCTAGCCGGCCAGATAGAGGCCTGTTAGGAGCACCCCATGGAGCCCCCTGCTGGTTTTCGATTTTGCACTTCTTGCATGTGGTGTGACCAGGGGTGGGACATTGAAAGGCTTTCTGTTGCCCGAGACCGCTTCCCCATAGAGCGTGCTGGCCATAAGTACAGCGGTTCCGTCAGGGTATCCGCCTCTTCAGGCCCCTAAGTCTAGGGTGAGGAAGCCATGGCTACAATGAAAAGCAAGAAAGACAGATCGGTCAAAGAAATGCTATTTAAGAATACAATGGATCCTCAGCCAGGAAAACCGCCTGTGGAGGGCTCTAAACACATGGGTGGAGGCGACAATCCAGAGAGCTCAGTGACCCGTGAATTTCTGGAGGAGCTGTTCACCTCTCTGGGCGGAGATCTACAGATGGTTAAAAAATATCCTACTGTGGAGCTCAGGGAAGTGCACCAAGACATCGATGAGGTGGGGGAAAGAGTGGTTGCACTTTTGGAGAGCTTCCTATCTGGGGACGCAGAAGTCAAGGCCCTACAGCAGGCAATCATTTGCTTGCAGGATCAGCAAATAGATCTCCAGGACCACGCTGAGGACCTGGCAAACAGATCAAGAAGAAATAACATTTGCATCAGTGGGGTCCATACGGGCGCAGAAGGCACGGACCTCAAGGACTATGTCCAGGCCCTATTCAGAAACATCCTAAGAGACAAGGCACCAAATAGCACCAAGGTAGATTGTTGTCACAGAGTCGGCTCCCCCAGTGCACCTCCTCGCCCACCTGTGGATGTCTTAGTTTGTATGCCTAACCTCAGTGAAAAAGAGGAGATCGGCAGGGCTGCCTGATGTGACTAGACAACACAATTTCTGGGCCACTCACTGCAACTATTTCAGGATCTGGTGGCCTCTACCCTCCTGAAGAGGAAGAAATTTCGGCATGTCACTGGCCATTTTTGTTTACAAGGCATCTCATACTTCTGGGGCCAACCTTTTCGCCTCGTCTTCCAGTTGAATGGCAAATCCTATCAGTTGTGTTCCCTCATGGAGGCCTGTAAAGTTCTCAACCTTAAAATTCCTGACTCAGCCTCTCAACATCCCTTAACAGATGAGAAAACCCAGGGCAGGATCAACCGGGGTTTCAAGCTGGGCCCGAGACCTATACCACACATCCCGGACTTGGCCACCATGGCTAGGGAATGGTCTGAGGTTCTGCGTTCCCTCTCTGGCTATAGCAAGCCTGATTTTGACCCTCCCTCATAAGGCATTGTGCAGTGGCAAAAGAGATGCTATCATACGGGTGGGGGCCTGGAGTGCCAATTTACTTCATTTAAAAGTTGGCTCACCGTGCCTTGGTAACCCCCGCGGACCCTGACTTCAAGTCACAAAAGACTTTTTGGACAATATGTTTATTCTTATTTCTTGTTTGATATTGTGGTTTTGGTGTTTTGTTAGCAGGACCCCCTTCTGACTGACTACAGGGGGACACCACCGAGCAACTATGGCCTTTTCTTGATTATCTAGTCCCTACACACTGCACATCTAACCTTTCACGCCCCCAGTCTACATTTACTTGGTCCTCTCTACTCCTCAATACATGGAAATAAAAATACTTAGTCTCAACTTAAAAGGCCTTAACAACCCTATTAAGAGGTCAGCAATTCCGTCCTTTCTTTAAAACACGGACAAGGAGATATCTGTCTGCTTCAGGAGATGCATTTGATGACACAAGACACTTTCAGAATGCATTCTAGGAGATTCCCTCTCCAATTCTGGTCATCTGGGAGGTGGAAGAGAGGGGGAATGGCAATCCTGTTCTCCGGATGTTTCCAGGGGTGATCCTGGGTACCTGTTGGGATTTTAGGGGATGCTTGTTGGCTGTCTGGGTTCAAATAGGCTCATTCCACTTAACAATAGCCTAACTTTAGGTTCCCAATGAACAACAGGAGACTTTTATCACCGATGCTTTCACCAGGGTGATAAACTCCCTAGACCATCCCGTCTTGGTGGAAGGAGATTTTAACATAGTCATGGACTCGGAGCTGGATTGCTCAGGGCAGAGGACTGGACACTCGGGACTCTATCTCCGGAGTGGCTGGCCTGGCTAGCAGACTGCAGGTTATGCAATGTATGGCGTTCACACCACCTAGATGAACAGGACTACACCTTCTATTTAGCGGTGCACAAAACCTAGCACGCTTAGGTAATTTCCTAGCCTCTCCCCCAGCATGGGATAGGATAACAGCCTCCTCCATTAAGCCCTGCTCCCTTACAGATCATACGGCAAAGACTCTCACTCGAAGGACAAACACACCCTCTTCCCAACGGCCACCTTGGCGGTTCCGTGAAACACTGTTGCACTCTCCAGACGTGGTGTCTTTGATTCGACAGACAATCACTGACTATTTGACCATCAATGACACGAGCGAGGTCCCCCTCTCTTTGGTCTGGGAAACTCTTAAACTGGTTGCGCGAAGTGCTCTGATAGCAAAAGCTGCCCATGAAAATGAGACCCAGAAAGATAAAAAGGAGGAGTTACAAAAGTCAGTATTAGCACTAGAATCCATTCACAAATGCACGGGGGCTCCTAGAATATTGCGCAAACTGGAACAGGAGAGGCATCAGCTAAAACGCCTGATCTAGACATAGCTGAATACGCAATGCTTCACCTCAAGCATGAATTTTACATAGGGTCTAACAAAGGGGGCGGATTCTAGCCCATTGCTTACACAGTAAACAACATGCAAACGCAGTGTAGGCCATCCAAACACCCACAGGCATAGGGTTATCTGAAGCCTTAGCTATCTCGGGCGAATTCCGGGTGTTTTATGCTAACTTATACACAGGGGATTACACATACTGCTTGGGCCCCCAGTCCTGTGTACAGTCCACTGCAATCACCCCTCTACCACCCTTCGAATCTGTGTCCCTTGACCAGCCTATTAGAGTGGAGGAGGTTATCTCTACGATTGCTAGGTTGAAGCCAATGAAATCACTGGGCCCAGATGGCTTCAGCGCCATCTTTTATAGGACGTTTTGTAACAACTTTTTCCCCTTGCTTGCTCGCCTTTTTATCTCCTTCGCAGACACCGGAACTCTGACGAAGTCTATGCCACAAGACACTATCTCAGTGATCCCAAAACCTGGGCAGGACCCCCAGCAATCCAGCTCATACCGCCCAATCGCCTTGCTTAACGTGGATGCAAAACTTTTTTCTATAATACTGGCTACCCACCTTAATCCCCTGATGCCTGGCCTTGTTGATCCTGACCAGGCGGGCTTTATTCCCTCTCGTCAATGGGGGTATAACACCAAGCGGGTGTACCACCTCATTGACAAAGTCCAGCGCTACCGGGAAGAGGCTCTTTTATTAGACATCGATGGCGAGAAGGCATTCGACTGAGTGCACTGGCCTTACCTGTTTGAAACCCTTAGGCACTTTGGGATGGTGGAACGCTTTGTGAATTGGATCCATAGCATCAACAGCACTCCACATGCAGTGGTCAGTGTCAATGATGTGTGCTCTAGTAGATGTTTAGTGGAGAGGGGCACAAGATAGGGCTGCCCGCTCTCCCTGCTCCTTTTCGCTTTATACATGGAACCCTTTGCACAGAAGCTGTGAGACGTCCCCAGCTCTGTAGGTATCACATTTGAGGCGGACCAACACTTGATTAGTCTCTATGCACATCATAGTCTCCTTCACCAAACCTCTTTCCTCACTTCCAGCTATTAATGTGGAGCCGGAGGTATTTGGGGCTGTGTCGGGTTTCAAGGTAAACTCGTCTAAATCTCAAATACTAAACCTTACCATTCGCTCGGACATAGAGCATACATTAGTGGCTCACTGGTTAGAGGAGGCAGACCCTGAAGCAGAGGTCAGACCCGGGACCAGGGTTCAATTCCCAACGCGGCAGGGTCTTGAGCCCAAATGTCCACGGACTCGATAATTCTTGCTTCGGTGCCTACTCGAATCACGGGTTCACACTCTGGGCAATAGCTTGCTTAATCTCCACTACGGCCCCCCGCGGCGGGATGCCTGTCTTTCACCTTGGGGATGCCCAGTAGGGGTTATCTCACAGGGAAAAAGCCAGGACGGGTTCCCAAAGCAAGTGTCTTGAGACCTTTCGGTGATAAGGCGCTATATAAGAACCTTTGACATTTGATATTTGACATTTGACATTATGCGCCATTTTGACTTCCAGTGGGTGGAATCCAATCTCCCTTACCTGGAACTGGTGTTGGATCAGAGTCTCATAAAAACTTCACAGACCATTACTCTCAAGTCAGGACCATAATCCCCAAAGACCTAGATGACTGGAAGTGCCTTCCTCTTTCCTGGCTGGATAGAATAGCGACCGTAAAAATGAATGTCCTGCCACCGAGTCTTTTTATTTTTCAGACGCTCCCTGTCTCTCCCCCGCCAGGAGAGTTTTGCCAGTTACAAAAGGAGATCGATTGATTTATTTGGGGTAAGACAAAACCCAGACTCCAAAAACAATTGCTACAACACTCCAAACGGGATGGGGGTCTGGCGGTTCCTAATGCCTTGAGGTACTACCAAGCGGCCCAGCAGTGTTATCTGATTTAATGGAATCACCCAATGATGGAAAAGCATTGGGTCTTCATGGATCAAACAGTGGCAGGTTCACACATTTGGTGAGAGGTATGGCTGCCCACGTCCATAAATCCTGGGGTCTCTATTCGTCTCCTGTCACCAGCCCCACACTGAAAATATGGGATAATGGGGAGGAAAGAACCAGGCTTTTGTCCTTCCCCTCCCCGATGCCTCCTCTGTTTGCGAATTCGGAGTTTCCACCCGGTCTGTCACCAGGTATCACTTAGCTCTGGCTGGAGGGAGGTTGTAAGCGGGTAGGATGCCTTTTCCACCATGTAGGTCTTATCCCCTTTGACCAACTCAAAACTCATTACCCCCTGTCAGAACAAGATAGGTATACTCAACTCAGCTGCCCATTGGCTGCTCCATACAGAGACACGCCCTAAAGCTAGCAGACCTATGACTGCTTTTGAGAAGTGGCTGTTCCTCAAAGAAGATGATAAGAAACTTATTTCAGATATTTATTGCCACTTGACGAGAGCTTACCTTAATTGTTGGACTCTGGGCCATCTCCGCTGGAATGCAGAACTTCGGCGTAGTCTCACAGCCAGGGAAGGGGGAGATATATTCTATAGGACCCACCACATGGCATATAAAGCAGGACACACTGAAACAGCATATAAAATTAGCTCATATTGGTACTATACTCCAGCACGCATCCAGAAATGGAACACGCTGTATGATGGGCAGTGCTGGCGGGGTTGTGGTAACCCCAGGACATAGATACACCTCCTGTGGATCTGCCCTAAACTCATGAGATTTTGGGATTCGATACTGACGGCTATAGTTAGTGCTTTCAATACTGAGCTCCCCGATTCCCCGCATACATACTCTTGGCACTCCCCAGCGCACTCACTTTTCCACTCCGATCCACGAGAGGCCGACAGATAGCTTCAGCCCTTAATGCTGCACACAGGTTGCTCTTGATAAATTGGGGCTTGGACAAAATTCCTGATCATAGATAATGGCTTCACCAGCTTGGTCCTTGTTGGGTATGGAGAGATTATCCATGGCCTCCAATACTGACTCCTCTACATATGCAAAAATATGGTCCCTATTTATTACCATCCAGTCCAAAGAGTTCAGGGAACTGTCCTGCCCGGTGTACTTGCATATTCTTAGACTATTGCCTCCTGCACAGGGAGAAGTCAGGGAACATGTTATGTTATGTTATTTTTATTTGTAAAGCGCGTAGCTGCCACAGCCAAGCTGCGTCCCAGCGCTATGGTGGACAGAACAACACTTGATCCCCATGTCCCTATCTCACAACAACTTTAATTAGGAAACATGCAAGCTTAACACAGCCTAGTCGGAAGGGGATAGGGTGGGGGTGGGTGTGGGTTTTGTTCAACCTTAGATGTTTTTTCTCTTTGTTTTATTGTTTTTTTGACATGCAAAGCTTCCCAACGCTTCCAGCAATATTGTACTATGGTCATCGGTATTCTCAGCTATCTCTGACAAACTCCTGCACTTTTATTGAACCTGAATGACCTCCATCTCTTGTCCCCATATGCGGCCAGCCCATCTAGAGGTGTAGCCGACATGCTGTGTTTTATTTTGCTTTCCCTGAGATGGCAACTCTGAAGGGTCAGGCTCTCCTATTGGGTAAACATCGGACCTTCGCGGCCGGCCCGTAATGGGTTGTAGGCGACTTGCTGTGTATGCGATTTGCTTAATTCTATGTCAATAAAAAAGATTTGATCCTAAAAGTATTAAGAAAAAGAGTCTCGGTGTTTGTATAATCCTTGGTTTCAACAGATTTTCTTCATATTGAGTGGTGTCTGGTAAATCTTAAGGAATTATGTTATTTATAATTGAATGTTGGGAGACCTAGAACATATATTTATCTCGCCAATCATTCCAGAAAATATTTCTTGTATTAATGTTAACAGAAAATGATCAAAAAAACACGTCTCTAAAAGTCCAGAGAATAGTGAGAGTTTAGACAAATAAAATCATGTAGAATTTTATATGAATCTTTCTAACTTGGAAGAGATTTTAGGTTTTGCCATTGAGATGTATGTAATATGTCATTGAAACTGAAGATGGTCTGTAATGATTCCTCAGGACAATAGAAAAAAACAAAATGTTAGTATAACAATTTGTGGGCAGAAATATTATATGAAACACGTATTTCTTCAGGAAAGGAATACATTGAATGTCCATGATTAGCAGCATTTAGCAAAACATTGCCTGCATTTGCTGCACATTTAATTTCTTCATTGGCAAATGTATGTCCTTAAACGAAACAATCATATTATATTTGTTCTAGGAAAGGCTCAATGCACAGAATGAGTGGTAAGGTAGAAACGTGGCATCGCTCCTAGCACCGCTCTTAAGTTTGATATGAGGTGAGGGGTGTTAGTCAAGATACTAATTTTTGATTCAGAATATAAAATGTGGATTATACCCATAAATTATGAATGAAAAAAATTATAGTTTCTTGAATATAAATGATCACTTATTTCAGGCAACCTCCTTTCCAACATCTAATGAAACAGCACCAAGAAGAATTTTCATTGACAAACATTTAATGCCATTTTAAAACATCCTAGCATTCTCATATGCCAACCTGTACTTAATAAAACCCTATAAATTAGCTTTAACCAGAAAGGGAAATTATTCTCAAAAGTGCTTCTGTCATCTTCATTTAGTGAGATGGTCCAAAATGTCTACAATATTGATGGTTTGTATCTGTTTAGGGATTATTGTCATTCAATTTAGGGGTGAGATAGCTGGAGAACAGTGATAAACTCAAAGGATAGACCATCAGGTCCAGGCCTGTGGAAGTTGTTGCATTGAAACAAGCAAAGACTCCTCCACGAAGAAAGGTCAGGCTCTCTTCTTTAATAAACTCATTAAAAGAAGTCAGCACTAGCGTCTCTCTGTGAATGCTCCAGGCTCAACTCCAGCCAACTGTCTCACCAGGAACTTCGCAGAGAGACTCCAGTAAAGAGATAACATTTCTACCATGACAACAGGATTAAAGGCACACTTACATGTCTATATATGCATAATACAACACAAGTATTTCAAAGATAAGAAAGCTGTTTCTTCTAAAGTTTTTTTTCTCCAATTTAGCAATATTTATATCACTGTTGTCTTTAGGAATATTCTTGAAATATTCATCAGGGTTCAACTGCGACAAATGAATATCATCAGAATGCTTATTTTAAAATTCTTTTGAAAAATATTAGCTATACTATTATCAGAAACAGTAACATAACTATGAATCAAATATACTATATACTGCTTTGCACTCTTTTTAAAACTTTAAAATACATTCTTAATCTCTTACCACCTCTGTTTTTGGCCCATATAGAAAATTACTATTACTGGTAAAAAATCATTATATGACCTATGTGTGGGATTATAGCTAATCACATATTAGCTTCAATTAGATTAGTTAATATATCTGATGACTTGGTGTAATATGTCTTATGAATCCGAAAGTGAGCATGATTTAATTTCAGTTTTAAATTCTAAAAATCTCTTCCTAGGAGTTAATTTACATTTTAAATTCTGCTTCCACAGAATGATACATTGCTTGGTTCATATCAATATGAACAATGGCGTTATCGTGATCACGAGTGTCCAATTTTAGTTTGGTAGTGTTGCAAAAAGAAGGATGATGTGGAGCAGTTCAATGAATATTTTAAATGCCAACATGGAATTTGTTACGTAAGGTATCACAAATATCTAGCTCCCTTCTGAATCTTGCTCCTGTGACACAATCTCAACAGTAATAGCCTTATAACCCATAAAGGCTACACCTCCTTTGTGAACGTTTGAGGGAGAACTGAAAGCCTTACCAACACATTCTTTAACTTCAAGGAAGAGAATCGCTCAAGTGAGTTTCTTGTAATAAAGCATTAGATACATGTAGCAATGTAAAGCAGAAACACATTCGGCCTTCTGTTAAGATCATAAAAGTTCCTTGCTCCCAATATATTAAACATCATGCAATAATTTAGTAAAACCAATAGCAGTTATCCTATAAATAATAAATGGAGAATGTTTAAAGAGAAAAGCAATAAAAGAAAACTAACAAATGAGAAGGTAAATCAATTACTGGGAACAAACAAAGTGAATAACAAAACAATTATCAAATAATTAGAACCTGTATACGACTTGAAGACAGAATGCTTGAAGATGTTAGTAGGACATAAGGAGATCAGCGAGAGTTAAGAAGCAGACGAACTAAATGTGCTAGAGATGTCAATTCCATCTATATTGCACTTTTAAATATATTCATTATGTTTAATTGGATGCTTAGAGGACACAGGTTTGCCATTCTGAGTTATTTTGAAGTAATATGGGTTAGCAAGGTCATAATGGATGCTTACCTATTTGAGGTAGGTCATAGTGCCAAAAATTGCCATTTCTAGTTTCTGTTGCTACTAATTACTTGTGTAAGATGTACAGCGGTTGACATAATGAGGTGCAATTGCTTTTTTTCTTTCGAAGCCTTATCCACTTGTTGAAGTCTTCTATACTCAATAAACAGCATAATAATACAGATGAGTTGTCATTTTTGTTAGGAGGTTTTTCTCTGAATGGTGAATGTTTAATTCAGAATGCCTCTCAAGGCCAACAAGAGTATGGATATATTTCTCTAGGACTGGTTTTATGTCATCCCCTTTTGCATCCTCCAGTAATGCATAGTTCATATAATTTATTATGATTGTTGCTATTCTTAAGGCCTTCTGCTTGCTTTGTGAGTTGCGAGACATCTAATTTCAATTTGGATATTCTAGAGAATAAATCCTCCATATCACTAATTATTTGCTCAAGTTCACAGATACTATTCTCTTTCCATCCTACCTGTCTTCAGTTTGTTTCAAGTTTGTAATGTTGAGCTAAAGTACACAGGCAGGACTGCATACTTACTCATGGGAAATTCCCTCCTGTGCGGGCATTGGGCTTCAGCTATGATCCCACATCTTTATCCCATACCTTTGTTTTCTCAAAAAGGGATTATTGTAACCAGTCCAGCAGATAGATGGACCACAGATAGACATCAACAGAAGTTAGTTCCACACCTGCTTGCATGACAAGAAATACGATTCACTACCCAGAGTAGGTCCCAGGCTCCTTTTGGGAAGGTCTTCACTCATGGAGTTTTGATGTGGCCCTGCCCTAGACATGAAGTGTAGGAAGGGTGCTTATCTTGCAAGTGTTAATGTGTGTGAGCAACTAGCGCACATTAAGTAGGAATGAATGGTAATAGTATAATTGAGTGTTTTGAGAAGTGAGTGTAAAACTGGCTCAGTGGAGGTCCATGGGCATGACTTTTTTTGCCTTGCTGCAACAGGGAATCCTGTGAGAAAACAATCTGTATGTCACACAGCTGTCTTGTGGGTGTGCTTTATTTGGAAAAATGTACAAAAGGGTATTCTTGATCTACCTAATACTTGTAATTAAATCATGACGCAAGAGTAGTTCAGCACATATAATATGTAGCATGCCTGCTCCAGTATAGCTACTCCCATGCAGAGAGGAATGCAACCCAGATGGGATATGTTGTGCACTTGATGCAAAAAAAAGGTTACTATTAGTTGACAGTTTCAGACTGAAGACATACATGTCTTCCCTCTGTGGTGCAGGTCATTGTGTGATGGCTAAGAAAGTCCATCAGCTTTTTCTTCTCTGCTGTAACATAAAAAATCAATGAGACTAAAATCAAAATGAAAGCATATGTGATTCTACATGAACAGACACCAACTAACACCCTGCACTCGTAGAGGACCTAGTTTCACTTTGCTGTTTCTAGGTGCAATAGTTAATGTTCCTTTGCCCTCACAAAAGGTGGGCAGATCACCTATCCAGCCAAGAGTGTCTGACGACTCATCTGTCAAGGCAAGCTATCATTTGTCTGTTTCCTTTATGCCAGTGAAGTTATGGAACACAAAGGGCCACATGTATGACCATTTCCTTTTGTGACTCGCAATTTGTGAATGTTAGTAGTCGCAAAAGGAAATGCGCTCATGTGTCTTAGACACATTTTGCGATTCCCAATGGGGTCTCAAATAACCTGCCTCATCAATATTTATGAGGTAGGTCGGAATTGGCGACCCATTGAGAATTGGCAATGACACAGGCATCATGGCCTGCTGGGGACAGCAGACATCCATGTCTGTGTTTGCTTTTTAAATGAAGCCACTTTAAAAAAAAATACAGCCTGCTTTCCTTGAAGAAAAACGGTATGCGTTTCAAAAAACAAAATGAAATGTTTCACTTTCATTTTTTAAGAGTAGGCAGTGGTCAGTGAGACCACTGCCTGCCCTTAAAAACATTTTTGCTGCCGATCACAAGGGGAAGTTGTCTCCCTTTCTATTTGTGAGCGGCTTACCACCTGCTTGAAGTAGGCAGTAAGCTGTAATTGTTTTACAACCGCATTCGGGTTGAAAAACAATCGTACATGCCATTGCGACTTGCTATTAGGAATGGATGCCCTTGGCACACCCCTTACTAATAGCGACTTGCAAACGCTATTTCGCGAATGGGGAATAGGTTACCGACTCACAAAATAGGGTTGATACATATTAAAACCCTTATTAGCAGTCACAAACGACCCGAATCCCCGTTTGCGACCACTAAAAATAGTAGTACATGTGGCCCAAAAGCCTTTCCTCAGATCAGAGCCTGTTTCCATTGCTGCAGCCCAGGAAGGATGCATTATCCTGTGTTACAAAGCAATTGATTTATCAAAATGCATTAAAGCATCAATAAATACATTTTCAAAGTACCTCGGCCTTTCTCTTCATTCCAGCAGTACAATGTAAAAGGGATTATATACTACTGGATGGACTACAGCTGAAGGAGGGCAGTAAGCAACTTGTAACATGGAAGTTCATCATCTTTTTCTCAGGAATGTGTTCCCATTTTATTTTATTTTTGCCTTGGTAGCACCACATTGCTCTTCAAAGACCAGACTGGTCTCCAAAATATTCTCTGGCTTTGGTGATGACCGTCTTTTTTATAATATCCACCTTTAGATCCAAAGCTACCATAAAACTCTGAACGTCTACATGGAGAAGATTATGGACCTGAGTCAACGGTTGGAAGCAATGGAAGGAGCTTCCTACACTGAGCTGGAATTTGAGCTGTTGAAATTGGAGATCCAGGAGATGGAGATGCTCATCCTGCAGCTGAATGCAACTATGGGTGGAACCAACGTCATCGTACATACACTGTATGAGGAGGTAGGTACAGGAAGTATCTGCTCCCATAACAATGAATGTCATTGGGAAAAGCCTCAAAATGGAAGTAACAACTTAGATAATAAATAATTAAGTACCCCTAAAAACATCTATGAATAAAGCAGGCTTAGATACGAGAAAAACTGCACCAAGACTGTCATTGTAAATAAGAATCACTATTTTACATAAAGTTGTAAATGGGCAGGTTCTAAGGTTTGACAAATGATATTCTATAGTCTTCATAGATAATAAATGCATACTAAAGGGAATCCGGCGTACTTGCTTCTGAAGAAACTTTGAAGCAAATTAAATGAGGTGATCAAACGTATGTAAAGTGGAACATAATATTTAATGCTAATATAGTGCGCTTTACCAAAATAGTATCTGCACATACATTTTACAGTGTGTGGAATGCAGGGTAAATGTTAATGAATAGTGGCTCCAATGTTTGTTAAGTCTTAACAACACACACTATGATAATTCTCGCCTCGGTGCCTATTCCAATCATGGAGTCCCACTCTGCAACTCTGGGCAATAGCTTGCTTAATCTCCACAACGGCCCCCACAACGCTAAGGATGCCTGGCCTCCACCTTGGGGGTGCCCAGGAGTGGACACCTCACAGGGAAAGCCAGGATGGGTTCCACAGCGGTATTCGTACAAGCGCCTTGAGACCCTTGCGGGTGAGTAGTGCGCTATACAAGTATCAATTTACATTTACATATCACTCCGCAATATATTCCATCAGTCTTTTTCGAATATCACAGATTTTCCTCTTGGAATTTTTCTTTCTTTCTAAGTTATTGATTTTGAGCTTCGGGATGCTCAACACGAGGGTTTGCAGTCCCAGCATAGTTGTGAATACTTCCCGCAATCCAGGCCAGACTTATAAACCTCCATAGACACAAACAAAAATGAGTTTTTATAGTGTGTGGGCAATGAACATGAATAGAGGTAGAAGTTGAGTTGCAGCTCTCAGATAATGCAGTTAATGCTCTTGCAGAGTGTGCTTAACTGGAACAATAGGAACCCTCTACCATGTCAGTAGGGCGGGGGCCCAAGTTACTCACAACATACTTCCTTTATATTGTGAATACCATATGACATAATATATCAAATTATTCCAATTCTTCGCTTGCTTTCCCATTGGGGCATTCACAATAACTTAAATAAGAAGAACAACTAGGCAAAGCAGTTCTGGTTCAGCATATGTTTTAATGTTTGTTACTAAACTCTCTATTTTTTAAATTTCACCCTCTCTTCTTATTCCTGGTCCCCCCTGCAGATCAGGAACATTTCAGTGATGGTGAATAAGCTGCAAGCATATGACAAAAACAACATTCTGCTGGTGCGCCGTGAAATCGTGTCCCTGCGGGAACGTTTGGAGGAGTGTCAGAACCACCAGACAAAGCCCACCCCACCTCCAAGCTATGGTCAGTGTCACAAATGTTCAAAACTATGTATTTATTCCGCTACTCGATGCTCTTCATTCCTTTCTGGGACATTACATTGATCATTTGCAAGGTCTGTTTCACAGAATAGAATATTTATAATATTGGAGGGGGAAAATCCTTTACAACGCAACTTTTACCACGCAGCGCCTTTACGACGCAACTTTTACAACGCAAACCATTACAACGCATTGCGCTGGGGGGCGCTCTAGGATAGGGAATAAGTTTAATTTAATGTCCAACACCTTCCCTAGTGTCCACGGGGACTGGAGTTGGAATAGTAAATTAAACTATTCACTATCCAGCACCCCAAAGCGCTATGCGTTGTAAAGGTATGCGATGTAAAAAACGCGTTGTAAAGGCATGCGATGTAAAAGTATGCGTTGTAATGTCATACATCCATATTGGAGGTATTCGGTGTCTATTTTGTAAATGAATGAGTGCCCTAAGCAGCTTGGAAGCCTGCAGTCAGTGCAATTAACTTCAGCACGCCTAATATCAAAGCTGTGTACTCCTCAATTCACTGCAGCTCCCTCTCTGTTTATCTCACTCTTGCAAGGGCCTATGTTCTCCCTTTGTGACTGTTTTTCCGTTTTTCTCTTCCGCTGTCCTTCCACTTTGGGTGATTTTCCCTCTCTTGTTATCGGTAAATGTTTAAATTGGATAAATATGTGCGTGCCCTCAAAAAAGAAGTGCCAGTGGCCGCCACCGGCTCAAATTAAGCACTGGAGAAACAGTAACGTCCCGAGAAAATGGCATAACTTCCCTGTGATGCTTCACTACAGGTACCTACATCGCAACCCCATTCCCAGCCCTTGCTCAGAGACCCCTTCTGTCATCTCGCACCAGCAAAACAATGGCAAGAGGAGATCTGTCTCTAGCTCCCATATTTGCATTTACAAAACTAAAACAGGGTCTTCAGAAACAGATCCAAAATCTTTGCAAGAGGCAGCGTGGACAACTGCTATTGCAATGAGTTTGTGGGTTACTTATATTTTGGCAGAGCTGAAGCTCCACCACAATTATTTGCCAACCTGAATGTTTTCCTGCCCCGCATAAGGGTGTTGTGCAATGGTGGAGTCTCCACTAACTTTGCAGGTAAAAAGCCATGTCCCTAGTATTCAGTATTTCCATTCTGAACCTACCAGCTTTTCATCCTACCTCCTGTTATGTTATTGTATGTTATGTCATGTCATGTTCTGCCATAGCATTTTATGTGTATTTGTAAAGTGCACTAACACCTGAGAGGGTATCCAGTTGCTGGGCACGTGAGAGTATCTAGCCCAGCCAAGGTAGGTTGGTTGATTGCAAAGCCCGTTCTTCAGCTCCTTGAGGAATTGAAAACGTGTTGAAGAGGCCCTGATGTGAAGTGAAAAGTTGTTCTATGCTTTAGAAGTGACGTAAGAGAATACCCATTCTCTTCATCTGGTTCTGTATACATGTGAGATGTATGCGAGTAGGAGTCCTGCTGAACAGAGATGTCTGGGTGGTTGGTGGAAGTAGATGCCACTGTTCAGGTAGATGTTGACTAAGTTATGTAGTGCCTTAAATATGTACGTGAGTGTACAATACATATGTTTGTGTAATTGGGAGCTAGTGGAGTTCCCTGAGGTGTGGTGCGATGTGAATTCTATGGAGGAGGTTCAGGATTTGTCTGGATGCCTATTTCTGGATGATTTGTAGTATTCTGATGAGTTGTTTGCCGACCCTAGTGCAGAGGGTATTACCGTAGTCTAACTTACTGGTGACTTGAGTGTGTGACAGTTTTTCTGGTGTTGCTCAGAACTCAACTGAAGATCTTCCTCAGCGGTGTCAGGGTGTGGAAGAGGGACGCAGTGACAGCGCTGACATGTGCAGTCTTGTTGGGTAAGCCGTCAATGATGATTTAGAAATTTCAGGCCGGAATGCTGGGTGTGGATAGGGGTCTGAGTTTGGCTAGTCACCAGTTGGAGTCCCTCGGGGAGATGCCCTTGCCGAAAATCAGTACATGCGTCTTGTCAGTGTTGAGCTTGAGATAGTTGGCTTTCATCCAAATATTTATTTTGGCCATGCAGGTGGTGAACGTGACTCTTGTGTTGGGATCTTATCTGAAAGGGAGAGTATGAGTTGCATGTCATCTGCAAAGGAGAGAATGTTGATTGGTGTCCAGATGATACTGGCCAGAAAGATCATGTATACCTTAATATTGGTGTAGCTGAGCGATGAACCTTGAGGCACTCCAGAACTGAGTTTGCAAGCTTCCGAGGAGTAAGGTGCCAAGCTGACAGCTTATGTTCTAGCAGTTAAGAAGGAGCAGATCCAGTGGAAGAGGGTCCTTGGATATCATCTTGTGCAGGTGCTTGATGAGGATGGGTTGTGTGACCGTGGCAAAGCTACAGAGAAGTCCATGAGAATGAGGGCTGCCTTGGTGAGGCCAAGCAGCAGATGGGGCTGAGAGGATGGCGTCATGGTAGCAGTTGTTTTGATGGTGGTGACAGCGGTCCACGTGATCACGATTCATTATTTAGCCAAGATAGGAAGTTGAATTTCAAAGGTCGCGGGGACTGGGAAGGATTTTATAACATTGTCACACGTCCATGCACATTTTTACTACGCATATTTTACAAAACATACCACTACCACGCAGTCACATTCCCTCACATTTGAAATACCTACACCATGCAATCCACTTCCACGCAAAATCCAGTCACAGTATAACAATGCAACCTACTGTTCAAAAGTTACACATTCATATTTAATGCATTATTATTAAATATATATATATATATACATACATACATATACATACATATATATATATATATTTATATTTATTTAGCTAATTACATTTGATTCATTTACAGGTTTGATACTATTTTAACATTTATTATTTTTGAGGAGAGACCCACCCAACCCCCCCTTTTAAATAACCCTTTAAAATGTATAAACTATTTACCACATGCGTTGTAAACACTTGCATGTAAAAGGCTTGCGTGGTAAAAGTAATTACGATGTAAAAAATGCGCTGTAATTGATTTTCATTGTAAAAATGTTGTTTTAAAGGCTGTTCCTCACTGGGAAGTTGTCATATATGAATGTGATTGTGTTGAAAAACTGAAAGTACTAGTAACCATTCACCTCCTGGACTAACTAGTCATCAATCAACTTTCTCACCTATGTGTCCTCCAGAGCCTATCATCTCAAAGGCCGCAAGTGTCCCTATACACTGACAACAAGAGATCACATATCTAGCCCTGATTCTCTTTTCACAACCACCAGGTCAGCCACACAACTTCATTCATGGTGCCCTTCTGTACTGTCTACATGGAAGCAATTGTGTGTATATCATAATGCTGAAAAACAATAACCTAAAGAACCTACTTAATACTTGCATCGACCATTTATTCTTTTCAGCTCATCAAAGGTGTAAAGTTTCCCCGTCTTTAACTCCTCTCTATGTTTACAACTATTTCGTTTTCCTTCCCATCCCTATTCTAGGAGATCGTTGCATCCATCATGTCAATGTAGCTGCACTAGCTTTTCTACTAAACCTTTCACCTGCTTAGTGCAAATATCTGATTTTTCATACAATACTTGACCTTTAGGTTCTCCCACAAATTTAGCACAGCCAAGCATTGAATAATAAACACAATACTACTTAATTTCTTTCAGCATGACAAAAAATGAATTTCCTGTCTAAATTCAACTTTACTTTTGTTAACACTTTTCAGATATCTCACCACATTTACTTATTGCCCCCTAAAGTGCTATAGATTCTTTTGGCCTTTAGTAATTCACAAAAGGTTATGTTGATTTAGGTTTGATGGGATAATGACTCTATGCTTGCAATATGCTAGTCCCAGCATTTTGCGTTCTCCCTAGGCTTGTGACTGGCCTGGTATTTTGAACTTATACATTGGCAATCTAAGAAATTAGCTTCCATCCAACTCAGGCTGTACGTGAAAGAGGGTTTTAAATTGCTTTTCTGGAGTTGGTAGATAAAGGTTTCATCCACCTTCCTGTCACATCCCATATCTCAAACAGGTACCTTATCCAGAACTGAATGTGATTCTTTGAAATAATGGTTGAATAAGTTATAGGTTTTTTACCTAAAGCCATGCATCAATGCTAAAGGTGGATGCAGTCATTATTGAGGAAACAAAGGGGAACATAGTTTTAATTTATTAATTTTGATACAGATAATTGAATAGGATCTTGAATTTTGAGTAAGCAATTGGTGTATTTCAAAAGTGGAAAGGGATGATATGCAGAGTCTGGTGGTAAGTAGGCTGAACATTTTCAAATTGTCCAACATATTCAGTGAGGCATAGGTGTGTACTGTGAGGGCCATTCCTTTTCTGTTTTCAATCTGGAGAAAGTAGATATCTGTTCTTTAAGATATCCCACTATGTTTAGACACAAACATTGTTTTCACATTATTGTGGGCCAAAATATTGAAAGCAAGATTATTGGTTTCTAAGCCTTTACTATCAACTTTATATGTATGTAATTGTACATAACATCTGTTTTTTATTATTTTGTTGTATTTTATTTCTTTTTGAGTCATTAATTCTGATTTGAATGTTAGATATGTTTCATTATGTTTTAGTTTACTTTTGTGTTTGTATTTAGTAATATATATACATATGTATATATATATATATATATATATACATACATGAAGGTAGAAACTGGGTTCCAACGAGCACTCGGGTCCGGAAAAGAAACACCAGGGTCCGTTCTTATGCCAAAACAAAGAGGTTTATTACCATCATAAACCTGTCGTACGCGTTTCGCACTTACAAGCGCTTGTTTACACAACAAATTGATAGTGTTCATCTCTTAAGTAACATTCACTTCAATAAAGTAAATAAATAATCATAGAAAGCAGACTGTAAGACAAACAACCACAGTACACGGGCGACATCTTGGCCTGGAGTATAATGCAACGTCTTTTTGATACAACAAAGTAACCGTCCGTATTCGGAAAATGCAAGTGAATACTGTAACACCGTAAGGTTAAATTAATAGGCATGTGTGGGGTTAGTAAATCATTGTATAGAGACTTAAGTCTAGCTGGCATCACAATCAGTCACCTGTATGGGCGAGACTGTTGGCGGCCTCGGGTGCTGGAATATAGTGCTCCCGAGCGTGGAATGAAACAATGGTGCCTGGTGGGAGATGTTGTCCCATGAGCGCTGGTGCAATGGTAAAGACTCACCGCTCGAGTCTGACTCAAGTACCAGTATGTGCAAAAGAAGGCCCCTAATTTTCGCTTGCTAGTGCATAGTGGGCGAGGCAGTTCTATATATGGTTGCATAGGCACCGGGCTTGCCGCACGAGTCTGACTCAGATGTCAGTAGACAATAGTCCAATCAATAACATGGAAGAAACCAATTGTTGATTATAGAATTAATGTATAGGGGTCCCTTGAGCCTTCAAGAATAACACCCTTGTTAGTGGGTGATGCCCCATTTGCCCTCATGACTCCTGGTTGTGAATCCCTAGTTAGTGGGTGTGTGGTCCTGTGGGTATCTAATGTGGACAAACCAATGCTTATGAAAACCTCATTCTCCTGAAAAAGTGTAAATAAACAAATACAAAATAAGTAAACGTGAACAATTGTACATGTGTGTTTAAAACCATTCATATACAAGACTATGTATATTACTTGACATGGTGAGAAGAGAAACAGAAGATGAATCACGGAGAAAGGTTTAGGGTACAGGTGCAGTAAGCCTGAGACATCGTCCCTCCCTTCCTTCCTGTGAGCGAGAGAAAGAAGAAGAAAATAAAACATACATGTTAGAAGAAATCCATTTAACAATATATGATTTCAATAGCAGTAAGATAATCAATTGACAATGTACCCTGTACATCGTATCTTGGAAACGTTCTATTGATGTTATCACTGTGCTGTACATACCCAAATTATTTAAAAATGTTATGCAGTAGTTGTCCTCGTGTGTCTGTGACAATGGGCGCAAACTTGAAAAAACGAGATAACGTACTGAACATGGGTGTTACACTGGGAGGAGGTTAGTAACCGCTGCCCCATGGTGGATCTATTCACCTTGTAAATGTATGGCTAGTTCTTCATCCATGTTATGCCCATTGGGGTACCGGGTGCACATGCTTATTATGTGTCTTAATTCTTTCTGTCTAAGTCTCAACGTGCGAGTACCTCCTCTCTAACTCAGATTCCCCTGTTCTATGATGAAATATGAAAGTTTGGTTCGATCTGAGAAGTGAAAAGCTTCAAAGTGGCGGGTTATGGGGTATTGTTTGTCGTTCTTGCTGATGGCCCTAGTGTGTTCCAGGATGTGCTATTTTGCCATGTGCGTAGTGCTGCCCACTTACTTAAGGTCACATGGGCATACTAACACATATATTACAAATGTGCTAGTGCATGTAAGAAACTGGCTGATTTTGTTCATGCAGTTTGTGCTGGGATTCCAATATTCTTTAACCATGTGGCAATTGTTGCAGGCTTTGCAGTGGCCACAGGGGTAAAACCCATGAAGGTCTACCCCTCTGCTGATACTCCTGCTGCTGATGTCATTGCGTACTAAAAGATCTTTCAGATTACGACCGCGCCTGTACGTTATACTTGGGCGGTCGGGTAATGTATCCCCAATAAAGGAGTCCCCTTTAAGAATGTTCCAGTTTTTAACAATGCATTTCCGGATTTGATTGGAATTGCCATTGTAATTCAGTATGACACAGGTCTGGGCCGTGTCAAGGTTCTCTCTTTGTATGGCAGTGTTGTTGCCGAGTATATTCTCGCGTTCCACCAATTTGACTTTGTTAGTTCCTCTCTTTGCTACCCATTTGGGGTATCCCCTGGCCAGAAACCTCTGTACCATGATTTTTTGCTCTTTGAGGTAATCTGCCTCAGTGTTACAATTCCTCTTTGCTCTGAGCAGCTCCCCGTATGGAATAGTCCGTTTGAGATTCTCTGGGTGGCTGCTCAGAGCATGTAACAGGGTATTGCCCCCCGTGCTTTTACGGTAAAGGACGGTGTGTAGTGTGTTGTCCCGTACCTTTATATATATATATGTTTTTATATTTTATTTCTATATTTTAGGAAGTTGGGTTTTAGGTAAATAGGGAGGAAAGTTTTTTTAATATTTATTTTTGAATTGATTAAGTTTCAATTTGATCATTTGATTATTAATTATATAAATATATAATGATTGTTTAATTAGAAATTATATATTTTAAATTAATTATTTTTAATAATTTGGATATTAATGTGTTTTATTACATTTGCACTGTTATTATTCTGTAAATAATGTGTATTGTTATTTGTTTTTTATTATTAACTTAATTTGTAGTTGTTAGCATTGTAAGGTAATGGAGGAGAGTGTGTGAAGTATTTTATTTATTTTTTACTTGATATGATTGTCTAACAATATTTTATATGATAATTGTGTGCTTTCAGTCTCTAATTATTTATGTAAATTATATTACACATACAATATTTGTAACCATATACTTTTTGTTTCATATTGATATTTTTCACACATCTAGGATTGGCAAAAGTAAATCAGACTCCTTCAAAGTCGAACACTTTCCCTGCTGTTGCCCAGGTTGGAGTAGGAATGGTGATCTTACTCCTCCGAAGTCCCACACTTTCCGTACTATGGCTTAAGTCGGAGTGGGAATTATAAATCTGACCCTCCAAAATCCAACACATTCTGTACTTCTGCTCCATTTGGATTAAGAATAGTAAATCTGACCCCTCTAAACTCCAACACTGTCCCAACTGTTGCTTACACATAAATGGGAATGGCAGATCTGACCTCTCCAAAGTTCAACCCCTCCTCAAAGGTTGCTCAGATTGGAGGGGGAATAGCAAATCTGACCTATCCAAAATACAACACTTTCCCTACTGTTGCTTACATCAGAGTGGGAATAGTACATCTAACCCCTCCAAAGGCTAGCATTTTCTTTACTGTTTTTTATATTGGAGTGGCCTCCAATGTCCAACTCTTATCCTAGTGTTGCTTATGTTGGAATAGGAATAGTAAAACAAACCCCTCCAAAGCTTAACACTTTTCTTAACATTGGTCAGGTTGGAGTCGATCACTGAATTTGATCCCTCTGAAGTAATTTGTTATGTATTTTTTAAATTGGTTTAATATATAATTTTATGATTTAATTTGAAAAGTTAGTTAAATTTTTTTATTATATCATTTTTGTAGTAATGTTATTTTTATTACTATTATTATTTAATATTGCTATAGTATATATTTTTTTTAATATGTTACTATCTAGTGTTCATAATTATACTTATTATTAATATGTTATTCTTATAATTTATCTCTCAATAGTAATTTTATTTGTATATATGTTTATACTTCATGCAATTATTTTAAAGTGCATAGTTTTAATTTAATGTTTGTAAGTCATATTTGGTGGCTTCAATCAAACCATTACGAGACCATGGACTCCCTGCATAAAGAAGGGGGCTTCAATTGCGGACGGCTCAAATCCGCAATCATGCAGTAAAAACTTCCATCCTACTATGGACCAAAAAAGTGAGCCACACCAGAGCACTTGGCCTGAAGCAAAATTATATTAACATGATGTGTTTCGCCAGGGTCTTGCTCACATGTTATATTTTGTATATGTTTTTGTTATTATAATTATATTTTTTAATGTAATTTTTTTAATGAATGCTGGGCATCCAGTGTGAGTGAGGAAGATGCTAATGTGCTAATTTGTCACAGATGTATGACGTTACAACTCATACTTTTACAACGCATACCTTTACAACACATTTTTACAACACAACATCCTTTACAACGCATTCCATAACAACGCATGCCATTACAATGAATTGTCTAAAATCTACCTTTACAACGCATACCATTACAACGCATACCATTACATTGCATGTATGGTAAGTATTGGTTAGTGTAGGGGTAAAAATGTATATTCTAACTCCAGGGGGTGCAACAGTAGGGTAAGTGTTGGATAGTGTAGGGGTAAAAATTACTATTCCAACTCCAGGGGATGCAATAATAGGGTAAGTGTTGGATAGTGTAAGGGTACTATGCATTGTAATGGTATGCGTTGTAATGACTGCGTTGTAATGACATGAGTTGTAATTGTATGCATTGTAGTGTCATGCGTGGTAATGGTTGCGTTGTAATGGCATGTGATGTAAGGGATGTTGCGTTGTAATGACTGCGTTGTAATGGTAGTGCGTTGTAAAAGTTGCCTTGTAAAGGTTGTTTCCCATTTGTCACTACCTATGCACACTAATAAACCTTCTTGCTTTTCTTTATTGACAATATTCTTCAGTACAAGCAATAATCATTAGTTTTACTTTTTCCGATGCTGAACAACAGCAGCAAAAACCTTTGGCAAGGCCAATCAGTCTGTATTAGACCTATAGACTTGGCCAATGTTTATTAATGATTAACCTTTGATTAAACTGAATCAATAAGTTATTAGGTCGACTTTGGAGAACCTATTGGAATTTGATCAAGTGAGCGAGTGGGCAAGAGACTCATCCTAAATTGTGAGAAACATAGGCACTTTAACCCTATAAGTGTGGATCTTGGCTGCACTTATAGAGCTAAAGCCGACACTGCACTACCTTCCCAGTTGGGAGGTACTTAACCACTTGGGAGCTAGTAAACAAACCTCCCCAGTGCTGCGCTGTCCATTATCCGGTGCTGAACTGGACGTCCAGCGGTCGCACGCAGCACTGGGGAGGTAGTGCCCGTGACGACCGTTGGCCGACGGCAGCACTTAAGGGGTTAAAGGCCCCTTTGGTGCTCAGAATCATTTTTTTTTGTTGATTAGGCTGCTTAGAAAGAGCTTCCCGAGTAGTCTGTTCTTTTTTTTAAACTGCATTGTTGATCGGTGCATAGGGCATGCTGACGTCATTTTGGTGAAATTAAAAAAGCTGATGGGCTTGTTTTGTTTTCACTGAATCATGCTTGCAGGGCTATCTCAGCCCCTAAACCCTGATTCTAATTGGAAAGGTATCATTGGAAAGGTACCTCTGCACTGTCGATTCCTGCTTGCGGATCGCCACCAGAGAGTGATCTCCGAGCAGGGATCCACTCACTGGCCACCAGGGATGGAGAAGGAGCCCTGTGGGCAAGGGCTTGTGCCCCCCTGGCATTTATTTTACAATGCACTCTTTCTCCCCCCCTGGGGGGGAATGGGGCAATAAACCTACCCCCCCCCCCCCAGCGAGAAAGAATGGAAGCACTTTCAAATGCATGCGTTCAGAATACCAGCTGTACAAAAACTTGTTTTTAATAGACTACAATGTCTCTTGGTTCACTAATAGTATTGTCACCAGTGTGGGAACAGGCACAGAAACGGTTCTAAGTTCATGTTTAAAAACTATCACTTTTATTAAGTACTACTCAGTGCTGTGTTATAATAAGACATATCAATGTCAAAGCTTCTGCATGGTGAAGAAATGCACTTTTTTTAATTTATGTTATTTTCTGGGCTCGAATCATGCACAGGATCTTCGAGCTGGGGCCCACCCTGGCGCTTGGATCACCCTAATAGTTTTTGGTTTGCCAAACTCTACTGTACAACGCACATGCTGAGTATTTTAAGGCACTGTCATATGTGCTAGTGAGGTCAATAACACATATGAGCGAGCACTGAAATGCATTTGCGCAGGAATTCCACTGTACAATAAAGATTCACTTGGATTATACATGCATCGTAAGGCATGCATGGTATTAAAAGGAACTGTCACTTTTTAAAATGCATTAGATAATATGATGGATGAAGTGCATGGATTTACAAATTGTGGAGAGTTTTACTTCAGGGGCAATGATTAATGAAGTAATTTTTAAATGCATACAGTAAGATACCATGTGCATTATAAAGTAAACATTCATTCCTTTGGGCATCCTGGCTGTTAAATCAAATGTTTGTTGCTGGTAAGGTATGTTGTTCCACACAATTCCCTATTAGGCACACTACAATATAGTGCCTTCAATTCTGATCTACTTATGAGGCACCATGTTTTCCTCTTTGCTGAAGAGACAAAACGTGGTGGTACCGTACCTACAAAGAAGGGTGGACTGTGTCCTACAAAGGAGCAGGGGATAGAAAATACACAGGAGAAAGTTGTATATTTATTTTGAATGAATGTATCAATAATGTGTGAGACACACGAAACCCTAGAAGGCGATGTTAAATGAAAGAACTCTGGACTATTATGTGGGGTGCTTGTAGGCAGGTCTCTAAATATTAGAGCAAAATGTTATGCTTTCTCTAAAAAGGAATGTGTATCATGCAACTGTAGGAGAGTAGGGTCTGCTTCCTATGGTTACCCCCACTTTTTGCTGTGATTCTCTGGTTTTTCGGCTTTAGTGTGGCTGTGGGCCTGCCAATCAGACCCACAGCCCAGCTGTTCTCTCTAAATTGATACCATGTACTTTAGGTACATACCAGATTGATTACTGGGTCACCCTTGTGAGCCCCTGCATAGTGTGCCATAGGTACCCAGGGCATAGGTACCCCTTAGGCTTACCAGGGGCTGCAGCATGTATTGTGCCACAGCCTGGGTATGGTTGTGTAATCACACATTACTTGGATATAGTATACCTATATCTATATACACATATAGACGCATAGACACCTATAAGTCACTCCAGTTAGAAAAGAAAGACTTAGACAAGAAGAAATCTAAAATGGGTAGAAACGAGGGGGAATGAGGAGGAATGAAGAGTGAACAGAAGGAGAGGTGCCAGGAAAAAACGATGAAAGGAAGAGTACGTGGTAAGAAGAAATGCAGGAGTAAGAAAAGGAGAATAGTGATAGAAAAGAAAGGAATAATGGAAGAGGAAACATAACTGAAAGCGGGAAAGGTAAAAAGAGTGCAAGGACTAGGATATTATTCTATTGCTAAGGTTGACAGATAGTTTATGCTCGTTCCTCCACAAAAAAACCCAGGTTTAACTGCATCATTTTCTGTGTTTTCATCAGGTACCTGCAATCAAGGGGGCCTGAAGAGTGTCGGAAGGCCGCATGTGATACAACTCAACTATGGGGGCTACAACAGCAGATATGGAGGTTGGGGAAAGGACTCATTTGTTAACACCAGCCAAAGAAGCCTGTATTGGGTATCCCTCCTTGAAAGCAGTAGTTGCTTTGCAAAGGTGATTCGCATATATCCCACCTTAGATGACATGCTACTGTATAAAAATGCCATAGACAAATCCCCCAAGTACATTCTACAGGGTGGTGGCATGATTATGTACAATAATACCATGTACTACAACTGCTATAATAAAGGGGAAATTTGCAAATATGATGCACTGAGTAATGTAAATGAATACAAGTCCTTCCCCAATGCTGCATTCAATAACCGCTACTCTTACTCTGGGGTTCTCTATCAGGATATGGACTTCTCTGCTGATGAAGCAGGACTTTGGGTTATTTATGCTACAGCGCAGAGTGTTGGGGACATAATGATTGGTAAAGTAAATTCCACCACCCTGGCTATAGAGCGAACCTGGGCCACCACTGTGTATAAGCCCGCTGTCTCCAACGCCTTCATGATCTGTGGGGTTCTGTATGCCACGCGGACACTGAACACCTTGAAGGAGGAGATATTCTACATGTATGACACCAGGACGAGCCAGGAAGGGCGCTTAAACATTGTGATAGACAAGATGAAGGCGACAGTGCAGAGCCTGAGCTACAACCCCAATGACCACAAGCTCTACATGTTCAACGACGGCTACCAGGTCACTTATGAGGTAGCCTTCCACACGGATTTATCACAGAACCTAGAAGTCCCTGAACTGCAAATCTCTGAAACCACTCCACATGGGATCTAACTAGACACAGGGATGAGGGTAAGGTAGTGGCTCTGTTATGATTATTAAGTCCATTGTAAGATGCAACACACTAATGATGGGTATTTTTGAATCCCCCCCCCCCCCACCCTTTGCCTTTACCATGTAATTGATCTGTATGACAAATGGAGTTTGTATACATTGAACGCCCCTGCATTTAAGGGTTTACAGTAGTCCTGTGATACATCAGGAACCCAAACTACATTTCGGCTAGAATGAGATGTGCAAGAAGCTTTAAAATTAGCCAGTGATGTCAAACTTAACTTACTTGAGAAGTTGCATTAGTATTGGGCATAATTAATGAAACACTAAACAACTGGGACGACTGTTCCTTGTGGTCTCATGCATTAGACTGTTTTTTTTTCTTTTTGTGTGCTAATATTGTTCACGTAAACGTGACAAAAAATAAGAGATTTGCTCATTCTTTCATCCCAATAGCACAATTTCTCAGATCAAACGAATAATGAAATAAGCATATTGCTCATAATATGAATGGAGAACTGAAAATCAAAGTTTACAGTTCTCTACTCCGAACCTAATGGATGCCCTTACTTGTCCATCCACTCTTCCGCTTGGTCCAAGTCTTCTCATGCTGGAATGAATACTTCAAGCTGCCTTACTCCAAATGTATTCTTTTAGTTTCACTGCTGATGTTGAAATCCAAATGAAACGCATTTGATACATTGATTACTTCTGCTATCGCCGATGTGGTGAAGGGGTTTGCTTTAACTGCCAGTGTGATTTGTAATCCACATGCTTTGAACAAATGTTGGAGGATTTAAATAAAAGATGTAAGTCTTATTTTTTGTTTGAAGTCCGTCCTTTTTGATTTGGATCACCAATGAAGTTTGATTGAGAAGTTGGCCAAAGTAGAGAGGGTTGAGAAGGAGAAGCTTTTTAAGAGGTTACAATTATTTATGTATAAGTTATTTTTATTTGATGCACACGTGTTCAGTGTATTACAGAGGGTAGATCTATCTTATGTTAAATAAGTTCCAAAATGGGAAATGCCAAACAAACAGCCTAAGGCTAATACTGAATCTATTTTTGAGAGATCCATAATTGAGGAAAATACATTTAAAAATAGATCTGACCTGTTACAGAATGATGTGGTTTATATACAAAAACAATAGCACCAATTATTTTAAAGAGAAACTAGTAATGGGGGTTTCGGAGAGGATATACTGCACATGTGTCTCTTTTCTCATTGATACTGCAATTCAATCAATCAATCAATCAGAACATTTGTAAAGCGCACTACTAACCCGTGAGGTTCTCAAGGTGCTGGGGGTGCGGGAGGCTGCTACTGCTCGAATAGCCAAGTCTTGAGGAGTTTTCTGAAGGTCTGCCATAGGAGGATGGGGAGGGTGTTCCAGGTCTTGGCAGCAAGGTGGGAGAACGGTCTGCCACCGGTGGTTGCTGTTCGGATGTGGGGGACAGTGGTGAGGTCGGCAGAGCAGAGCTGCCAGTTGGATGTGTAGAAGCTGAGTTGTCTGTTGAGGTATGCTGGTCCGGTGTTGTGGAGTGCCTTGTGTGCGTGGGTGAGGAGATTGAAGGTGATCCTCTTGTTAACGGGAAGCCAGTGCAGGTCTCTTAGGTGGTGTATGATGTGGCTGCGGCGAGAGATGTCTCGGTGGCTTCAGAGTGGAAAGGGGGGAGGCGGACACTCTGGGTTCTGCCGGAGAGGAAGGAGGTAGTCCAGTCCAGAGCCTTGTCTTGGATTCCTGCATCATGGAGGCGTGTGCGTAGGGTGCAGTGGCAGACAGTGTTGAAGGCGGCTGATAGGTCCAGGAGGATGAGGGTAGCGTTTTCTCCGTTGTCCAGCGGGGCCCTGATGTCATCAGTGGCGGCGATGAGGGCAGTTTCGGTGCTGTGGTTGCTGCGGAACCCGGACTGGGATGGATCCAGGATGCTGTTCTCCTCGAGGTAGTGGGTGAGTTGTCTTTTGACGGTCTTCTCAATGACCTTCACCGGGAACGGGAGCAGGGAGATGGGTCCTTGGGCCCGCCTTGGGTTTTTTGAGAAAGGCGTTGATCTCGGCATGCTTCCAACTCTCCGGGAAGGTTGCTGTCTCGACGGAGATGTTGATGGCTTTCCGGAGATGGGGTGCGATGGCGGTGCTGGCTTTGTTGAAGATGTGGTGTGGGCATGGGTCTGACTTAGATCCGGAGTGGATGGTGTTCTTGATTTTGATGGTGTCGTCATCGTTTATGTTGGTCCAGGAGAGCAGGGGGTTGGTACAGATGGTGGCCATGGGGAAGGAGGTCTCAGGGGTTATCGGGATAGTTTTGGCATTGAAGCTGTCATGGATGTCTGTGATCTTGCGATGCAAGAAGGTGGCAAGGGAGTCGCACAGGTCTTGCGAAGGTGGGATATCATTGGTGTTGGAGATGGGGTTGGAGAGTTCCTTCACTATGTTGAAGAGCTCTTTGCTGTTGTGTGCGTAGTTGTCTAGGCAGTCTTTGAAGGAGGCCCTTTTGGGGGATCTGATGAGGTGATGGTGTCTGCGGGAGGCGTTCTTGTGGGCTGCGTAGCTGTCCGGTGTCTGTTCACGGTGCCATTTCTTCTTTAGCTTTCAACAGGTTTGCTTGGAGGCCTGGAGGTCTTCAGTGAACCAGCTGGCTTTCTTGCTGATGTGTCTTTCGGAGGGTTTCTTGATCGGGGCTAGGGTGTTGCCGCAGTTGTCGGTCCATTGTCTGAGGCTGCGGGTGGCGGAGTCAGGGTTGGTGGGGTCAGCGGGTGGGCTGTGGGCGAAGATGGTGGTTAGCTGGTCTTCAGTGACTTTGCTCCAGCAGCGGTGGGGGCTCTGTTGGGTGCGGTGGTGCGTGGTGAGTTTCCGGAAGGTGAAGTGGATGCAGCGATGGTCGGTCCAGTGAACTTCGGTGGTGTGGTTGAAGGAGACATGGGAGCTTGCGAAGAAGATGAGGTCAATTGTGTGGCCGGCGGAGTGTGTGGAAGTTGTGACGAGTTGTCTGAGTCTGAGGTTGGCGAGGTTGTTGATCAGAGTGGTGGAGTTGCGGTTGTTGTTCTCGAGGTGGAAGTTCAGGTACCTGAGGAGAATGTAGTCTGTGGAGGTGAGGGCGTGTGTGCTGACGAAGTCGGCGATGGAGTCGCTGAACTGTGGTTGGGGTCCGGGTGGTCTGTTGACGAGGGTTCCTCTGAGGGTGGTGTTGGGATCGGTGTGGATCTGGAAATTTAGGTGTTCGGCAGTGCTGAGAGTGTCGTCTGTGTTGGTCAAGACTCTGATAGTGTTCCTGTGGACAATGGCGATTCCTCCTCCTTCTCCGTTGGTCCGGTCCCTGCGGGTGATCTTGTAGCCGTCCGGGAGTGTTATGGCGATGTCAGGTGCCGAGGAGGGGGTAATCCAGGTCTTCGCCAAGAAGGTGACGTCTGGGGAGGTTGAGTCAAGAAGGTACCAGAGTTCAACGGCGTGTTTGCGGGTGGAGTGGGTGTTGAGAAGGATGCATCTGAGGTAGTTGGGTTCTATCCTGGTCGGTGGGTTGGCGGGTCGGATGCTGGTGAAGCTGCAGTTCTGGCAGGAGAAGGCTCCTTGGGTGGGCTTCGGGGCGGCCAGGCAGCATGCGCGTGATCGTCCGTGAGTGCTTGGAGGGTGCTGGAATCGTAGTGAAAAGGGGCGTTGTGGCGTTCGCGGGGGCAAGGGGTTCTGGCGCTGAGCGCAGTCCAGGCACGGACGGGCACAGACAGACTTGCCTTAGGCGCACCTTTGGCGCAGGTGCCATAAGAAGGGGAGATGCGAGGTAGGAGCAGCTGGGAGGTGGGAGCGAACGAATGGGAGAGCGGAGGGTGGGGCCACAGGGGACACAGCGACAGGAAATGGGTGTGAGGAACGTCAAGGGGTACACAAGGCAAAAAGGGCACAGAGCACAGAATGCCACAAGAGGGTAAAAGGAGGAATGATATGAAGAAAAATAAACAGTGACAACAAAGCAGCACAAATACGCTAAGGCAAAAGTGAAGCAAGCGGGGAGGGGTGGGCCGCAGGGGATGCAGCGGATGCAGCGGTGGGAAAACGGGGGCAGGAATGGCGAGGGCAACAGAAGGCAAAAGGGCACAGAAATAACAAAGTACAGGGGGGAAAGAGACAAAATAAACAAATAACACAGAGGCAATGCAAATACAGCAGAACAGAGGCAATACAAATACAGCAGAACAACAGCAGAACACACCTATGGCCTACCACAGGCCACCAGGGATGAGGCGCAGGTGGTAGCCTGCGGGTGGAGGAGGGCCTCGCTCCCTCCTAAGCAGCGGCAGCTGGGGCTAAGGGCAGGACACACAGGTGGTGCTGTGCGGCTTGGGGAGTGACCTGCCTAAGAAGGGTCAAGTGTCGCTCTCCTCACCGTGCAGCAGCCGCCATAAGAAGGGGAGGTGGGAGGGAGGAGCAGCTGGGAGGTGGGAGCGGAAAAATGGGAGAGCGGGGACGCATGGGATGTAGTGGCGGGAAATGGGAGTGAGGAACGGCGAGGGGTACAGAAGACAAAAAAGAGCACATGGCACAGAATAGCACAAGAGGGGAAAAGGAGGAATGAAATGAAGAGAAAATAAACAGTAACAACAAAGCAGCACAAATACGCTAAGGCAAAAGTGAAGCGAGTGGGTGGGCAGGCCGCAGGGGCTGGACTGGCGAGGGAAACAGAAGGCAAAAGGGCACAGAAATAACAAAGTACAGGGGGAAAGAGACAAAATAAAAAAATAACACAGAGACAATGCAAATACAGCTGAACAGAGGCAATACAAATACAGCAGAACAACTGTAGAACAAACGTATGGCCTACCACTGGCCACCAGGGATGAGGCGCAGGTGGTAGCCTGCGGGTGGGGGAGGGCCTCGATCTCTCCTAAGTAGCGGCAGCTGGGGCTAAGGGCTGGACACACAAGTAGTGCTGTGCGGCGTGGGGAGAGACCTGCCTAAGAAGGGTCAAGGGTCAAGGGTCGCTCCCAGATATAGCAAATAATAGAGATAGGGACTTACATTTAAATCCCATAGGAAATAATGTTAACTTAAACTACTTTATTTAAAATAATAAAACAATCTAAAAAAATATAATATTATGTTAGAAATGTTCAAACTTAGTATATATTAATTAATTATAAAATATGTCAATAACCTTTTTATTTAAAAATTGATATACCATTAGTTTATATTATAATATAATGCAATTACATTAGTTGCTATCAGTATGGCAAAACATAGCCCATTTCCGGTCCGCCGCAGTGCGACGCAAACCGCCATTAAAGTGTGCCCACCACCGCGGCGGTGGGAGGCAATAAAGGTTCACCGCCATGCAGAATGACATCCCGTCCGCCTTACAAATCAGGATGGCCCAAACAGCCAGTCGCACCGAAGCGGAGAAACCACCCAACCAGAGCTGGCGGAAGCACCACAGCGTAGCGCGGTACCAGATACCAGGTCCCTTCCACCCGGTCCTGACCGCAATGGATCCAGCTCTACACATCTTCCCAGTGCTGTACCTGATACACTACCTGCAAGTCATTGACCGTCGCGGACGCCGCCGCAGGTATGCAAACACACAACTCCGCACACAACCACAACACACAACTAATGGGCTGATATACAGTTCCTGTCCACACCAGGCACCCTGGTGGGGTAAGGAACACATCCACAAGTGTACCCACACATGTCCTACCTGTCACAAAATTACCCCTCCGCATCCATGTTACCCACCAACAGCGATATTGAACTAATGTCCGGTCACATCACCGCAGGAGTGAAGACGCAGGAAAACATGCGCACAATGCAGAAGGCAGTGCCAGCGCCAGGCATGGGCAGTACACAAAGATCATAGGGACACACCTCCACCATCCACACACTAGGCCCCCCACCATTAAGGTGCTCCCCATGCACAATAACCAGCCAGGTGAACCCACATCCTGCACCACACACCAAACAACTAGGGATACAGCCTCAGCAAGTGGGGCTGAAGAGGAACACACAGCACAGAAGCACAGGCCCAGGGCAACCCACACACCACACCTACACCACACTCATAGCAAGGAAACTGAGTCCAAGCAAAAAATGAACACTCACACAGATAATTAACAATCACTCAACTGGACACACAGCCTGCCAAGTCCCACAGACATACCCCACAATGACACACAGCCACATACACAGACCACATGTTAGCAGCAATGGAAGACAACCAATAGGAAATGTAAAGTGATGTGGACACAAATGGAAGGCCAATGAGCTAACCACTAAGCATGTGTACATCACATGCAAGAGAACAAACATATAACATAACCCTCAGCCCATCAAATCACACATGGCTGGCACAGTGAGTAAAGTTAAACCACAGTCACCTCAGTGCAACAACTCAGGGAGACAGCAAGTAAACCCATGTGTAGGCACAGGGATGAAAGTAAGGCTCTGAAGTCAAACAGTGAACAGCCACACATCTCTATCCAACCACTTGACAGGCGCATGTCAGCAGCACAACACAGAGAGCCCATTGAAACACTCCATGACTGTCAAACACAAGTAGGAACCTTCACACATACCACCCCCCTCACCCTCCTCATATCTGCAGCACACAACACCAATGTAAAACACACGGAAGGGTGCCGATAATGTCCAGTCAATACACTGACAAACAATCACACTACCTGGGGGATGTCCGCAAATATCACTCACACACACTCAGGGATGCCTGAAACAATGCTTGCACAAAAACAGCAGCCAAACACAAAACTTATTAACAGCATACACAGAACTACAACAAGACCAGACCTGACCTGTGCAGGAAAACTGTGGAAAGGCAATGGGAGGCCAGACAGAAAAGGAGTACACAACCTCATTAGTCAGGAACAATGCACAGACAACATACTGTGGCACAGACAAGAAGTGCATCATCACAAAACAATCATGGAGACAAACTGGGAGAAATGGGCCTCCAATGAAACACAGACATACATACCACACCACCCATCAAGTCAACCTGGTGTCACAGTGTACAACATGCTTGCACGTGCACAATAATGACAAGTGACAGCTCCAATAAGGGAGAAGTTCAGAATCCAAGCTCATTCAGTTCCTGGATTCTCTAAACAGACTACTAACAGGAGTGGCAATGCCAACTTTGATAGTTATAGAGCACGGACGGGCGCCAGAGGCAAGCCCGTCTGCGCCCGTCCGTGCTCCTGCCGCGCCTAGCGCCAGTTACGCTGCCCGAGGTCATCCACACCAGAACCGGATAATATACTCCAGGAAAGAGCTACTCATTATCGGTGAGAGGGATGAGAGGGGCAGTCGCATATCCTTTAAAGCCAAAGGGATAGACAGAGAGACTCTGAACTGCGGGTTGATCAATAGCAGATCCCTGATAAAGCATCATCAGGAGGTGTTCAATCTGCTAGAGTTCAAGGAGTTAGACGTCCTCTTTCTAACAGAAACTTGGACTAGTTTAGAATCCTCTGTCGAAATGGGAGAAAACACGAAGGACGCACCCTAAAAAAGCCCAAGAACAAGAATAGCCCTAAGTGCATGTGACAGACACACATGTAGGGCACACCACACTGGCAACACACACCTGAATGAAACACAACACACCTACAAAACACATACACTTACACACACACTTACATACAAATAGACCACACACAGACCATCTGTCAGCTCCAAGAGATAGCACAGCCCAAGCACTGCACACATCCACATCAAACGCACAACGGATACACATGCCAAAACATCATATTGCAAACACAGCAAGACATCAGGGGATGCACACCAGGCAAGGACAAGGCAACATACACCCACAGCACTGCATGCATGACAAGCAGTGTGTGCACACCAAACATACCAGGTCCACACAGATATGAGTGACACACCATGAACACCCACAACAACAATCATCACACTCAGGAAGTGAAGCAGTACCTCAGCAAACACGCACACAGCTAACTCAACACCCACAGATGCACAAGTCTTGGACACCCAGGTGTAAACAACATGACCAGAGGACTGTGCAGTAGTTGAACTGCATGTGAGCAACCATGACTGAAAAACAGTACAGGAAAATCACATATAACCAATCGGGAACATGTCCTGAGTGGCATATTGCTCCTGTGCACAGATCAGCACCATAAAGCATAGTGTAACAAATGAAGTGATGGGAGGCACACACACTGGCAACCCAAGGGGACAGCTGACATGAAAGTGAAGTGGTGTGTACGTCAGTAGTGGACATGGCAGGAGTGTACCATACACAAATAGATGAAGTGCAGACTCTCAATGGTTAGCCATCCGAAGCACAGATAGGGGGTGGTATGACTCGACACCCCACATGCCATACTGGAGCCAAAAATGCCCCATGTGATAACAATCCTTGAGAAAACAAACCCACAATGTCAGTGTGGCTGAGCAGGTCTGCACAGTGACCACAAACAGTTCCAAGACACAACACTGAATTGACAGTCACACACTCTGCATACTCACAATTGCCACAAACAACAAGTAGGAGTCTCCCAGAAGTGCAAGGACACACCAAAACACTGCACAGTGCACAACCTACAACTCCCACATGTGCACGAAATCACAAGCACAGGGCTGATCAATCAAACTAACAGGCACTCAACTCCTGGGTGACACATGTGTGCAGTTGACATTGCAGGGGCACACACACATCAACGCTACCGACAAAGTCACCCCCTCAACACTGCTCACTTCTTGACCACAGAAGTGCACACATTGGAATCAACACATGTGACTAGGATGACTGCCCATCACTAGCTGAGCATACACCAACACTGCTGTGCAAACATCAAGTAAGATCACACAGACATGATGACCCTGGCCAGCCTGCCTGCAATCCTGTGGACAGAATCCCACTCTGTGCTGGCAGTGCATTCAAACATGACATGTGTACAATATAGCCAACCTGACAAAATCAATGATTATGACAACAGTAGTTCATCAAAAACCACCATAATTGCACCCCCAAGCCTCTGAGTCAAGAAGAACTGAAGTGCCTGTCACCTCTGTAAAACCCAGAAAAAGCTAAACAAGCCAGTGGCAATGTTCAAGTGGCATACAGAGCATGTGTCACAGTAAAACATGCCCACACAGAAAACGCTTGATTCAGCAAGGACACTGACAAAACAGGCAACAGGAGTAACTCTTTTTATTCACATATAACTCAGATAGGCACCAATAGTAGACCAGAGCAAGGTCAGTGGCCAGTCCAAGGTGCAGATTAGGTACATGAGAAGCTGCACATGCAAAGGGCAAAAAGAAGTGAACAGCAAGGCCAGTGGCCAGTTCAAGGTGCAGAGTATGTACATGAGCAGCTGCACAGGAAAGGGGCAAACAGCAAGGCCAGTGGCCAGTCCCAGGTGCAGAGTAAGTACATGATAAGCTGTATAGGCAAGGGACAAACAGCAGTGAACAGCAAGGCCAGTGGCCAGTCCAAGGTGCAGAGTAAGTACATGAGAGGCTGCACTGGCAAGGGGCAAACAGCAAGGCCAGTGGCCAGTCCAAGGTGCAGAGTAAGTACATGAGAAGCTGCACACGGAATGTGTGTGACTGTACCCTGCCATGGTCAGCACCACAGTCAGGGGGGTAACAATGAGCAGTCCAGGCACCGCTGTGAGAGATGCCGGTGTGTGAGGGGGTCTTCCACTCAGACTTGGCTGTCAGTTGAACTGGGAGGTAGCTCTGTGTCGGAGACAGTTGGAGGACTAGACCGGGGAGAGAGAGGTCAAGCTGAGGTAGAGCCATCAGTGGCTTAGGAAGCCGGAGGGCTGCTTGGACCAGGCCGGGTGATGGCACGTGGAGGTGGAGTCATGCTGCCGTGAGGCACAGTGTGTGTGGGAGATTGTGGAGGGGTGCCTTTCTACTTCTTGGGGAGTCTAAATGGCCTCCCTGTCTCGGGATTAGTGGCAAGTGGTGTGGACACAACAGGCACACTCACCACCAAAGCTGCATCAGGTGCAGACTGTGACCCTCCCTCTGGGGGCATGCTGGATCCAGCAGTATGCTTGGCCTGGCCTTTCCTTTGCCCCACCATCCCCTGTTTCCTAGGTGTCCCCCATACAGTGCCCTCCTTTCCCTGCTTCACAGGGCTCGGGATGGGAGTTGAGGTTGTGGGTGAATCTGCCTTGGAGCTCTTTTCATGTGGACTCTTAGCAGGCACCAGTTTCTCTGCGGGCACTGAAACTGTCTGCTTGTCTTTGCGTGATGCTTTTGTGACAGGAGAGTCCTTGGCTGGGGATACCTCTGAGGCATGTGAGCCTGCGGCCTGCTTCTTGGCTTTATGGCCCTTGGAGTCGCCTGACGGGCTTTTGCCTTTGCGCTCTGGGGTGGCTTGAGTTTTCTGTGGGGATGGTGTCTGCACCCTGGACCCCTTGGGCTGCTGCTGCTGCTGTGTGCTCCGTGTGCTGTATCTTGCACTTAATGTATGTAGTGTGCGGTCATTATTGTTCGATGTAGCCACTGGCAGGGGGTGGCCGAAGGGACTGGAACCGAAACTCTGCAACTGTGCCAGTTGAATGGATGCCTTCATGACGGAGGACAAAGACTGGACAGGACAGTGTAGCCCACCCATGTCTGATTGAATGCCCTCCACGAAAGCAACGACTTGAACCAACTTTTTGTCGTGGTCTAGGAAGGTGTTGATGAGAGTTGTCTGGCCCACACACAGCTGGCCCAAAAGGTCCACAGTCTCAACACTGAGGGCGGCAGGGGAGACAGGGGCAGGGGCAGCGGTGCTTGGGGTAAAGGACACTCTTCCTTTCTTACTGGTGCGAACACAGGCAGCACAAGTGGAAGTAGGTGGGAGGGTGGGCGCAGGGCGCTGTGTGGTAGAAGAGGAGGCAGAGTTCCCGCTCCCTGTGCCTGCCTACATAGATGCATCACCGCTGGCTTCAGATGAAGTAGAGGTCGGTGTCTCTGGCTGTGATTCCTCAAGCAGACTCCTGTCCCCCTCTGAGGCGCTGGTCACATCTGTGTCACTGTGCTTGTGTGTAGCAGTCAAGCTTGATGCCTCACCACTGGTGCCCGTCCCCTGTCCTTCCGTACCCACGGGAGATGCTGCATGAGAGGGAGAGATGTAGGGTCAGTTCATTGGCATCAACACAACCATCATATGCAAGCAAAGCATTAAACATGATGATGATATCTCCATGTTGCAGTAACATTGTTCAACCTCAATTTTGAATACGAATTTTGGGTGTAATTAAGCAAACGTGGAATAAGTGAGCCTTGTGATTACCACACAGCTAAAATGCCTGCCGGTGGCTCAGTTTAACCAGACACACAAATACCTCTGAGCACACCTAGGGCCCTGATGGGGGACAAGATGTACATCACAGCATGTTGCCACTGTCACATCTGGAGGGAGCAGAAGGGGACAACACAGATACTGACTACAAAATAACAGTCCTCAATGGCCATGAGCTTACGCCATCCACCATGTCGCACTTTCTGGCACAAATACTGTTGCACATTGGAGTCAGATGTCTAGACCTCACAATTTCGAGGTCAGGCAATGCACACTGGAATGTCCCTGACTACCCCAATGCAGATGATGCCAGAATCACACGACTCAGAATGCAATGTCAAGGCACATTATTCCAAAGACATGAGAAAGTACAGGTAGGGCAAATGCATTACAGCTGCACCCAACGCAGAGGCCACTTACAAGCCACTGCATCACACTACCAACATCACGGAGCCCAGCGCAGGCCCAGGCTGTGATTACATGCAGCCACTCACAACCAATGTCACCCTTCCCAGAATACTCACCCCAGCTTGCTGCTGATGCTCCCTCAGACGTGCATCCAGCTCAGACTGGATCACAGCTAAGATGCGGGCCATAAGTGGTGTCATGCTCCTGCGCGCCAACCTGCCAGTCCGAAAGAGCAGGCCCAGTGTCATCTCTGCCACGTTCTTGCTCAGCCGGCAGATGTCATCCCACCTCTTGTGACAGTGTGTGTGCCATCGGTTAGAGACACCCAGAGCCCGCACAATGGCCCTCCACACGGCCTTACGCTGGTGGACTTTGAGCTACAGGCTTGGGAGACAAGAGGGTAAATAAATCAGTGACATAGTGTTATGTACCACTATCTCTCAGTACAGGAGCATGATACTAACTCATCCCAACTTCACCAATATTTCTAGCAGAGACAATAATGCAACTCACATGGTACATCAGCATTGAAGAATCATACAAAAATGCATGCAGGTATGAGGGTGGACACAGTACACGCCCATCTCATTCACATGCAGGATGCCAGCACAGAAAGCTATGTGTAGGCTGCCCACATCTACTGTACATTTTGAGGGTGAGCAAGGCATACATCCCATTTCAAGATATGTTCAGGGGAAGACTCACTGTGTCCAACACTGCGCAGCCTCTGAATGGCTCAACCTGTCATGGACGTCACATTGAGGGACATGATCTTACGAACCCACACCCTTCTCACAAGGCCTGTCGTGTGCAATGTACAGGATTGAGTTGGCTCATTGATGAAGAGTCAAGCACAAAACACACATATAACACTCTGTACATTCAGTGATGTGTCCTTGTTAGATTGGGCAGTGACTGTGCAGGCCAAGTGGGGTCACACTGAGGTCCAACATGGGGCATCAGAAATGTCACATGAAGGGACAATTTGAGAGCGTAAACAGTGCCTACACATGCGAGTCTGTACACTTGCTGGTTAAAATGGAAGGAGCAGTGTACAATAGGACGGCAATCTGCTGTGTCATAGGTGAATGACCATCAAGAGTGTCACCCTAGGGTACTGAAGTCCTGAGCATAGTGCCAAACTGGAAATGAAGTACATTTTGAGTCAGACATTATTCCATCACTACCCTCTGGACATAAACCCTTGCTAAGGCCACAGATGTGCCTGTGAAGGACATCAGGGACCCACACAGCCATTCACATAAGCAATTACTGTCCTGACTCCTGCATTACCAACTTGCTGCGTCACTGTATTGCTGACAAGACAATACATGTCCCTCCAATCTTAATATGCAGGCAGGGAAAGTGTGAAATAGGCTACACACCCCTTTCCCCTGGAGACAGCATGCTAAGTAGTGCATGACCCAACCACACACTCTCAGGCAAAAACTGCAGCCGAGCAACTACTTGTGTGCCCACCCTGCACCCCCACTCACACTCTGGAAGACTCACCACGACATTTGGAGCACCATATAGCCTTGGATACTGTGTGAGCACCTCGTCCACCAGGACCTTCAGCTCCTCGGTGGTGAAGGTCAGATCTTCTAAGTCCTCATCATCACTGTGGCCAGGAGACAGCAGCAGCAGCAGTTGGTGGTGAGGGGTCATAGGCAGCAGGCACTGGAGACTGCAGCAGCAGCAGTTGGTGGTGAGTGGTGGCAGGCAGCAGGCCCTGGAGACAGCAGCAACGGCAGTTGGTGGTGAGGGGTGGCAGGCAGCAGGCCCTGGAGACAGCAGCAGTTGGTGGTGAGGGATGGCAGGCATCAGGCCCTGGAGTCAGCAGCAGTTGGTGGTGAGGGGTGGCAGGCAGCAGGCCCTGGAGACAGCAGCAGGAGCAGCAGTTTGTGGTGAGGGGTGGCAGGCAGCAGGCCCTGGAGACAACAGCAGTTTGTGGTGAGGGATGGCAGGCAGCAGGCCCTGGAGTTAGCAGCAGTTGGTGGTGAGGGGTGGCAGGCAGCAGGCCCTGGAGACAGCAGCAGCAGCAGCAGCAGTTTGTGGTGAGGGGTGGCAGGCAGCAGGCCCTGGAGACAACAGCAGTTTGTGGTGAGGGGTGGCAGGCAGCAGGCCCTGGAGACAGCAGCAGCAGCAGTTGGTGGTGACGGATGGCAGGCAGCAGGCTCTGTGAGCTGTAGAAATGTGAGGCTCTCTCTCACACATACATAGCCCCCTGGCGTCGTTTCAGTGGTTCCAAGCTGCTGCAATTGGTGTTCAAGCTGGTCAGCCTTTTTCAAATGCACCAATGACCCGCACCGCCGTGGTGGAGAATCCTACCGCAATTTTCAAAATAGCATTAGTCTACCGCGATTGCGGTTCCGCTTGACTGTGAGGGCATGGTCCATGGTGGTGACACACCGGAGGGGCCAGGCGGGCACTACTGGGGTGGTGCATCTTTCAATTGCATCTAATGACCAGCCCTACGGTGGCAGAGCACGCCTACCGCGATTTTCAAAATTGCATCAGTCTACCGCAATTGCGGTTTCCATTGGCTGTGAGGGCATGGTCCATGTTGGTGACACACCGCAGGGGCCAAGCAGTGGCTACCGCATTATGTGTGCCATACATTGTTGTGAATAACCTTGATTTGGGTGGCCGAGCATGCCAACCACCATTTGCCATGTGTATATGCCTATCACTACCGCAAATGTGTCTTGGGAATTGGCAGGGACACACCGCAGGGGCCAGGCGGTGGCTACCGGGATATGTGTGCCATACATTGCTATGAATGACCATGATTTGGGAGGCAGATCACTTTGACGGCCCCTATAGACACCTCATGCTGTGTGAATGGCCAATGGGCAGTTCTCAGCAGTGCACAGTGGCCACAGGATGTATGGCACATGATTGTGCACACAATGCCAATGTTCCATTTACCCCACTCCATAAATGTGCAAGTGGTGTGCCAGGAAGATATGATCATCTCGCATGTGGGTGCCAAATTTTCAGGCTCTGCCCATGATTCACACATCATGTGTAAAAACATTGTACCACAGCTGATGGCTAATCTGCTTCCTTAGCATCCATGGAATGTGGGTGAGTATGTAGAGTCAATTAGCATACCATGTGTGCAACATGTTGTCCACTGCCACTGTTGTGTTACAAAGTAGGTCTGTGTATCTCACACCTAGGTGACTGCATATCCCAACCTTCCTTGGTTGCTGAGCCCAGTGCGGAATCCCAGGACCCCGGCTGAAGTCCGCTACATGATGCCCATGGGGGGACATGTTGTGTGGTTGTGTATTTTCGGTCTCGATTTTGCTGCCTGGACAAGACCGGAGGTGCACTGATGTACTCGCTTAGGAAGGTATGTCAGATTGGAGTTGCATGCTGCATGCCTCACAACCTGGCTTTGTGCAAGGAGATCACCCTGCTCCCGGATGCTGATGAGCAGCCAAGGCCTCCACCTGCAAACCAATACGTGTCCATTGGCAAGGATAGTGGAGAGGAGGAAGGTGTTGATCTGTGGCAACAGCTCATTAACCGCTACTTCACTTGAAGGTGAGTGACAACATAAAATAGACCCATTGTCTGAAGATGTCACTGTTGTTGGCAAGGTGTGTGTCAGCTTTGTGAATTCAGCCAGTTGTTGACTCAGTGGTGGCTGCCAATGTTTCTGGGACAGGGTCGTTTGGCACATCTACAGGATGTTTATGTCAGCACTGTCATTGTAATGTGTGCAGATTGGAGTACCTTGATGAAGTGTTGAGTAATGGCTGTGATGCCAACACCTGACTAGGGAATATTGTTCTGTTGTGTTTTCCAAGGTCCCTTCAGCCTCTCCTTGCCAACATACATTCCATACTCCAGGTACATTGTAATCATGGTGAAGACTACACTTCCTGGAATAAACACAGAGCAGACACAGCGCCATGTGTGTAAGGAGTGTTTATTTACAATGGAGACATGTGAGGGTGGGTGAATATTTACAATGAGGTGATTATTGAAGCAGTGAGTTGTAAGTTATGATTAGGCTGTCCGGAATTCGGTTTAAACCGACTATGCTGGACAATACACTACCGAATGAAAAATCAGCTGACCCGGTTTAAACCGAGTCTGACTGATTTTCATTGTTGTTGCGTCTCTTGTCCACTTGATGGAGCCAAAGTAATAGAAACCATTGGCTTGCCTGGGGCGTCTGGCACGGAGGTGTCAGGGTAAAAAACACTGCTTATGCAAATGGTAAGCCGAGGTGTGAATGGCCCAAGGGCCAGAGTAACACCAGGCCGCCTGCCGCCTGTCTCACGTGGGGGAAGAGGAGCTGTTGTGGTCTGATGTTTTACTGCAGCGGCCGAGTACTTCACAGGTCTTTCAAAAGACCATTTACTTAACGACTCTGTTAATAGAGGAGTGGGCGACGGGTTTGGGAGGTGGGGGCGGGCACCGCACATTGTAATCAAGGGTAGCCCGGGAACGACAGGAGAAGGCTTCGGATTCCACAAGGGTAGTCCGGGCGCGGAGGTGAGAGGCCGCGGATGCACACTTCACTAGCAAGGGAAGTCTAGATCTGTGTCACCCAACACAAAAAACTGTCCTACTGGGATTAACCCCACCCCCATTGTGAGCCAGGGCAGACTTTAGGCTTTAAATATATATTTTTCTCTATTTTAATACAGGACTTCAAGGAGGTTAAGAATAAATAATCCACCCTGAATCAGCAGATTGCTTTGCCATGGTACCCAGGTCCACGCGCAAAGGGCCCACCCTGTCTGCCCCTCATCTTCAGTTTGGTGCAGGGGGGCAGGCAGAGCCCAATGGGGGGGGGGGGGGAGGGCCTCAGTGCAGAAGACCCCCCGCCCTCACTCCTGGCCGGTGACGTTAGGAATGCTCCTGTTGCTTCAAGGAAAGAATCGCTCTCAGTTTCCAGGAGCGCACGATCATTTATATATTTATTTATTTATTTACGCAACTTTTATAGCGCGACAAATACCCGAAGGTGTCTCGGCGCTGTGGAGCAACTGAAATTCATCATCCTACCGTCTTCTCACTGGTTAAACAACCATGTTTTCAGAAGCTTGCCAAAACTCATCAGATTTGGAGCGGCTTTAATGGCCATTGGCAAGAGGTTCCAAAGTTTTGGAGTGGCCACAAGAAAACGCCTGTCTCCCCAGGTGACCGATCTTGTACGTGGCACCGGCAGGAGACTGGTATTGGCCGATCTTAATTGCCTTCTGGGAGTATACAGCTGAAAGGCTTCGGCCAGGAACCTGGGTCCTATGCCATGTATGGCCTTATAAGCAATACAGAGGGCCTTGAATTTAACGCGGCTCTCAACTCTCAGCCAATGAAGCTGACGAATACCAAGAGTGGTAGATTTGCGGCGAGGGATGTTGAGAAGAGTCCTAGCAGCCGCGTTCTGAATGGATTGCAGCTTCGTTATGACACGCTTCTGAGTATGGAGAAAGAGAGCGTTCCCATAATCTATTTTTGAGAAGACTAAGGTAGAAACCAGGGTCTTCCCAGCTGACGGAGGAAGATAAGGTAGCAACTTCTTAATCTTTTTCAAAATGAAAAATGAAGATGACACGACCTTATTAATGTGGAGGTCAAAAACCAGCTTGTTGTCAAAAATCACTCCCAGATTTCTGGCTTTTTCCACTGGGACAGGTGGATGGCCAAGCTTTTCTGGCCACCAACCGAGAGACCATTCAGGGGAGAGTCTTCCAAAGGTCATGATCTCGGTCTTGTCCGAGTTGAGCCTAAGGCAATTCAAGGCCATCCAAGTACTGACCTCAAGCATAGCTTTCTGGAAGTTGGCTGCTACAGTAAGGCCATCCTTGTGGATGCCCAGCACCAGCTGGGTATCATCTGCATACGATGTTAACTGTATCCCATAGGCCTTTATTATCCTCGCTAAGTCCGCTACATAGATGTTGAAAAGCATAGGACTTAGCGAGGAGCCTTGTGGGACTCCACAAGGGAGTGCAGAGATGGGAGAATAAAAATCTCCCAGCCTTACTGTCTGGGTACGGTTTGCCAGGAAAGATGAGATAAGATCCTTGGCCCGACCATTGATCCCCAAAGCTGTGACACGGTCGACAAGAGTGACATGGTCGACCGTGTCAAAGGCTGCTGACAAATCCAAAAGGATAAGGACAGCCGCCCCTCCCTGATCCATGATCGCCCTGATCTCATCAGAGGCCTTTATCAAGGCAGTCTCTGTTCCATGCCCTTTCCTGAACCCAAACTGCGTTTCGTCGAGAAGTTGGTAAGTCTCGACGAACTCTGAGAGCTGCCTGTTCATCAGATATTCGCATACTTTGGCAGGAAAGGGCAGGCACGCAATCGGTCTATAACTTGCGACGGCTGTAGGATCTAAGGAAGGTTTTTTTAAAAGGGGTTTAATCACAGCCTTCTTCCATATACTAGGAAATTGGCCTGTCAGGAATGCATTATTACAGATTTCCGTCAAAGGGAGGGAAATCACTTCTGTGAGTTTTAGCATCACAGACGGAGGGCAAGGGTCCAGAGGAGAGCCTGATTTAATAGTAGAGATGATTTTAATCACGTCCTGATGTAAGACAGGTGAAAAACATGAAAAAGAATCAGGATTGGGATGAGACAGTACTTCTTTCCTGCTGCCACCTCTATGTTCAATTCTAATATCATCTTCAAATGAAGCGTAAATATCTGCAACCTTTGTGGTAAAAAAGATGGCTAATTCATTGCAGAAAGTCTGTGAAGGCTCCACTCCAGGCCCAGTGTTCTCTGGCAGAGTTAGCAGCGGTCTTAATTTGTGCTGAGTAAAAAACTGTTTTTCGAGCCAAGATCGCCTTTTTGTAGATCATAAGGGCATCTTTGTAAGTTTGTCTGGCTGTAGGACAGTAGACTTTCCTCCAACGCCTTTCTAAATTCCTGCAGTGTTGGCGATGTAAACGAAGATCTTCATTATACCAGGGGGCCGAAGGAGACACTCTATTAGGTTTCGTGAATTTCTCTGGGGCCACTAGATCAGCGGCACTTCGGATCCAGTCCTGAAACTCTGAAGCCGATAGTGCCGAGCTATTTCCTCCCTGAGGACAGGAGGAGGAGGAGGAGATCTTTGTAAAATATTCAGGGAGCGTGCCAAAGTGCAGGACAAGGAGTCCTGGAGCCGAGGGTTGGGGGGCTAAAAGGTGGGAATAGCAGTATTTCAGCTATCCCGTGCTCACTGACAGCAAGAAAAAGGCAGGCGAGGGGGGACGCTGCAGCCGCGAGCTCCCTGACAGCCCAGGGAGGGGCCTGGCATCCTCGAGAACAGTGAAAGGACAGAGCAGGGGGCTGCTGCAGTCCCAGTCACACAGTCACACGATCGGAGCGTGGGACAGACGAGAGGAGAAAGTGAATGCTGTCCCGGATAAATTCAGAAAAAATCGGGGCATCACCTGATGCTGCCTGCCTTCATAGATTAATACTTGACCTCTGTAGTTAGTTGGGATGCCGCCCATGTTGTAATACACCGTTGGAAGGACTGGGATTGGTTATTTCGTGACATCCACACCTGAAAAAATCATGGCAATCTCACAGATCCCTGGGAGACGCGTGGCCAGCTGCTGAGGTTGAAGATGGTGCAGCTGTAAATATACATGATCTTTGTCAGGACCACACCCTCTTCCTTCGCGGATTTCAATTGTTATATAACGGTTTCAACCCCATCAGCATCATATAAAGCTCACTTGCATTGCAAATATTTGCTAATGAAAGTTTTAAACCATTTCAGTTTGGGAAGACTGTGACCTTTTCACACTTCACTTTACACTTGTTATCACTTATCAGACAAATCTCTTCACTGTGGAATCTGTAGCAAAGGGCTGTGAGCGCAAGGATTCTGCGTGTGGCCTGTAGCTGTACAAACCATCAGCCGAGAGTGGCGCCGGGGAAGGCCGTGCAGAGCAGATGGTCCGCCCTGCTGTGTTTTTAATTGGAACGGAGAGGTAACATTTGCAGCCACTTCAAAGAGACAGTGTTCGACTCAGAAGTGCACGGGCGCTGGAGCGAGCCCTGCTGCAGGCGAGGCTGTATGTCACCGTAATGCCACGACTTAGGGGTATATTACCAACAACTAGCGATAATTTTTGTCTCTAACTTGTTTAGAGACAAAAATTATCACCGCACATCGGCGATTTTTATCGCAGATAAACCTTGCTATTAGCAAGGTTTATCGCAAATGCGATAAAAAAACGGCCGCAATGCATGAATATCGCTGAAAAGTCCGCGATATTCATGCATTATCGAGCAAATGCTCTTAGCCATGTTATCCACCTCCCATTGGATAACATGGTGAAGAACTGCTCAGGGCAGGTGTTAGCTTTTGGAGATATTCGCGCTTAGCGCGAATATCTCCAAAAGTTGGTAATAGGAGATAGCGATGTTAGCGACTGTTTCCAGTCGCTAACATCTTGGCACGCCCACTTTGCATGTCATTAGTGATAAATATCACTGACATGCAAAGCGGGGCCCAAGATGGTCGCTATCTCCTATTAGCTGTCACTAACTGGTGTTAGCGACAGCTTGGTAATAGGGAGATAATTTTATCTCCGCTTTCTTGGCTTTTAAAGCCAAAAAAGCGGAGATAAACCCCTTCATAATATACCCCTTAGTGGTTTTTTTTTCATTCATGAGAGTAAAAAAAAAAAGAAACAGTGCGTGCATTGTGACAAGTTAAATCGCATTGGATAGCATTATTCCACAGATATTTTCTTTGCTAGCATTTAGGCAGGCACTATCTACTAGGACAGGTGCGGGCACAGAACAATGCCTCACCATGGCTTGGAAAGAGGCATGGAGAAAGACACAGTGTGTAGTTAGAAGCATTTCAAAATGGAGAAAAGAAAACGAGAGCCAGAAAAGAAAGAGTATATTGAAAGGTACAAGTTAATTTAAAAATAAGAAAGAACAATAAAGTATGGGAGTTGTGTGTTCGCAGTGGAGTCAGGTGTGTTTGAAAATACTGACCCTCATTCAGTGCTGGCAGAGTGTGACAAAGGAGCTACAGAGACAGCAACTTCTCTTTTCACAGCCAGCAGCCGGGGGCGTGAAGAGCGAGCAGTCTTTTTAATGGTGTCAGAGGCAAAGCTGTGCCTCCTTTCAAGGGGTCTTGTCGACCAGGAGGTCCTTGTGCTGCTACTTTCATTGTATTGCTGTAGAATTAACAATCTATGAGGAATTATACACAGTTCAAAAGTCCCTTTATAATCCTACAAACATCTACATGTTCTCCATGCGACTCTGCATTAACTGTAAACAAATATGGTAATACACTGCCTCTTCCTCCCCAGCATACTGATCCCTTCCCAAGCCGTCCACATGTTCCTGGAGTCCACAACGCACGCAGCCCAGCACATGGTGCACCTAACAGTACCTTGTTCCTTTTCAGCAGTTGCTACACAATCCTTTTGGAGAGCAGTCAAAAGAGCAAAAGCTACCATCACTGTTGGACAAAAAAAAATCAAGTGCAACAACAAAGCTCTAAAAACTTATTATTTTTTTTTGCTAGAGGAAGTCTTTTTCTTAACCCCATTTTTTTGACTTGCATGTGCCCCTTCGGCCACATTGCAATTTTATTATAGCATTTAAAAAAGTTCTCTACGTATATTTGACAAACACTTGTTGAGTGACCAATGCACTCTTTCATTTTAAACAAACATTTACAATACAATAGGTCTTGCATTTACACAAGTTTGAGCTATTCACATTGAAAATAATGCCTTTTATCTTTGTTTTCGTTTTTAAAACATAAAAGGCTTTGTCATTTACAATGCCAATAGCTTAAACTCACATAAATGCAAGACCTATTGCATTGCAAATGCTTGTTAAATCTGAGCTGCAGATTCAAAGGACAATGGAAAGTATTTCATGACTTTATTAAGCTTCTGAAATGTAGAGCAGTATACAGTTTGAGGAAAAATTGAAAAAGCAATCATAAAAGCAAAGCGTTCCATAAACACCGGCAAAACACTGTTTCAGTTGTTATTTATGGCGCAAAAATGAGTAAACACTGAAAAGCACTGTTTTTTTGAGGTATGGAAATCACTGGAAAACACTGAAAAAAACAACACCAGAATTTACCAAAAATAGAAACTGAAAACAGGAAAGCCTAGTTATGATACATGAGACAATTGAGTAGTCTTATATCAAACAATTAGGGATAGTGGCCGTGCACTGCATTAAGTTCTTCTTAGTATTAAGGCGTGAGTCGTGCTCCTATGGATACTCCCCGCTCGGGAGTATTAAAATATCACAGATTAGTGCTGGCACTGACTAGTGCAAGTGTCTCCTAGGGCACTGACTACTGTGTGCTGAATTTGTCAGCAAAGATATGAGCAATAAAGTTTTCCACCAAATCAATTTTCTTTCTCAAGTCTCTTAAGTATTTTATTCATACTTGTAAAGTTCTTCATTTGTAAATATAATTTTTTTCATCTGAAATTGCATATATTCAGCATGTGTATTTTACATCCAATTTGTTTTTCGAATGAGCAAAAAAATACATTCCAATGCATTTCGGCCTGGGGCCTTCATCAGGGAAATCTGTGGAACAAAGATTGTATCCATCACGATATGTTTCAATACACAACATGGTACTAACATAACAGTTAACTAACATAATGAAATGCATACTTCTCAAGTTACAAAAAGTCCGTAATCATGTTGCTAACTTCGAATTTAGTTAATCATGACCTCAATGTTACCCTTCGTTTACGCGTTTACTGTGTGTCTGATATGTGTCTGAGTGATAACGTGAACAACTTTTAAACTAAACGCATTAGCCGATAATATATCCTGGATGTATTGAGGGTTGCTTCTGTGTGTGGGCTAATCGCGTCAAAAATGAAATGCGGATAAATGCACTTAAACGCCGTAGCGTCTTACCCATGGTGATATGGACTTAATATGGCTAAAGAACTTTAGCCGTATTAAATGTACCTAAGCGAATACTAACTCTCCAACGCGCTTTACCGCTATGCGCGTGCCGCATGCCGAACCCCCAGGCGAGCTTAACTGCTAACGCGTGCAGTCATGTTTGTTTAAAACAGTCCATATCACCATGGGTAAGACGCTACGGCGTTTAAGTGCATTTACCCGCATTTCATTTTTGACGCGATTAGCCCACACACAGAAGCAACCCTCGATACATCCAGGATATATTATCGGCTAATGCGTTTAGTTTAAAAGTTGTTCACGTTATCACTCAGAGCGGTAATTGCAAACACAACAGTGATGGACAGAATGTGGATCAATGTCACACATTCACCCCAGTCAAAAGATCTGGGCCCAAATCCATCGTTTTTCCACTCCACACCACCCTGGGTTAGACAATGGCGATATGCAAATCAGCGCTGACCCTGTGCCCCATGGGAACAGTCCAGTCCGAACTACAAAAGCCATGTCCTTCCCAGAACGGAAACAAGCATCCGAGGACCGGCCCGGTTTCGAGGTAACACCTCTCATCAGCCCGGCTAGCTTGACTCCAGTGGTGTGGAGTGCCTGGGACTCACGTCTGAGCATCCCCAGTACACTTAGAGCGGTAATTGCAAACACAACAGTGATGGACAGAATGTGGATCAATGTCACACATTCACCCCAGTCAAAAGATCTGGGCCCAAATCCATCGTTTTTCCACTCCACACCACCCTGGGTTAGACAATGGCGATATGCAAATCAGCGCTGACCCTGTGCCCCATGGGAACAGTCCAGTCCGAACTACAAAAGCCATGTCCTTCCCAGAACGGAAACAAGCATCCGAGGACCGGCCCGGTTTCGAGGTAACACCTCTCATCAGCCCGGCTAGCTTGACTCCAGTGGTGTGGAGTGCCTGGGACTCACGTCTGAGCATCCCCAGTACACTTAGAGCGGTAATTGCAAACACAACAGTGATGGACAGAATGTGAATCAATGTCACACATTCACCCCAGTCAAAAGATCTGGGCCCAAATCCATCGTTTTTCCACTCCACACCACCCTGGGTTAGACAATGGCGATATGCAAATCAGCGCTGACCCTGTGCCCCATGGGAACAGTCCAGTCCGAACTACAAAAGCCATGTCCTTCCCAGAACGGAAACAAGCATCCGAGGACCGGCCCGGTTTCGAGGTAACACCTCTCATCAGCCCGGCTAGCTTGACTCCAGTGGTGTGGAGTGCCTGGGACTCACGTCTGAGCATCCCCAGTACACTTAGAGCGGTAATTGCAAACACAACAGTGATGGACAGAATGTGGATCAATGTCACACATTCACCCCAGTCAAAAGATCTGGGCCCAAATCCATCGTTTTTCCACTCCACACCACCCTGGGTTAGACAATGGCGATATGCAAATCAGCGCTGACCCTGTGCCCCATGGGAACAGTCCAGTCCGAACTACAAAAGCCATGTCCTTCCCAGAACGGAAACAAGCATCCGAGGACCGGCCCGGTTTCGAGGTAACACCTCTCATCAGCCCGGCTAGCTTGACTCCAGTGGTGTGGAGTGCCTGGGACTCACGTCTGAGCATCCCCAGTACACTTAGAGCGGTAATTGCAAACACAACAGTGATGGACAGAATGTGGATCAATGTCACACATTCACCCCAGTCAAAAGATCTGGGCCCAAATCCATCGTTTTTCCACTCCACACCACCCTGGGTTAGACAATGGCGATATGCAAATCAGCGCTGACCCTGTGCCCCATGGGAACAGTCCAGTCCGAACTACAAAAGCCATGTCCTTCCCAGAACGGAAACAAGCATCCGAGGACCGGCCCGGTTTCGAGGTAACACCTCTCATCAGCCCGGCTAGCTTGACTCCAGTGGTGTGGAGTGCCTGGGACTCACGTCTGAGCATCCCCAGTACACTTAGAGCAGTAATTGCAAACACAACAGTGATGGACAGAATGTGGATCAATGTCACACATTCACCCCAGTCAAAAGATCTGGGCCCAAATCCATCGTTTTTCCACTCCACACCACCCTGGGTTAGACAATGGCGATATGCAAATCAGCGCTGACACTGTGCCCCATGGGAACAGTCCAGTCCGAACTACAAAAGCCATGTCCTTCCCAGAACGGAAACAAGCATCCGAGGACCGGCCCGGTTTCGAGGTAACACCTCTCATCAGCCCGGCTAGCTTGACTCCAGTGGTGTGGAGTGCCTGGGACTCACGTCTGAGCATCCCCAGTACACTTAGAGCGGTAATTGCAAACACAACAGTGATGGACAGAATGTGGATCAATGTCACACATTCACCCCAGTCAAAAGATCTGGGCCCAAATCCATCGTTTTTCCACTCCACACCACCCTGGGTTAGACAATGGCGATATGCAAATCAGCGCTGACCCTGTGCCCCATGGGAACAGTCCAGTCCGAACTACAAAAGCCATGTCCTTCCCAGAACGGAAACAAGCATCCGAGGACCGGCCCGGTTTCGAGGTAACACCTCTCATCAGCCCGGCTAGCTTGACTCCAGTGGTGTGGAGTGCCTGGGACTCACGTCTGAGCATCCCCAGTACACTTAGAGCGGTAATTGCAAACACAACAGTGATGGACAGAATGTGGATCAATGTCACACATTCACCCCAAATGAAGAACTTTACAAGTATGAATAAAATACTTAAGAGACTTGAGAAAGAAAATTGATTTGGTGGAAAACTTTATTGCTCATATCTTTGCTGACAAATTCAGCACACAGTAGTCAGTGCCCTAGGAGACACTTGCACTAGTCAGTGCCAGCGCTAATCTGTGACAATTGAGTAGTCACCACATTGATGTGGTGATGCACACCAACAGACTGATGCCATTCACAAGGCAATGTGGGTAAAGACAGTCCAAAAAGTTAATGTAGTATTGAAGAGTGTGGCCATCATGGCTAGCTCCATGACTGGCATTTGGCAGGTGCTTTGCCACGAGATACTCCCAGGGATTTCTTGATTGTTTTGCGGGGGACTCACCCCTTGTCTGTGGCCGCAGGTGAGGATGGTGAACTGTCATCCTGCAGCCCACCAGACGGAGGTGGAGGTATTGGTTGTGGCTCAGGCCTGTCCCTCAGTCCGCCACTAGCTGGTCCAATTTGTCCCATGCGGGTTTCCATGGACCTCATCAGCAGGAGGACCTGGCATGAATCTTCCTCAGTCCGGACCGTTCTGTTGATGTTGTCCAGGGCTTCGGTCCCAGTGTCTGGTTGTCTTTGTCTGACCCTTGCCCTCACACCTGCCCTGCCGCCACGGACATGTTGCCTCACCACTGAATGCACGCACATCCTCTCCCTGCCCTCCTCAGTAGGTGGTGTGGGGTGGTCATCCTCTGGTGCAGGGAGAGTTTTGCAGGCAGCACTGGTGGTGGTGGTGGTGGTGGTAGTGGTAGTGGTGGAGGATGAACAGGCTGTTACAGCAGTGGGCTGCGGAGAAGTTGGTGTTGCTCCAGATGTGGTGGGGGACAATGGGGTCCTGGGACCTGTTGCACCCTGGCACACCAGATGGGCCTGCTTCGAGCTCTTCATAATCAGAATCCCAGGAATCAACATCCGAGAGTCCATGTTGCGGGGGGAGATTGTCTCTGCAGGCTGCTGTTGTTGTCCTCTGCAGTCAGTTCTTGGTCACCTGTGGGGCAGAGAGAGATGGTCATTGAGGTGCACCGCTCAATCTTGGTGTTAGATGAATCTTATTCACTGTTCATACACAACACAGTTTACAAGTTGTCACATTGTTTGTCTGCACACTACATGCATTGCTTTTCCATGGTGTGACGTGTCAATACATGCCATGCACCACATGCATATTTTGTGATTACAAGGACATGTTGTCATCTAACGCCTAGCACCACAACGATTTAATGTGAAGCATCTTTGTTGATTACTCTGCCTGGCAGACATAACATCTGAGCATGGACTGGCCATTGTTATCTCATGCATGCCTTTGTCATGTCATGTGCAAATCTCAATGTGTACTGCCGACCATGCTTTCTTTGTTCCCATATGGTCCTTGATGCTCTGGTCCCATGACACTTACACATGGCTTTCAGTGCAGTGCATTATTGTGCATAGAGTTTCTTCAACATGTGAATTGGTGAGTCACACTTTGGTTGCTGTGACAGTTACATTCACTTAGCTGGTTGCACACTGTAATTAGCAATAGGATCTGTGTGAATTTTGGTCTGTTGAGAGGGCTGGTGTTGTCATATGGCACCATGCTTTTTGAGAGGAATGGCTGGGTGCATGCACTGTCTACTTACCTGTTATGTTTCAACATTTGGGTGGAATTTGTGACACACCTCTCTGTGTGTGTGGTGGAGGGCTCCATCCTGCTCAGGGGTGGGACAAAAGAACATAAGATGGCTACCTACCTGTTAGGTGAAGGTGTACAATGCAATGGCTGCCACATGCTTCTGGGTGGTGGGGGGTGCTTGTAGTGATTGGCATATCCCTTTAAGTATATTTGTAGAATTATATGGATGTAATAAGAATGTTGAGTAGTTATTATAATCTAAGAATGTTATGATTCACTTTGCGGGCAGTTCCCCACTGAGCTGCATGCATTTATGTACCGAGCTTACAGAATAAATCTGAAGATTACTTTCTACTCATAAGTGTGTGTATTGCACTTATTCATCATTTTGGCGATATCACTACAATTTTTGGCGACAGGCTGGGCACAGGATAGGGAGTCGAAAACATCCCTACAGCTGTCAAGGATATCTTGGAGCGCTTTTGAATGGAGTAGTGCAGATTTCACAATGAATGATTTGGTGCTTGAAGCAGACCCGTGAATGACCTGAAGTTTCCTGTTTGGATGCGAGGTGAGCCACGGGAGGAAGCAGCCTAGCGGACCAATGAGAATTTTGGACACTTTGTTCGGAAAGCAATCCTAGCTTATTTAGGTTTGAGCCCTTCAAGGTGAGCCACAGCTTCTTCTATTTTTTTTGTTTTGTTGTGTGTTTTGGACAGTAACAGGGAGCCGGCGCTTATCACATGTGTAACCGGCACTCAACTGTCTCACCTTTTTAATTCACGCACTCTCCGCGCTCCGCTCTTCACGCCCCATTTGTTCCGAACCCACAACCTATGTTCCAAGATTGTGAACGCATGTGATGTCAGTGAAGCGCTGAAGCTGACGAGGTCACGTTTGGGCAATAGAAGCTTCAAGTTCACGTGTTTAATTATTTTCCAAGGCTGTTTTTTATCGGAGTCAACGTGAACTGTATTCCTCAAAGCTTTTTACCGGTCTCAAACAACGAGGGCACATCATTATAGTAACACAGTGATCCACGGTATTTGCCTGACTTTATTTTTTTTTCCTGGTACATTTATAAGTGCTTTTAGCTCTATTTTTTTACCTCGAGGTTTGGCCTGAACTTTAAACTGCTACCAGTTGTATTTGAACTTCGACGACTCGTGTTTATAGTCCTTCATTCTAAACTGCAATTTTCAGGGTGCTTTATTAATATTTCGTTGGCAACTTAATTCTGTTTGCTGTACTGAAATTTATATTATTCCAGTCATGCCTACTGATACTACAGATGCAGTTCCATCAAGATCAAACACTGCAGGAGACGTCAATTTGTCAAATTTGCATATTAACTATCCCAAAGAATTTTTGCCTACTCCTGGCAAACCTATTGTAGCATGGTTGGATTGGAAAGAATATTTTCTCAATTATGCAAATCTCGAATATGTCAATGGAAGTTTCTCACCTGAAAGGAAAAAGAGAATGTTATTGTACTCTTTAGGTCTGGAATATTTACTCATATTTAATGAGTTACATAGACATGAAAGATCAGAAGGAGATTTAGATGTATTTAAATTAGCTATTTTGGATCTTGATGACCATTTCACTCCTTCTGTCTGTATTGCAATAACTAGGCATTCTTTTCTTCCGCAGGAAGCAGGAGAAACACGAGTCAATAGAGGATTATGTCTCCTCTTTGAAGAAATTAGCAAGTAAATGTAGATTTGCACAACTGCACGACAAGTTCATACGTGACCAGGTGGTTATGTACACTAAGAACAAGAGTTTACAAGAGAAGTTGTGGGTAGGAGGTGAAAGTTGTTTGAAAGATATCATTACAATGGTTAAAAAAGCAGAACTGTCTGAACGTTGTGCAAAAGCTACTCTTTCACAAGAAAAAAAAAGTTCGGAACAAATTGTGGGGAAAGTTGTTGAGAAAAAGTCAGTGTATAAGAACTACAAGGGTGCAAAATTTGATAAAAAGAAATCAGATTACACTGACAAACGAAAAGCGGATGTCACAGAGCAAAAGAAATTTAGTAATCTGATCTGTTTTAGATGTGGTAGTTACTCACATTCTGCGGCTTATGAGAGATGTCCTGCTAAATCTGCAAAATGTCTAGAATGCGGTTTAATTGGACATTTCTCTAGGGTATGCAGACGCAGGCCTAAGAAAAGGTCTAAAGGCAAAGTTGCTTGTTTACAAGAAGAGGAGGAAAGAAGTTCCTCAGATTCCAGTGACAATGAAGTACGAGTTAATTGTGTTCAAAAGAAGAAAGTGGTACTAAATATCACTGGTGATTCTTCTTCCAAACTTCTGTGTCACATATCCCTAGGAGTTATTACAGTCCAGTTGGTAGCAGATTCGGGATCTCCTTTTACTATCATTTCACAAGATGTATGGAAAAATCATTTTGTAAAGAATATTGAGGAGTGGTTAGAACCTAATGATGTGACCGCCGAAAGTTTCACAGGATAAAAAATTGACATGTCAGGTTTCAGAACATTAATTTTTCGTTTTAAGGAGAGTCAATCTGTAGGAAAATTGTATATAGCTAAGGAAGGACCATCTGTGTTGGGGTGGAAAGACCAGAAGTTGTTAGACATCATTCTCAACCTTAACAGTAAGGAGCAGGTGTTGGTGTCATGCGAGGCAGAAGACACCAAGAAATGGGTGACACAAGAGTGTTTACGAGCGGAACGGGAAAATTAAAGGGTTTTACTCATAAAATTTGTTTAAAAGAGGGAGCAATTCCTAAAATCCATAAAGCAAGAAATATTCTCTTTTTAGTTAGGGAAGAAGTAAAAGGGGAGTTGGAGAAAATGTTAGCTAATAATGTAATTGAACCTGTAGAAGCAGCAGAGTGGGTTTCTCCATTGGTTGTAGCCTGTAAGTCCAATGGACTTAAGATATCAGAACAGCAATATATTGGTTGACCAGTTTCCACTTCCCAGGATTGATGAGATGCTATCCCTGACATGCAATGCTAGGTATTTTTCTACTCTGGATCTTTCTGCTGCGTAACACCAAGTGGTGTTAGACAAAGAAAGCAGACAGTTCACTACTTTCTGCACACCATTTGGGTGTTATAGATTTAAACATATGCTTTTTGGATTGGCATCAGCCGCTGCAGTATTTCAGCGGTTGATGTCAAAACTATTTGGTCACGTTAGAGAAGTTGTATTCTTCCAGGATGATATTTTAATTATGGGGAAGGATAAGGCTCACCATGATAGCATTCTGAGAGAGCTTGTCTCCATTCTCAGAAATAATGGTTTGATTGCAGAAAGTAGCAAATGCAAGTTTCAAGGGCGTCGGCAAGAATTGCTAGGATGTCTATGAGACTTCAAGATTTTGTTTATGATGTGCAATATGTCCCTGGAGTAAAGAATGTAACTGCTGACTTTCTTAGTCGATTACCTTTACCTTTGAAGGAAGTTAATCCTGATCCCTGGTCCGAATATTGTGTTGCTGCAGTGTTTAGCAACACTGTTGGACTACGTAAGAATGATTAGGAAGAAGAATATTTGAAGGATGAAGTTCTGTTGACTATAAAAATAAGGTTATTAATGGATGGTCCAACGAGGACAAGCTTGATGATAAGTTGAGAGCATTTTGGGAGGTTCGTGATGAATTAAGTCTTGATGGTGATTTTGATTGTAGAGGAGGGAAAATTGAACCTCCTTCAGGTATGCAAAGTAAAATTGGTGGCATGTGGGACATCCGGGAGTGTCTCGCATTAAGAGGAAAATTAAAGCTTTATATTAGTGGCCAAGAATAGATTTGGACATAGAAAGGTATGTTCGTGCATGTGTCAGTTGTGAAAGTTCAGACAAAACTCATAAAACACTTACTCCTCACATGTCATCTCTCAGTTGTCCAAATTTACCATGGGAAATTGTTGCTTTATATATTATGGGACCTTTAATTTGGCAAGATGGTGTTACTAAGTACATTTTGGTTCTTGTTGATCTGTTTTCTAGGTAGCTGGAGATCGAAGTGGTCATTAAGGTTGATACTGACTGTGTAATCAGTTTCTTCGAGAAATATTTTTTAAGAGAGGGTTTTCCAGCTTCCATTTTGATCGACAATGGAGTTCAGTTCAAATCAGACTTGATGAAAAAATGTATGAACAATATTGGCATTGAACAGAAATTCACTGCGTTGTAGCATCCCAGGGGAAATTCAGTTGTTGAAAGAGCGAACAGAGTTTTAAAGGGTGTGTTACAGTTAGCAAAAAAAGGTAACAAAAACTGGGATGATGAACTTAACAAATTGATCTGGTCATACAGGATTACTGTCCATGACACGATTGGAGAGAGTCCCTTTGGATTGATGCGGGGAAGGTTTCCCCATTGCAAAATTAACCCTGGATGGTTATGTAGGAGTAGAACATATGAATGGGATTCTGAACAAGTAAAGGAATCCATTTTAAATTCTGAGTGTAAGAACAAGCTTTATTTTGATGCCAAACATGGTACCAAGGAAGTGTGTATTAAGGTTGGACAAATGGTGAGAGTGAAATCTGGAAGGAAAACGGGTAAAGTTCAGTCTAAGTTTTCGGATCCTAGGACAGTTACTAGGGTTATGAGGAATACTGTTGAACTTTATGATGGTACTGTACATCATATGAGTCGTATTGCCATTATGGGTGATTTAATGGTCAAGAGTAAAGATGATTTGCAAAGGAAAAAAGATTATTGGTGGTGTGGTGTTTTTCCTTCTCTTGAAAAGGAGAATGAGTTGAATATGGAATCTAATCCTCAAAACCCCCCAAATCCTTAGTTGTCAGTTTTCCCACAGGCCGCACAAGGTTCAGAGGTTGGAGTGAGTGTTGAAGATTCTCAAGAGAAAGATAGTGGTGGAAGTCAGCTGGGGTATGATTTTGAAGAGATTTAATCTCTTAATCATGATACTATGGGAGAATCTTTTATGCGTGGGGAATCAGAGGTGCACAGTGGAGTTGTGAATAAAAACAACATCTTGGTGAACAAGTCCAGCAAATCTGGAAGACCTATTGTTACTCCAACAAAAATGTCATGACTTTGTTCGTTTTTGAAGATTTTGTTTGTTTATTTATTTATTGTTTTTGTTTTTGTTTTATTAAGAAGGGAGATGTGTAGTGATTGGCATATCCCTTTAAGTATCATTGTTGAATTATATGGCTGTAGTAAGAATGTTGAATAGTTGTTATAATCTAAGAATGTTATGATTCACTTTGCGGGCAGTTCCCCACTGAGCTGCATGCATTTATGTACCGAGCTTACAGAATAAATCTGAAGATTACTTTCTACTCCTTAGTGTGTGTATTGCACTTATTCATCATTTCGGCGATATCACTACAGTGCTCCATCCTGCTCAGGGGTGGGACAAGGGGAACTGCTGGGAGTTGTGGTGCAGGCCTTACACACACACCTTCCCGTTAAGATGGCTACCTACCTGTTAGGTGAGGGTGAACCACACAATGGCTGACACATGCATCTGGGTGGGAGGGAGTGCACCATCTTGCTGAGCTTGGGAACACGGATGCATGGTGGGAGTAGTAGTGCAGGCCTACCACCCACAGACAGAACATCATTGGTGAATGGCTACCTACCTGTTAGTTTGTTTGTAATGATACAATCATTGCCACATGTTTTGGGAGGGGAGTGCTCCATCCTGCTCAGAGGTGGGACAGGGGTGCCGGGTCGGAGTAGTAGTGCAGGCCTCCCACCCACAGACAGATCAACCTTAGTAAATGGCTGCCTACCTGTTGGTTTGTTTGTAGTAATCCAATGGCTGCCACATGCTTCTCAGTGGGGGGGGGTGCTACATCCAGGTCAGGGGTGAGATAGGGGGCCTGGTGTGAGTTGTAGTGCAGGACACCCACCCCCAAACAGCCCTCCCTAGGAAGATGGCCACCTACCTGTTAGTTTTTTGTATTGCTACAGTGGGTGCCTACTGAGTCTGGGTGGGTGTGGAGTGCTACATCCTGGTCAGGGGCGGGACAGGGGGCCTGGTGTGAGTAGCAGTGCAGGTCTCCCACCCCCAAACAGCCCTCCCTAGGAAGATGGTCACCTACCTGTTAGTTTGTTTGTAGTGATACAATGGCTGCCAACTGATTCTGGGTGGGTGTGGTTGCTACATCCTGGTCATGGGTGGGACAGGGTGCCTTGTGTGTGTTGTGATGCAGGCCTCCCACCCCCAAACAGCCCTCTCTGGGAAGATGGCTAACTACATGTTAGTTTGTTTGCATTGATGCAATGGCTGCCAACTGCTTCTGGGTGAGTGTGGAGTGCTACATCCTGGTCAGGGTGGGACAGGGGGCCTGGTGTGAGTTGTAGTGTAGGCCTGCCGCCCCCAAACAGCCCTCCCAGGGAAGATGGCTACCTTCCTGTTAGTTTGTTATTAGTGATACACTGGCTGCCACCTGATTCTGGGTGGGTATGGAGTGCTACATCCTGGTCAGGGGTGGGACAAGGGGCCTGGTGTGAGTTGTAGTGCTGGCCTTCCACCCCCAAACAACCTTACCTGGAAAGAAGGCTACCTACCTGTTAGTTTATTTGTAGTGAGACAATGGCTGCCACATGCTTCTGGGTGGGGGAGAATGCTACATACTGGTTGTCAGGGGTGGGACAGGGGGCCTGGTGGGCGTTGTAGTGCTGGTTGCCTGGACACATACAACCCTGTAAAGGTTGTCTAGCTTTGGGTTGATTCAGATGGAGTGAATGTTACATTAGTGAGACCTGTGTTGGGTATTGTGATGCATATGAATGGAATTGGGCCTAGGAGGAGTAGCTTTGTAGTTGTGCAACACAGTACATATCAGTGTTATGGTATACATTTGTGCGTACTTACCAGTCTGCACTCCCCCAGCTATTCCTGTGAGACTCTCTGGATACAGAATGTCAAGCACCTTCTCCTCCCATGCAGTGAATATTTTTGGTGGAATGGGACACGACTGCCAGTCCTCTGAGCCAGCTCACGGTTCTTGTTCCTCTTCTTCTTCACAACACTCTTCAAGTCATGCCACCGCTTCATGATTTCATTTCTATTGCGCAGGATGGTCCCTCCTGCATTGTCCTTGTCAACTATCCTTACCCACATTTGGGTTCTGGTGGCTACTGGTGCCTGTTGGACCAGGTTACCAAACAATTGTGGTTCTACTCTGATTATCTCATCTACCATAACCTTCAACTCACTCTCTGTGAATTTGGGCATTTTCTGTGGTGCCATGGTGTGTGATGTGCAAACGGGTTAGAGGTGCAGGTGTGGAAGTGGTGGTGATGTGTGTGGTGTGTGTGTTGTGATGATGTGATGATTTGCCTCTCCTTTCAGCTGTGGTGTTTGGCCCTTCACTTCTGGAGTATTGCAAAGTATTGTGGTCAGGGAAGGGGCTGGTTTTATACTCAGCTATGTGGGTGTGTCAAAATGGGGTATTGCTGTCACCTATGTTGTGTGGGTTGTCCTGGGATTTGTATTTTTGAAGTTGCCATGGGGTGTGTAATCGGGGTATGTTTTTGGGGACAGGGCTGCTTTGCTGTGTGCACTTGGTGGCCTTGTTGTGATTTTTTTTCCGACCGCCATATTTGTCACAGAGCGTCCTCAGCGGTGGCTTTGCTACAGCCCTTTCACCAGCTCTCCCATTCATCACTGCTTGCGACCGCGGCAGTCGGAAACAACAGACCCTCCCGCTGTCACATTGGGGGAATCCTAATTTCACGGGCAGTTACTCTGCAGGCCTGGAGTCGATTTGGTGTGTTTCCGCAGCAAATCCGACCGCTGCGGATGTTTTTTCACCAGCTCCGCCCTCTACGGCCAGACTTTTGTTGCCTCTTTCCGCCGCAGTTGGATTTTTGGGCAGTGAATCCTGATCGGACCGCTGGTTTTTTCATGGTACCGGCTGACGGCTGATTTCCGCTACCATGGCGGTCGGGGTGGTTTTCCGACGGCGATCCGAATAGACCCCTATGTTTTTTTCATCTTCTCCCCCTGGACCTCACATGTTTACTAAGGAGTAATAAACTAGGCCTGGGTGGAATTTTGATTATGCCAGCATAATCTTGGTAATTTCTTTGAAGCGAAGCACACACACACGCAAACACACACACACATCCAACTGGTGAGTATTATAGATAAAGATCAGCTCAGTCCCCCAGCAGAAGAAAGGATGTTGCATTAACCAGGTTCGCGTAATTCATATGACCAACATCCTGTGATTCTCAGCAAAATCACTTATTCTGTCCACAACTGAATTGAATGTAAAATGCTCCACTACCTTTGTGTCAAGTTCACGCTGTATAAAACAGCAAACAAACTGAACGCTAGCCTATCAGTAAAGATATTATGTCAAATTGACTATGCATGCGTTCCTCACCTCTAAGCTGACAGAAGGGGTAGTCACTTCATAACCTTCAAAGAGTATTTTCTCGCAGCCAGAGAATCTGAGGACATGCATGCTGCTTTGGGCACAGTGCTGCGCATGGAGGGAAAACTCATTGTGCACGCCCACTCATGCACGCAGATTAGAGGGAACTATGGCTGTGACACAATGACTTCAGGACACTTCTGAACTAAGGATATTCTGCTGGAAGAAAAGCTGGATGCTGCAGGAGAGACTGCCACTCTGCCTGTTGCTTTGTTGGGCTGGCCTGCTGCTTACTGCTTCTGTCCTAAAAGAGAAAGGACTGGACTTTGCTCTCTGAATCCTACTTCCAAGTTTATCCAAAGGCTTTTGGGTGCTTGCCTCCTGTTAAGAAGTCTCAGTGCCAACAAAGACTACAACTACTACCTTCGAACAGCAACTGGGCTTCTCTGCTGGGAGTCCTAATTGCCAAGTGGTGCCAACTCCAGTTTCTGGGCCCTTGGAATCATGTGGCTGGTACTGCAGCACAAGAAAAGCAACATTCATCTCCTTCAGCGGTGCCACTGCCTTTACTACAGCCGAGGGCACCGTTTGTAAAGAGAACGATGCTCTTCCCCAACTTGTACCTCAATCCTGACCTCTCTGTCAACAGCACTTCACACCAACTCCATAACACAGCCAGTACTTAAGCTGTGGGCACAGCTCGTGAGGAGCACAGTGCACCACCCCAAATTACAATGCAACCCTGATACCTTGATGGCACCAGCACCTCAACTGCATCATAGCGGGGTCGATAACCAACACTTGTTGCCTCCTGAACTCATTGATACCACACTGTTGTAAGGTCATTGAAGCTACTTCACCTCCCCTGCACAGTAAGGCACCAATGCCTCACATCCCCTGTGTAGCAGTAACAAACTGATGCACCAAAGCCACCTGGCACTGCATCACCTCCCCGATGCTGTGTAATATCTTTGTTTTCATCACTTTAAAGGTACGTTTGAGTCCTTGCCCGGCCCTTGCACCTCACAGTGAGTGCCGTACTTTTGGATTAGGTACTGTCACGACATCAAGAGAACCCCGGTTGGAGCTATTGTTTTCTAAGAGCTATATTTTTACAGTAATCTTTCTAAAAGTAATATTTTGATTTGTGTATGTTGGATTTTTGTTGTTTTGGCCTTGTTTTATTCATATACATATTGGCTATGTTTCTAAACTGGTGTGGTGTCCTTTTGTAGTGTTTTTACTGTGTTACTGTGTGTGGATGTACAAATGCTTTACACATTGCCTCTGAGATAAGCGTGACTGCTCGTACCGAGCTACCCAGTGGGTGAGCAGGGGTTATCTTAGCTGTGTGGTTCCCTCATCCTGACTAGAGTGAGGGCTCCATTTCTAACATACAGGTTATTTATAAGTAGGCTTTGCTGTTTTCATTTTCTGTTTTTGATAAATTCTGGTGGGGGATTTTCAGTGTTTTCCAGTGATTTCAATGCCTTGAAAAAACTGTGGTTATACATTTTCGTGCTATTAAAAACAACAGAAACAGTGTGTTTCCAGTATTTATGGACTGCTTTGCTTTTATTATTGCTTATTTTCTGCCCTAATAGTGCATGGTATATAGACAGTGTGTGTACAGTGTATATGAGGTCCAAATATTTTTTTACAAATAAAACATATTGTAGTGCACAATAAAGTACTTCTTCAATGAATCTTTGGTTATGCGTGCTTGCTGTTTCCTTTCCATGTACACTTTTATCTGTGAAAAGGCCCTCTCAACATTGGCACTTGAGACATGCAACGCCAGAATAGCCATTACACAATTTGCTAACTCTGGCCACTGACATAGTTTTCCATGCCAATACTGGTGCACCTGAAGATTGCAAATCTCTGGGACAGGTTATGCAAAATAATCATTGAACAGGGCACACTAATTGCCTCAGAGCTATTAAAGCAGTGCTTTTCAAAGTCCGGAGAACATTTCCCTTTACAGATGGGATCTAGAACCTGTGCAGAGTACCACAGTAAAGCTTCATTGACTTCAAAAGCCCTGGTTGGTGAAGGGACGTTTCTATGCATCATAGCAAGCCATTTCGCAAGTTGGTAAAATAACATTTCCTGAATTGCTCCTCAACATTTCTTTGCTTACCAAGTCGCAAGCCTTCTAACATCTAACATGTTGCAGGGCCAAAGTCACAAAAATTATCGCCCAGCCTACTCTCAAGGAGATGTTTCACATCTACACCAGTTACACTGAACACTTGGTAGACAAGGGTGTTTTCAGACTCTAGTTTTTAGACTATATTCAACACAACAGTCATGTTTTCATGTAAGAATCTAAGAATGCAGTAGGGTGTACTTTTTTTACATCACTATCAATAGGCGATCAAAGATCATGTGGCATCATCACTAACCAAAATTCTGCAGACTGTCGCCACATGGATAGTATAGCATTCACTGTCTCTAGGACTGAGAACCGCTGGCTAAATGGTCACGTTGGGATGACTTTTTCTTTGATGTCAAACAATGCACAAAATAAGAAATATTTGTGTTTTAGTTCCTGCGCATAACGAAACAGTGCACCAGAATCAACAACAAAGTCAACAGCATTCTTTATTGACTCTGAAGTTTGCATAGATGCTTTCAGCATACCATCTAGTAAGTGGCAAGGATCTCTTATAAGGAAGCACTTCAGGTCAGGTATCGATTTTGACAGGTCATCACCCAACTTTTCGATATACGTAACTGAATCACTGCAAATACAAACAATATCACTCCAATCTTTGTTGTACTTGGTATGGCCTTTTTGCAACAGCATTCCAAGTGACACCGCATTCTATGTTTACCGAAAGTCTGGTGTCCTATTTTCACCGCTATCCCAGATGGGTTATGTGGGAACTGGGGTCACCAGCTCCCCGAGGGTAGCATGGTACGAGCGGGTAGGCATCCGAAAGCTTACGTGTAAAGCGACCACACAGCACACGCATCCACTGAGACAGAAAACTGGGCACGCAATGAGTGACACCACTCCAGTTAGTTTGTATAAAAATTAGATAACTTTTATATAGAGCACAGTCAGGGCAATCAAAAATCACAGTATCAATATCTCATTAGTTTTCCTTCAGAATACATAGGTTTCAACACTTTGTAATAAATACTTAGAGGAATAAATATTAAATATTGGATAATATTATATAATAGATAAACACAGGCCTGACCTCAGCCTTGCTCCTTGTCAGCACCTGTAAGGAATACATCACAAAGGCAACCAAATGACATTGCATCATATTAGTTCTGTAGGCATATTACCCACTTCTCACCAAGCAAGGGTGAGCGTTTCACAGCAGTAAACATGAAAATAAATAACTGTAGGCTTCCAATAAATGTGGCACTAGATGGGAGAATATATTTCATTAAGAATAAACATCCCCTTGTGCAGGATTAACTATCTCCTTAATCAGGAATAACCACATTAGGAATCACTTCCAGTAGGAATAAGCATTTCCTAGATTAGGGCTACACATTTCCTTAGTTATAATACATTTCAGTAGACCAGAAAGAATATTCTCCTTAAGCAGATGAAGAACTTCCTATGAAGCCAACGTAAAACATGTAATTCAGAATCAGACCAGCTTTATGGAAAATAGTAACAGATCCCTATGTAGGGCTAACATTTCAACAGATAAGAATGAGCATCCTGGGCTTGGCTTACGCCTTTAAAACCTTTCCTTATGCAAATAGAAACATCTCCTTTTGCAGGAGCACGAATATCCCATTAGGCCAGAATAAAACATTCCACTGGGAATCAAGCAGGGGTGATAAAATTCCCTTACTCAGGAGCCAACAGGGCATTAAGCTGACTGATTCAGCAGAGGCGGTCATTCCCTTGACCACATTAACCATTTACCCCAGGGGATATCCGTGGGCTTTCATAAACAGGTCAGTAACTTGAATAAACATTTCCATTTTAGTTGTTAAACAAACATTCTATCAGGTAAATACCCCATAAACAGGCACAACATTTCATGTAGAACCATTCATATTCTCAATAGCAATAACTTATTTCAATTAAGGTTAACAACGTTACATTACCCAGCATTAAACATTTCCTGGAGTTGTACTTAGGGAACATTGCACTTGGCATATAACCCTTCCCTATGGGCGTTCATTAGTCACAACCTTAGGCTGGGGTAACACCTTCTGTGAAGCAGGAGTAGGTCAGTTCTGCAATCAGGCATAGGCATTTAATTTCCTCCTATTTAACTTCGCATTGCGTCAGACCTTTGCATATCAATAAAGCAGGGTAGAGCATTTCATTTTACACTGGCAGGCAATGCATCAACATTTCTCTAAGGAAGAATAGCCATATCAGAAGGCATTACATTTAAAAAGGCAATCACAGGCCCCTAGCCAGGGGTTAACTCTCCTAACTCCAGTCACGGGGCCTAACTGATATCCTGGCCCATTTCAGAGGCCTTCTTTGACTAATTAGGGCCAACGGGGCCCAATAACAGAGTTCCCCAGGAGGGGGGGGGGCGTCTCAGACCCTCCAATCCCCCACTCTGGGAGTTACCTTAATCTTCGGCTCCTCGAGGAGCTCTTGCGCCAATTCTGGTGAGGTGGAGGGCCCTCGCTCTTCCCAGGGCCCTCCAAAGTATTTCCGGCAACCGCAGGGGTTAACCAGGGTTCTTCGGCTCCATGGGGAGCCCTTGCGGAGGTTTCAGCTGGCCTCGGGGGGAATGGGGACCCGTACAGGGAAGCCCGCTCGCTCCTCCTGAGGCTGGTGGGGGCTCTTGCACTCTCGCTACGCCCTCCGGCGAGGACAGGCTGTTCCCGGGCCTTTCGTAGTGCTCACTGCCCGGGAACCAATCAGGATTCGGCTCATGAGGGGCCCGGCCACAGCGGCCAATAGCGGAGCGGCTCCCGGGGGTGTGACAGTGGCAGCCAATGGCTGCACGGCTTCAGGCGGGAGCACGGCCTATGACGTGCCGTGCGCCCCCGTCACGTGAAGCGAGTGCTTGCTTCCAAGGCCTAGCCAGGCCTGACTGAAATACGCGGCGGCCTTCTTCAAGCTCCAGGGCCGCCGCGGGATCTCTTCACCCTCAGGCTGGGCCACGATGGTGATTCCGGCCTTCTCAGCACAGTGGCGGCCCTCTCCTGGCACCGAGGGCCGCCGGGGGTAGCCAACGGCGCTCCGGATCCAGCGCTTCCCAAGCAGTCTCCCCTGAGGTGAATGGGGTTTGACGTAGCACTCCGTGGGGGACACACAGTGCTCCCGCGGCACAGCGCCAGTAGCGGGGGCAAGCCCGGACAGTCCGACGCTCGGGGCAAATAGGTGGTAGGCAGGCTGGCACGGAAGATTTACGGCCCTCCCAGGTTCAGGGGTCACGGAGCATAGCGCTTCTCAGGGGCAAATATTAGAGCAGCGCCCGGCAATTCCAGCGCTGGGTCAGTTTCAGCAATAGCGCTTCTCAGGCCATAAAAGTCTCCAGCACCTCAGCGCTTCGAAAGGGGGCACAGTAGGGGAGAGCTGGGTAGGCAGGGCCGGCACTCTTCAGGTAGATTATTTCAATCAGAGCAGATCAGACAGTGTAGGCAGTGCCAGCAGGACAGGTAGTTCAGGGTGCTAGCGCTAGAGAATAAGAGCGCTTAGCCAGCAGTCAGTTTATTTAAGGTGGAATCAGATCAACAGGTTCCGCAGGACAGATCACACAACAGTGGCAAACCAGCAAAAGGGATCCCAGGTGGCGTCAGGGAGCGCGGGGAGCGACACAGCGCCAATACCTGGTTGATTTCTCAATAGTCCTGTGGTGATTTGGTTTCTTCTCGGCGCTTTATGTTTCTTGCGCCCTTGTAAATAGCAGTCTCTGGGTTCCTTGAAGGCGGGGGTGTTGGAGTTGATGGCTGATATCAAATCTCCTCAGCCAGTTCCCTTCAGGTGGACTCTGGGATCCCCTCCCGCCGGGCTAGATCAGGGGGTGAGTTCAGGATTCCTCAATACTTGGAAGGCAACACCTAAGCCCTGTCACTCCCAGTATCATAGGACCCTGACTAGGCCCCACTGCCTAAAACTCCTGCATAGGTTCTTCCCCAGGTCTGTGCTACCTCAATCTGACAGGAAAGTTTCCCTCCCTTTCCTTATATAGTGTCATTTGACAGTTGGCAGTGGCAGTTGGAGTCACCTCACCTGTTCCAGAAGGTTCCAGGAGGTTCTAGGAGGTTCCACCATTCTGGCTCAGGGCAGGCTGGCAGGCTAGTATTGATACATTGTTTGGAGGGTTCCAACCAGCTCCAGACCACTAGAATGCGCCTGAAAAGATCACGCTGCAGTAGCAGGGGTCAGGGGCAGCCATGTTAGGGGAAGAGGGCTCCTGCACCTTAACATTAATTTAACATTACGCAGGGCATTTCCACTACACAAGGCCTATACCCTTTTATTACAATGGGGGACATCCTAAATTAAGGGAATAAAAAGCGAAAGATTTCTGGGAAAAGGGCCAAGTCCTAAACGTCTCCCCCCAGGCAAAAGCCAGGGTAGACCGATCATCACCTTGACGGGCTTCCCTGCTTGGGGCGGAAAAAGGTGGACGCAGGCCCGTAACTTCAATGGCATCCGCCAGCTCTTTACTAATCAAACCACCCCACTGGTGTTCCCTAGTGGGATGCGGCCAGGACTGACCTCTAGGCAATCCAGAAGCCTCTGGCCCTTGCTTTCTCTCAGAGTGGGGGGCAGTAGCCCCAGACCCGTGGTACCTTTGGACCACTCTCCTTCTCAACCTAGAGTCTAAACCCTTAGGTTGAACTGGTGACAGGGGTGAGTCCTCCCTCTCCCTGCACCCCCTCTCAGAGTTCTGCACCCTCCCAACTGGAGTGGTACCCCTGAGAGTCACCACTGGGGGGACTCTGATTACAGAGGTCCCTCCCGCCAAGTCAGGCAACCCCTGAACCTGTATCAAAAGAAAGGGAGATCTCCTAATTAATCCAATCAGGGACAAGGAGGAATAATTTACAGAAACTTCAAAAAGTCCCAGTATTCAGTTTTTGAGAAAACTTCTTGTATACGCCCCTCATAACTCAAGAAAACTAGCATAAATTCAAAAAAGCAGTTTTGTAAAAAATGGAACAATTTATTACACATAATTCAATTGAATATTTAATAACAGTAATACAGTGCCATTAAAATTTTTAAAAATGTGTCCATACACATGAAGAGCAATTAAAATTACAAGGTTCAAAAGTTGTCGACGCAGCGTTTCGGTTTTTACGATAGCACCTTCATCAGGACAGGTTCTATTTTTAAAAAAAACATACAGTTAGAGAACAAGCATTAGTCTTTCAAAAAACTTTCTTTTATATATTCTAGGGCACAGAGATATACTAACATCTTTTAGGTTGTTTCACATAATATTTATTTACACATCTATAAAATCCTGTTTTAGTTGTTGAGTTATGTGAGGTTATACTTTCAGGCTCGAGTGAGAGTGACCTATGTCACTCTAAGGTAGCATGTAAATATAATTATGCATACCTACGATAATTCATTCAGCCTCTCGTCTAACTTTGAGGGTTTTGTAAGATACGTGATGCCTCGAAGGATAAGGGCTCTGTTCTGTAAAGTGTGCCACAGTTTTCTTGCTGGGGGGGAAGATATAAATTGACACAACACATCTATTAATTAGATGGCCGAATTTTTCAATTGTGGCTTTTTGCTTCACTTTGAGGGGCCTCATTTTTTTTTAAAAATATGCCCATTAGTTCGATATTACCTTCGGGTGTGTCTGTGGTAAGGATCATTCAGCTCGCTCACTGCTCATTATCCTTCAAGTCTTCTGTATTATAAGATCTTACTAACCTATTATCTTGTGTGTTTGTTCATAAAGTGCTAGTCTTACACAGTCAAGACTTCGCAGAGGTCTGAAACATTAAATTAAAAATCCAATTTATTATGTGTTTGTGATATTATTACCCCTCTATGGTCTATTGGATGCAAAGGAACTGGTACTTACCCTGAAAACAGGGATGTTGAGCCCTCTAGGTAGCGTGACTGGATTCCTTTTAATTCTACCAGTGCTATCCTTTGAGATGCGGTCTTTTGTTCAATTGACCTGCATTTGATTAAAATATACATCTCTTAACCATATGTATAACTCTGAGATTTAAATGTCAGTGGCTCAATTAACATTATGGATTATTGCCGCGTATCCTTGGTACTATGTTACACGGTGCATTATTATGTTATACATTTTTGTGTGAATCATCATTTTTTCAATGTCTCCCTCTTTTTATTTTGAAATTCAAAATTAGCATAGTTAAGCGATTTAATAACTAAAAAGTAGGGAGTAACCCATCATAAAAACCGTTAATAAGCTAGTGCTTTATTGCAAACTGCAAGTTTGACAATATTATTAGCAACACCCCGTCTCTTTCACCCATTATTTTACGGGCATTAATTACGATTTAATTCAAGAGCTTTATTCATTTGGCTACGTAACAACAGTCACGGGTTAAGTAACGAGCATATTAACGTTTGCTCTGCGTTATTAACTAAACACTATTAATTTTAGAAGACGTCTGCAGATCTAGATAGAACCACGGACGCCATTTGTACAATCTGACATCCGTTCTCACTTCACGTCTCCTGGTAACTGCGAATCAGTGGAAATAAGCCCCCAGTTTCGTTTTGGGCTTTTTAAGCAAATTAACGCGGCATTGTTTGGGCGTATTCTCGCGAGAGTCCGCCATCTCATTGACATCATAGAGATGCGCCGCTTACCCAGAGGACTACAGAAGTAGTTTTGATCACAATAAGCTTCTGGGTGTAAAATGTGAAAAACTACCAAAAGCTTTATTTAAACGGAAAGTTCGGACAGTCATTAATGCTTAGGCGTATTCTGTATACCATCCCCTCTCTATTTAGGGACAACACACGCTATACGTATCAACACTGTTAGTGTCTCACGTTATAGTGATTTCGGCAATGTAGATTCGTAGAGTACATTTTGAGGTGTGAACAACTATTCTACATATATTCCTACTATTAGGTCAGGTGATAGCAGCATAACTGAATCCCTGATTGTTTGTGTCATTAAGCGTATGTATAGGGATTATTTAACCAAAGGTTTGCTTGTCCATTACCATATGTAGTTAATTTCAAATGTTGTAATAACCATACCTGTCCTAGTGTATGTTTAAAGCTTATCCTATGGGGAATATATCTAATAAAGTTGATAATATACTCAGATCTGACGGTCTACACAGTCCTATAGGATGCGTTCCCAGTCCTCTTTGGTATTAAGTCCATCTCTTACTGAGTTTAATCTGCACATAAAAAATTGTTCACGCTTTTTGCGTTTAATGTCAGTATTGCCCCCTCTGCTATTAAGCGTGGTGAGTTCTAAACCACACCATCTCAAATCGTCAATACTGTGCCCTGCTGTTCTCCAGTGCTCAGTAAGAGGGGCATCTTTTTTATTGCAACGAATGGTGGATTTATGTTCATTAATCCTCAACCGAATTTCACGGGAAGTTTCACCGATGTATATATAATCACAGGGGCATTTGATTAGATATACTAAGTTTTTTGATATACAGTTAATAAATGATTTTATTCTGTGTTTTATTTTGTTGTGTTCCACACAGCCACCTTTCATTATATTAGTACAGTTTGAGCAATTACTGCAGGCAAACGTTCCCAACGGGAGTGGGGTTTCATTAATACTCTGTTGGGACACTTTGTTCTCCTCCCTGTAGGTATGTACTAAGCTGTTTCTGATTGGGTTACGTCTGAAAGCAAACATGGGTTTAGGGACCTTTTCTTTGTTCTTTTTGGTCACCAGATTCCAATTTCGATTTATTATATTTTTCACTGTATTGCTTATTCCACTGTAGTTACTAACAAATACTAATCGTTTGTCAGTTGGCGTTTCTTTAATCTTTTCTTGAAAGAGGTTCTCTCTGTTAAAATACTTCGCTCTTTTAAATGCCTGTTTTACCATCCGTTTTGGATAGCCTCTGTTAAAAAATTTCGTAGTGAGGATTTCTGCATGTTTAATAAAATCACGATTCTGGGAACAATTACGTTTCAATCTTAAAAATTGTCTGAAGGGAATATTATTTTTTTGGCAGGGTGGGTGGGTGATAACTCTTATAATGGAGCATCGTATTTTTATCCGTTTTTTTGGTAAAAAGTTCTACCTGTAAATTGCTTCCTTCGTGTTTTATTATGATGTCTAAAAATTCACATTGATGTTGATCATGGTGCACAGTGAATTTGAGATTGCTATCTCCTAGGTTTAACCGGGAAATACATTCTTTTAAAATTTCTAACGGTCCGGTCCAAATAAAAAAACCATCATCTATATACCGAGACCAAACTGAAATATTTTCAAAAAAGGGGGCGATGGGATTGAATATATGTTTCTCCTCAAATTGTGCTACGTATAGGCAAGCCAGACTGGGAGCACAGGTGGCTCCCATGCTGGTGCCTTTGATTTGTTTAAAAAAATCTTTATTGAATAAGAAAATGTTGTTTTTCAACACAACAATTACACATTCAATGATGAATGATTCATGAGGAGTAGGATCATTACCACTCTGACATAGTAGAGTATTCACCATATCTATAGTGCTGTCTTGAGGTATGTTTGTATATAATGCCTCGATATCGAGGGTTACGAGGTATTGTGTTTCTGGATTAAAGGATAAGTGTTCTATTTTTTTAATGATGGCAGCTGTGTCTTTGATGTACGCTTTCTGTTTAATCACATGTGGTTGAAGGATGATGTCAGCGTATTTACTAAGTGGTTCTGTTAAGTTTAAGTTTAAAGGGGTTTATAGAGCGCCTGGTGACGCCTCCCGGTGTGTCCCCGCGCTGTGGTTAAAGAACCTATACTTGACACAATGGGCCTCATGGGTGGGTCTGTAGGATTTTTGTGGACTTTTGGAAGTCCATACAATGCTGGGACTGTGGGGTTGTTATTTAATAAAAACCTACACTCCTCATCACAGATGATATCATCTTCTTTAGCGAAGTCTATCATCCTTTTAATCTTACTCTGGAGGCCAGACCACTCTTTCCTGCTCGATTTTTGATAATGTTCTTTATTATCTACAAGTGAGATCATTTTATCATCATATTGTGTAGTTGACATCACCACTTTGCTTCCGCCTTTATCGGCAGGTTTGATAGTTAGCATAGGGCAGTTCTTCAATTTGGTGAGGGCTTCTTTTTCCTCTTTGCTCAAATTAAAATCAATCCAGTTTTTTTGATCAAGTAAATCTGAGATACTTTTATTTACAGCTGTTTCAAAAGCCTCAATCTCTTTGTTTACTTGCCCAATTTGAGGGATCCAGGTAGATTTGGGCTTGAGGCCGGATTTATTAAGAGAGGGTGCCCTATCTCTGTCTTCAAAGAATGACTGGAGTCTGACTTTTCTAAAGAAAGTTTGAAGATCCCTTTCTAGGTTAAATCTATCTACAGGTGAAGCAATCGCGTATCCTAATCCTTTCTCAAGAACTTTAATTTCTATGATGGACAGTTCTGTTTCAGATAGGTTAATCACGGGGGATTTGTTTAAATGTCCCAGGTTTTCTGGCTCCTGGTATGCGGTTTCCGTTGATACTGAGGTTGAGGGGGATATTTGCCTCTCCCTCTGCCTCTCCCTCTCTGTTGGACAAAATTCTGTCGCTGTTCTAAAAAAGAGAGGGAATCTCTATTCGTACTTTTTGTGGTTTCCTTGTCTTTGCTAATATTCCTGTTGTCTCTCTGTATTTCTGGTTCACTGTCAGAGCTGGTATATGAAGTGTCAAAGAATCTGACCTTCTTTTTCTGGAAGTTCTGGCCCTGGTGTTGTTGCCAGGGTGTGCGATATTGGGGCATCTCTCTGGGGCGTTCATAATAATCTTTCTGTAAGTATGGATAAACAAGTTCAGGATTATATTTAGTAACATCTTTTCTTAGTTTATTGCTTTTTAAAAATAGAACCTTGTCCTGATGAAGGTGATATCGTAAAAACCGAAACGCTGCGTCGACAACTTTTGAACCTTGTCATTTTAAATGTTCTTCATGTGTATGGACACATTTTAAAAAATTTGAATGGCCCTGTATTACTGTTATTAAATATTCAATTGAATTATGTGTAATAAATTGTTCAATTTTTTACAAAACTGCTTTTTTGAATTTATGCTTTATTTTTAACACTGTACACTTTTTTGATTGTGAGGTTGTTATCACTTTAGTTTTCTTGAGTTATGAGGGGCGTATACAAGAAGTTTTCTCAAAAACTGAATACTGGGACTTTTTGAAGTTTCTGTAAACCCCTGTACCTGGCCACCCAACCCAGGATCTGCACCCTGTGGCTGGACCGGTGCCAGAGGAGAGTCCTTCCTCCCTCCGCACCATCTCCCAGGGTTCCGCACCCTTCTACCCGGAGAGGTACCCCTGGAAGTCACACCGGTAGGGTCCTTAGTTACCGGTACCCCACACTCCAGGTCAGGCAACTCCTGAACCTGAAACCCCAGTCCAGGTTCTACGCCCTGTGACTGGTCTGAACCCCGAACCTCGGGTACGCTGCCACCATTAGGAGTACCTGACACACATAATTCCAAGGCTTTCAGCTCTAACTCGGTTAGCTGAAGCCGGTGCGCCAGCTTCCTTTCATCCATTGCAAGGCTCTCACTCTCCCTCTCGTGCGCTAGCATCTTCGTTGACGCACACCCCCCCAGATACTCTACTCCCTGCACCAGAACATCTTCCCGGTAGCACATTGTCAGACACAACAAGGTTGAGTAGGCCTGGGTCTTCTGGTGTGCCCGCCTCCCTGGGTGTGACCTGCCCTCCTGTTCCCCATCCCCTCTCCCCTCTGGGTGGGCTCCTACCCATGCCCTTAAAGCGGTACGGAGTTCCTTCTTCCCGGTTCTCCGCCCAACAGGCACCCCCATCCCCTGACAAAACTCCATTATGCCAGGTGGGGACTCAGATAAATCTGTGAAAAGATACCAGGACGTGGGTGACAGGATTAGGTCAAACAGGTCTTGTTACACTCTACAGGCTAGACAGTGGAGGGGTCAATTACTCAGGCTTGCACACACAATAGGAGTGTAGCCTAATTGCTGTGCACCCTGTCTCACTGGTGGGTGCTGCATGGTCACAGGTCCTGGATCCCACCGCTTGACACCAATATGTTGGAACTGGGGTCACCAGCTTCCCGAGGGTAGCATGGCACGAGCGGGTAGGCATCCGAAAGCTTACGTGTAAAGCGACCACACAGCACACGCGTCCACTGAGACAGAAAACTGGGCACGCAATGAGTGACGCCACTCCAGTTAGTTTGTATAAAAATTAGATAACTTTTATATAGAGCAGAGTCAGGGCAATCAAAAATCACAGTATCAATATCTCATTCGTTTTCCTTCAGAATACATAGGTTTCAACACTTTGTAATAAATACTTAGAGGAATAAATATTAAATATTGGATAATATTATATAATAGATAAACACAGGCCTGACCTCAGCCTTGCTCCTCGTCAGCACCTGTAGGGAATACATCACAAAGGCAACCAAATGACATTGCATCATATTAGTTCTCTAGGCATATTACCCAGTTCTCACCAAGCAAGGGTGAGCGTTTCACAGCAGTAAACATGAAATAAATATATACATTTCAGTAGAAAGAATATTCTCCTTAAGCAGATGAAGAACTTCCTATGAAGCCAACGTAAAACATGTCATTCAGAATCAGACCAGCTTTATGGAAAATAGTAACAGATCCCTATGTAGGGCTAACATTTCAACAGATAAGCATGAGCATCCTGGGCTTGGCTTACGCCTTTAAAACCTTTCCTTATTTAAATAGAAACATCTCCTTTTGCAGGAGAACAAATATCCCATTAGGCCGGAATATAACATTCCAATGGGAATCAGGCAGGGATAATAAAATTCCTTTACTCAGGAGCCAACAGGGCATTAAGCTGACTGATTCAGCAGAGGCGGTCATTCCCTTGACCACATTAACCATTTACCCCAGGGGATATCCGTGGGCTTTCATAAACAGGTCAGTAACTTGAATAAACATTTCCATTTTAGTTGTTAAACAAACATTCTATCAGGTAAATACCCCATAAACAGGCACAACATTTCATGTAGAGCCATTCATATTCTCAATAGCAATAACGTATTTCAATTAAGGTTAAAAACGTTACATTACCAAGCATTAAACATTTCCTGGAGTTGTACTTAGGGAACATTGCACTTGGCATATAACCCTTCCCTATGGGCGTTCATTAGTCACAACCTTAGGCTGGTGTAACACCTTCTGTGAAGCAGGAGTAGGTTAGTTCTGCAATCAGGCATAGGCATTTCATTTCCTCCTATTTAACTTCTCATTGCGTCAGACCTTTGCATATCAATAAACCAGGGTAGAGCATTTCATTTTACACTGGCAGGCAATGCATCAACATTTCTCTAAGGAAGAATAGCCATATCAGAAGGCATTACATTTAAAAAGGCAATCACAGGCCCCTAGCCAGGGGTTAACTCTCCTAACTCCAGTCACGGGGCCTAACTGATATCCTGGCCCAGTTCAGAGGCCTTCTTTGACTAATTAGGGCCAACGGGGCCCAATAACAGAGTTCCCCAGGAGGGGGCGGCGGTCTCAAGCCCTGCAATCCCCCACTCTGGGAGTTACCTTAATCTTCGGCTCCTCGAGGAGCTCTTGCGCCGATTCTGGTGAGGTGGAGGGCCCTCGCTCTTCTCAGGGCCCTCCAAAGTATTTCAGGGGACCGCAGGGGTTAACAGGGTTCTTCGGCTCCATGGGGAGCCCTTGCGGAGGTTTCAGCTGGCCTCGGAAGGGAGGGAGCCCTTACAGGGAAACCCGCTCGCTCCTCCTGAGGCTGGTGGGGGCTCTTGCACTCTCGCTACGCCCTCCGGCGAGGACAGGCTGTTCCCGGGCCTTTCGTAGTGCTCACGGCCCGGGAACCAATCAGGATTCGGCTCGTGAGGGGCCCGGCCACAGCGGCCAATAGCGGAGCGGCTCCCGGGGGTGTGACAGTGGCGGCCAATGGCTGCGCGGCTTCAGGCAGGGGTGTGGCATATGACGTGCCGGGCGCCCCGTCACGTGAAGCGAGTGCTTGCTTCCAAGGCCTAGCGAGGCCTGACTGAAATACGCGGCAGCCTTCTTCAAGCTCCAGGGCCGCCGCGGGATCTCTTCACCCTCAGGCTGGGCCACGGTGGTGATTCCGGCCTTCTCAGCACAGCGGCGGCCCTCTCCTGGCACCGAGGGCCGCCGGGGGTAGCCAACGGCGCTCCGGACCCAGCGCTTCCCAGGCAGTCTCCCCTGAGGTGAGTGGGGTTTGACGTACCACTCGGTGGGGGACACACCGTGCTCCCGCGGCACAGGGCCAGGAGCGGGGGCAAGCCCAGACAGTCCGACGCTCGGGGCACATAGGTGGCAGGCAGGCAAGCTGGCACGGAAGATTTACGGCCCTCCCAGGTTCAGGGGTCACGGAGCACAGCGCTTCTCAGGGGCACATATTAGAGCAGCGCCCGGCAATTCCAGCGCTGGGTCAGTTTCAGCAATAGCGCTTCTCAGGCCATAAAAGTCTCCAGCACCTCAGCGCTTCGAAAGGGGGCACAGTAGGGGAGCGCTGGGTAGGCAGGGCCGGCACTCTTCAGGTAGATTATTTAAATCAGAGCAGATCATACAGTGTAGGCAGTGCCAGCAGGACAGGTAGTTCAGGGTGCTAGCGCTAGGGAATAAGAGCGCTTAGCCAGCAGTCACTTTATTTAAGGTGGAATCAGATCAGCAGGTTCCACAGGACAGATCACACAACAGTGGCAAACCAGCAAAAGGGATCCCAGGTGGCGTCAGGGAGCGCGGGGAGCGACACAGCGCCAATACCTGGTAGATTTCTCAATAGTCCTGTGGTGATTTGGTTTCTTCTCTGCGCTTTATGTTTCTTGCGCCCTAGTAAACAGCAGTCTCTGGGTTCCTTGAAGGGGGGTGTTGGAGTTGATGGCTGATATCAAATCTCCTCAGCCAGTTCCCTTCAGGTGGACTCTGGGATCCCCTCCCGCCTGGCTAGATCAGGGGGTAAGTTCAGGATTCCTCAACACTTGGAAGGCAACACCTAAGCCATGTCACTCCCAGTATCATAGGACCCTGACTAGGCCCCACTACCTAAAACTCCTGCATAGGTTCTTCCCCAGGTCTGTCCTCCCTCAATCTGACAGGAAAGTTTCCCTCCCTTTCCTTATATAGTGCCAGTTGACAGTTTGCAGTGGCAGTTGGTGTCACCTCACCTGTTCCAGAAGGTTCCAGGAGGTTCTAGGAGATTCCACCATTCTAGCTATGGGCAGGCTGGTAGACTAGTATTGATACATTGTTTGGAGGGTTCCAGCCAGCTCCTGACCACTAGAATGCGCCTGAAAAAATCACGCTGCAGTAGCAGGGGTCAGGGGCAGCCATGTTAGGGGAAGAGGGCACCTGAACCTTAACATTAGTTTAACATTACGCAGGGCATTTCCACTACACAAGGCCTATACCCTTTTATTACAATGGGGGACATTCTAAATTAAGGGAATAAAAAGCGAAAAATTTCTGGGAAAAGGGCCATGTCCTACAGGTTACATCACTCTTTTCACTAATACCTGTCACTACACCTTTAATTGAATGTTTCAAGCCTAAGGTGTATGGCAATTTACCTACTATCAATACTGACTCGCTAGAAAAGAGGGCTGATGTAGCAAAGGATTTTACCCATTCACTGTCTGTGGGTAAATGTGATGGTACATATTGGGAAATATTATTATGAAACCTGCTATTTTGCCTATCAGTGAAAGAATGAATGTCGAATATGATTTTGATATTTCCTGATTCTCTACAGTTTTTAAAATAATTAAATAAGACATAACACTTGCTCCTAAGCCCTGCATCTTTAGACCAAAGACTACAAAACTGAAATAGCTAAAGGAAGAAAATACAATATTTTAATGACATCCCTAAACTGTATGGAAGTTCAATTGTGTCTCTCAGTTCAAGGGAGGGGGTTCTGAGTTGATGAAGTGTGATAAAGACAGTAGCAATGTGTTTGTGCAAGTGTTTGAGAATGGTTGTGGGAGAGATATAAATAGGCATTTGCGATCTATCTCTGATGAACCTAACAAGGATTGTGTTGATCCTTCAAGTTCATTCAATGGTGGTAGGAGGCTGTGTCTTGAACAGGAAAGGAGTCACAGAACTTACAGATTACCACTAGATTTTATAATGATGTTCTGAAGTTAATTTTTCAGTTTAGTTTGTAATTATTCTGGATTTATGTTATCATTTTGTTTTTCAATTAATCTTATGTCTTTTGTTGTTTTGTTAAAGGGGAAGATGTGTTACATAAGTTATTTGTAGGTTATTCATAAGTCATTATTGAATGATGCATTATTGTTAGCTTTGTTAAGATATGTTTTGTAGGAGCGGGGTTGGAATGGTTCGGGCAGGACAAAGGGATCGAGTGAAGGTTTGTCAGGATTCAATTGCTGGGACGGACTCAGGACAGAGGCTTAGGTGTCTATAAAACATTAAAGTATTATGAATATGCAAACATCATTCTCATGGAATTATTGAAGTGTCCAGACTTATCCACAGAAACAGCCCTAGGCAGACCCAAAGAGACGAAACGTAGTGAAAGAAAGTGTGAGTCAAATGAGTCAACAATAAAAAGAATGGAGAGTAAAAAAGTGGGACAAAAAACACCTCAGTTTCAGAATCTGTCACAGTCCCTAGAAAGAAATGAAGGGGCAAGATTAACCCCCTCAGTAGTTAAAAAGGCATCTTTAAATAGATAATTTGTGTGGAAACATTTTAAGAGTGAAAGAGAAGAAAGAGAACCAAGGCTGATGATACATGGGCAGATAAGATTTCACTTGGTGAAGAATCAGTCTTGTTGCATAGTGAGCAATACCCTTGTGAGTCTTTGGATGTGGAGGTTGCCCTAGACTTTCATTCTCCCGCAAAGTTAAAGAGAAGGTAGGTGAGAGAGGAAGATTCCTAGCTAATTAGTGATAGTATCGAATGGTCGCATACTAAGCTGTATACCGATTCCGTAGAAGAGAAGGGTGCAAAAGGTACCAGGGGAGGAGATTTTGTGAAGTCCAGGAGCATTTCTCACGAAAGGTTACACAGTGAAACCTTGATTAATAAACCAGAAACCTCCACCTGTGCATCCTCGTCTTTGTTGGATGTCATGCTACTAATGCAAGAAATCCTTCAAGGTATATTAGAATCAGTGCTTATAAATAACGTGGCAATAACATGTCAGGCCATTGTTTTAAAAACAATAGCTGATTACTTAAAAAACAATAAATGAATGTATGCCTACCCAGGTAAGGCCAGTAGATGACTCAGCTGAAACCCAATCTATCTCCCATAGGAAGTCTACCACTGTCTTTGTGCCACACCAATCAATGTTGGTGAAGAGTCAAGGTGATTATCTCTTTTTTAAGAAAATGTGTCATATAGACTAGGAAATAAAAACAAGGAAGGAGAAAAGAAGCAGGACGGGCCCCAAACTAGGAAATAGCGGGAAAGAATACATTATTAGTAGGCAAAATAAAAAGATTAAACCCCTCAAGTACCCACATAAGTACTCAGACACTGAAGTTGGGACTCAAAATAGGCAACAGGAGCAGAAAAAGAAGATTTCTGTATAGAGTTAGTTGAAGGGTATGCATTCACAGCAAATGAAGAAGGTTGTCCGGAATGAAGGTTATGGAGAAAGGTAAAGCGACAAATGTAGTAAAGTGGGATCTCTTCTCAAAGGGGTTTGAAAACTCAAGAAAAGTAAAACAGTCAGTGAAATACAATCTGCATACAAGTCAGAACCCTTACCTCAAACAGAGAAAGAAGAGTTTGGATTGTATTTGGATGCATCAAAAAAAAAAGAGAAAACAATTGTCTATGTGAAATCCCTAAACCAGTGTAACTGACTTTGTTTATTTTAGAAGTGTAGAAAACTTGAGGCAAATCAATTGAAAGATATATTTTTGTGAAAACAAAAGATGGGAAGGAGATCACTAAAATAGTGTGTTTCTCAAAATTAATGAAATACATATTATTAAAAGAGGGATTTGATCCAAAGGAGAAGGGAATTCAGTTTATCATATATGAAGAAATAGGACAGTGGCAGCAAGGAGCTTTTCTCAAATGAATTTCTCACATGCAATTTTTTTATGTGACTTATGCAACAGGTGTTTTTTTATTGGCAAATTGGAAGATATGGGAAACCTATTAAATTAATTAGTGATATGTGTTTAGTTAGTGAGAATACTCTGTGTGATGCAAGTTGGATCAGGAGCACTGTGTCAATGGATATCTTCTGTAAATAATGTTAAGCTGCTCCTTTTTATGCCTATTGTTTGATCATTTATGTGACGTTCTATGCCATTAAGTGAGTCAGTTGGATTGGGCCTTTTTCAAAGGCTTTGAAAGTGGACTGTATTGTGGTCAGCTGCAGGTTTCCAGAGCTGGTGCATCATCTAATCAACTTTGGTACTAGGAGTGGGGCCTAGGGTTCTCCTGATCTGCTTTATGCTCTCCCCCTGGGTTTCCTTTATTGTGTATTTGCATCGGGTGTCCAGGGGGAAAGGGCAGCCTTCTTGCCCTGCCCACAAGTGGACCCCGGGAGGGCTTATGGGATCTGTACGTATGATAGTTTCCAGATACTTTCGGAGCTGGATAAAAATGACTGACTTGACCCCTATGTGGCCCACTCAAAAGTGCAATGTTTCAAGGCAGTAGGCATTGCTAGACCAGAATCATCCATAGTGCGCTACCCCAACAGAGCTGGTTGCCAGGTCACTGATGGCAGGTCAGGGTAATTACATGACTGCTTGCTGGGTATTGGGATCGTTAAGGAGCCCGTAGCATTGAAGATCTCTTCAAACAAACCACCCCTGTATCTGGCGGATGCTATCTAAGCTGAAGATAACCCTCCCACACAGTGTACAAAGGGTCTGTGGATTCTCTCTCGGAACATGGCAGGGATCTGACAAAAGATTTCCAATAATGATTGGTTACATTTTGTTGAATCTTTTGACATCATATGTTGTCAGGAATCATGGGCTTATGAACATATCATAATAAACGGATTCAGGTAATTTTATTCACCTACTGCTCCTTCACCTGCTGGCAGGGGGAAGTGTGGTCTTCTAATGTTGGTATCAACTGCTGTGGAGAATGTTTAGGAATTGGTTTTTACTCCTCTTTTTCAACTAGTGAAGATCTCGTGCCCTAAAGAGTTTGGCATAATCTTAGTAAATTTTTATTATAATCACTTCTGGGCTCAACCTTTGGGAATTTTTGAGAAGTTGGAGCAAATTCTCCAGGAGAACATTGACAGAGAATGGAAGGAGGTATCTCTAATACGGATGGGGGATTTTAATATAACAAAATGTGCCTCTATAATGGGAATCATGTGTGTGGTATTTATAATGGGCTAGGAGAGCCTGCTGGTCCCTTTAAATACTCAGCGTATGGGGAAGCATTACCAAGGCTAATACTAGTTAACAATTTCACTTTCACAATGGATTTAATGGTAAAAACCCAAAAGGATATTCCAACTTTTGTGGGAAGAGGCAAAGGAACCATCATTGACCATATTCTAGTGTTAGAAACTTTGGCCCGCTGACTGCAAGGTCTGTCCTTCCCCTTTTAGCAATCATTATCCCATTACTGTAACACTTGCCTCTAGCTCCCTCTATGCCTAGCAAAGCACAGTCTATGTTCTATACCAAAAATAAGGGGGTGGACAGGAAATTGCAACATGTCGATCCTAACAAAAGTCTCGCAGAAGTACTAAGCAAAATTATAATAACATTTTAAAGTGCTTAGGAGAAAACTGTGAGTCCGTTTGTGTGTGTGAAATTTTTTCGAGGATTTGTAATTCAATTTCGTATTCCATATTGATTAAGAACCGACTGTTGGTACTCCCTGTTTGCACACTGTTTAACTCAGAATGTACAAACACCTATACAATTTTGAAAAAACATAACACAAAATCACAGAGGAGGGAAGGGATCCCAGGAGGAATTACCAAAAAGCTATCAAAAATAGAAAGACTGAAATAAGAACCAAGGCTTGGGACGACCTGCAACAAGCACCAGCCCTGAAAGACAACTAATCCTTCTGGAAAATAGTGAAAAGGCCCTTTGTCACTAAAAAGCCAGAGTCAGGCATCGACTGCCATTTAATGGAGCAAGAATAGGTTGCTCATTTTACAGAAATATTTAATCCTGAAATGCCCTGGAAAAATACAAGGTTCCTGCTGATTCCCTTGCAACTAGCACAGCATTAGTTGACTTTATCAAATCCATTTCTGTGGAGGAAGTAAACACAGCCATACTCGGCTCAGCATCAAAGAAGGCAGCAGGAACAGAGAGGGGTACCAGTGGAGTATTTAAAACACAATTTAGATCTCTAGGCCACGCTACTCACGAATGTTTTAGATTAATATTAGTTGAGGGTTAATTGAGTAATGGAGGCAGTCAGTTACAATCCCCATATATAAAAAAGGTGATAAGAAGGTTCCATTCCACTACCGTCCAATTGCACTGCTCAAGTCTTCGGGTAAAATCTTTGGCAGGGTCATCTTAGAGAAGCTGGAAGCCTGGGCTAGTGAAAACTCCTTTGTCACCAAAGCAAAATTTTGGTTTCGCCCAGGAATGGGCACTACAGCACAAGCTATGAATCTCACCCTAATTATGGGTAAATATGTAATAGATAGAGTGGAAGAAAAAGTGGGCTGGTGGCATTAATGGAATGAGGTAAAGTATTGGATTACAAGGAGCATTTATTGTAAAAATCGGTAAAGCTATTCAAAAAGAATGTGTGATCATCACAATATCAGCTGTGTGTCTGGATTGGAGTGTAGTACTGCTCCATATCTGATGTTGTAAATTACCAACGTGAAAAGGGGCAGATCACGTATTCCAGGGAGCACGCATACAATTTACAGTTCGGAAGAACTTTGTCTAAAAAGGAGTTAAATTGTGAAAACAGGAGTGCATGGCAATTTCTGACAATGCAATTTGATTTCACTGCCCTACTTGCACGTAGCACCCACAGAAAAGACTAATTGATAACAGACCAATAATGGATTTGAGAACACACGTGATATGCACATCAAAGGACCAGAAGAAACTTGCGAGTGAATATTTGGTTTCGATCAGCTTATGGACAGGATTTATTTCTGTAACATTTTTTTTATGTAACATCTTTTTAAACATTGCACATGGTGTGTTAAATGCAGTATAACTTCATGAAGTGAATTTTGCCATCGTAGTTACAGCGCAATAGAAAACATAGACAGGGAGGGCTGGGTATAGTAATTATCACCTGGGGAACCTTGAAACTAGAAAAGTGCTGTATTAACAATTATAAACACAGAGGTCGAAAGATTCAAGAAGAGGTGAATTGTGGGCAGCGTAGGCAGGAGTAATTACAACAGTGCCACAGTAAGGTTGTGATAGTTCATGTTCAAGAGGTGGGGCAACTTCATAGGAGTTAAATGAGCGGGAAAACATGGCGTGTCAGAGAGAGGGAATCGTAGTTGCAAGGAAGATCGTATTTTGGAGTTGTGAAGGTACGAGGTGGAATGGAAGCAATCTGGGGAATGGAAACCTGTCAAGGGGTGGAGTAGGGAGGAGTAAATTAGGAATGAGCACTTGGGGTGTTTTTTAATGGCAAGGAAGGTCAACATCATAGAGTAAAGACGCTGGTTGGAGGATCGTTCAGTTTTAATTACGGGAGCATTTAGCTCCGTGTTTAGAGGGAAAGCACTGCAAATAGGTATATAGCACGACGGTGTAGGCAAGAAAATGTAAAGTGTTAATCAAAGGGATTTGAAGACATATTTTTAATAGCAAGGTTTTTTACTTTGTAGTGAACCCCTGACAAAGGACTTTTTACAGTCCGAAATGCATTGGGTAATATAAGAACCTGCAACCGATGATGTTCTATGTTTTTTGGCGTGCCCGGAAAAAGGCCTGGATAGGGATATCCATGGCATGAGAAGTTGTTTGAACATAAGCAAATCACGTGCGCTAATGAACAATGAAAAATAAAATGGAATGAAGTAAAGTATTGGATTACAAGGAGCATTTATTGTAAAAATCGATATAGCTATTCAAAAAGAATGTGTGATCATCACAATATCAGCTGTGCGTCTGGATTGGAGTGTAGTACTGCTCCATATCTGCTGGTGGCATTAATCCCACAGTGGTAATATCAGTGGAAGTAAAAAAGTTAAATCGCAAGATCAATGCCCTAATAAAGGAACAATTTAAGCAGTCTTCAATGAGTAGACAAAGGAAAATAAATAGATTAAAGCAGGCAAAAAAAAGAATGCAGGCATCGGAAAGCAGAGGAGTGGAAGACGCAAATTGGATCAAATTAAGAGAGGTTGCACAGTCCGGAGATTCAAGTAAATATTGGGCTTTATTAGCTCAATTTTGTGATGGTAGAACTAAGGCAAAAGCGATTTTAATATGAGATGTAGAATGGGCCACATATATTTCACAGTTATATGCTCAAAATCCCTTGTGCGGAGCTCAATCCAGAGTTAGTCTTGGAGTCTACCATGGGGGTTGATTACGGCCCTCCCTCGTGTAAGGAAATAGAGTGCTTCATTAAAGGGGCAAGGTATTCAGGTGCGATGGGCCCAGATGACTTACCTATAGCGATAGTCAAACAAGAAAGCTCAGCATGGGCACCATTTTTTTGTCCGGTATTTTCATATTGCTCTGCACATAGGACCATCCCATCCTCTTGGAAAGGAAGTATTGTGGTTCCATTATATAAAAAGGGTCCCAAAAATTCCCCATACAGCTTTAGACAGATCGCATTATTGGATGCGACTAGAAAATTGTTTGCAAAAAAGCATACGTCTCCACCTCCAGGATTGGGCTTTTGGAAATGGCCTTGTCCCTGTAGAGCAATCTGGGTTCTGTAAACATAGTGGCACTCTAGATAATATCACTGCCCTGCAAACTTTAATTGAAAAGTATCCAGTGAGCAAGGGTATGGCGCTATATGCTGCCTTTATAGATTTCTCCACTGCTTTTGACCGGGAGACTCTGTGGAGGAAATTGATCCCCGTGGGGATCCCCATGCACCTGCTCAGACTGATCATTGCATTGCATTCCTCTACATGGACTTAGGTCCTGATGGGAGGTACCCAGGGCTTGTCAAGTAAAGAAGAGTCACATAATGGGCTGCAGCAAAGATGCCTGTTGACTCCTCTTCTTTTCTCTCTTTACATTAATGAGTTACCGAGTAGGGCGGGCCTCTTTAAAGGGGATTCACCAAAACTAGAAACTATGAAACTGAGCAGTATGTTAGACCTAACTCCGATTGGATTACAAAGGCTCCTTAATGAGCAAGTATTCTATGCAGACGATTACCTTTTAAATATAAATACTTCAAAAAGTAAAATAATGGGTTTTAGAGGCAGGGGAAGTATAGTTAGGAATAATATGCACTGGTTCCTGGGGAAGGACAAACTTGCTGTAGGGAAGTTGTATCAAAATCTAGGAAGAATGTTTACAAGCAAGTGTTCCAGCAGTGTCCACATTGACCAGTGCAGACAGTAGTAAGGCAATATCTCAGGCCTCTGCAACTGGCAGATTTCACAAACACTGTGGGAAAGTCACCTAGCACATGCCTTATCAGTTTATAAAATTAAAATCCCTACTGTGCTTAGTTATACCTGTGAATCAGTAGATGAACAGCAGTGGGATTACTTTGGGAAAGTTGATGTGCGTATTTGGCGCCAAATGTTGTAATCTGAACCGATCATCCCAGTTAGAGGCAATTCGACTTGAATAACCGGTTACTCTCCACTTATGTGTCCGCCATAGCAGCGTGCCTGAGATGGAGCAATGTCCTATTGAATAGTGCTGAGAACCCCTTATGGGTAGCAATATGTGAGGAAATCTTTTCATCCCTGAAGGGGAAAAGTGTCCTCTCCAGGAACAACGTGACAGCTGCAAACATGTTTGAAATAGAGTACAGCGGCACGTGCGATTTTCCTAAACAAGTTTTGAAAGCACGAATAAAAAAAATAATTTATTAAGGGCCAGATGTATCAAGATACACTTTTGCGATTCTCAAATAGCGATTTTTCAGGAATCGCTATTTGAGAATTGCAAAATGGTATGTATGTAGAAATTCCCTATTTTTTAGCGATTTCTTAAAATTCCTTAATTGCTATTAGCACATTGCTAATTGCAATTAAGGATAATTTCCCATTCATTTCTATGGGCCAGGAGGCCCATAGGAATGAATGTGAAATTAATCTCAATTTGCGATTCGCAATTTGCTAATCACAAATTGAGAATAATTTCATGGGTGCAGGGGTGTCCAAATGCCACCCTGTTGCGCCCCTGAAATAAGCATGGGTGCACATGTGGTGCACATACATGCCCTAAGGGCATGTAGGTGCATCACATGGCACTTTAAAAAATGCAAAAATTTGCATTTTTCAAGAAATTCGCAAATTACCACCAACTTGAAGTTGGTGGTGATTTGCGATTCCTTAGGGACAATTAGCAAATTTTTTTTGTATCATACATTGCATTTAAGGAATCGCAAATTTTGCGATTCCTTAAATGCAATCGCAAAATAAGGAATCGCAAATTTGCGATTCCTTATTTTGCACTGAAATTTGCTACATACATACCGTTTTGCTCAAATGAGTTCTTAAAACCCGAAATTCTGCGAATTTCGGCGTTTGCAAACCCATTTGAGCTTCATACATCTTGCCCATAGTCTCTTGCAAAAGAGATGTTGTATTGTGTTCAGCGCATTCCAATAGCGATATTATAGCAGGGAGCAGAATTAATAAACATCCCAAACCTTATGTTGTATGGAATCTTCCCCATGGCGTGCGCAGAACCATCTTGTTGTTAGGGTTGAATTTGATTCCGTTATGAATAATAACAGGGGCGTGGGAGGGTACCCCTAGGCAGGAATAGACTCTCTTACTCATGTGAAAGTTGTGTGCAGGATCCAAATCATGTTTTGTTTGTCTGCCCCCTACTACATCCCTCACAATGTCGTTTTTTGAGTCCGCTGTTCCTAAAATATAACATTACCACTGCTGAGGAGGCCCAACATTTCCTTAAGACCCCTCCTTCTCAGCCATTTTATTTTAAAGGTTTTTGTTTTTTTAAACAATTTAAAAATATATTTTAGAGAACGATTATGCTGCTTCATGTAGATATAGTTGGTAGCATAGGATTCCCTCTGGGCAAAAATCCAATATATTTTATAAGTGGAACTTTTTGGGGTTCTTCTATTTTATATCTGAAATTATTGTAGTATTTAATGCTACAATATGTTTTGCACTGACCTAGTTATGTTGGTGTCATAAAGGGCTTATGAAATTGGTACTGTAATTGTGGTTTCGCACTTTCAACACCTTGTATGTTGTTATGAATTTCAACACACATTATAAAATATTTATAGTCAGGAATAATGCACCTGTTAGGTATTTTTATGCAATTAGACAATGATTATTTTGGGCAAAGTCTACTCCTCGCTATAATTAGAATGTCTGAAGGATTTTTGAATCCGATGTAATGCTCCAGCACTTGCACTTTCTTCATCTTTTTGCTGCTATTTACTGGGTACTGTATTTAGAATTGTTACTCTTTTTGTACTTCAATTATCAGTGTGCAACATTCTTTTTTTTATAAATATATATTTTAGGTTTTCTGCATTACATAGTCGAAGTTCTGAAATAATTTAATGGCACAACTCGTTTTGTACTGGCCTAGTTAGTTTTTGTATCTAAAAGGATTCATGAAATTTATTTTTCGTTCTCAATTCTGCTTTTTTCCCTCTTGTATATATTGGAGATGTCTGTGTATATATTTATGTGGAACTCCTTGGAGCTCCAAATCATAATAAAGAAATTCAATTCACTGCTCGACTCTTTGGGTAAAATCTTTGGCTGGGTCATCTTAGAGAAGTTGGTAGCTTGGGCAAGTGAAAACTTCTTTTTCACCAAAGCACAATTTGGGGTTCGCCCACGAATGGGCACTATAGCGCAAGCTCTGAATCTCTCCCTATTTCTTAGTAAATAGGTCAAGGCCAGGAGAGGGCCATACACACGGCCTTTATGGACCTCTCCTATGCCTTTTTCTTAGTGAATAGAAATAAATGGTGGGATATCATGAAACTTGTGGGAGTGGATTCACCCCTATTGCATGTGTTAAAAATCTTCACCAAGACACACATATGATAGTAAGCTACTTCTAGTCAGGGGGCCAGACTTCCCCATTTAGGTTACCTGTGGGGTGAGACAAGACTGCATTCTGGTGCCCCTTTTATTTCTTTTTTATAATAATGCCCTTGACTCCTTTTTAAGTCTCGCCTGAGCCAATGCGCTTGCGCATTGCTCCGGCAAGATTATAGTAAGGGGAATAGAACGGTCTACCAAAACGGCAGATTAGACACAGTTCATGTGATCTATGCTCGTGCATAGATCCAGCCACGTCACACACCACCATTTGTCTATGCCTCACATCAGACTTCAAAGGCTGGCGCTCCCCCCCAATCAGACTTCAAAGGCTGCCGCTCCCCCGCCCCCGCATCAGACTTCAAAGAAATGCGCTCCCGCTCCCCCGCCCCCCACCCCGCGCGCCCCACCACAGCAATGAGAGCTTGTTTTGCTTGCTACTCCTTGCCCTCTGGTCTCCGCCTGCTCTCCCTTGTGCTTGCATCTTCCTTCCTTGGCCCTGGGTGTTTTCCGTGTTCTGCCATTCAGTGCCTTCTCGACCCCATACTTGATTGCTGTCCAAGCTCCAGCCCTCGCTGCCTCTATCATTATACACTCTCCCTGTGTTTTCCTGTTTCCCCTTGCTTTTTCCCTGCTCCATCATTCTGTGCTTTGATAAACTGAACATGCTTTGTAGCACTCAACCCTGCGTGTTCTTAGCTTCAGTCTCTGTGCTGCTGAACCACATCACTCAGGGTCACCACCGCATCACTCAGGGGCACCGCCAGATGACTCAGGGACACCACCACATCACTCAGGGGCACCACCACATCACTCAGGGGCACCACTCACGGGCACCACCACATGACTCAGGGACACCACCACATCACTCAGGAACACCACCACATCACTCAGGAACACCACCACATCACTCAGGGGCACCATCACATCACTCAGGGGCACCCCTCATGGGCACCACCACATCACTCAGGGACACCACCACATCACTCAGGGACACCACCACATCACCCAGGGGCACCACCACATCACTCAGGGGCACCACTCAGGGGCACCACCACATCACTCAGGGACACCTCCACATCACTCAGGAACACCACCCACCACATCACTCAGGGACACCACCACATCACTCAGGAACACCACCACATCACTCAGGGACACCACCACATCACTCAGGGACACCACCACATCACTCAGGAACACCACCACATCACTCAGGAACACCACCACCACATCACTCAGGGACACCACCACATCAATAAGATGGCGCCTTGGTGCGATGTGATGATCCGGTTGCGATGCGAGAAGATGGCGCCCTTGAAGCGGCGATGCGATGATCCGGTTGCGATGCGAGAAGATGGCGCACTTGAAGCGGCGATGCGATGACGATGACGATGCGATGACTCCCTGGCAGCCTTGCGACGTCTCTGTACTTTGGAGCCGCGACAGGCCCTGCGACACAATGGCGTCACGCTTCTCCGGTGATGCGACAGCAGACAGCTTCGATGAACACACGCTTCTAGGGAGCTGCCACGAAGGCTCGCTTCTCCGGCGTTGCGATGATTTCAGCTGCGGCGGCGAAACACTTCTTCTCGATGCGTCGCGCTTCCAGCTCCCAGCGGCACGCAAGTGACTGGAGTCAGAATTCCCAGCAAGGAAATTCAGGAAGGAGCTGGAGGTGAAGTTTTTTGTCCCTGAGACTTCAGCAGGAAGCAAGCACAGTTCAAGCCCTTGGAGAATATTCTGTAGATGAAAGTCCATACAAAGTTCCTTCTCCTTTCCCTTGGCAATGAAGCAACCTCTGCAGGCCAACCCAGCAAACAGCACACTGGCAGAGGGGCAGTCCAAACTCCTGCAGCTTCCTTGGTTCTTCTCCTTGGCAGAAAGGTTTCTTGTTCCAGAAGTGATCTAATTTCTTCGGATCAGGGTCCCAATATGTATACCCCCAAATCCTTTGTTCTCTGAAGGCAGAGAGGCCTCTTCCTAGTTCAAACCAGTTCCTGAGCACTTTGTTGACATGACTCTCTTCTTCCTTTCACTGTGCAGGGCAGAGACATTAGCCGCCTCACAGGAGGTGGAGCAAGCACAGGCGAGGGAAGATAAGGCTCTGGAGCACTCTGTTGACCTGATTCCTCCTCTCCTTTCACAGTGCAGGGCAGAGACTTCAGACAAGCCACAGGGGGTGGAGCCAGCATTGTAGAGGGAAGGCCCAGCCCCATTCAGGTCCCAGGTGAAACTCCTCCCCCCATCTAGATGCATATCTCTCTATTCACCACTCGGCTGCCCCAGCCTGTCTCCTGGAATTCCCCAGCCCTGTCACACACAAACCCAGACAAGGAATACACAACCCAGCAGAGACAGGCTTAAATGGTTAGGCAAGCAAATACCTGCTTTCTAAAAGTGGTATTTGCAAACACAGAATATTAAAATAAACTTTACTAAAAGATGTACTTTATTATTCTGAGTTCAGGCATACTAAATTCGAATTTCTACCAGGTTCCCTGAGTCAGTTAGGATTATAAACATGTAATAATCTTAACTGCCCATTCTGGCCTATGAGAACAGGTAGCCTTCAAAAGTGAAAAACGAAAATGGCTGTAATTCACTATTAGAACATGCTACACACATTAGGGCATGTCCTACCTTATACTTACAATGCACCCTGCCCTTGGGCCTACCATAGGGGTGTCTAATATGAGGCAAAGGGAAGGTTTAGGGACTGGCAAGTGGGTGCACTTGGCCAAGTCAACATGGCAGTGCTAGACTGCACACAGGCCTTGCAATGGCAGGCCTGAGACACACTTTACAAGTTGCTTCTGTGGGTGGCACAACCAGTGCTGCAAGCCCACCAGCAGCCTTTGATTTACAAGCCCTGGGCACAAATGGTGCACTGTACTAGGTGCTGGCCGATACATCAAATAACCCAATCATGGAATCCAATTGGTATATCAATTTAACATAGGGAGCACTTGCACTGTGGCACTGATTAGCAGTGGCACAGTGCCCAAAGCAAAAATTCAGCAAAAACATATCAAAACAGAGGAGGCAATCGGTCTAAAATGAAAGGGAGACTCACGCCAATGATGTCAGGTCTAACACTACTAATTTAGGATTCTGGAGCCGAATGCTGCTAGGCATAAAGCAATTTAATGCCTCATCAGGAGTACTAAGTGCTGTAAAAATGCAATTACAATTAGGTCTGATAATAAGGAGAAATTGTTGAGACATCCACTGGGTAGTTAGGCAAATGCCTTTAACTTTCACCATTTGTAAATAATATTGTTCACAGTGAAATGTTGGGCTTCATATACTTGTTAATAGCATTATAACTTCCCAGGCGGTTGAGTAGCAAAGGTGCGTGGGTGAATATTTGTTTATTGAATGATAAAGTGGAATCTGTGCGTGTTATGTTACATCGGTATTTGTATAGCGCACGTACACCAACAGGTTTCTTGGCGCTGTGGAATGTCAGGTGAGTGCAGCTAAGCCGGAAGCAGCTAGTTCAAGGGCAAGGTTAATAGCCAGGTCTTAAGTTGTTTTCTGAATCGCAGATAGTCTCCCTCAAACCTGAGGAAAGCAGGGAGCGCATTCCAGATCTTCGGATCTAGGAACGAAAACCGAGTCCCGCCAATGCGTTTAAGCCGGATTCTGACACCGTCAGCAGGTTCTGATGCGTAGATCTCAGAGTCCAATTGGGTAGGTGTTTGTTGATGAGCGAGACAGTGATCTAGGGCCGGTGTCTTGGATTGCTTTGAAAAGTATGCAACCAGCTTTAAACAAGGCTAGTTGCTCCACTGGATTCTCATGACTGTGCGTTTAACTACAGATATCAATGGGCCCATAAATTGTTGCAGCGGGGCTGTATGGAAACAATACCTGTTAAACCACTTTCAAATTGATGATTTATTTCAGTCAGACATGACAGTGGTAAGTGCACAAAATGTTACAGAAAATGCTCAGCCTCAAAGCTGTTTCTGTGAGCACAGGAGTTTTTTTATCAAACAGAAAAGAGGATCACGAATCAAATGAGCATACTCCATACTGGTATAATGCAACAGCTACACTCCACATTGCATGCATGTAACCTGCTTACCGCCGCTCCAGTCACAGAGCCTACAATCCCACGAAATACAGCAGCACCTAATTATTTAAGTTCCAAAAGACTTGCCAAGAGTACAATTAGTACTAAGCCAGGCTAAAACAAGAAATCCTTGTAATATCCAGCCCACCCTTCCATATCTAGGCTATTCCAATTATAATAGCGTTCCCTCAGAGAACATGCGTAAACCGCCATGGTGTATAAACAGGGATTTAAGTGTGATTAAAAAACTGGGGAGTCTCTCAAAAGGGGCGTGGCTGGTGTAATTAAGGGCGTGGCTTAAAAATATGTAAGCTAAAAATCTCTGCCTAGCATAATGTGCCGCACAAATGGTTTTTGCGGTTTCTGCCATTGCATCCAGTAACATTACAACTACAACAAGCCAGGACTATTGAGCTTTGTCAATGGTTGTTAGTTGCATAAGATAAATAAGCAACAACTATGGCTTTGTTGTAATATTGAAAATACTGTTAAAGAACTAAAACGAGTCTCTTTACGGTTACATCAAAGGCAGTAAAGGGTGGTACTGCCGTAGAGTTAAGATTTTTTTTTTCACCCGGAGGATGAGGGCAGAAATGAAGAGTTCTGATAGTAGGGACCCGTTCAGCACCTGCTTTATAGAAATGCTGGTGGTCAGCTCTGGCAGGACCAGGCCCACTTAAAACCCCGCATATAGAAGTGTTTACGGAATAATAACATTCTCCAAAGTCCCAGCCCTCTGTAGCAGCGATTATGTGTCGGGATGGTCTTTCCCCGGTCCCCGTGACGAAGGGAACAACCTGTGGCTCCGACTCCCCACCCTCGCCCCACTCTTTGCGACATCTTATAGCACATCAGAACACGGCTATCAGACTGTCTCTTCCTGATCCATCTCACTCGGTATCCAAGGAAGTTGCTCCACATAAGCACTGCACAATTCCCATCCTCGACGTCACATCACCATCTGCACTTCCTGCAAGTTTACCTCTGGTGTCGGACTCGCACAAGGTAAATAGGGTAGGAATCTGCCAGAACCTTGATCCGGATACATAGCCTGATTGAGCTATATAATATATTCACTGAAAAAACCATAGGTTATAGACCATATATAGTTAGGAATTAGCATTTACAAAACCTTATTTTACTCACACAAAACCATTGAAATTCCATATATAGTTAGTTGCACTAACTATATATCGCGCACCCGCAATCCACTGCTGATGATGTCACATATTACATCATTCATGACATGGTCAGTGACATCACTGATGACATCACTGATGACATCTCAAATGACATCACTGATGACATCACTGATGACATCTCAAATGACATCACTGATGACATCACTGATGACATCACTGATGACAACATCCAGTGACTGTATGTTTCTGTAAAGTTAAAATGTGTCTTACATATTGAAGAATGAGTGGAAGTATAAGTGTCTGGACAAAGGATTTAGTAGGTGCATGACTGAATGTATGAGTGAGTGATTAAATGTGTCTCACTGAGTGCATGGGTTAGTGACTAAACTGTCTTAATTTGTGCATCATTATGTCTGTTGTTCTGTAAACTGCTGCATGTGTTGATCAGTAGCTATATGATTAACTATATGGGTTACTGATTGATTGTCCAAGTATTTGTATGGGAGACTGAGTGTGTGTGTGGCTGGCTGGGAGGTGTGTGACTCTGTGCAGATCAATGTGTACTTGTATCAATGATTGTATAAGAAGGTAAGTATGTGTTAGTATATGTTTGAAAATGTAAGGTGCTCTATGTTTAACTGTATAGACAAGAAAATGGAAGTGTCATTGATTCTTTACAGGACTGACTAGGTGTGTGAGTAACTCCATGGATGAGTGGCAGACTGTGAGTGTCTGTATAGGTGTATGAGTGCATATGATAGTGTTGTAAAGATGAGTGATTGTATGTATGAATGATTGTATGGGTGAATGAGTGAATGTGTGTGTAGACATAGGAATCAGTGAGTGCGTATGTAGTAACTAGTATTGGTGTGTCAATGGTTTCAAAAATTATTCTCTGTATTTAACACTGGGTGAAACAGAGGTTATATTAAAATGTGAGGAGATGCATTGTATTGTCACATGAATGATATCATCAGTGATGTGGTCATTGATGTCAAATGAGATGTCATCAGTGATGTCATTTGAGATGTCATCAGTGATGTCATCAGTGATGTCACTGACCATGTCATGAATGATGTAATATGTGACATCATCAGCAGTGGATTGCGGGTGCGCGATATATAGTTAGTGCAACTAACTATATATGGAATTTCAATGGTTTTGTGTGAGTAAAATAAGGTTTTGTAAATGCTAATTCCTAACTATATATGGTCTATAACCTATGGTTTTTTCAGTGAATTTTCAAGGTTTTGTAAATGCTAATTCCTAACTATATATGGTCTATAACCTATGGTTTTTTCAGTGAATTTCATTGGTTTTTTAACAGCTAATATCTGTAGCTGTAAAATGTATTCTTCTTTAAATCCAAAAATATATTTTATATGTTTATGAATAATTTTTTTTTTAAATATTTTTTTTTCTTCGTTCCCGCTTCGCGAATCGGGAAGCTTCCCGTTAGCTGACCTTGATGCCGCGAAATAGACCGCGAGCCGGTAAACGTTTCTTTACCGCAACTGCCGCGTTAGAAAACAACATCGTGACGCCTCCCGTCCGCATAACGTTTCACGTTGTCGCGTGATACGTCATATGACGTGCTACGTTAGCGAACTGGTACGCGAAGCGAGTCGCAAAGCGCAGGTTTCTGGAACCAAACCGGGAGGCCCTGCAAAGCGCTTAACGTAAACACAGCAGGTCATGTGACTTGGTAATAACACTTTTCATTGGTTCATTTCACTTTTGGTTTCCTAATGATGTAAGACTAGGTCATATAATCTAAAATGAACACTTTTCATTGGTTGAGAACTCTTGTTTTTCCCAAATGATGAAAATCCCTCCTTCTTTCCTCACTCTGACTTTCATCATTGTGAGAGAAAGACCCTTTGTTACCAGTGAGCAATGGCTTCTTTAGTAGCTTCAGCTGGTGCTTCCCCACCACCTCCACCACATCCAAGGAAGAGTGGACCACCTGCTCAAGTTATAATTCAACAAGAAGAGGAAGAAGAGGAACAGGACGACGAGCACGAAGAGAGGCAGTTTTTGCCTGAGGAGCCCAGGACGTCTCACCGGAAAGAAAACTTCATTTGGCAATTTTTTAAAATTCCCAAAGGTCAGAAAAAAGTAAATGCAAGATACGTAACTTGCCTTATATGCCTTATATGTCAAGATAGACTGTCCAGAGGGACCGAGAAAAAATACAGTTTCGGAAACTACACAATGCATCGCCATATGACTAGGTGGCATCCTAACAACTACAGTGCTGCACAGTTTCGGAACGACCTAGATAATCTCCCTATTATGGCCAGAAGATCTGTTGTACCAGAAGTAACGGGACCAGAGGGCAGGGAGATGGTGCCAAATATACAAATGAGATTTGGTGAAGTAAAACACGTCGTGAAGCATCACTCTGATCAACAGAGCTATTGACTATCATATGCAAGTTTGTACGAAACGCCCAAAATAATAAATACTTTTTTTTTGTTTTGTTGCTCCTGTTGAGCCCTTTACAATGAATCGTTTTCATTGCCCCCTCCAAGAAAAACCCAAAAAAATATAAAACTGTTCAGAAAAATTCAAAAAAAGTAAAAAAATGTTCAGAAAAATAATAAAAAAAATATAAAACAACAAAAACAATAAAAAAAAAAGTTCTTTTCAGAACTACCTCCCCGTTATTAAAAAATTGGTACAATATTTGGAACTGTGCCAACCTCTATTTCTCGTAGTTCGCTTCCCAGTTCGCTCGCCGGTACGCGAACCGGAAGTGAACCAAAAATTTTTTTTAAAAAAAAGAACAGTAAGTATAAGGGAAGGAAACAGACACTTATGTTAAAAGAAAGACAGCTATAAGGGAGTAAACTAGAGATACTATTACCCGTAATCCACTGCTGATGATGTCACATATTACATCATTCATGACATGCTCAGTGACATCATCAGCAGAGGATTGCGGATTTTTTGGCAACGTGCCTTATCCACGGTTTAATAACGCTGCCTTTTGCTTTATATAAGTTTTCAAATTGTATGAAATATATACCAATAGGTCGTTATGAACCTTTAGGTAGTGCTTTTCTTCATGAGGTCTGGTCGCTTCCATACACATACAGATGTTTCAAAGATGATCAAGAAGTTTATCTGAATGGAGAGGAATGCACTGAGACGCCACATCATTCACTAATGTGTAGGCACATACAGTTACACGGTTCATGCAACAAACACCGACCAAATATGGCTTGCGTGTTGCAAGGCACGCCAGTTCCTGCTATCATCCCCACGTTCAAGTTGTTGGAAAATGGTAGTTATTTGATGCTCAATAATGAAGATTGTTCTGGGTTAATTAAAAGTATTCCTTTTATCGTAACAGTAAGTGAACGGGTTATTTGCTGCAGAAATGTTCTATTTCCTCCCACACATGAACATAGGGAGTTTTCAATCTCGCCACAAATACCAACCTTGGGAGCAGATTTCAACGGCATGGCAAGAATAAGAGCTCTTTTGTCTCAGAGAGAGGTGGCCTTGAGTTCGGCCCGTGAAACTTTCGTGCTTCACATAGCGAACACCCGTACAGAGGTGCAGACCCTTTTCAATACAGATTTGCCTTTCCATTTCAGCAAGATGGTTCGGACTATCTTTAACGCGTCCTCCACAAAGGCCCTGGCGCACTTTTTTAAAGTTGTTACCAGTGGTCTCGTGACTTCATTTGAGAAAATCTTTGGAGTCATCCCTGCTTTCTTTCATTCTATTTTTTCCACTCTGCTTCGTGGATTCCCATTTTTACTTGCATTACCAGCGGACGCTCTTGTGCTTTTTTACATTTTTAAATATGGATGTCCCTCCTGTGCAAGCTCCCGCCCTGCAGCTGCTGACACTGTTCCGCAATCGCATGCTAGAATATTATGGCACAATGCCGTTGGCGATATTAAGCACGGCATATGGATTATCTTTTCGATTCTCCTACTTCACCTGTGTCCAGCCTGTATTTCACTGCCTGACCTGTGATTTCGATTGGGCCATTGATTTGTGTCTCTGCGGACCGGTTTCTCCTGACGTCGACTTTAATCAGCTGATGACTCCTATCATTACTCACGAGTTGGTTTGTCCTGGCGAAAGGATTATGGCTGTGGCATTGATGCATGGACTAATTGGTCCCTGGAATTTACTGGCGGCAACACAGTCTTTCTTGGAACAGAGCTTTCTTGAAAACCCACCGAGCTGTCCTCTGATGGTGATAGAGGAACCGGTGCTGGGAGAGCACGTATGTTCTTTTCCGCTTTTAAATTGGATGGCTGAACTCTTTTCGGATGAAGACGGTGACTTCCTATTGGAGGCTGTTGCAGCTTATTTTGCATACACAGTTATGTCATAGACCTTTTTCATGTTTGATATGCTGAGTACTAGCATTTCATTGACAATTCATTGACTTATTTGTCAAGTTTTTATTATTTAGCTTGCCTATTGGCTTAAGACTCGATAAAGTACTTGGCTGTTTTATTTTTCTTTAGCATTAAATTTTCCTAGTTTTTAATGCTTTACCTTGCGGACCGTCCACATATAAACTTGCAATCTGCTCTCATGAGATGGCACTTCTATTATCTTATTCAGTTCGTTTCCGGATCATGGGGAGGTGTCATCTAGGTCCTGGATATCTTTACACCGTGTTAAGTTAGTATGGGCTCATTACCGGTTTAAACGCCATTTTTCCTTTTTTGCAACTTCTGCACACGACACTTAGTTGTTGCTTTAGCTTTCAACCTAGTAGTTCATCGTGGTTTACATGAGAATAATATGTTCTTGCTCTACTATCTGCTTTGCTTGTTAAACTATATCTGTACAGCGAGTGCTGAAGTTTCAAGAACAACACGATACAGAATTGTTATGAGGTCTGATCTCCACGACTTCATACTCATAACATAAGTGCAACTTCTGCCAATTCTGGGCATGAGGCGGGTTTTATATTGCTTTGCCGAACACACATACACAACAGTTGATGCGGTTCACATGAAGAGAGAGCTGGTGTATGCTGATGTGATTCCTTCAAATCTCCGACACTAAAGTATGGGCACGCCCTAAACCAACACAAAGAGACCTTCTTAGCAAATAATATAATATGTGTATTAGGGAGGGTGAGATATAAGCAGCCGCGGGCCGTGGAGGGAGTTACGGTGGGGCAGGGAGGCGGGGAGGGGGAGGGGCAGGGTGGAGCCCTCTCCACCCTGCCCCTCCCCCTCCCCGCCTCCCTGCCCCACCGTAACTCCCTCCACGGCCCGCGGCTGCTTATAAGTGTTGCTAACTCTTATTCATTTACAGCATGTTAACATACTGTCACCATTCGCTTTTTATGTACTAGTAACTATGCTGGTAATTTTGCTACTGATAATATGTGTACTTGTATTATCTAAGATACTACGCCTGAGAAGACGGCATTAGTAAATAAACATTTCAAATACACATGTGTTCTTCTTAACTCCATGTTCTGGTTTCTAAGAAATATATAACGACCGACTGTTCATGAGTTCCACGTATCCTGAGGTACTATAAGTTCATATTCTGGATTGTCTAAACATTGAGAGTTTGTTATATCCAATGTGACACTGTACCTAGCTTGCTAAGGGGTTTTGATTACTAAGGTGAGTTTTGGGACACCCTAATTCGCCGAGGTTCCAATCCTCTGTCCACAGTTCTGTGTGAGAACAGAAACCCTGCGACAGGGGCACCCCTGAGCCTTGCTGGAGCTTCATCACACTTGCGATACAACTCCAGCAATGCGCCACCTTTACGGCACAGATACGTCACGCATCTGTGCTGTTTTTGCCCCATGATGCGCCGCATTGTAAATGCAGCACACCATAGGTGACGGAACAGCGGCACAGAATGACTAACACATCCCTGGTGATGCGCCAGTCATCATAAATCTATCCCTATGCTTCTTATCTTGTTAGAGATGAACCGCCATATGTATCATCAAAGTTTTTTGCATTTCCTAAATAGCGAACTTTAAGGAATAAATAGCGATTCTTTACCATTCCTAGTTTGCGATGACCTATTTGCTAATTACAAATTACCCATTCATTACCATGCAGCAGGAGGCCCATAGGAATGAAGGTGCAATTTGCGATTAGCAATTACCTCATCGCAAATTACGAATTTTTCCGAGGGTGCAGGGGTGTCTCAAGAACACCCTGCTGCACCCCCGAAAAAGAAATTTGGGGGCATATGGCGCACATAAATTTTGAAAACATTCCTTTACCTCAAAAACGATTTTCTTTTTTTTTATATATTCATACTTTGAGTTTCAAAACAGTCTCAGAAACACACCAATTTGTCTTCAGCAGAGCAAAAGGTATGCACTCCAGAGTCTGCAGCTATCAAAAGCACAGAAATGCTGTAATTCCTCACACATATCTCTCATGTCACACCAATCAAAACTCTTCCCTCACTTTTTTTCAAAGCAAAACCCTGCCCCCTCTCTGCTTTTTCTGCATAGCAACCACCTCTTGCAAGACCTCTGGTGTTTCCAAGTTCACACAACAATGTTGCAATTGAACTCTGAACTCTCAGTGCACCTGCATATCCAGAGCATTCTTTCATTTAATGATTTTTTCTTCGCCACTCAAAATACATCTTTCAACGAACTCATCCATGCACACTAACTTTCTGTTTTCAGCAATCAAAATCCACCAATCACTCTTACTGCTTCATTAACACAGAAACTCCTCAGTTTTTTTCATTTTACACTCTCATTTTTTCAACTGCCATTTCATTGCCACACTTCATCTGACTGCAGGAGAACCTTCTCTCGCCATGTTTTCTGTCTAGATTGTTGGACATAGTTATATCTATTGGGCTCAAAGGTACGCTGAAAACAGGAATTTACCTAACCTCAATTTACAAGATGTGGAAATTAAGTGGTTTGGCCACAGAGGATTAAAATGTCACCAATTGATACCATTGGTGAAAACCTTTATGCATTTGCCAAAACCTGACCTGTTAATTGTGCACTGTGGAGGTAATGATTTGGGCACTTTGACTGGGGTAGGTCTGGAAATGCTTTTAAAGGACACCTTTGAGCAATTGATGGCACTTTTTCCTCAGACTGCCTTGGTATATTCAAATATATGCCAAAGACAAAAATGGAGGTGGTCGAACCAATTTTGTCCACAAATTGAGAAATCGAGGAAGCATGTAAACAAATCTGTTTCAGCTTACATGAGAGACCATGGAATGGGCTCCCTGTACAACAATAACTTGCGTTACTACATGCAAGATATCTACAGAGGAGATGGAGTTCACTTCTCAGATGAGGGCAACAGAATTTTCACTCTGAATTTAAGAATGTGCATTGGTACCTACTTATAAGTACCTAAATGTACCATAAACCCAAAAGCTCTTCTCAGAGCTACCCTACATCTGATCACTCACAATTATTATTTTACTCTAACTTTTTTCACAAATTTTCAAGAAAGTACGCTCCCCAGAACGCTTCCCGGTTCGCGAACCGGGCGCACTCCACGCAAAAAAACTAAAAAAACTGTATATTTTTTTTTTGCCCTGCGAGACCCTTTCAAAGCCTCCACATCAAACCTAGGGGGTCAGGGACGATCTACTATGCCCCCTTATGGTCATTTGCCCCTTCGCTTTGGCCTCCTCTTGTCTCTCGATCCTACCGAGAGACAAGATGGCGGCCGCTACGGACTGTTTGGAATGTTTACAGACGCCGAAGAACCAATCAGCTTCGCAAACCTCCGTAACGCGAAAAGTACACGAAGCGAGGCGCTGTTACAGATATATATCTTTTTTTGAACGTTAATTTCTCAAAATCCACTGGAGCACATATATTGAGACCTAGCAAAGGCACATCGGGCTACCAGTCCCTAATATTTTACCAAGTTTCGTGCAAATCCATTCAGCCGTTCGATTATTATTATTATTTATTTTTTTTGCCCCGCGGGGCCCTTTTAAAACCTCCACATCAAACCTAGGGGGTCAGCGAGGATCTACTATGCCCCCTTATGGTCATTTGCCCCTTCGCTTTGGCCTCCTCTTCTCTCTCGATCCTACCGAGAGACAAGATGGCGGCCGCTACGGACTGTTTGCAATGTTTACAGACGCCGGAGAACCAATCAGCTTCGCTTCACAAAGCTCCGTTGCGCGAAAAGTACGCGTACTGGAGCGCTGCCCGGTCCGCTGTTACAGATATATATATCTTTTTTTAAACGTTAATTTCTCAAAATCCACTGTAGCACATATATTGAGACCTACAAAAGGCACATCGGGCTACCAGTCCCTACAATTTTGCCAAGTTTCGTGCAAATCCATTCAGCCGTTCGGGCTAAAAGTGAGGCCAACCGCCCTATGGAAAACTCAATGTTAAAAACACGTTTTGGGACCCCCCTTTTTTCTCGGCCCCCCCTTGACGAACCCCCCCCAAATTTTCAAGGGCTGCTCAGAAACAAAATGTGCCATTTTCCTGAAAATTTCAGCCAATTCCGTCCACAAACGCCAAAGTTATTAGACATAGAATTTTCAAAAATCCCATAGAGAAAAAATCCTAACTATATATACCTACTGGCGACCGCCAGTAGGTAATTAAAAAAAACAAAAGAGGGCGTTTCAAGCAAACTAAAGTACAAACAGTGAACGGGAAAACATAGTCAACGCTCCTATGCTGCAATCAAATTCAGAGACAGAAGTGCAGAAACCAAACCCAGTTGTATCCAGTCTGATAATTCACTGAAAACCGAGTCCCTCCTGCCGTCCATTTGCTCCTTCACATCTTTAGTGACAAGACCCCTATGCTTGCCACTCTTAATAGACACACGCCAGGGCATTTCTTATAGAGAAGAGCACACTCCTCACAAATAGGGAGTAAGTCCATAAGGACCGGTGCACAAGTCCTATCAATCAATCAATCAATCAATCAATCAGAGTACTTGTAGAGCGCGCTACTTACCCGTGAGGGTCTCAAGGCGCTGAGGGGAGGGGGGGGAGTGCTGCTACTGCTCGAAGAGCCAGGTCTTGAGGAGTCTTCTGAAGGCGAGTTGGTCTTGGGTCTCCCGTATGTGGGTAGGGAGGGTGTTCCAGGTCTTGGCCACGAGGTAGGAGAAGGATCTGCCACCGGAGGTCGTTCGATGGATGCAGGGGACAGCGACGAGGGCTAGGCTGGCGGAGCGGAGCTAGCGGGTGGGGGTGTAGAAGCTGAGCCTGCTGTTAAGGTAGGCTGTTCCGGCGTTGTGGAGTGCTTTGTGTGCGTGGGTGAGGAGCTTGAAGGTGATTCTCTTGTTGACGTGGAGCCAGTGTAGGTCTCTCAGATGGAGGGTGATCTGGCGGCGGCGGGGGGCGTTGATGATCAGTCGGGCGGAGGCGCTTTGAATGCGTTGTAGTCGTCATAGGTGTTGTGCTGGGATTCCTGCGTAGAGTGCGTTGCCGTAGTCCAGTCTGCTGCTGACGAGGGCCTGTGTCACCGTTCTTCTTGTTTCGGTCGGGATCCACTTGTAGATCCTGCGGAGCATGCGAAGGGTGTTGTATCAGGAGGAGGAGACGGCGTTGACCTGCTTAGCCATAGAGAGGGAGGAGTCGAGGATGAATCCTAGGTTGCGTGCATGGTCGGTGGGTGTTGGTGTTGTTCCCAGTGTGGTCGGCCCCCAGGAGTCATCCTAGGCTGAGGGAGTGGGTCCGAGGATGAGTACCTCCGTCTTGTCCGAGTACAGCTTCAGACGGTTGCTCCTCATCGAGTCGGCGACGGCCTTCATTCCCTCGTGGAGGTTGGTTTTGGCGGTGTGTGGGTCCTTGGTGAGGGAGTTGGGTTTCAGAGGCCATGTGGCCAGAGACACTGGACAACGCCATTTTGAAAAGACCCAGAGGCTGGACAAGAAGGAGGGAGCCGGGGCAGGGAAGTGATGTGTGGCTGTTTGATAGGACACACAGATACTTCCTGCCAGCCCCCTACTCAACTTTGAAAAAGTACTTGCACAAGAAGAGAAGCTCTCTCTAGGGTGTGGTCGCTGAGGCAGACGGTGCTGGAGCCTGGCAATAGGCAGTTGGAAGGAGAGACCGCCTGACTGTCACCCAGGCCCCTAACAGCGCCAGAAGACGAGCCCTGGACCGGTGTGCAGAAGAAGAGGCGTCTTCGCAGGGAGAAGAGAGGCGCAGGGAGGCAGTGAAGACCGCTCCCTGCAGAATGCACCCTCTTGGAGACCCAAAGGACAAAGGAGAGTGCTCCCAGTGGCTGGGGGACGCCACCAGGAGTACGATGACGCAAAAATGGGGCAGACCGGACCCACAGGGTCTGAGATATGGCCCCCGGAAGCTAGGTGACCTTTGACCCCTAATAAGACCGACGACGAAGAGCTTGTGGCTCCGCTGCCGGTCTCAGAGATGCCCCCGGGGTGGGTCAGGTCCCGGGGGCTGCCCCAGGCAGAAGCAAAGCTGGGGGGCCCCGTCGCGCCCCCGTGAAGATGCCAGAAGGGGGCCAGGAACCCACCCTGACCCCCGATGATGTGAAGGAGGGGGACGGGGGAGCGCCATTGCGCCCCCGTGAAAATTGCCCCAAGGGGGTGCCAGAAGCCCACCCTGGCCCCCAGCCGATGCGGGATGCGGGGGAGCGCCGTGGCCCCTCCCCGAAGATGTCCGGGGAGGCATGGAGGGGGCTGGGACCCCATCCCCGGGCCCCAAAGCCACAGATGGGGCCCGGGATCCCATCCCCAGCCCCGAAGACCGGCCGGAGGAGTGCTGCCGTACTTTCCCGCAGTCCAGAAGGACCAGAGGAAGTGGACGCGTCTGCCCGCCAGAGTGGGCATACGCGAAGTACCCAGCCAGCTCCCGCGGCCGCACACAGGCGTGCGGGCCAGGAGGGAGCCAGCCTGGGCAGCAGGGGGTGGGCTCCCCGGGCTGCCCCCAGCCCAGCAGTGTGCGCGGGGTGCTTGGGTGGGACCAAGCACCCCACAAGCTTCGGAGGAGCAGTGCACCGGGCCCCCGAAACACGGCCAGAACAGCCGGGGGTGGGCTCCCAAGCTGTTACGCTTTCCTGGGGGTCCGGGTGGGACCGAACCCTCTAACCCACCAAAGACGCAGTCGGAGGCCACAGCGCGGCTCTCCCCGAAGCAGCAGGAGAACCGCTCATCATATATGCAGCAAAGCCCATAATGCCTTGCAGGCCAGGACCGGCCTGCAGCGTTTTGAAGGCTTGTGGTGGCCTCAGGAGAGCGGGGTCACCACCACACATGTGTAGAGAAGCGCAGTCTTCCCCCTGCACGAAGAGGAAAGTCCCACCCTAAGTGTCTTGGGGATTGGAGAGAATAACCCCTCAAGGGCTCAGCCTGCATTCTAAACCTGGGCTGGAACTTTTGTTCTTTAGTTGAGGGTGATTGAAAAGTGCTTCATGAAGTGAAGGGCTGAGGTGGTGGATGTCTGTAAGAGGGCACCCTCTGGAGGTGAAGAGGTGTAATTGCACAACAAATGCTTTTACAAATGTTATTCCTTATAGAGGAACTGAAGGTCATGTGTGATGTGAAGTACTGGTGCAAGGTGATGGCCTACGCAAAGTGGGGTTATGTATCTGACATTCCTGCTAGGGTGTTTGGCTTTACATGCATAATCCTGTGATCATCTGTGATGCTTTTAGGTGCTGTAATTGCAGTGCATCATTAATGATATCCAAATGTTAGGAGTATTGTCATTCTAAAGTGTGCTTAAACATTTATTCTTGTTGCTGCGCTTAGGTGAAGGCCCCAGACTGTTAGCCCTTAAGATGTAGGGGTGCATACTTTATGGTCAGTAGGAGATGCTCAGTCAGGGTCATGTGTCACCAAGGCAGGTGTACCCCTGTTTAATGCTTGTTGAGGTAATGGGGGACGCCACTGGGATGGTGCCAGTGCGCAGGGCCCTCGCTCCAGGTTATGTTCAACAAATTGCATTGGGGGGGGGGGGGGCAAGAAGATGTGCATACATTGGGAGTGGTGGTACTAGACCCCACCCCACTGCGGGAGGGGTGGAGATGTTATGCAGTGTCACAAAGTAATTCCATCAGCTTATGTATATTTGTAAATTGGTGCATAGTATTGAGTAGTGTTTGTGTTTAATAAATGTACTCTTACTTTTATAAAGCAAAGTACAGACTGGACAATCAATTATTGAGTGTTATTTTTGTGCACCTGCAAATGGCGATTACTAGCCCACACCACCTCCCTTGAGTAAGCCTCAGACTGCTCTGCAACGCTACCCTCTGTGAGTAAGGCGCTAAAATTGGGTGTTTGGTTCCCAGTGAAGGACAAATGTAGTCATATTATTTGTGCAGGCCTCACTGATGCTGCCTCGTTTTCCAACAGCGTGTGCATAGAATTTGTTGTTATTTATCATTTCGGACCACCTGGTCCCTGTTTGGGGGTTTAAGGGGCTATTTTCCTCCACCTCTAGCACAGCATTTATTTATTCTAAGCCAAGTACTTTTCACGCTATTGGGTTTAGCGCCGCTATAAACACCTGTGAGAATTAATAACCACCCCTCCTTTTCAGCCTTTTTTAAAACCCTGCCACAGAGAAATTGGGACTCCTTTGGGCGATTCATAGAAGACTCTAACCTCACCTTGGACTGCTGGTGGGTTCTGCACTCTGCTGCCGCTGTTTGCTGCTGTTTGCCGCTGCGACTTGCCGGACCCGCTTCGCGGGTCCCGCTGCGCGGCTGACAGCCTCTCTTCGTGATTCTGATTTGGGCGTTTCCTGACCGGCAGGGCTGCGAGCTTGTAGCGGGGGACTCCGAGGACCAGGAGCCCCCGCGCGCCCGTCACCACCTGGGCTGCTCTCCCTGCCGGCTCCACCCCCATTCTTCCTTCATAACCGGCGGAGGAACCCTGGTCAAGCGGACTCCTTTGGGCGATTCATAGAAGACTCTAACCTCACCTTGGACTGCTGGTGGGTTCTGCACTCTGCTGCCGCTGTTTGCTGCTGTTTGCCGCTGCGACTTGCCGGACCCGCTTCGCGGGTCCCGCTGCGCGGCTGACAGCCTCTCTTCGTGATTCTGATTTGGGCGTTTCCTGACCGGCAGGGCTGCGAGCTTGTAGCGGGGGACTCCGAGGACCAGGAGCCCCCGCGCGCCCGTCACCACCTGGGCTGCTCTCCCTGCCGGCTCCACCCCCATTCTTCCTTCATAACCGGCGGAGGAACCCTGGTCAAGCGGACTCCTTTGGGCGATTCATAGAAGACTCTAACCTCACCTTGGACTGCTGGTGGGTTCTGCACTCTGCTGCCGCTGTTTGCTGCTGTTTGCCGCTGCGACTTGCCGGACCCGCTTCGCGGGTCCCGCTGCGCGGCTGACAGCCTCTCTTCGTGATTCTGATTTGGGCGTTTCCTGACCGGCAGGGCTGCGAGCTTGTAGCGGGGGACTCCGAGGACCAGGAGCCCCCGCGCGCCCGTCACCACCTGGGCTGCTCTCCCTGCCGGCTCCACCCCCATTCTTCCTTCATAACCGGCGGAGGAACCCTGGTCAAGCGGACTCCTTTGGGCGATTCATAGAAGACTCTAACCTCACCTTGGACTGCTGGTGGGTTCTGCACTCTGCTGCCGCTGTTTGCTGCTGTTTGCCGCTGCGACTTGCCGGACCCGCTTCGCGGGTCCCGCTGCGCGGCTGACAGCCTCTCTTCGTGATTCTGATTTGGGCGTTTCCTGACCGGCAGGGCTGCGAGCTTGTAGCGGGGGACTCCGAGGACCAGGAGCCCCCGCGCGCCCGTCACCACCTGGGCTGCTCTCCCTGCCGGCTCCACCCCCATTCTTCCTTCATAACCGGCGGAGGAACCCTGGTCAAGCGGACTCCTTTGGGCGATTCATAGAAGACTCTAACCTCACCTTGGACTGCTGGTGGGTTCTGCACTCTGCTGCCGCTGTTTGCTGCTGTTTGCCGCTGCGACTTGCCGGACCCGCATCGCGGGTCCCGCTGCGCGGCTGACAGCCTCTCTTCGTGATTCTGATTTGGGCGTTTCCTGACCGGCAGGGCTGCGAGCTTGTAGCGGGGGACTCCGAGGACCAGGAGCCCCCGCGCGCCCGTCACCACCTGGGCTGCTCTCCCTGCCGGCTCCACCCCCTTTTCCCATCAGCCTCACAGGCATAAAATAGCAGTAGCATCCCCGCTGCGCGGGAGCGCGCGGGAGGGCGCCGGGAGAAGCCCGGGACAAGGGCGGGACCGTCTGTGGCCGTCCGGGGCCGACAGAGGCCGGGCTGGGCCACAGCCCCTGTTCAGTGTGAAACTCTATTTACCATAGTAAGTGACAAAGCTTCTCCTGTACTGTCTCGTTGCCATAATGGCAACCGCTGCAAATACAAGTCCCGTAGCCAGCCATTTATCGTCTCTTCCCACAGAGTCTGGCCCCTTGGCCATCGGTCCTTTAGATAAATTCTTTTTTAATCGCTCACTCGTAATAGACAAGGAACTTACTTTGGCAGAGAAGCGTGCCGAGCGCAGGCTTTCTATTGAAATACTTAAGAACTCTACGGACAAGTTTCCAACTGTAGTCTATCCCACTTTGGTAACCCCTCTATCATCAGTGAGCATTCCGGTTACAAACAAACTCTCTGAGGCCTCAGGGGATAAATCTTCCGAGACTGCCATAGCAGTTTTAAACAATACCAGTGGTAGTATATCTGACATACCTTCGCATACTGATGCGGGATCTCACGTGGTATCGTTTAATTCTAAAACTGGGGCTAAAAGGAAATGTCCAGTTACTGTTAAAAGATGTAAAAAAATGGTCCAACCACTACCAAAAATCAGGAAGCTACATAAACTTGTGAGCAGTGGGAATCCAGTCAAAGAACCAGCGCAAAGAACAGGATGTGACACACCAACTATTCCTACTTCCCAGGATATCCAAGATAAAGTGGACAATTCCTGTTCTGTTCCAAAAGAATCAAGTAATGATAATGTTGTTCTATTGGCAAATGTGCTTCCAGAATTGGAAAAAATGTTTAGACTGGTACTTACTCCCATTGAGGATAGAATTACAAAACTCATAGATAGGTTAAACCACTTTGAGCAATCAACTTTAGATAATTTCTATTCTACTAAATCCCTGATCAAAAAGAGTAGGTCGGAAATAAGCTCAAATTCCCAGGTTTCAAATATTCCCCACACACAGGATAAGGGCAAAAATACAAAAAATGGCTCACCTTTACCCTCCAAACAAAATAAACACCCAGCTAAAGTCATCACAAATTCACTAGTTAGGGTCGAGAAAGCTATTTCAGGTTCTGAATCATCACAGTCCAACTCAACACATTCTGTACAGCCTCCATTACCCCGGCCGCAAAATCAACCAGCCGTTGTTAACGTTGTGGCTACTTCGTGTCAACAAGTGGGTAAAGCTTCAGCTCTTGTGAGCACAATCACCAATACATGCAAACCTCCTAACATCACGGGGGTAGGAAATAGGGACAGTGTTAACCAGTCGGCTGCTAAAACCACCTCAGCACCCTTTGTTAATAACAACCTGGTGCAGAAACCGGTCCCCCAACCTCCTCCTCATGCTCCCAAACCTATCCCAACGCCCTTGCAAAAGCCACCTCATAGAAAACCCCCGATTAATCTTACTCCAGACTCCTTCCCCTATGTGGCAGTTCTCATCAACGTACCATCTTTACCCGCAGGGCAAAGGGAAAATTTCCAGATGCTTAAAAATAAGACCATGCACTGGTTAAAGGAAAATCGTCCTCTGCCGGGTGACATTGATGGGTTAATAATAGGGGCAAGGAGAATAGACTGGATGGGTTATACACCTAAAACCCTGGGGGGAGACTGTATAGTGGTCAATTTTCAAGATCCTAGGGTGGTGGGATGGATAACAAGGCAAGGATGGGGAACAAATAAGGGCGGTATTGGTATTGTGGACCTCACCTTCTTTTACCCCAGACCAACAAGTGTAACCACAAGCTTATTCAACGAGCCAATAGCACCCCCTAAGGCCCAATGGCCAGTGACTTCTTTACCGCCTCCTTATGTCAATTTCAATTGTACCCCACATGTATACAATAATCCCCATGTAGGATGGCAGGACCCAGGGTGGGGTTACTGACATACTGGTACTGACAATATAGGTGTAATTGTAAAGGGAGTAGAGGAGCTAGGTGATGTCTGTGATGACATTATTGCCACAGACATCAAAGAAAATAGCAATGAGGCCGGGTGCGTGGTCGATGAATGTGGTTTTAGAGTATTAACAGCAAAAACGAATGTCGTACACCCTGTAATAGATGATTTAGCTGTGGTCACAGTAGATGACCCAGAAGGGTTGGCAAACCTAACGGGGATATTGATGTCGTCTGATGAATCTCCACTTGTTAAATCTAGGGACGGGACAAATGTAGATATTGGTACCTTGTTGTCCTGGAATATCGCCGGACTGGCTAGCAAGTTGGACTCCCAACTTTGGGTGGATTTTATAAGTGGTTTTGATATTTGTTGTTTCCAAGAAACCTGGGCATGTGATCCATTATTTTGCTTAGGTTACTTGAATTACTATATACCTGCCACTAAAGGGGGAAGAGGGAGACCAAAAGGTGGCCTAACTGTGTGGGTTAGACAGGGTTTGTTTACTGACATAAAAATCATAGATAAGGGAAATTGTGATTTACAAGCCCTTAGACTCTTTGTTGTAAATGGTGAACCAATAGATTTATATAATGTTTATGTGAGGGGTGGTAAAGAAGTCAATCTATCTACAATTGAGTTGTTGTCCGATGATATGGAGGTTAATTCCCAGGGTAACTTAAAGATATTGGTCGGGGACCTAAATAGGACCTTTGAACCATTGACCTGTACAAACGCCCTTATTGAGTGTGAAGAGGATAATTTATGGGGAGTGCCTACTTTAGACTTACAACCTGTGAAGCGATGGACTAAAGAGATTCTCCTATTAAACGGAATATGTTTGGAATATGGTCTAAGAGCCCTCAATGGTAGGACACCCGGGGATAAGAAGGGCAGTTTTACCTTTGATAATGGTATTAATAGGAGCCGAATTGACTATATATTGTGTAGTCTCCAGCTGTGGAACGGGGTTGTTGACATGATAATCAGGCCCCGGGTTGAAAGTGATCACAACCCCCTTTGCGTGTCGCATAGGTGGTGGAATGTAGGTTCAAGAAATCTGAATGAGACACATAACGCAACTCCCCTGTTAAGCAATGACGAGCGAAGGTTAAAATGGCCCAAGGTGATAGCAAACGAAGCCACTATGACATACATAACTAACATGGTAGATTGTGCTATTTCTGCAATTGAAGCTGTGGCCCTAGTAGCTCCTGGGGATAATGTTATCACAGATATCCACAATAAGTTATTCTCCGCCTTAAGACCATGTTTTTTTTATAAAGAAAAGTAAAGGGATGAACACTAAAGAAGTGGGTAGGTGGTTTGACAACCAGTGTAGAGCTGCACGTCTAGATTTGGGGCATGCGATAAAGAATAGGGATCTTCCAGCAGTAAGATTGAATAGGAAACTGTATAAAGCAGCTATATATCGTGCTAAAAAGAAATGGGATGAAGACCACTGGGCCCAATTAAAAGAAGCCTCAGATAATAGAGACCCAATGTTATTTTGGAAAATTATTAAGTGGGGTAGTGGTGCGGGCCCTGCAAAACCCGACAATAATGTACCAGTGGAAGCCTGGGTTGACTATTTTGGGCCTCAGTACGCGGAAAGCAATAAGTCTGTGACTGCTGATGATGTAACACCGGTCTACGCAACCGAAGATCTGTTTTCCCTTAGTGAAGTGGTAACTGCCATTAGTTCTGTGAAAAGTGGGAGGGCGCCAGGCCCTGATGGTATCCCCCCTGATATTTTTAAACACGATGTGGCCAGATGGGCGAAATACATCCTCCTTGTGGCAAACGCATTAGCAAAGGGGGCAGTGGTTCCAGATATCTGGAAATGTGCAACCATTATCCCCGTCCACAAGAAGGGTGACCGCTCATTGCCTGCTAACTACAGGCCAATAAGCTTAATAGCCACCGTGCAGAAGATAGTCGGGAGAATGGTAACCAACCAGCTGATGGATTGGGTAGATGACAACAGCGCCCTCTCGCCATACCAGGCGGGATTTAGGCGTGCTACCAGTACCATCGACCAGGTCTTTCGCTTCATAATATTGCGGTGGAAGACCGTCGAGCTGGGGAGGGGCAGCCTGTATGTCGCGTTTGTTGATCTACGGGCTGCGTTCGACCTAGTACCCAGGCACAAACTATGGTCGGTGCTCCAAAAGCTGGGGATTCCTGCAGAACTTCTAACTTTAATCATGCAACTGCACGAATCCAACTATGCCAGAGTCCAATGGGGTGGAAGCAGCGAGACAACGGTGGACTTTCGTGTTGAAAGGGGTGTTAGGCAGGGATGCTCCATGGCCCCTTTACTTTTCTCGTTATTCATTAACGGGATAGTCGAGAGAATGTTGAGGGCCAGTGTTGATGCCCCATCGTTAGCGAACACCAGGGTCCCGATCCTGATGTTCGCTGACGACACTCTTATTTTGTCAAAGACTCCTATGGGGCTACAACGTGCATTAGGCATCTTTGATGCATTTTGCTTGGAGCACGGGCTAGAGGTAAACGTAGGAAAAACTAAACTAATGGCCTTCTCTGCAGGACGCGGAAGCAATCCTAAAATTACCCTAAATAACAGCCGGCTCGATATAGTCAAGGAATTTACATATTTGGGAGTGCAGATTGCGGGGGGGACAGGCTGGACGCATCACGTCAATAAAGTAGTCCTAAAGCACCAGCAGATATCGGGGGCCCTAAGGGGGGAACATCGCAAATCAAAAACTAAACCTATAAAACCCGCCCTGGCGGTGTATGATGCGAAGGTCTTGGGTGCCACTTTATACGGCGCAGAATTATGGGCTTGGAATGGTCTGACTGCTCTTCAGACTTCCGAGAACAAATTCATGCGTGGTATTACAGGACTCCCCCAGAGTACCCCCCTAATCCCATTGTTTCTGGAGCTTGGCACACGCACTATTATCGACAGAGCTCGACTGCGGCCAGTCCTTTACTGGAGGCGTCTTTGGACGACTCCGGAAATAAGGCAGTACGCTGAGAGCTTTCTGTGGATAATCAGGGAAGATATCTTCCACAAAATAAAATGGTTAAAACATCTGAAGACCATGTTGGAAAATCTAGGGTTTTCAAATCTTTGGAATAACCCCGTGGGAGAAACCTTCCCAAGTAAAGAAGCTCTTAAAAATCAATATTGGGATTGGGTGAGTGGCAAGATGCTGAATGAGATTAGGGCAGACTCTATGTCTGGCCGTTTCCTGGAGACCAAAATTTTACCTGTCTTGGAAAACTATTGGGATAACGTTACGGTACCATTGGACAGGAAACTTGTCTTTCAGTTGAGGTCAGGATCTATCCCACTCAAGAAATTGACATCTGGTTGGCACAGACCCACTAACAGTCTATGTCCTGCCTGCGAACACGCTGAGGAGAGCCTTGGCCACTTTCTCTTTTCATGTGAAGCCTATGTGAATCCTAGGAGGAAATGGCTCTCGCCGGTTTGTAAGAATTTGGGGACACGTGATAGTTCAGTGGCTCTAAGAATCCTATGCACAACACAGCAGGATTCGATAGTAATGGGTGTCGCCAAATATATGGGTTGGGCGTGGGCTATAAGACGACGGCTGTTGGGGGATCGTATGTAATTAGGTATTCTTTTATTTCATTTTTCGTGTATTAGGCATTTTATTGTCTTATTTTGTGATTTTGTATGAGCTTACTGTGTTTAATGAATTTCTTATTCTGTATTTATGTATATTGTAAATATTCTGATTTTATGTGCTTTTATGAGATTTGTCTCGAATAAAGCTTATACAAACAAACAGAAATTGGCAAAAAGTAAAAGTATGATAGTAGAATTTCTGCTCATTTAGTTGCAAAGTCTGCATTTTTAAATATTTTATGGTTTAAGACATCTGCTGCAGAGGTTCCCAGTAAATCTCCGCGGATATTAATAATGATGGGATAACTTTGGAGCTTAATGCATTTGTTGGAGAGATCTGTGTTTTGTGTAGTCCCAAATTTGAATCAAAGTAGTATAGAATATTAAGTTGTCTCCTGTAAAACAGAATCACCCACTGTTCTTGGGGATTGGGAGGCTGTTTGGGGTTGTTCAACCTCAATTTTGTTGCTACCTTCTTTGGGTTTGTTATTCATGATATCGCAACACACATGGTGTGCATCTTATACAATGAAAGCGGGAAAACTGGTAACCAAGCAGGTAAAGGGCGCTCAATCTATCTTCAGGAAAATTACACTCAAAAATATAAGTAATTGGTGCAGCTAGGTAGGAAGAGGGTGGTTACCAGACTACCCTCGAGTCACACAAATGTGTGAACAAATTCTACAAAATGGGGGATCCCACCTGCGCTCCTAAGTATCTATGCACCTCAATCGCCAAGCGTATATTCATAAAATACTCGTAATATAAGAACAACAAAAATATTAATTAACCATATCAATCATGTCATGATCAAATATTCACTGATCACTGGGTACAGTACAAATTCCTGTAATCCTGATGTTAGGTTTCCAATTATCAATCCCAGGACATAAAATAATGCCCAAATAGTAATGTCCACAAAGAAAAGGTCTTTAATCGTTGAGCACTTCTTTTATTCTTTCTTTTATTCTTGTATTGTCGTCAAACGATATCAATAATTCTGATTCACAGTCCATAAATCCAATTCACAACCAACACGTGTTTCGTCTGGCTAATCAATTCAGCCAATGACTTCATCAGGGCTGTGTTAAGACATCAAAATAAAAAAATATAATCAAAATCTTATATATATAAAAAAGAATTTTTACTCTAAAAGCTTGAGTAAGTAAAGTACAGGAATACAAACTCCAGTGATACTGAGGAACGGAAAATAAAGTATCTACGCCACCAGGGTTATACAGTCACCAAAGTGCAAACCCATTAGATCCAAAGTATACTTCCAATATCAAAATTTCACCTTGATAAAAACTCAGTCCTATCATAGAGGGTTATCAAATCAGGTACACGTTGTATAGTCAATTCGTAATCTATGAACAAGTTAACATAGACAAAATACACGTTAACAATATAGTCACAATGTCAAATCATAATATCGACACCACATTATGTTCATCCCATAACCCCTTATATCTGAGAATTGGTCATCTTCCTAAAAATCTCCCAACTCACCAATTACTATCTCCACTGTAAAATCATAAGGAGATTGTAGATTCAATATTAATCATAGTCCCCAAGTGAAGGAGCATATGTACACACAAATCTATGATAAGAGATTAAAAGAAATGGGAAATAAAGTTTAGTCTACATAGAATGTCATTATGGTAATAATGTTTATTGACAACTAACTCTCACCTATTAGTTTATATGGATATTCACAATACTCAGTACAAATAGTACTTGTCTATCTCATGTGTACTCATAAGTCCCAGGCACCCTACAAGAAAATAAATTATTTAGTGTCTTGAAATATAACATGACCAGTAATTCAAAATAACCGCCAGTCTACTGCAATATATCTGTTCGAAATAATCGAGTTGTAAAACTCACCCACTATCAGTATATATTCGATGTATCCATCTATTTAGTGCGAGATCACGTTCCGAAAGGGGGAAAAAGGGGGAAATTATACCGTACATTAGTACGCGTCTACGGTATAAAACAATAGTTAGAACGTTTGTACGTAGAGCCCTAACTCACCCGTTCTCTATAAGGTCTCGTCTGTATCAAAATCCGGCGTGCTGCGCCGTCGCCATCTTTGAATGGCTTTTTATAACTTAAAAACCGTGGGCGCCATATTGTAATGTGCAAAATATTGTTATTTAGAAGCCGAAGCCCTAAATTTGCTTCTTATGTACTACGATAAGGACTGAGGTGCCGGGTTTTTAGGAACCCGGTGTTGCCAGGGGATAACACCCGATGACCTCTGAGTTCTCCCTTGTTCCGGACCACAGAAACAATGAGTCTTCTAGTCGCAGTCAGAGATCAAGTTTTATTGGTAGCTACCAAGTAACACGTGTCCTAGAAGCACGACAAACACGGGTCATGTATTCTCAGGAGACTGTACGTGTTCGTTTTTACAGAACCAGTCTTCTCCTTTTATACAGAAATAATGGCTTCAAGCAAGAATTCTTGAGTTTATGATATGGCTGTAAACATAATTCTGCAATAATACAAAGTGCGGCGTCACGTAAGCAAGCCCACATTTTAGATGTCCAGTTCGTGACAGATTACCCAGCAAGATCCGGGACTCCCATCAGATATCGATGAAACACCAATAAAGGCAGGTACCACCCAGTCATAAAACTGGCCATAAAGAAGAAGTATGGACAGGTGCATGTTTGTAGAAAGCATGTTCTGTATGGGGTAAATGGTTTGTGGAATGTTATGTGTCGATGTTATCGTATTCGGTCACTGGGCGGGGTGCCGCCCAAACAGGTTTGGCTTAAGGCAATGAAGTCAGTTTGGACAGGTCAGGGGGAAGTCAGGGGAAGGTGGACGTGTCCTTTTGGATCAAGCTCGACCTTTAATTGACTTAACATGAGGGCAAGACGTAAGATGGATGCCGTTCACAAAATGGAGTCTAAGGGATTGGGATGGAAATTACGATTTAGGGGTGTTGGCAACCCTCGATTGTCACGCAAATACATAGGAATGATGTCCTAATCATTATCGGTTCTTGGACACTAAATTCGTCATGGTACGTTGATATTTTGTGACACGGGTATTGGACCTCGATATGGGGATAACAATAGGGTCCAGATTTTCAGAACCACAGACCCTCCTTTTGCCCTTATGTAAGGCAATAACTCGTTAATCTGAGTCTAAATCTGTATGAAGGAATTCGTGGAGATGCTGCTGTAACATCATTCTGTTGCTCAGTTCGTCCCTTGACGCAGGCTTCCGTACACATGAAGTAGCACAGAGGCCACAGAGTGCAGGAGCGCACTGGACACATAGGCAGAACATAAACAGAAGTGTTAAGATCATCCCAATGAAGATAAGCGTTTTCCATCCCCAGGCAGCGATCAGTCCCCAGAACCACCCTAGCAAGGACCAATCCCCTTTCTCAACGTGAAGGGAACCAGATATTTCATGTAGTTTAGAGATGGCCTGGTATACTGTCGGTGCATTATCAGGGATGAATATGCAACAACTGGATTGGATGACTCTACACACACCACCACGATCGGCGAGTATGATATCAAGGGCAATTCGGTTCTGAAGGGTCATAAGTCGATCCGACTGAAGCTCGGTCGTCAAATTGCCAAGTGCTCCGGCCGTTGTAGTCACGGCGGATTCAACTATCCTTGCTAACTGGCGAATATTCCTGCTGTTCACCATAGGCCCCCAAAATGACGGAAAACCTTTTGCGAAGTCAGCGAATTCCTGACCCGCGGTGTCGTCTTTACTCACGACACCTCTAGCTGTCCTTGTCCGATGGTAATCTGCTCGGGCCGTGTAGGTAGGAGGCAGCAGAAATTAGATGAAGCACGTGCCTGAGAAGTCAGGGGGTAACCATGTATAGGCTTGGTCGTGGCAGACGAAATACGTGCCTTTGGCTGCTAAGAGTATAGGGGAAGTTCGGGAGGCGAGCACATATGTTTCCGTGCAAATGCTCTTTCCTAACTGTGCTGTAGGATCCCTACCAATACCTTGTAGACATAGGTGACCTCGGTGGGGCACTATCCAAACTGGGCGGGATTTCTTTGCTGCCTGGCTCTTGATCAGGTAAATGCCATGTTTGGTTACGTTCCAACGAGTGTATGGGGTCAGTTCATCTTTGGGGATAGTCAGATATGTGTCGATATCCCTACTCATATTTCTTATCCCTGCTATTAGTGCCTTGTTACTGGAATCGCTCTCAGTGGAACGGGTCGGGTATGGTTCTAGGGCGAATAGGAACATGGTCTGAAAAGCCCACAGAGAACCATAATAACTAAATGGCAGGATGAAGTACGGGATACCCTTATCAGTCGTGTGCGGCATGAGTCCGCATATCCAACAGTTTGATGTGTTCATTATAGACTGGTGTTGGTGCAGGAGTTGGATGAAAGAGTTATTTACAAATTCGAGCCTTCTGGCAGACTCGTGTTCAGGTAGAGGGTGAAAAGAGTGTGGGGAGAGAGTGGGGGGAGGCGTTGGCAGAGTGTCATTTGAGAATAGGGAAACTCGAAATACGAATAGAGCATAACCAATCAAAAGCATCACAGCGCTAAACAGCATTAGAACACATATTATTAAAAACCTTCTCTTGGACAGTATAGTACACAATTGTTTTTCAAAGTTCGTAAGTTTGACAGGTCTCTCTACCCTTGGAAACTCCATCCTCTACTTGCTGCCCGCGGTGGTAGGTCGATTCTGCCAGGGAGCGCGCTCTGTTCGGTCCGGGGTGACTCCCTCGGACCAACCAGAACCGTGGACCTAAAACTTCCTTGGTTGCACTCCCGACACTTCAACCGCGACCCTAGCAGCGGAACCGGATGGCGGTTCGAAAATCAAAAATTAGCTAGTTCCCTGGGACGAGAGAGCTGGAAGATAAAAATAGTTCTTGGGGGAAAAGGGAAATCACATTAGATCAAGGTTTTATTAGTCTCTGGGGCTGGATCTCAGGTCATAACGTCGCTTCTCAGGTACGGTGTGGTCTTTAAACAATGTCTCAGGTTCGGTAGTGTCCAATTGCATAGATGGTGACACACGTCCTTGCAAAATACGATCACTCTCCTTTTCGGTACCAGTCTCTTTTAAACGTGCATCGCTGAAAGGGATGAAACGAGGTACGGATTCAGTCTTAGAGTCGGCAAGTCCTTTATCGACCCACCGGTCGTATGGAAGGGGCAGAGGGACCCGTTTGCAATGGGTCCCATGCACCCAGTTCTTTTTGCCGTCCACCCGAACGGCTGACCTCGTAGAAAGAAGCACCAAATACGGTCCGGTCCACCTCGGCTGTCCGTTGCTGGTGCGCTGGAAGTTCCGCACCAGGACCCACGAGCCGGGTTCGATGGTATGACCTGGATCGTCAGAGGCTGGCGGAGAGGAACTGTGAACCTGTTGGTGTAAAACACGCAATTTAGCTGTCAATTCGCACAAATAATCAAGCAGTACGGGGTGTTCTATTTCACGGAGTTTCTTTGGTCTTGGCACGCCCCAGACGTTGGCTGGGCGGCCAAACACTATCTCGTGGGGGCTAAGACCTAATCTGGAATGGACAGTCATCCTAGTTGACAAGAGTGCTAGGGGCAAGGCGTCAGGCCATTTAAGACCTGTACTGGCTTGGATCTTGGCTAGCTTGAGTTTCAAAGTGCCATTGTAGCACTCTACTAATCCAGCTGATTGGGGGTGATTTGCAGCGTGGAATTTCTGGTGTATGCCTAGACACTCACACACTCTCTTCATCACTCGTCCTATGAATTCGCTTCCATTATCACTCCAGACAATTCTAGGCATACCGGGTCTCGGGAAGAACTCTTTGACAAGAGCTTTGGCAGTTGTCAAAGCAGTATTGTCTTTAAGGGGGTACGCTTCCACCCACCTTGAAAAGGTGCAGACAACAACGAGCACATACTTTAGATTGTTGCACCTTTCCATGTGAATGAAATCGAGCTGCAAAACCTCGAACGGATACGTAGGAGGCGCAAAATGACCAGCTGGAGTTGGAGTTCCTTTACCGGGATTGTGTTTTAGGCATATCATACAGTTTCTGACCACATTTTCTGCATATTTTGGGATATTGCTATTCTGCCATACTGGGGCCAATAGCTTACATATTCCTTTCGAACTGATGTGTGCCATGCCGTGAGCCATTGTTACTGCTGCAAGTACGTATGCATTAGGTAGTAGCCATCGCTGGTGTTCCGATAATTCGACCCAACAGCTATTCGCATCCAATCTACCCTTACTTTTTCTCCACTCATTCAACTCATCCTCAGTTGCCTCAGCTTGTATACATTTCACGCTTTCAATGGTGTCCTCACACATTCCCACATCAGCAATACATCTAGCGGGACCTGCAACATACATTCGACTCATCGTGTCCCTTGCGGTCTCTTTCGCAACCTCGTCTGCAAATGCATTCCCGCGGCCAATATCGTCTTGAATTTTCTTGTGTGCACTGCATTTCATAATGGCAACTTGTAGTGGCATGGTCAGTGACTCAAGGAGCTCATTAACTAGCTGACCATGTTGTATCTTTGCACCATGTGAGGTAAGAAAACCACGTTCACGCCATAATCTCCCAAAACTGTGAGCCACGCCAAAGGCGTATTGGCTGTCCGTGTACACATTCACTCGCTTTCCTTTTGCTAACACGCATGCTCTGGTAAGTGCAATAATTTCCGCAGCTTGTGCAGAGTTGTGGGAAATACGTGCGGTCTCTATAATGGTGTGTAATGTTGTTACGGCATATGCGGCAGTCGTATCACCATTCGGTAATTTGAAACATGAACCGTCAACCCATAAAGTATCATTGCATTCAGGAAGGGGAGTGTCCTGTAAGTCTACTCTCCCTTTTGTCTCTTCTTCTGTCCTAAAACAGCAGTCATGTTTATCAATCTTGTCGGTTCCTGTCGAAATGGGTAATAACGTTGCGGGATTCAGTGTATCACACCTCTTTATGTGGATGTGGCTTGCTAGCAACGTAAGTTCGTAACTGGATAGTCGAGCGCTAGTAAGGTGTTGTGTCTTCGTCCTGTTTAGTAAAATGTCTACTACATGCGGAACCATAACGATCAGAGTATTATTCATGACTAATCCAGCGGACTGTCGGATGCAGACAGCTGCTGCGGCGGTGGCTCTCAGACAACTTGGTAGTGCCTTAGCCACGGGATCCAGAGTTGCCGAAAAATACGCGCATGGGCGTTGTCTGTTCCCAAAATGTTGTGTTAAGACTGATAATGCACAGCCTTCCTTCTCATGGACATATAATGTGAAAGGCTTACTGTAGTTGGGGTTTCCCAACACAGGGGCTGAACACAATGCATCACGCAACTTGTGAAAACTCGTCTGACAATCTTCAGACCCGGGAATAGGATTGGGCGTATCTTTACGGAGTAGTGTCAGCAAGGGTTTAGCTAGTAGTGAGAAATTCGGTATCCATTGTCTACAGTACGATGTAATGCCCAAAAAAGCTCGAACTTCTCTCTGTGTCCTTGGGGCATTTAGTTCTGCAATTGCCTGTATTCTTTCTGGTGTCAGTCTCCTTCCCTCCTTCGACAAGACGTGACCTAAGTAGGTTACTTCTTGTCGGCAGAATTGTAGTTTGGAAAGGGAGACTTTGTGCTTCATGTCACATAAGTGATGCAATAATGATAACGTAGCTTTCTTGCAAATTTCTTCAGTGTCTGCAGCGATCAGCAGATCGTCTACGTACTGAATCAGAGTTGAACCACTTGGTAGAACAATCGTGTCTAATTGTGTTTTCAGGGCCTGACTGAATATTGATGGGCTTTCGCAGTAGCCTTGAGGAGCGCACTTGAAGCGGAAGCTTCGTCCTCCTAAATTAAATCCGAAAATATCTCTACTTTCCTCGGCAATTGGGATACTGAAGAAAGCGTTCTTCAGGTCAATCACCGAGAACCAATTTGCTGAAGCTGGAACCATTGTCAATAAAGCAGTAATGTCGGGGACGACTGGAAACTGTGGGATAACTATCTTGTTTACTTCTCTGAGGTCGATCACGAACCTATACACAGGGGGTTGTGAAGGATCAGTACGTTTTAAGACGGGCAAAACCGGACTGTTACAGACATTTCCTGTCGTTTCTTCGATGACGTCTTTATCAATCAAGTCATGGACAATTTTCAACAACGCTTTTTCGCATTCGCTAGATATTTTGTATTGGGGAATACGTGGCAACCTAACGTCGGCTTTCAACGTTATGACATATGGTGTTATCTCCAAACGACCTACATCATTAGAACCATTAGCCCAGAGTATATCAGGAAGTGACAATAATTCAGTTGGAATATTTTCCTTTGATAAATACATCGAAGAAATTACCTTCTTGCCTAAAGTAAGTTGTACTCCCGAGGGAGAACAGTACAAAGTCGCATATAACCTTTTTAGTAAATCCAAACCTAACAAATTTTCACCACAACCTGTTGTCAAAATGAGGGGTGCTTCTAATTCGCATGGGCCAACAGAAAGGGATATAGGACTAGAGATCGGGTTTCTAACAGGGGCGCCAGAGAAACCTACTGAGACATTCATTTCGCCAGACAAAGGTGCGCCAGGAAGTTTCGAGTGCATGATAGAACTTTTTGTAGCACCAGTATCCAGCAGAAATGGCTCTGACACTCCTGAGGTAATCACCTCGACATAAGGTCCATTCTGATCTACCGGAACTGAGACAACTCCCTCTCTTTGTCCATGGCTGTCCTAGCAATCGTTACCCTCATTTTCGTGTTCAGTGTAATAGTCGTCAGCATAGTACTGAGCTGACTTAGACGATGAACTATTCTGTTGGTCAAAGCTATTCATGGACTTCTGAGGCGGAAAAGGAGTTGCATTCTGAGTGAAATTTCCACGGCCTCTACCTCCAGGGGCATGCTGAACACCTCTCCCCCTTACACCTTGACCACCGTTTAAACGTCGCGCAAGAGCCGGACAATTATCCTTAAAATGACCCTCTTCCTTGCAATACGCACATTGATTCGGGCCATATGTAGGACGCTGATGGGAAAACTCGTTACCTTGCGCGTTCCTCGAGTACTGCTGTCGTGGTTGATAGTCGAGCTGACTAGCCGTGCGAGGCGGATAGGCCTGCTGGAGGAGAACCTTAGTTTTCAAATCTTTCGTCTTTTTATCTGCCTTGTCTAGTTCGTCTTTACGCCTATTTTCATAGTACTGGGCTGTAGCTAAAATCTGTGCTGACGTAGAGACAGCCCAAGCACTCTCAGAGTCTTTTAGTTTATTACATAGTTCAGGGAGCAAATTATGTACGAACTTGTCCACAAACAATCTTTGGCCACCCTCGGTAGCCATATCTTGACCACTGTGGTCGGTGAATGTTTCCTCAAATCTTGTGAAAAAGTCAGACACATTCTCATCTTTCTTTTGTTTACATGCTGATAGCTTGTCCCAATTTACGCATACTTCAGGCATTATTGTCTTCATGTATGCTATAATTCTACCGGGAAGTTCAGCTATTAACGGCTCAGGTTTAAAACCACCGACTTGTCTAGCATCTGTAATCGCAATGTTCGCCCATGAGTCACCTAGTTCCTGATCGTGATCCGTATGACGTATCTTGCTCCATAAGGGATGTGGAACAACGTTCCCAAATAACATGTCTACATCTGCTAAATTCATTATACATGAGCTTGCAGTTTGCGATAACTCCTTATAATACCCAGTTGGGTTCTTACGAGGGTCAGGTAGTGACTGCTTGAGTGCTAATACTTCCGATCTTTTCCATGGGACATGTACCCATACACGCTGGAAATGGGGCAGAATTGGTGGATTAGCATTCGCATCACCTTCCCTCCAAACAGGAGGAACCTCTCTCATGGGGTACTGTCTCGCTCTTTTCCTACTAGACGTACCACATTCAGACGATGACCCAGAGTTACCACCTGTGCTTCGATATGATAATAATACCTCAACTGCTTTGTCGACATCGGGACCTACAATCATGCCTTCCCCAAATTTAAATCGTACATTACACAACTCTCGAGCGTTGTTCTCTTGACCATTATCTTCCAAATCCTCACACAGAAGAACACACATCTGTTCAAAAACATATCTTTGCGTCGGTTCATCCCATTGACGGAAAACGTTCATGACGGACTCTACATCATATCTGGCTGTATCCAGAGCCCAATTCCGTGCTAACTTATTCAGGCATTCCCTCTCTCGATAATCAGGCATTTGGCTTCGTAACTGTCTTAGTCCCGTATTAGGGGTCGTTTTAGGCGACCGAAAAAGTGGTGAAGGAATGTTAGTAGCAATGCTGGCCGTTTTATGCCAGACGGAAGGTGAAAGTGGAGGAATAACTGGTGTCAGAACAGAGTCACGCAAAGCAGAAACAGAAGCGTTCGCAGAACTAGTATCGGAAGAAATAGAAGGTGCGCTAGGCGAAGTTGTAGAAGGAACAGTAGGAGAAGTAGATGTGACTGGTGAGCCTTGAGGAGGCTGCACTAGAGAAATAGAAGCCAGCTGAAGAGTAGCTGGTGAGTGCTGTAGAGGAGCTGGTATAACAGCTACCAGAGGTGCAACTAAAGGTTGCGGAGGTGCTGTGGCATTTTGCGCATAGGGTGGTGGCGAATTCAGCAAATGCGTCATTAATGGATCTTACTCACGCTCTTTTACTGTCTCTTGCTGAAGAGATGGTAAAACAGGATAGCATTTATCTATTGCCATTTTACGTTGCCTGTGCAACTGCTCACTTATTCGATCCTCTTCGTTGTCTTTACATTTTATCGCGGCTTGTATTACTGAAATACCCCTTTCCCTCTTATTCTTCTTTTCTAATTTAATTTCCTTTTGTTTGGCCTCTTTGCGCCATAAGCGGAAAGAGTCAAACATCGCCGGTCGGGCTTTCTTTTTGAACAGTTTGACCTCTAGGTTATCTAGAATTTCTGAGTCGAAACTACCATATTGGGGCCATTTTAAAACACCATCCTTACGGGTGTATTTTATCCATACTTCATTATATGTGATAGGACCTACGCCATGTTTTACATAGAGCTCATACGTTGGAGTTCCAATTGGAGGAACCGGACAGGAATCCTCTAATCGGGAATCCTTATTATAACCAAGACAAAACAAGTTTCCAAGTCTGCTAAAACCAGGCATCTTCGCTCACTAGTCTAGCTTCAAACTTCAAAGGTTTATCTATTACGATATTTCTCGTGAAAACACGAGTCCTTCAGCTTTGGGGCTTGCAAGTGCCAAATCAAGTCGTATCTCAAGGATACCAAAAAACTAAGGACAAACTAAAGACTGGGAGACGCTCCACTTATACTTAACTGAAGTATTTGAAGATCGGTGACGTCGCTAGAAGACTCGTCTATCGTTTCGCTCTACCAAGGATCACTGGGTCCAAAACAAGGCGATAGTCAGGGCAGCAGTCCTTCGTAGCCGTCGGGACGCGGGGAACCTCACAGCAAAGACCTTCGGAACCACGTCGACATACAGGGGTCGCTGAAGTGGCTGGCCGTCCTCCGGAATTTTCACACGAAGCTCCTCACGAACATCTGGCTTGGACCGTCGCCGCTTGATATGGCCCCACGTTGGGCGCCAACTGAGGTGCCGGGTTTTTAGGAACCCGGTGGTGCCAGGGGATAACACCAGATGACCTCTGAGTTCTCCCTTGTTCCGGACCACAGAAACAATGAGTCTTCTAGTCGCAGTCAGAGATCAAGTTTTATTGGTAGCTACCAAGTAACACGTGTCCTAGAAGCACGACAAACACGGGTCATGTATTCTCAGGAGACTGTACGTGTTCGTTTTTACAGAACCAGTCTTCTCCTTTTATACAGAAATAATGGCTTCAAGCAAGAATTCTTGAGTTTATGATATGGCTGTAAACATATTTCTGCAATATTACAAAGTGCGGCGTCACGTAAGCAAGCCCACATTTTAGATGTCCAGTTCGTGACAGATTACCCAGCAAGATCCGGGACTCCCATCAGATATCGATGAAACACCAATAAAGGCAGGTACCACCCAGTCATAAAACTGGCCATAAAGAAGAAGTATGGACAGGTGCATGTTTGTAGAAAGCATGTTCTGTATGGGGTAAATGGTTTGTGGAATGTTATGTGTCGATGTTATCGTATTCGGCCACTGGGTGGGGAGCCGCCCAAACAGGTTTGCTTAAGGCAATTAAGTCAGTTTGGACAGGTCAGGGGGAAGTCAGGGGAAGGTGGACGTGTCCTTTTGGATCAAGCTCGACCTTTAATTAACTTAACATGAGGGCAAGACGTAAGATGGATGCCGTTCACAAAATGGAGTCTAAGGGATTGGGATGGAAATTACGATTTAGGGGTGTTGGCAACCCTCGATTGTCACGCAAATACATAGGAATGATGTCCTAATCATTATCGGTTCTTGGACACTAAATTCGTCATGGTACGTTGATATTTTGTGACACGGGTATTGGACCTCGATATGGGGATAACAATAGGGTCCAGATTTTCAGAACCACAGGACCCATAAGTTTTCATAAACTGCAACAGTATATATATTGAGGAATACAAGTAAAAAACCTCTTATCTCAATAACGGTAAGCCGTTAAGTTATATTACGCCAAAGGTCGCTTCATATTGGGGCTATCAAAGATGTGTATTACTTCAAGTCAAATTTAAGTTTTATTAATCTGTATACTTATAGTACAGAAAAAAAACACAGTTTAAAAATAAAATAAATTATATATATTTTGGCTCGCTAGCTTATAACTAATAACCCAAGTATCGAACCCTGATTTGAGGTATGCATCTACAGGCTCGAATGCCATGCGTTACCAATGGTTTAGTCGTTAGGAGTCTCCTGTTTCAATATCAGTCAATCGTTTGCATTACTAGATCTCCAAAGGCCAACTCGCATTCGTGCTATCATAGCGTGTGTTCCTAGGCCTATGAACAATTATTTAATTTGGATGGCCAATAATTTTAAGGACCATGGAAATAAACAAAAAATAAAAAATATAAAATAAAAAATATAATGAGAGTCATAAATCATTATAGGCGCTAACCAGTATCGAACCCTAATATAAATGTACAAGAGGTTCTTGCGCCAAGTACAAACATCAGTTCCATTGGGTAAAACATAGAGTAGCCAAATATCAAGTACATCCGCTTAGGATTATGGTACCATAATGTGATGTCGTATAGTTTCAGTCCAATGTACACACATAAATCATAAAAATTATAAAAATTATTATGTATGTATATGTATATTTATATTAATATATTGTGAGACATTCCAAAACAATAAGACAATTGGGAGAGAAAACTCACAGACACAGTAAGTCAATATTGGTACACAAACCATAATAGTGTAATCCCAACATGGGTTGTAATGTATTTTTGTTATCCAACAAATATATCTTCAACACTGTCTAATTGAACCCACAGATTACTTACATAATGGGCTAAATAATTGTTAAACAAATATTGTTGAAAAAGAGGGGAACACTTTATCATTATTCAAAGCTAAGAACCAAATATTCCAGTAATACAGTAACATGTTCAGCTACACATATTTAGTGGCCCAGAAAGAATTGCAGTTCAGAATCCAAATTTAAGCCTTCTTCAACAGCTCTAAGTTTCATAATCCAAAGGCACTCCCTACGACGAAGCCGTAAGGTTCTATCACCCCCTCTCTTATCTGCTTCTACTACATCAATGCCATGATATAGAAATCTATGTTTAGTCTTATCATTCTGGGTCCTAATAAAGTGTGCTGCTATTGGGTACCTTGTATCTCCGTTTTTCAAGGCCCTATAGGGGCTTATTTGGTTCTTAGCTTTGAATAATGAGGGTTCAATTAGACAGTGTTGAAGATATATTTGTTGGATAACAAAAATACATTACAACCCATGTTGGGATTACACTATTATGGTTTGTGTACCAATATTGACTTACTGTGTCTGTGAGTTTTCTCTCCCAATTGTCTTATTGTTTTGGAATGTCTCACAATATATTAATATATATATACATATACATACATAATAATTTTTATAATTTTTATGATGTATGTGTGTACATTGGACTGAAACTATACGACATCACATTATGGTACCATAATCATAAGCGGATGTACTTGATATTTGGCTACTCTATGTTTTACCCAATGGAACTGATGTTTGTACTTGGCGCAAGAACCTCTTGTACATTTATATTAGGGTTCGATACTGGTTAGCGCCTATAATGATTTATGACTCTCATTATATTTTTTGTTTTATATTTTTTATTTTTTATTTATTTCCATGGTCCTTAAAATTATTGGCCATCCAAATTAAATAATTGTTCATAGGCCTAGGAACACACGCTATGATAGCACAAATGCGAGTTGGCCTTTGGAGATCTAGTAATGCAAACGATTGACTGATATTGAAACAGGAGACTCCTAACGACTAAACCATTGGTAACGCATGGCATTCGAGCCTGTAGATGCATACCTCAAATCAGGGTTCGATACTTGGGTTATTAGTTATAAGCTAGCGAGCCAAAATATATATAATTTATTTTATTTTTAAACTGTGTTTTTTTTTCTGTACTATAAGTATACAGATTAATAAAACTTAAATTTGACTTGAAGTAATACACATCTTTGATAGCCCCAGCGACCTTTGGCGTAATATAACTTAACGGCTTACCGTTATTGAGATAAGAGGTTTTTTACTTGTATTCCTCAATATATATACTGTTGCAGTTTATGAAAACTTATGGGTCCTTATCGTAGTACATAAGAAGTAAATTTAGGGCTTCGGCTTCTAAATAACAATATTTTGCACATTACAATATGGCGCCCACGGTTTTTAAGTTATAAAAAGCCATTCAAAGATGGCGACGGCGCAGCACGCCGGATTTTGATACAGACGAGACCTTATAGAGAACGGGTAAGTTAGGGCTATACGTACAAACGTTCTAACTATTGTTTTATACCGTAGACGCGTACTAATGTACGGTATAATTTCCCCCTTTTTTCCCCCTTTCGGAACGTGATCTCGCACTAAATAGATGGATATATCGAATATATACTGATAGTGGGTGAGTTTTACAACTCGATTATTTCGAACAGATATATTGCAGTAGACTGGCGGTTATTTTGAATTACTGGTCATGTTATATTTCAAGACACTAAATAATTTATTTTCTTGTAGGGTGCCTGGGACTTATGAGTACACGTGAGATAGACAAGTACTATTTGTACTGAGTATTGTGAATATCCATATAAACTAATAGGTGAGAGTTAGTTGTCAATAAACATTATTACCATAATGACATTCTATGTAGACTAAACTTTATTTCCCATTTCTTTTAATCTCTTATCATAGATTTGTGTGTACATATGCTCCTTCACTTGGGGACTATGATTAATATTGAATCTACAATCTCCTTATGATTTTACAGTGGAGATAGTAATTGGTGAGTTGGGAGATTTTTAGGAAGATGACCAATTCTCAGATATAAGGGGTTATGGGATGAACATAATGTGGTGTCGATATTATGATTTGACATTGTGACTATATTGTTTACGTGTATTTTGTCTATGTTAACTTGTTCATAGATTACGAATTGACTATACAACGTGTACCTGATTTGATAACCCTCTATGATAGGACTGAGTTTTTATCAAGGTGAAATTTTGATATTGGAAGTATACTTTGGATCTAATGGGTTTGCACTTTGGTGACTGTATAACCCTGGTGGCGTAGATACTTTATTTTCCGTTCCTCAGTATCACTGGAGTTTGTATTCCTGTACTTTACTTACTCAAGCTTTTAGAGTAAAAATTCTTTTTTATATATATAAGATTTTGATTATATTTTTTTATTTTGATGTCTTAACACAGCCCTGATGAAGTCATTGGCTGAATTGATTAGCCAGACGAAACACGTGTTGGTTGTGAATTGGATTTATGGACTGTGAATCAGAATTATTGATATCGTTTGACGACAATACAAGAATAAAAGAAAGAATAAAAGAAATACTCAACGATTAAAGACCTTTTCTTTGTGGACATTACTATTTGGGCATTATTTTATGTCCTGGGATTGATAATTGGAAACCTAACATCAGGGTTACAGGAATTTGTACTGTACCCAGTGATCAGTGAATATTTGATCATGACATGATTGATATGGTTAATTAATATTTTTGTTGTTCTTATATTACGAGTATTTTATGAATATACGCTTGGCGATTGAGGTGCATAGATACTTAGGAGCACAGGTGGGATCCCCCATTTTGCATCTTATACAATGTTGTGAGCATAAATGTACGACTTAATTATGCAATACTGCTCTGATAAGTGTATGTTCTATCATATGTCAACTGAAAATGGAACAAAAAGCGTTTTTTTTAAATGTTGTCTCCTGCAAAACATATCATGTAACATGCAGATCATAGATTTTTATTTTATGTTTATCAGTAAGTGTATTACTGATTTGAACATAGAGATCCTTTTGTTACTTGCAGTTAATAAATTGTAATCCTTTTATAAGACCACAGTGAGCTAAGAATGGTATTTGACTTCGACACCTTGTAACTCTGACTGCCTCATGTAACACATCTTGTAAATTGATTTACACCCTTACATGCTTTATTTGGAATTGATAATGTGTATGTTATGTAAAGCGCTCTCCATTGGGATGAGAAGCGCTATGAAAGAAATAAAATGGTGCTATTTAAATTGTTATTTGTCTAAATACTGGGACTGACCATCCCATCTGACATTCTTACAGCGCATGCACTTATATACAACAAAGTAAAAAGCATGCACCTCTTAAGTACCTGTGAAAAGATAATGAGCTGGGTGTTTTTGTTTCCTCGCCGGTGCATTTGCATTTGTGAGGTTCTAGGACGCAGCCAGCCCCATACTCGATCAAAAGGATGCCTGATGACCCCTTAACTTCTGTTTTTATCTCTGCCCAGCTAGAGGTGAAAAAAACCCCCTCCCTGCCTGGAGTTGCTGCTGGGAATAGAAAGCAGACAATGTGCAGGAGTTCAACATATTTCTGTGGGGCCCAACTTCTTAGCTGGGTGGATTGCGCCGCACTGTGAAAATAGTGGGTGGACGCCGTGTACCCCCGACTCATGCCCTGGTACGGACTGAAAGGCCCGTCCAGTCAGTCAATTTATTCCAGCCTGTCTATGCCCTGAAAACTTGCAGTCTGAACATTTCACAAAGAATTAGGGCCCGACTGTTCCAACTTGATCATATCAGCCCACAAAGCCCTGCAAAGGACTGCCATGCATCTTTTGTTTACCTATATCTCTGATCACCACTACACACCCTTCCTAGTCTGCAACTGACACTTTGCACCCAGAGTGGCATTACTTTCCTGTGCCTCTGTCAGTCTTTTAAGTGTTCATATCCCACGACGACTGCTTGAGCGTCATTCAGGTTACCATGATTTGCATGAATAACTACGACATCACAGAGTCCCAACCAGTTTCGTATGTGTTATGTTTCCATATTCCTTAGTGGCCTCCTTGCATCTCCTAGCAACAAGGTTCTACTTTTGGAATCTAGCTGTGGAGTCCAGCAGAGAGAAGCTTGGCTGTGGAGCGGAGAGGTTGGTCTCTGGGGGTTGTTGTACCAATCCACAATAAATCTTCTTCTACCAAGAATTGTGTCCTGTGATCCCAAAATTGGCGATGAGGATGTATGATATTTAAAGATGTATCGGAAGAATTATCTGTTGTGAATGATGTGGTAAGAAGGTGTGACAAGCTGGTAGTGCCTGAACCTTTGAGGAATAAGTTGATGGAATTGCTACATGAGGGCCATGGTGGCATGTCAGCTGTTAAAAGAAAAGCCAGAATGGATTTTTGGTGGTCAAGTATGGACAGAGATATCGAAAGGTTTGTGAGGGAGTGTGTATCTTGTATGTGTAGTGACAAGTCACATGTTTTAAGGGACACACCCATAACTCCAACTAGGTAGCCAGAAAAAGCGTGGGTAAAACTTCCCATTGACATATGTGGACAGTTTGTAGAGTTAGGTGTGAGTGAGAAATATGCTATGGTGATGATGGACTATTATTCGAAGTGGGCAGAGGTGGCTTTTGTCAGTGAAGTCAAATCTAGCAATGTCATTACATTTTGTGAGGACATTTTTCAGCGACATGGTTGCACTGCTGAAATCCTTACTGATAATGGACCGCAATTTGTATCAGAAGAATTTACTAATTTCCTTAAGAAGTGAGGTATCAAGCACATGAGAACTCCTGTTTATCATTCCTGGGGAAAATGTTTAGTTGAGCACTTTAACCGCGTTCTGCGAAGAACATTCAAATAGCTGTGTCGATGAGTGCATGTTGGAGAACACACATGAAGAAAATGTTGTGGTACTACAGGACTACCCCACACTCAGTGGCTGGGGAAACTCTTTTTTTCTTCTTAAAGGTAGAGTTCCTTGCACTATGGCTGTACCAGCTTGGATGGCTAGGAGTGGTAAAAGAATTTTCAATGAAGAAAACCTACGCACCAAGGTGGTGAAGTATCAATTTTCAGACAATTTTCAGCAAAGACAAAATAACAAGATAAGAAAATGCAACAGTATAATAGTCCTGAGATGCCTCTGAAAGGGCCTGGGCCCATTTCTTCAAAAAATCCTTCAATGTCAATTCTCCGATGGATCTTTTAAGCATCATGAATGTTTAAAGGAGAGAAAAGTTTGTTATCCAGTTCAGTATACAGTGTAACCCATTGCAGGTACACAATAACTCAGAGCGACGACCAAATGAAGGTTAGTCGAGTTTATTACAAATTTAAAAATAGTTGGACATATACGCGTCTCAGCATGAGAATATAAAAGTACAGAGGAAATAACAAGAAGCTGTAGCGTCTGAACAAGTTCACTCAATGCAGCAAGAAAAGAAAAATATGTTCACTGATCAATATGCAAGCGACCAAAAAGTAAGAATCAAAGTTTCCATGCATCGGTGCTTCATGAGAGAAAAACATTTGTTATTTTCTATCCCTCCACTAACTCTAGAAGTGACATCCCTAGTTTAGCTTGCATAAGATGTGAAAGAGAAAAGGTGTCAGTGATGGAGTCTCTCTAAGAAGTCTCTCCACCAAGTGATAGGTCTATCAGCATAAACATCCTATGGAAAGAGGAAGCTAGCTCTTAGGGGCTCTTCATTCAAGATGCAAAGTGGAAAGCGGGGCACTGTCCCTCACCACAATGCTTCATATTCTCAAAATCATATTTGGCAGAGGTTTAATAATTCCTTTCTCACACATATGATAGGTACAGCCACAACATTTCATTGACACCGAAACCTTTCCATGGTCTTCTCCATGCACGCCTGTTAGAAATGGGGGTCTCTAGTTGGCAATGGTTTGCACCTTTGTCCAAATAGGGACCTTTCCTTCTAGTCAGGATAAGGGAGATACACTACTGAAACAAAGCTTGCTGACCCCATTGGTAGCTTTGCACAAGCAGACAGGCTTATCTTTGATGCAGTGTGTACAGCATTTGCACATAACCAACAGTAATACAGTGAAAACACTACAAAAGTACATCACAACAGATTTAGAAGAAATAAGCAATATTTATCTGTGCTGGAAAGACCAAAACAATAAAAGACCAACATACAGTAATCAAAAATAGGCACTTTGCAAGTATGACTTTAAAATGCAGTTCCTTAAAGGCCGGTAGCTCTGTCCGGTGCTATGACATCGCTGAAAACAATAGAATCCAACAGTTATTGATTTTTTTCGTTTTTCTAAAAAACAATTTTTATTGGAAACAAGACAGCAGCAGTAATGACATTACATAGACATCTCAGCTGGAGGTATATATATTTGAGCATTACAAAATAGCAGACAATCCATCGGGGGCAACAAAGATAACACAGAGCGAAAGGCTGGTCAGTATGAAGAGGGTTACAATTACGTCTTCGGGTCTGGAAACACCCCTCACACTCACTGTTCCTGTTGGCCCGGAGGTTTATGTTATCCTGTCTGCACCTGCCTCCTCCAATAAAGCATGTCTCTCCCGTATAAATTCCACAGTGGGAGAAATACAGATGTCCCCCCTGTTTTTATTCCAGCTTCCCCACTTTTGATCCCATTTTCGTGGGCAACCTCTACCTTTATATACAGTTTTCTCTGCTACCATAGCGTGGTCCATGTCCTTAGCCCAATCTCGCAAATGTGGTACAGTGTCCATCCCCCACTTCTGGGCAATGTTTCTTTTCGCTATGCTCCATCCCATGGTGGCCCACGATTGCTCAGCTTAGGTGAGGTCTGTTGCCTCCCAGACATTAAGGAGGCATAGTTGGGGAGATGGATGTATGGGTTTATCAATAGACCTTGCCATTTGTCGGGTGACGTCTATCCAGTAGTGTTGTATGTGGGGCATTCCCATAGGATGTGTATAAATGTACCTATTTGGTTGCAGTGTTGAAAACAGAGTGTGTCCAGTCTTCTCCCTAATTTAAATAACAGTTTAGCATCAAAGTTGACACGTTGTAGAATCTTAAGCTGGATGAGCCGGAGTCTCATCGGAATTCCTACCTTTCGGGGGAAGCCAGCGCTTCAATCCAGTCCTCGTCCGTCATTGCCCCCAGATCCACCTCCCCCTAGCTCGCAGTTTCGGCCTTGGATCGGCCCTGTTATTAATAAGTTTCTTGTACGTTAGGGAGACGTCCTTGTGGTCCATTGGGTCTAGCAACAACCTGTCCTCCAGAGGAGAGGAGTCCGGGAGGGGGGTGTCTGTAGGGATGGCACAGCCTATGGCATGACTAATCTGAAGATACTGGAAGTGCTCTGACGGTGCTAGCTGATATTTGAGTTGGAGATCTGCAAATGACGCCTTCTTGCCCTTAATCCACACATCCCCCACCGTAGCAATACAGATCATGTCCCACTTGTCGAACCCTGCACAAGCACTCAGTCGTCCCAAGATGTCGGGTTCCCACAGGGGGGTAGCCTTCATCAAGCGCCCACGCCATCCATTCGGCTGTTGGACCCCATGCCACACTTCTACTGTACGGGCCGTGGGGCCGGTCAAACCTAATTTCTTGGGGTTTGAGTATAGCGCTCTGTTGTAGCCCCCCTTTCCCCATTTACCACAGATCAGTGCGGAAGCTGGGGTCATCATGGGACCCGAACACCCATCTGTTGATGGCAATTAATTGCGACGCCTGGTAGTAAAGGCGCATGTCTGGCAGCCCGTTGCCTCCATCGTACCATCCCATGGTGAGCTTGTTTGTGGTGATGCGAGGCGGTCCGATATCCCATTATAAATCTCTAATTGCTGTCTCAATCTGCAAAAAGTAGGTTTCGGGGACCGGGATGGGAGTGTTTTGCAGGGCGTAAAGAAAGCGTGGCAGGGCAAGCATCTTGAATAAAGACGCCCGACCCAAAAGTGTAAGGGGTAATGTCTTCCAGTGGATGACATCAGATTTAAACCTCTGCAACGGGCCCATCAGATTTCATTCATAGAACACTGCTGTGTCAGTTGTTATAAAGATGCTGAGGTATTGGAAACCCTGGTGTATCCCCGAGGACTTTGCGGCGGATCACCCCAAAGGGAGTACATCTGGGATTTGGACCAGTTTATCTGGTTACCAGAGTGGACCCCTAATATGTGGAAAATATGGAGAACGCGGCGGAGTTAGCGCGCCGGTGAGGTGAGATAAAGTAAAATGTCGACCGCATATGATGATATGCGGTCTTCATGTTCATCCGTCCATTTAAAGCCTCTGATGCCAGGGTCTCCCCTGATCCAGACCGCTAATGGCTCGAGGGCCAGGGCAAAGAAAAGCGGCGATAATGGACAGCCCTGTCTTGTACCACGGCAAAGGGGGAAAGAGCCCGAACGATGATTGTTCACTGAGACGTGGGCAATGGAAAGGTTATATAAAAGTCTGATCCACCCAATCACCTTGGGCCCGAGCCCAACTCGAGCCAAAACCGCAAACAGATAATCCCAAGCCACGGTGTCGAATGCCATTTTTGCGTCGAGTGCGAGCAAGATCGCGTCTTCCTCTATTGTTACCATGCGCTCCAGCGCCCCGTGGACGCAACGTAGGTTACGCGTCGTATTGCGACCCGGCATGAATCCCGACCGGTCAGGGTGGATCAGGTCAGTGAGATACGGAAGTAGACGGTTGGCCAACAGTTTAGCCAAGATTTTGGCCTGCAGAGTTATCAGGGAAATGGGTCGGTACAATGTGCACTCGTCCACAAGTTTACCGGGCTTGCGCGGCCACAGCAGGGTCATCCGCATGGTGGCAGCGGGCATATCGGCCGGGAGGATGCCGGTCTCATATCATTCATTATATAGATTCAGTAAGTGGGGAGCGAGCTTCATAGCCATGGGTTTCATCAGTTCAATCGGAAGCCCATTAGGGCCCATCCCCTTACCAGCCCGGATGTCTTGAATGGCTTTTAAACCTCCTCGACCGAGATATCCACCTCTAAGGCCTCTCTATCTTGTTGGGAGACACATGTTACCTCGATAGTAGCGAGGAGTTCTGCCGCCATGGTGCTTGTGAGTGCTGTGGCATACTTTAAATTTGCTCATGGTATTTCGCGAATGTCTCCACAATGCCCTGAGGGTCAGTGATCAGAACGTCATCAGGCCCTTTGATCGCGCTCACCCATCTCACCGACTGTTACTTGCGTTCCAGCTACGCCAAAAGTTTGCCGGTGCGCTCACCCTGCTCGTATATTCTATGAAGGGTGGCGAGAGCACGCCGGTTGGCATCCTCTAAAAGCAGTTGTCTATAATCCTGTCTCTTAACATTGAGGTTATGTTGAGTATCCTGGTCAGGGTTCTGTGAGGTGGCGCGTTCAAGATTTAAAATCTCCATTTCCAATTCACTCACTCCCTGGTTGCGCTCTGCCCTGTGGTCCACCATCATAGACAATGCTCTCCCCTTTATCACTGCCCCATATGCGCCCCAGATCGTTATCGCCGACTTCACAGACCCTGTATTCTCCTCAAAATAGTAGTCAGTGTCCTTCCGTAAATTATCTCTAATGTGTGGGATTTTTAGCACCCAGGGCTGGATCATGATGGGGCCTGGTTGCACTGCGCGGTGAGCTCCGAAGACTGCTGTGACCGGGGAATGATCCGATATTTCCCTCGCAAGACAAGCAGAATCTGTGAAGTCCAGAATGTGCTGTGCGTGGGTATACAGGTAGTCTAGTCATGATTGGCTGCCATGTACACCAGATTGGAACGTGAAGAGTGTGTCGTAAGGGTGTGACCATCTCCAGATGTCCACCATCCCCAGGGCATCAGTAAAGTCATGCAGTTGTGAGCCGTGTGTAACGTCACGTCTGTGGGGAAAGCGGTCTTTTTGGCCATTCATTGTCAGGTTAAAGTTGCCACCCATCACCAGTTCGCCCACGGGTATGTTCAATAATAGCACCCCTATATCTGCTAGTGTCATGCGTTGAAGACCCGGTGGGGCATACACCGAGATAACATTCAGGACTCTGCCCTCCCAGATGCCCGAGCAAGCTACATATCTGCCCTGCGGTTCGGTACACGTATTTTGTATCACATAGGGGCAGATTTTTCGAAGGAGGATCCCCATCCCCCTGGACCCCGAGGTAAAACCCGAGAGTGCTACCATACGATAACCCTTCCTATCCAGGGCCTTACAGGAGTTACCTATTAGGTGAGTTTCTTGGAACAACACTATGTCCAGCCCCTGATGGTGAATATATTGTAGCACTATACCACGCTTGATTTTGTCCCACAGCCTACTGACATTCCATGTCATGAGTCTAAGTCCCTGACCTTTCGCCATAAGAAACTAATAGTAGTGTAATGGAGTGGACGGAGTGTCTTTGGTGAAGGAATCCCTCAACTGCAACTTTCTGTGTTGCTCCACTTGTGTTACGGCACCCCGTGGTGCTTTTAGACTTAAAATCAGTGACCTGAGCGTCGGTACCAGCTATGATGCACTGATATAAAATGCAATTTCATACTGCTGCATTAAAACAATGAAGAACGTCTCCCCAACAAAACCAACCCAAACATACCCAGATTCATAGTAACTCACCCCCCTCCCTGCCTCCCTGCATAATGGGACTAAAACCACCCGCCACCCCCAACATCTAGAGCACCTGTCGCCCACCCATGAACAATTCAAAGGTGCTCCATGCATAGCCCGGTTCAAACCAGTAGCTGGAGCACTCCAGCCCCAGCTCTGGCACAAAACTGGACAAAGGGAAAGGGGTGTAACCACCCCCTTCTCAGGTCCACCCATAGGAGGGAACTAGGCAGGTAATTTAGCCCCTTAGCTTAGTATAAGCATAGGATCTGTGTCCCCAGGACTTTAGATTATCCTGGAAAGAAACTTTGATACAGAACTCTTGGACCTTCGACATTCTATTCTGACTAGAAGATGGAAGACATCGCCCTTGTGGTCAAGGAGTGACCACCCTGTGCAAACAGGCACCACCAGTAACTTGCTGGTCTGCTTTGTCGATGCTCCCACCGGAACCCGAAGACTCAGCGACACAGGAACTGGACTCTCAGACTTCTCTAACTCTGACCCACATCCACAGCAAAGCTGAGACCCGTGGCGGACACGAAAGACGCGGGACCGGATACCCTGGACATCCTGCATTTTGCTAACAGCTCAACTACAAAGTTACCCTCGCAGTTGTGCATTGGGATACGAGAAGCCCCAGAACCGAGCGTCATTTGCGCTGAAGCTCCGCCCTCCATACTCCACGAGTGCCGCGTGGGGCCCGCTCTTGCATTTCAGCTTGACACGTCTTCCCGGTTCCTTTCCCATTGGCTAGTGAGCCCCCCTGAAGACTTTTATTATTATTATTATTATTATTATTATTATTATTATTATTATTATTATTATTATTTATTTTTGTAGAGCGCGTAGTCACCCGGAGGTATCCCAGCGCTAAAAGATCCTATCTCCTAAGTTGGGAGGAACAAGGGAGAAGAAGAGGAAGGGGAGGGGGGGCAAAGAAGATCAGGGTTAAGGACATGCCAGATTCACTGAGGAAAAAGGTGAGTTTTGAGCCGCTTCCTGAAGCGGAGATATTGTGGTTCGAGTCGCAGGTCGCGGGGGAGTGAGTTCCAGAGTCGTGCAGTATGGACTGAGAAACGTCTTCCTCCTGACCGGGCTTTCTTGAATCTGGGGATAGTGATGAAGTTTTCCGTGTCCGATCGGAGGGTTCTTGAGGATTTGTAGGATGTGATGAGTTTCCTAAGAACAGGGGGGCCTTGATTTTGTAGTAATTTGTGAGCTAGACAAAGGGCCTTGAATTTGACCCGCTCCCTTATGGGAAGCCAGTGGAGGAGTTTAAGGGCCGGTTTGGCCGAAGCTCTGGCAGGGGTCTTTGTGAGAATCCGGGCCGCAGTGTTCTGGATTCTCTGGAGCTTGTTCAGCGTCGCTTCGGGGGCGCCCAGATAGATCACATTGCGGTAATCAGGCCTCGAAAGTATTAGGCCTTGAATTAGCAGCCTTTGGGAGTTGGTGGGCAAGAGGGGCAGAACTTTCCTTAACGATTTCAGGAGCCCGAAACAAGTCCCGGCTACTTTCTTTGCCTGCACGGTGAACGAGAGGTCTGTGTCGAGCCACACACCCAGACTTTTTACTTCTTCTTTAGGTTCAGGGGGAGGGCCCAGACAAGCTGGCCAGATATTCAAGGAGAGTGTGAGTCCTTTCGGGCCAAAGAGCAGAACCTCTGTTTTCGAACCATTTAATTTTAGGGCTGAGGTGTTCATCCAGCATTGGACCTGCGACAGACAGTTATATAAGTCTGCTGGTTGTTGTCTGGGGTGAGATAGTGATACAACTAATTGTGTATCGTCGGCGTAACTGACGACGCTCACTCCGAATGGGATGATGACCTCCTCCAATGTGGACATATAGATATTAAATAATGTGGGGCTCAGGGAGGAGCCCTGGGGCACGCCACATTGGAGGGGAATTTCGGAGGAGCAGGCGTTATTCTCCCAGATCTGGTAGGTCCGTTGAGCCAGGAAAGATGAAAGCCAGGCTAGGGCAGAGCCTTCTACGCCAGCTCCCTTGAGTCTTTTAATGAGGAGTTGGTGGTTGACGGTATCAAAGGCCGCACTTAGGTCGAGGAGGATCACTGCCACTGATCCTCCTCCGTCCAATAGTGCTCTGGCCTCCTCTACCGCTGCTAGGAGGGCGATGTCCGTGCCCTGCCCTGGACGAAAGCCCGTCTGGGAATTTTTTAGTATGTTGTTGGCCTCCAGGAACTTGGAGAGTTTTTTATTAACCAGTTTTTCAGCAATCTTGCTGATTCCTGGGAGTAGGGAAATGGGCCTATAGTTAGCCAAGTTTCCGGGGTCGAGGGAGGGTTTCTTTAGCAGAGCTTTCACGACTGCCGCCTTCCAGCTCGGGGGTACAACTCCCTGTTGAAGTGAGGTGTTGATCAGATGAGTCAAGGGGGGAATAATCGTGGAGGCTACCTCCTTAAGGATTCGAAGCGGGGCGGAATCCCTGGGAGAGCCGCTTTTTATGGAATTTAGCGTGTTTCCCACTTCTTCGGTCGTAACTTGACCCCAGGAGGAGAGACAACTGGTTGTAGGGGAGTGCGGGAGGTCGTTTTCTTCACACAGAGTCAAGGAGGGAATTGAGTCGTGAATTTTTCGAATTTTTTCATGAAAAAAGTCCGCCAGTTGTTGGCATTTTAACTGGTCAGCTTTGGGGTCTGTGTGGTGTCTCGGTCCATGTACTGGGGTTTTCAGAAGATCTTTTAAGATGGCGTAGGATTCCTTGCTGGAGCATACTGCTTTCTCTATTCTTTCCTGGAAGAAAGCGCTTTTAGTTTTTCGAATGGCAGTTTTGTCATTTGAAAGAGAGGTAGAATAAACGTCTTTGTTTATTTCCGATTTGTCTTTCCTCAAGGAGCGTTCCGTTCTCTTGCACTCTTGGCGCAGGGCTTTAAGCTCAGGAGTATACCATGGAGCCAAGGATACTCTTTTAGGATGTTTGAGGGAGGAAGTTTTGGGGATGAGTGCATCCAGAGAAGAGGTGATCCATTCGTTAAACTGCTTATCGGCTGTGGCAGGATCGATGGAGAGCTCAGGGGAGGAGTCTGCAAGGGCAGCGGCCCATTCGCCAGATGCGAGTTTGTGCCACCGTCTATCAGTGACCTGAGTTTTGGTGGTTTGAGGGTTCATGGTGGGTATTTCCCAGGAGATAGGGACAAGAGAGTGGTCCGTCCATGGAAGGGTCACAGGTGGCCTGGTGGTGATGGTTGTCACATTAGTGAGGACCGGATCCAGTAGGTGTCCTTTCTCATGGGTGGGCTCATTATTAACTAGTCGGATATTGAGTGACGATAAGTCTTGAAGGAGGTCGGCGGCTATCCGGTCCGTGGGGTCGTTGAAGTGTAAGTTCAGGTCGCCTAGGATGAGAAAGTTGGAGGCGGAAAATGCTAATTGTGAGACTGATTCAGTAACGGCATTAAGGAATTTCCCAGGGGTACCCGGTGGGCGGTAGATCAATAGTCCTGACAGGGAATGAGCTGGGGAGGATTGAATGGAAAATTGGCAGCTTTCGCAGTCCTCGATATGGGCGTTGGAAGTTCTACAAATAAGTTGATCCTTAAAGATTATGGCTACCCCCCCTCCCCTCCCTTTGGGTCTGTGTAGAGCTTGACAGAGGTACCCTGGAGGAAGGGCCGTGACAATGTCCGAGTCGGTGCTGTCTGATAGCCACGTTTCCGTGAGAAAGAGCAGATCAAAGTCATGATCTTGGATTAGCAGATTAGTTTCGAGCGCATGTTTTGGAAGGGAGCGGCAATTCAGAAGTCCAATCTTGAGTCCGGGTTTTGTTGGGCTAATGGGAGTCGGAGTGCAGCGCCTACAGTTAAAGAAGGGTTTACCTTTGGTGTGCGTGTGGTAGCAGGCCAAAATAGTCTTCGGCTGGAGTGCGCGGAGCATGTCTCCAGTATACACCACGCGGTCATACGGGATATCCGACAGAGTCTCTGGGCCTGGGTCCGTCTGGGCCCGGACGGGCCCAGACGGGCTTGCCTTTGGCGCGCCTTCGGCGCGCATATGGCGCTCCCGCTGCGCTCGTCCGCTGCGCTTGCGTGGAAGGCACATTTGGGGAGAGGGATTGTGGGCGTGGCCTGTCCGGTGGGCGTGGCCTCGCTTCTGCTGCGATGGCGATCGTGAGCACAACAGTATCCCTAAACAGCGCTAGTTCCGCTGAATGAGAGTGCCTGAGTGGCGAATTAGCCCAGAAGAGAGCTCTGGTTAGGGTAGAAGGTTTTAAAAGATGCAAGACAACATAAACAAAATTTTTTAAAATAGCGAGTGTGTCCTCCGGCTTCCGCCTCAGAGGTGCAGTTTCTAAGTGGGCACGCTTTTAGTCAGCGCTGGTTTTATTGGCGGGGATTGTGGGCGTGGCCTGTCCGGTGGGCGTGGCCTCGCTTCTGCTGCGATGGCGATCGTGAGCACAACAGTATCCCTAAACAGCGCTAGTTCCGCTGAATGAGAGTGCCTGAGTGGTGGATTAGCCCAGAAGAGAGCTCTGGTTAGGGTAGAAGGTTTTAAAAGATGCAAGACAACATAAACAAAATTTTTTAAAATAGCGAGTGTGTCCTCCGGCTTCCGCCTCAGAGGTGCAGTTTCTAAGTGGGCGCGCTTTTAGTCAGCGCTGGTTTTATTGGCGGGGATTGTGGGCGTTGGCTGTCCGGTGGGCGTGGCCTCGCTTCTGCTGCGATGGCGATCGTGAGCACAACAGTATCCCTAAACAGCGCTAGTTCCGCTGAATGAGAGTGCCTGAGTGGCGGATTAGCCCAGAAGAGAGCTCTGGTTAGGGTAGAAAGTTTTAAAAGATGCAAGACAACATAAACAAAATCTTTTAAAATAGCGAGTGTGTCCTCCGGCTTCCGCCTCAGAGGTGCAATTTCTAAGTGGGCGCGCTTTTAGTCAGCGCTGGTTTTATTGGCGGGGATTGTGGGCGTGGCCTGTCCGGTGGGCGTGGCCTCGCTTCTGCTGCGATGGCGATCGTGAGCACAACAGTATCCCTAAACAGCGCTAGTTCCGCTGAATGAGAGTGCCTGAGTGGCGGATTAGCCCAGAAGAGAGCTCTGGTTAGGGTAGAAAGTTTTAAAAGATGCAAGACAACATAAACAAAATCTTTTTAAAATAGCGAGTGTGTCCTCCGGCTTCCGCCTCAGAGGTGCAGTTTCTAGGTGGGCGCGCTTTTAGTCAGCGCTGGTTTTATTGGCGGGGATTGTGGGCGTGGCCTGTCCGGTGGGCGTGGCCTCGCTTCTGCTGCAATGGCGATCGTGAGCACAACAGTATCCCTAAACAGCGCTAGTTCCGCTGAATGAGAGTGCCTGAGTGGCGAATTAGCCCAGAAGAGAGCTCTGGTTAGGGTAGAAGGTTTTAAAAGATGCAAGACAACATAAACAAAAAAATTTTAAATAGCGAGTGTGTCCTCCGGCTTCCGCCTCAGAGGTGCAGTTTCTATCCAACTAAATTACTTTCCTGGTTGCTCTAGGCTTGCTCCAGCATCCCTTCAAAGGAGAAGTGCCACAGACCTTGCTGGTCTGCAACAGAGCCAATCTTGACATCCTGTGTGGGTTGCGGTTGCCAAGGCTTGTTGGGTGCAATCCGGATACCGACACTGAAGTCAACTAGATCCTTTGTGGGAAAGATCGAATCCAGCGCCTGGTCATCGTCGATGCCTCGTGAACCTCGTGGCTGAAGAGACAAGCTCACCTTCTTCGCCTTCAAGCACGCAACATCGCCTGGTTCCTTCCTGGTCACTGGCTAGTGACCCAGACTCTGTCCTCTCTGCTTTAAGTTTCTTCCCATCATCAATCCACCCTTGGATCCACCCGGACACTTTTCCTCTGGTCGCCTACAGCACTTCTTTGCACTCTCCATAGAAAACGACGACGAAACCCGACACCAAAAGGCACCTATGCACCCGGCTTCCCTGGGTGAGGTAACACGAGTACTCCAGTGCTCCCGTGGGTCTTGACTCTCGAAGTGTCCTAGTCTAAAGGGGTTTCATTGTAGTCCATCCGGGAGTGTCCTTAAACAGTAACTTTGTAACTTCTTTGTTTCCCATTATAAGTCAATGGTAACTCGCGATTGTGTTTAGACACTGCACGCGTCTCCCGTGGGCCTCCTACTTCCTAACGTTTGGTTGTTTAATGTAGCCCCAGCGATTCTACAGGCCCTAGGCCTGCTGTCTAACTCTCACGTAGTTCTTATACCACTTCCTTAGTATATAGTTTGTGAGGCCCCTAGGGCATAACTGTATTTGTGCAACTTATCGTATGCTAATTGAGTAACTTGTGATGTACTTTTACCTCTGACCTCATAAAGAGTGCAGAGGGGTTGTGTTTAGAATAAATACATATGTATTTGATATATACCTTGTGTGGTGTCCTTTCATTTGGTATTCAAGGGATTATAATTGGTAAAACAGCTTGCTTCACATGCTCTCTGAAGTCTTAGCCTATGACTGCTGGTCCATGCTACCACTAGGATAGCTTGTCTATAAGGTTGACTTTACAACCACCATCAATAAGGGTCCATTAGACTAGTGCAAGGTGCCCACTAGAATAGTGGACATCATAGGCCAGGCTAACTTCTCACATCCTGGGAAGCTCTCAGAGATCAAGAGTAACAACACACCTTCTTACCAGCATCCAAGATTAGTGCCCCCCTGTGTGTTCCTGGGAATCAGAGTCCGAATGTGAAGGAGAGCGTCTCTGCTGTCGCCAATCCTCGGCCTCGTCAGCTGCCGAGAATCCCTTCCCTGTCTTCTTTTCCACCGGAATCCAACAGTTTTTGCTGACCGCATCGGTGAAGGCCGGCGTCAGTGTCAGCAGACTCGTAAATAGTACCTTTGGTTCCGGTCGACCTCATCGCTGCAGGCCGGTCGTGGCAACCGTTGCAATGTGAAGCGTAGCGGTGCGGCTTGAGGTGCCTTTAAGTCGCAGTGCAGTCAGTGAGGGTCATCCAGTGGTGTCAGTGAGACCAGGGATGCGGTGCGGAGTGAGGTGGTGCTCGTTGTGGTGCTGACAGGTCACGGTGCAAGCGACAGTGCCAGTTGATGGGATCTGGCGTTGATCAGCCCAGACTGGTGAGGAACCAGAATCCAATCTGGGCCTAGTAACACATGTAGGTTAGTACTAATAATTACCGTGGTGTAGCTATTATGCAAATGTAAGGCTTCGAACACTAATATACTGACATGCAAGACTGTTTTAGAACTCACATACACTTCATTGCACGTTATTTTGGCTTACACGTAAAGCGCGGGTTGACCTGACAAGCGCCATTTTGTAGCCTAGCCTGCCTTCAGCATTCAGCTCCAGCAAAAGCCTTTTCCAATGCACATCTCTGAGCTCCATTCCCCTGTGAAATAGTACAACTGTAGCAACCTGCTGTTTCTGCACGTTAGGTCTGTCAAGGTTATAGGTGGGGGTAGGTTGGGCAAGCACATTCCCGGGGAGCGCTGTTCGGACTCTCTCGAAGTTAGCAGAAGGGAGTCACCCGCCCGACCTTGCTATAATGAGCTGAGCTATATCTGAGGGGTTTTGTGTTCCATATATGGTCTTTCCTTTGTACCAACCTGTACCAGCCTGTGTTTTTCCATCTTAGGTAACAACTTCGAAATGTAACAGTATATATGTGATGCGCTACCAGTGTGCCAGCAGTCTTCTTGGCGGACCTCGTGTGGTTATGTCACAAGGAGCTCCACTGGCAGAGTTTGTTTATTGTAATAAACGATTGGACCTTCTACACTGCCAACTGACTGGTTATTGGTAATTGGTACGTGGGCTATTTGTAAGTATAGCTCCGTTGGGTTGTGATTATTATTTCGGTACTTCACTGGGGTGTGGGACTGGGCTGTGTGTTGTGAGAGTTACAAGTCGTGGCCCAAACCATTGTGTGCTCACGGGTGTTAAGGTCAGCGTGCATTGTCACCGTTGGGGAGACCAGGGCAGTGGAGTGAAGTGAGGTGGTGCGGATTGCTGTGCCCAAAGGTCACGGTGCAAGTAGCGGCTCAGTGGCGGCAGTTGTCATCGTTGGTGAGACCAGGGTTGTGGTGCGAAGTGCAGCAGTGCCTCCTGCGGTGCTTTCAGGACACAGAGATAGCAGCTGTATAGATGATGATGGTGACGGTTGATTTCCCCCTCTGTCCCAACTGAAACCCATAGTTCCAGAGGGAGTACCCAGAAGTAAGTGAAGTCTTTGCTGTCCCTGAGACTTTGTGAACAGGAGGCAAGCTCTATTTCAAGCCCCTGGAGCAACTCAGCAATAAGTGTAGAAAGTGCAGTCCAGTCCTTTCACTGCCCAAGGCAGAAACAGCAACTGCAGGCCAACCCAACAAAGTACAACACAGCAAAGGGGCAGTACTCCTCCTGGCAGTACTCCCATCTCTTCTTCTTGGCAGGTTCCTTGATCCAAGAGAATTCTCAAGTTCTGGGCCCTAATATTTATACTGTATTTCTCTTTGTACTCTGGAGCAGATAGTGTCTGTGCCAAGCCCAAACCAGTTAGGTCCTCCCTGGTCCAGATTCCCGGCATGAGGTGGAAACAGCATTGTCCAAGGCAGACCAGGCCCATTTAGGTGCAAGAACATCTCCTCTCACTAACCTAAATGTAGCCCAGGTCTACTCAGCATAGCCCTGACTCATTCAGGAAAGGCAGGACACACCTCAACCCTCCCGGTGGCTGTATGAAGAGAATGCACATCTGCAGCCCCTGTCACTCCAAAGCCAGACAGTCAATCCACAACCCAGCAGAGGGACACAGGTTGGCTAAGCAAGAAAGTGCCTACTTTCTAAAAGTGGCATTTTCAAACACAGAATGTAAACATCATCTTTACTAAAAGATGCATTTCCACATTCTAAGTTCAGGCATACTGAACTTAATTTCTCCATCTTGTTCCAATGGGAAGATATACTCAAAAATGTAGTAAGTAAACTCCCATTTTATCCTATGGGAAAGATAGACTTTCTAAAGTGAAAATCAAAATGCACTGTATTTCCCTGTCAGGACATGTCACACACACCAGGACATGTCCTACCTTTTACATACACTGCACCCTGCCCATAGGGGTACTTTGGGCCTACCCCAGGGGAGACTATTGCCAATAAAAGGGAAGGTTATGGCTTGGTAAGTGGGTGCACTTGCCAAGTCAACATGGCAGTAAAAACTGCACACAGACACTGCAGTGGCAGGTCTGAGAACCCTTTGAAAGGCTACTCATGTGGGTGGCACCCTCAGTGCTTCGGCCCACTAGCAGCATTTGATTTATGGGCCCTGGCACTCACAGTGCACTTTACTAGGGACTTACCAGTAAATCAAATATGCCAATCATGGAAACACCAACCCATAATACAATTCACAATAGGAGCAATTGCACTTTAACACTGAACAGTGTGCAGAGACACTAAGCCAGCAAAAACAGAGTTAAAACCAGGTGGTCAGAAAGCAAAAAGAAAGGAGAAACACACCAAACGATGCCCGGTCTCATAACGCCCCTCGCAACAATTCATCCTTTGTTCCTTCTCCTGCTCCTGTGTGAAAGCACCTCCTTCCACCTTATCATCTCCAGGCCATGCTAACTGTAACTTTCTTAGTTCCAGCACTAGCTAAAGAAACAAATGCCCTACTGTTCGCTAACAAGCACTTGTCCACTTGCAATGCAAAACGTGAGAAAGAAACAGCATCCTACAATTCACATCAGCATAGAAGCATCAGTAACAGAAACAAGAACATTTGAATGTGCTGTGGCCTCAGGCCTACAACTTAGGCTAAAATAACAAGGGCACTACGTTACACATAGCAATGGGTTTACAACTTAATTAACATTTCAATCAGTATATCCGATAACTATAATAATATATTATTTCCCTTACATAAATAGCCTAATAAGCATTCAAACTGCATCCAGTGTGCCAGTGTATCACATCACTAATGCCCTATGTAAGTGTGTGTATATCAATGTATATGTTTCCACTACATTTCTACATGCCACTTGTCAAGCTTCACATTGAATCAAATTTGTTTTCACCAGTACTCGTTATTGGGTTCAAACGTTTCTCTAACATCAAGCTTCTCAACACAACAAACAATATGCGGATGCGGACCACACATGATTATATTGCACTCCTCACAGGTACCTCAAGTAGGATACAAATTTCCACTCTATCTCCTCCTATGATTTTCGTGGGTCACCCTGTTAATAGTGGTTCTCCTGGGTCTGCCTTGTCCCCTTGGCACTAACTTCCTACAACCTACGGTGTGGGTTCTACTTGTCATCCTGGTGTAAAGTCCTCATAAACCTGACCCTCATGGACCTTTTGATCCTGAGCCCACTGGTCCTGGAAATGTTGGTGCTTTCAATTCCTCTTGTTCGTAGTGATCAATGGTGTCCTGGTCCTGTTAGCTCTGTTCCTTCCCTATTGGAGCCTTCCCAGTACTTTTGCTTTTGGTACCCTCCTTGATTTGATTTCTGTGGCCAAGGTCCTCTTGTCCCTGGTCATCTTTTCCATTGTTCTCTGGTACTGGTCCTCTTGTGTCTGACCTCCTGGATTTGATACTCCTCGCTCTGGTCCTTTTCGTCCATCTAGTCTGGGTCAGAGCTGATGGAACCCCTAGCTCGCTCAACTCCAACACTTACCTCTGGACCTGCCCTGAGCCTCCACAGCCGAGAGTCTTGTGGGGGCATTGTGCAGGAGGGAGCCGCCACCGCCGAGAGTCACTGGGGGCCATTGTTGTCGGTCAGGGATGCCGGAGGCAGGATGACTACGCCTCCCAGCATCCCTTGCGGCGCGCTCACCGCTGACGCATGCAGAGAGCGCCAGGAGGCGCCCAAAAGGACGGTCGGACTCCCGTGGCGCAATGCCCCCACAAGACTCTCGGCGGTGGCGGCTCAGTGCAGGTCCAGAGGCAAAGCCCGGGCAAAGGGGCTTTGCCTCTGGACAGGAGGATGCAGGCCTGGGCCACCCCCTTCCATCAGGCTAATCGGAACACTAAGGACATGGTCAGTGACTGAGACTTTTTTTATATAATCTTCTTTTTAATTTGAAAGTTGGGAATTTGAGACCTAAGGTTAACAATGAGTAAGATTAACCAGAAGGGTTCGGGGGGCTCGGGAGTCGTTGGAACACTTGATGCATTTCTGGTTAGAGCAGAGTCTGTCCTAATGCATGAGATTGAGCTCACCCAAAGGAGGTCATCTCTAGAACCTCGTAGAGCCTCCATTGGAGTCCCCTCAACATGTCCTTTGTCAAATAAGGATATACCTGCTGAATCGATGATCCAATCAGCTTCTGGGACCACTACAAAACCAATAGTTCTTTCCACCCTAGCCAGCAACTCATCTGATACTACCTTGTCTCCAGAGAGAGTACTTACTCTTACTCGTCAACAGCGACAAGCCCAGACAAATAAGGGGGAGTCTGAGGCCATAGTTTCATCTAAGAAAAGGAAGGCGGGGGTGTGTCGCCTACTATGCAGCAGGCTAGCAAAGTGGCTAAAACCAGAGGGGGGGGGGTACGTAGGAAGAAAGGTTGTGCTCACGAGACTAATACCTCAAAGGTTTCCAACCCAATAGCTAGTAGTTCTCAGGTCTGTCATAATTCGTTGTCCAGTGATTTGGAGGATAGGCTTTTGAGTTAACTCGAAGCCAAGCTATTGGTTGCCTTGGAACCCTTAGTATCAAAGCTCGATCACATTGTACAAAGATTGAGTAACATTGAATGTCAATTATCTGTGTTAAAATGTAATTTATCTGACGGCAGGACAAGTGGCTCTGTCAATCGTGTAGGTGCGTTTATTCCTGTGTCAACCCCGCCAAACCCGCCCCCCCCTCAGATATACATATGGCTACAATTACTGTCACTCAAGCCTCCCGACTAAACTTGGGTAGCATCGAAGCTTCTGCTGAAACAGCCCCATGTGGGAAGGAACCATCAGGGAATACTGGTAGAAGGATGCCACAGGGTGTTTTGGGTGGTGGTTACACCAGCAATGACAATTTTAACTTGCCCCCAGAGGCTACGCCTTATACTATTGTATTTCTGAATTGACCCCCACTGCAACCCTGCCTAGAGGAAAATTGGGTATCACTTAGAAATAAGGCTCTTCACCTAATAAATGCCAAGACTGGGCTGGGTGATCATCTATTTAGGGGTTTCAAAATGGTACGTAGAGTTCCCTGGATAGGTAACTCATGGAAACTAAGTTGTGGCGATTGTGCGGTGGTGAACTTTGGGACCCCTCAGATAGTAAAGATCATTTTAGATAGAGCAGGATCAAGGCATATAAGTAGGGAAGGCATCAACATCTTACCCCTTAACTTTTTTTTACCAAAACTCTCCAATTTTGAGAATGGGTGGGTTGGACAGCAATATATTGACACATGCTCAGGGAATGTATGAGTATTCGGTACCAACCCACAATAGATTTGAATCCTTTATGAACCTAGAGGATATTGATTGACTCGAACCTGCAATTATAGATTATAACACCATATATGGCTTGGGTGTATACTGTGGGGACCCTAGGGGTTTGCATCTTTGTGGTAGTGGTGACAAAGCCCCAAGCGTATCCCAATGTAGGATGCCATCTGCTAATCTGAGTCTTTCTGTACCTGATAGTGTACGGGAGATTGGTAAGGCTCATTCGCCCAACATCATTGATAAAGCTTCAGTGTCTTGCATGTTAAATCCCTTTGTGGAGGTCTCACTGAGCCTTGTAATGTCCTAAAAATAGTCTCCTGGAACATTGCGGGGCTTAGTAGTAAAATGTCCTCCACTGAATGGATCTCATTTATTGAGAAACTAGTTATAATATGCTTCCAAGAGACATGGGCAGTAGATCGGGTTTTTTGCGAGGGATATATCAATTTTTCCAAACCGGCTATACTGGGTGAACGTGGCAGACCAAAGGGGGGTTTGACACTGTGGATTAGGCAGACTCAGGAATTCAAGACAGAGGAGATTGCCATTGATTCACAGGATATTCTCATTGTTAAGATAACTCAGGGTAGCTCCCTGGATGTCTTGCTTATAAATGTTTATTCAAGGGGTCTCCAAGGCGGCAAGGCCTCAAATATTGTAGCCCAACTTGATGTATTTTTAATTATTCACAGAGGTCACAGCAACATTTTAATAGCCGGGGATTTAAATTGCACTTATGAACCTCTTGACTGCGAGGACATGAATTTTTCCATAGAGGAGGATGATCAGTGGTCGATTCCACCCCTGGAACTTCCTCCCATAAAAAAATGGACCAGTGCTGCAATCCAATTGAAAGTATTTTGTGTGGAACATGGGTTGAGGGCGGCAAATGGTCGTACAGCTTCTGATAAATTGGGGATGCCAGCTTATACCAGTCGGCATCGTTCTAGTCAAATTGATTATTGTATCATAAACAAGGAGTTGTGGTCAAAATTGTTAGACATGGTGGTAGAAGCCCGGATAGAAAGTGACAATAATAAACTCCTAGTTACTTTACGGGCTAGGCAGGCTTACAAGGCAGCAAAACTACAGGACTAAAGGGAGTGGGATGAAGCCCATTGGGCAGATTTGCTTAGTGCATGTAATGGGAGTGATATGACGAGATTTTGGCACCTGGTGAAGTGGGGGAGTGGGGATCCGAGAAATATGCCAACAAACCATGTGGAACTGGACCAGCGGGTCCGCCACTTTAAATGTCAGTTTGCAAAGGATTCGGGCCCTCAGGTCACTTTTGTAATGCCGTCTCCTCCCCCTGCTCTCAATATTACCAAGAAAGAGGTAGAAAATGCTCTCCTTCAGGTCCCCAAGGGCAGGGCCCTGGGTCTTGACTGCATTCCTATAGATCTTTTTCTCCAAGATATAGATTCCTGGGCAACGTATTTACCAGTGTTAATGAATGCTATCGATAAGGGTGTTGCGATTCCTAGTTCCTGGGCAGGTGCAGTAATCCTCCCTATTTTCAAAAAGGGGGACCGCTCCCAGCCAGGTAACTACAGGCCCATAAGCCTGATTGATTGCATTCAAAAGGTATCGGCCAGGGTGGTTCTAGCCAGAATGCAGACTTGGCTGGAGGATTGCTACATCCTCTCCGACTTACAAGCGGGGTTTCGACAGGGCATTAGTACAGTGGACCAGGTTTTAAGGTTTGGCCTCATTTACTGGCGCACTGTTACCCTAGGTAAAGGTTCAATTTATGCCGCTTTTGTGGACCTTAGGTCTGCTTTTGACCTAGTCCCTCGCCCAAAACTATGGCATAGCCTCATAAAATTGGGGATGCCTTTGGATATTTTGGCTTTTGTTATTAAACTCTATACTGATAACTATGCCCAAGTTAGATGGGATTTGGCGGGTAGTACAACAGAAAAGTTCCCCGTAGAGAAGAGTGTAAGGCAGGGATGTGCATTGGCTCCCACTTTATTTTCAATATACATAAATGGGGTACTGGAATATTTTGACAACTACCCTACGGATGCCCCGAGTCTGGCAGGAAAAAAGATCCCTCTTCTATTGTTCGCCGATGACACCCTCATTCTCTTGAAAACAAGACAGGGACTACAGCGTGCCCTCTCAAGATTCGAGGAGTTCTGTGCAGACCATGACCTCGTTGTCAATGTAGACAAAACGAAGTTTATGGTTCTCCAGAACTCTAATAAATTCATCGGAAAAGTTAGAATGCAGGAAGGCTCATTAGAGCAAGCTGAGCCCTTTTCATATTTAGGGGTACATATTGATAAAAAACTTAGTTGGAAGCCGCAAATAGACAGCTTAACGGTGAGACATGCCCAACCTTCTGGTGCGCTGCTTAAAGAGCATAGATGCTCATATACTAAAAATGTAGCTCCTATCCTCCAAATCTATAATTCTAGAATAAGTGCATCAATCCTATATGGTCTTGCACTATGGGGGTATGCAAATTTGGAATCACTAGTGGTGGGCAAAAATACATTTTTAAGATCTTTGATTGGCCTTCCGCAATCGACCCCACTGGTCCCCTTATATTTAGATCTGGGTTGGCAGTCCATCAGGGATGTTGCACATTATAGGTTATTAGTATATTGGAGGAGACTCTGGGTGACTCCAGAGCTGGCCAACTATGCCCTATGCTTTCTGGAAATCAGGGAGCTGGATGTAAATAAGAACATTGCATGGTTTAGTTGTGTTACAAATATTCTTTAGGAGCTGGAGTTGTTTGTGGACTTCCCCAGCAGCAAGCGTATTTCCAAGTAAAGCAGAGCTTAAGGCTGCCTATTGGCACATGATAAATCTCAGACGGTTTACAGTTTTCTCCACGTCCACCCTGTCTAGCACTTTTCTGGAGATCAAACACGAACCAAAACTGGAGCTCTATTGGGACCTAATCACCTGTACACGTGATAGGAAACTATTCCATCAGTTCAGAGCGGGAACTCTACCCACCAAGGCCTTTACCTCGAAATGGTCTAACTTAGATGTAAGTAGTAGTAATTGCCCTTTCTGTCTAGATAAGGAAGAATCAATGCCTCACATTGTTTTTGCATGCCCTGCTTACAGTAACCCGAGGCGACGCTGGCTGAAACCTGTTTGTCTAGCCCTGGGTATCAGGTCATATATTGAGGTTTTTAGATTACTCAAAACATCAGTAGATGGACCCATTATGATAGCGACAGCTAAATATCTGGGTCGGTGTGGGTGATCCGGTGGACTGAAGGGAGATATAGATAAAGTTACTCTCATGTCTATCAACTGAGATTTTTTTTATTATTACATTTGATGAATTCATTTTGTGATTAAATGCTCCTTTATAGGTAAATCTTCATTATGTAAGTTCCTGCCCATCAATTGCGGACTGTTTTAAAGCTTTTATTAAATTATTTATAGTCTTAATGATGACTGTTATATGTCCTTGCACTAAATAAGTATGTTTACAAAGTTACAACGTGGTATGTTTAACCTGGACCTGATGTTTGTTTGTGATAACTTTTGTGATTTAAAAAAAATCAAAATAAAGTTTATAAACTGAACTAGAACGCCTAGTGCCCAACAGAAACTCTGACATCTTTAAAAGCCTTCATAGCCCTAGCTATGGCGATCAAATCAGGCACACCTACTGGCCTCCTACTGCCTGACAAGTTCAATATAGTAGGTGACATGCTCTTTACACTTCTTTTCAAGTTGGTGAATACCTCTCTAATCTATGGTCTGGTCCCCTGGTCATAGAAGCACACCATTGTATTGCCTCTTTTAGAGAAACCTAATCTGGATGCCTCTGACTGGGCTAATTATTGCCGGATTTCCCTCCTTTCCTCACAGGCTAAGATTATAGAAAAGCACATTAATGTCCATCTCTCCACATTATCAGAATCTCTCAAGGTACGGCACCCTTCTCAGTTTGACTTTTTCACAAAGCACAGTACTGAAATGGCTTTGTTAGGGGTTACAGTACATTTGAGACAGTAACTGGATAGAGGAGGAACAGATGCACGTATTCAATTGATTGTAAGTGCTGCTTTTCACCCCATGACGCACCGAGTGCGCCTTAAGGGTCAGCTGTTACCTGGGTTCAGTCACTTTTAGATGGGAGTACTTTTCAGGTACCATCAAAAATAAAGGGGTTGCCTTATGTCCCTCAGAACCTGGCTATACAATATTAAAGACTACAATGTGTTCTGACAGTTATCGCAATTCCTTTGTGTGAGAAGTTAGCCTGGTATATGCTCTCCACTAGTTCTAGTGGGCACCTTGCACCAGTCCAAACAACCCTTATTGATGATAGGTTTAAGACAAGACAACCTTTATTGAAAGCTAACCTAGTGGTAGCTATGGAGAGCAGCCTTCAGGCTAAATCTTGAAGGAGGGTAAAGCAGCTTTGTTTACCAGACCATAACCTCTTGAATGTCTAAATGAAAGGGGAATCACACAAGGTATATATAAAATACATGTATTTATTACTAAACACTCTCTAGTAATCTCTTTATGAGATTACAGAGCAAAGTACACAATTAAAATGCAATAGAACTTCAGTAAATAGCACAATATACACTGGGCCCCGGGGGAAACAAAACCATAGATTAAGAAAGTGGTATAAGAACCACGACTTGACTAGACACAAAGCCTAGAGCCTGTAGAATGACTGGGACAACAAGGAACCACCCAAGGTAGTGACATAGAGGACCCACGGGGGACGCATGCACTGTGAGAACATAGGCCTCGAGTGCCGTTAGCTTCTACGGGGAAAGTCGCAGTTGGAATTTTAAAAATAAAGGACACTTAGGAGAGGACTTTGAGCAAACCACTTTAGACTTAAGGGGTTCTAGGGCCAACACCCACGGAAGCACCGGTGTACTCGAGTTACCTAACCCAGGGAAGCCGGGTGCATAGGTGTCAAATGGTGTCGAGAATCGTTGTTGTTTTCAATGTGATCTGCTGCAAAGTGCTGCTGCCGTGGAGAAGAAAAATGCCTGGTGTGATCCAAGCCTGGATCGAAGATGTGAAGAACCTGAAAGCAAAGGGGACAGAGTCTGGGTCACTTGCCAGTTACCAGGGGCTAGGTAGACGAATGCCCACCGATATTGGGTGTTTCAGGTGTGAAGAGGTGAAGCTTGACTCTGCAGCCACGAGGACCACGAGGTGTCAACGACAACCAGGAGCTGGATTCAAGCTGTCCCACAAAGGATGTCGAGTGCTGCGGCGTCAGCGCTCGTATTGAATACAACAAGCCTTGGTAACAGCAACGCATGCAGAAAGAAAAAAGATGCTTCGGTGTGGACCAGCAAGGTTCAGGGGACTCCCCAAGTGATGGAGAGTCAGGGCACATCTGGAGCAACCAGGGAAGCCCAAGGAAAGTTAAAGTTGCCTTCTCAGGGACACACAAGTCGACAGACCAGGGATCGTGAAGGTACCTCAAGAGAAAACACAAAGGGCTGGCTCACGGAACTCTCGCGGAGTGTAGGTCAGCAATCTTCAGTGGAAATGCTGCTTGGGGGTCTGGGCGACAAGTAACCCAATGTGCAGCCTCAAGGATCATCGGGAAGCTAATGCACTTGCAAATGTGCACAGTGTCCAGGGGTTCCGGTTCCACGGTACCAACAAGGGCTATGGCTCTCAGCTTTGCTGGGGACTCGGGTCAGCCTCTGGGAAGTCTGGAATCCCACTTTCTGTGTTGCAAATACTTCAGAGTCCATCTGGAGCTTTGGAGATGCAAACGAGTAAGATGTGTCTGTGGTGCCTGCCACGCAGGGGAGTAACTCCTTTACTCCAAGGGAGATCCTTCAGTCATCTAGCGCCTTGTAGATCATCGAAGTTCCAGGATTCAGTATCAGAGTTTCATCCAGGTGTAATCTAAAGTCCTGTTGCTAGGGGTTCCTATCTTATACCCAGGGAAGGGGTGGGACAAATTCTGGGGACCCACCTATGGGAGGATTTGGAAAGAGGAGTTGCTACACCAATTTCCTTTGTCCAGTTTTGCCCCAGAGCAGGGGCTGGTAGCCCCTGCTACCGGTTTGAACTGGGCTATGCACAGGGACACAAAATGTGCCTCCAGTGCTGACTTCAAATAAATCTTGGAGTGCACCCACCCAGCCCCAATACACTAAAGCCTGTCTAGGAAGTGGTGACACCTCCCTGTTACAGGAAACCTATTGTCCAGGCCTCCCCTGCCGGAGTTTCGTCCAGCAGCAGGAGGCCAGGCTCGTGTCTGTAGCATCCATTTTGTGATGCCAGGGTTCTTTTAAAGTGGTGCAGGGTGAACGGGATTGAACATGTCTCTCCCTCTAGAAGGGTGGAATCATACCCCCGCCGCCAGGACTGGTGGGGGAGTATGATTCCAAAGTGTTTGACACCAAACACAACATGTTTGTCTCTCCCTCTAGAAGGGTGGAATCATACCCCCGCCTCCAGGACTGGTGGGGGAGTATGATTCCAAAGTGTTTGACACCAAACACAACATGTTTCCTTGCAGCCATTCCAAAGTTAGCATTTACCACAAGGTTATAATGCACTTAAGAGTATATGGTCTGGCTGCATCACAGAACAACCCCAGAGAATAGATTCCGAAGGCTGCAGAGGGACCCTGCTCATGCATGGGCACCCTTTCACACAAAACCCAGCACCCTGCCTTCAGGATTGATAAGGCCTGCCATAGGGGTGACTGATGGATTTATATGTGTAGTGATATAAGGTAGATATAGGGAGCCTATATCTAAGTAAGGGGTGCATACACCACCTTACACAGGCTGCAGTAGCAGACCTGTGGTATCATTTTGGAAGACTGCCAAGGGGTGGCATAATACATGCTGCAGCCCCTGGTAGGCCTCTGGGGTACCTATGCCCTGGGTATGTAGGATACTGTTAGATCTGGGGGTCTCTAGTTGGCAATGGTATTCACCTTTGTCCAAATAGGGACCCTTACTTCTAAGTCAGGATAAGGGGATTACACTCCTTTATAAACTCTGCTCACCCCCTTGGTAGCTTGGCAGGAGCAGACAGGCTTATGTCAGAGGCAGTGTGTTAAGCATTTGTGAATATACACAGTAATACAGTGAAAACACTACAGATGGACACAACACAGGTTTTATAAAAATAAGTATTCTTTATATAGACTCAAACACAAGACCACAAACGACAAAAATACACAATACTACACTTAAGATTACTTAAAGGATGATTAAAGTCCCTTAGTTCAAGTTGTTGGTAAATGCGACAAAGTTCTCAACAAAGTACCTGGATGCATAACGCAAAGTGAACAAAAGGGAAGATGCGTCGGTTCCGTGACCCGGGGGAATGGTTGCGTCCTTCCTCAATTCTTGCGCAGAGTAGGGGACTCGTCGTGAGCATTACCGGTGCGAAGGTGATGCGTAGATTCTCGGCCTGCGGGCCCGTGGTGGTGCGCAAGATGGCGCCTGGATGCGATGATCCGGATTGCGATGAGAGAAGATGGCCCCCTTGATGCGGCGATGCGATGACGCCCTGGCAGCCTTGCAACAACTCTGTACTTTGGAACCGCGACAGTCCGTGTGGCACGCTTCTCCGGTGATGCGATGGCGACTCTCTCTATGGCATCAAATCAATAAGGCAGGCAATGCACAGCTATGTTGGGGTAGAAAGCTTTTAAGTAGGAAAGTTAACCATATGTAGGAAAGTTAAAGGTGCTCCAACTGGTGGCGTAACCGTCCGTTTTACGCCAAGATGTAAACCAATGAATGTGTGAACACGATCAGTGCGCACATCCCAGTGCTTGGGCACTCCCTCTGGTTCCAAAAAGGAATCCAATAAAGTTCCAGAATTTTATTCAATTTTTATACATTTTCAAATGAATTTCATAGGTTGATAGTTAGCATCCAAATCATATGGCTTTATACAAAGTCATTATCGCTCCAATGCATTTCGGGTGCATTACCCTTTCTCAAGGAGCTCTGAAAAATGAAAACGAACTGCATTTGTATCCGCATTATATTCAACAGAACAAAAATAACCATTTTTATTCGTGATTAAAGGTGAATGCCAGAGTGAATTTAAAACCAGCGAAATAAAGAGTGCGAAAGTTAGAAAAATGAGGTGACAAGTTGGGTGAACAGTAAGTGATGGTGACTATAGTTTAAACATACCAGGTACTGCGGTGATTTTAAGAAATCATGGGCTGCGGTGATTTTAAGAAATCATGGGCTCACCCGAACATGATTAGGGGCCCGGGAGTGTAAAGACGGCTCATAAACGTGAAAATAAAAAGGAAAGAATCTTAAATGCGCTCACGTGGACTTGAAGTTGTAAACGCGGTGCTGTAGAGAAAAGCGGGAGGTTAACTATAAACTAAACGCTCAGAGTTTGCCAAGTTAAACAGCGGCTAGCTGGCAAGCACAAGGCTTGGCTTACCTAACTGGAATCTATCAGGGGACTGGATGAGTCTCCAAACGGGTTAACTGCTCGTCGGCTGCTACGCCTGGACGCCCGGTGGGTGTAGGGGCTTGTGTGGGAGACTGACTCGGTAATAACAAAACCCGAGTTTACTATCAGGGAAATTGAAGAAGGACTCAGGAGCGTCGGTTATGGGGGCCATATTGGAATGGGTTAGGGGAAATTCTAAACGACCAGGTTTAATGAAAATGAATGGTGTGAAAGTGACAGAAAAAGGTGAAATGCATAAGCCCATGCCTCACAGGGTGAAAAGGGAAGATAAACGATGTAGTACAGATTGATAAAAAAGGATGGTGGTTGTGAACAAAATTAAAAAACGAACTGTAACAGATATACAAGTTATAAACAGTGATGTTTCAAAAACTCGCAATGGATCAAAGTGTCCTTGAATACCCAGCCGGGTATTTATAGAAAGCAGCTAAGTTCGATCCGATCATTCAGACCAAAAGGTTTGCAAGCTTGCAAGCGGTAAATCCATGACATTTCTCTTTGTAACAGGAACTTGTTGTTATCTCTTCCTTCCTTTTTATCAACAATTTCAAGGACCATAAACTTCAACTGGGCGATGGTATGATGACATTCCATGAAGTGGGTTGCCACACTGGATTTTGTTTGCTTTGTCCGGATGTTTGATTTATGTTCATTCAATCTCACCTTGATTTTTCGTTCAGTTTTACCGACGTAAATCTTGCCGCAGGGGCATTTCAGTAAATAGATGAGGTTGGATGAGTCACATGTTGCATTGACGTGCACCTTGATTTCTGTGCCTCTCATTGGGTGATTTATTTTGTTGCCAGTGATAATGTTGTTGCAATTGTTGCAGTTGTGGCACGGTTTAGTGCCTTTATAGATGGTTGGAATTGGTGTTTCTTTGGAAAGAATCTCCTTTAGATTATTAGCTCTTGAATACGCGAAAATGGGGGGATTTTTAAACATTTCATGGAAATCCGGTTCAGATGCTAAGATTCTCCAGTGTTCCAGGATAATTTTCTTGTATCTTCCACTGAGTGTGGAAAATTTGGAGACAACAACCATCCGGTTTGACTCTTTCTTAGTTGTTTTCTTTAAGGCAGTTTCACGGTCGATGGTGGAAACTTTGTTGGTAGCCTCACTGGTGATTTCTGTTGGGTATCCTCTAGCTGCAAATCTAAGATTCATTTCATTGATCCTTTGAGCATATGTGTCCGGGTTGGATACTATGCGTTTTAGTCGCAACATTTGACTGTAAGGGAGGTGACGTTTTAGAGAGTGTTGATGGAAACTTGCAAAGTGCAACGTGTTATTCCTGTCAGTTGGCTTCCTGTACAGGTCAGTGGTTAGGCCCGTGTCGGTTCTAATGATAGATACGTCCAAGAAGTTGATTCGGGAATCGTCTAGATTCCAAGTCAATTGGATTCTTTGGTCTTTGCAATTGAGGTTGTTGAGTTCATCTTCCAGCATAGTTCTGCTGCCTTTCCACAAGAAAAACAGATCGTCAATGTATCTGACATACATTAACAGGTTGTTTGTCCAAGCTGGATTGTCATAGATGTACTGTAATTCAAAATCAGACATGTAAATGTTAGCATACGCCGGTGCCGCGCAGTTGCCCATGGACATTCCAGAAGATTGTTGAAACCACTGATTGTTGTGGCAGAAATAGCTGTGATAAAGCGTGTAAATCATCAGCTCCATGAGGAACACTTGCATAGCTTCAGGGATGTCGCTGTGTATAAGAGCTTTCTCAATCGCTTCAATACCCCCTCCATGTGGTATGGAAGTGTATAAGCTATTCACATCCGCTGTGCAGAAGATTACGTTGTCGTTCTTATCGATCTTAATCTCTGCTAGTTTGAGTATAAACTCAGTGGTGTCTTTTACATAACTTTTGAGTTCCTTAACGAGAGGTTGAAGGTGACGGTCAAGAAATTTGCCAATCGGTTCATGCAAAGATCCTTTGGTAGATACGATTGGCCGCATTGGCGGGTCCATTAAGTTCTTGTGTATCTTTGGTAACAGGGTTATCGTGGGACTTCTCGGGAAGTCAACCAGTAAGTATTTTTTGGTACGCTCGTCAATGGTGCCTTTATCATGAGCTTGATCGATGATGTTAACTAATGCAGTTTTGTATGAGTTGGTAGGATTAGATTCGAGTGGAATGTATGTATCAGTTTGGCCGATATGGTCGTTCATTTTTGCATTGTACATGCTGGAGTTCATCACGACGATAGCCCCGCCTTTATCGGCCTTAATACATTTAATCGATTTGTTGTTGGCAAGCTTTCTCAAGGTATCCTTATCCTTTTGTGTTAGATTTGTGTTTTTGGTCTTTTTCTTAAAATTTATTTTTCCCAAATCTTGTTTAACCAATGTTTCGAAAGTATCTATACTTTTATGGCTGACTGGTGGTATATAGGAGCTCATTGGACGTAGTCCTCGTAGTTGATCCGGTTTTTGATCAGTGGTAGGTGGAATTACATTTTCAAAAAAATGCCGTAACCTAAGTTTTCTCGTTAACTTAAACGTGCTAGTTTCCAATTCTAGTAAGTTAGTGAATGAAGTTGGAATAAAGGAAGTGCCTTTTTGTAGCAGATCAGTCTCATGTTCCGTTAATGCGGTGTCAGAGATGTTAATGACTAACGATTCATCTTTTTTCTGTCCTTTTTGGAGCCTCTGGTGTTTGGAACCTCTGGTTCCTTTTCTCTTGCTTCGCCTGGGTCGACGATTTCTGGGGGGCCTTTCTCTAAAAAAGAGACACTGGCAGATGTGGATGCATTCTCATCGGTTTGATTTCGCGCTTGTTGTTGGTTCCTGGGATCCGCGGTAGACTTTCTTGGTTGTCTATTCGGGGACTCACTCCCGGAGGACGAGGTATCCGTGTGTTGGCTTGACGGTTTATTGCGGCGACGTTGGGCATAGATGTCGGCCCAAGTATAGACCTCATCTAGCTGGTAATCCAATGTATCACGTCTGAATTTTCTTAGTTTTCTATCATTGATATCCTTGGTGTGTTTTTCCAATTGTGTTTTCATGTCTTCTAACATTTGGGTTATGTCTTCAGTGGATTTGAAAACTTCGAGTTCTTTTTCAACTTCCTTGATTTCATTGGTAAGTTCAGTCAGAATGTTAGAAAGCTCCTCAATGATGAGTAATATCAAGTCTAAGCTGCACTTGTTGAGAATGGCGTTCCATTTAGTTTGAAAATTTTTTGAGTTCTTGCATAGAGACGGCTTTAAGGCGATTCTGAGTCCACGGGGAATGCGGAGGGCTTGGTGGTATTTCACAAGTGTCTTAGCGTGTAATTGCTGGTTAATGCGGCGTTTAGAAAGGTATAAGAGGTGCTTGACACATTGTTCTTTAGTGCGAGTATTGGATTCATGTGAAACGTCGTCTTGGATTAATGCGTAAATGCGTTCTTTTTCATCATCACCATATGCTAGTAGTTCGGCTCTAGCTTCAGTGGATTTTGTGATGGTTTCAAATTGCATTTTGAGGCGTGCTATTGCCTATTTGGGCGGAAGAAAATAGAATCAAATCAATAAGGCAGGCAATGCACAGCTATGTTGGGGTAGAAAGCTTTTAAGTAGGAAAGTTAACCATATGTAGGAAAGTTAAAGGTGCTCCAACTGGTGGCGTAACCGTCCGTTTTACGCCAAGATGTAAACCAATGAATGTGTGAACACGATCAGTGCGCACATCCCAGTGCTTGGGCACTCCCTCTGGTTCCAAAAAGGAATCCAATAAAGTTCCAGAATTTTATTCAATTTTTATACATTTTCAAATGAATTTCATAGGTTGATAGTTAGCATCCAAATCATATGGCTTTATACAAAGTCATTATCGCTCCAATGCATTTCGGGTGCATTACCCTTTCTCAAGGAGCTCTGAAAAATGAAAACGAACTGCATTTGTATCCGCATTATATTCAACAGAACAAAAATAACCATTTTTATTCGTGATTAAAGGTGAATGCCAGAGTGAATTTAAAACCAGCGAAATAAAGAGTGCGAAAGTTAGAAAAATGAGGTGACAAGTTGGGTGAACAGTAAGTGATGGTGACTATAGTTTAAACATACCAGGTACTGCGGTGATTTTAAGAAATCATGGGCTGCGGTGATTTTAAGAAATCATGGGCTCACCCGAACATGATTAGGGGCCCGGGAGTGTAAAGACGGCTCATAAACGTGAAAATAAAAAGGAAAGAATCTTAAATGCGCTCACGTGGACTTGAAGTTGTAAACGCGGTGCTGTAGAGAAAAGCGGGAGGTTAACTATAAACTAAACGCTCAGAGTTTGCCAAGTTAAACAGCGGCTAGCTGGCAAGCACAAGGCTTGGCTTACCTAACTGGAATCTATCAGGGGACTGGATGAGTCTCCAAACGGGTTAACTGCTCGTCGGCTGCTACGCCTGGACGCCCGGTGGGTGTAGGGGCTTGTGTGGGAGACTGACTCGGTAATAACAAAACCCGAGTTTACTATCAGGGAAATTGAAGAAGGACTCAGGAGCGTCGGTTATGGGGGCCATATTGGAATGGGTTAGGGGAAATTCTAAACGACCAGGTTTAATGAAAATGAATGGTGTGAAAGTGACAGAAAAAGGTGAAATGCATAAGCCCATGCCTCACAGGGTGAAAAGGGAAGATAAACGATGTAGTACAGATTGATAAAAAAGGATGGTGGTTGTGAACAAAATTAAAAAACGAACTGTAACAGATATACAAGTTATAAACAGTGATGTTTCAAAAACTCGCAATGGATCAAAGTGTCCTTGAATACCCAGCCGGGTATTTATAGAAAGCAGCTAAGTTCGATCCGATCATTCAGACCAAAAGGTTTGCAAGCTTGCAAGCGGTAAATCCATGACATTTCTCTTTGTAACAGGAACTTGTTGTTATCTCTTCCTTCCTTTTTATCAACAATTTCAAGGACCATAAACTTCAACTGGGCGATGGTATGATGACATTCCATGAAGTGGGTTGCCACACTGGATTTTGTTTGCTTTGTCCGGATGTTTGATTTATGTTCATTCAATCTCACCTTGATTTTTCGTTCAGTTTTACCGACGTAAATCTTGCCGCAGGGGCATTTCAGTAAATAGATGAGGTTGGATGAGTCACATGTTGCATTGACGTGCACCTTGATTTCTGTGCCTCTCATTGGGTGATTTATTTTGTTGCCAGTGATAATGTTGTTGCAATTGTTGCAGTTGTGGCACGGTTTAGTGCCTTTATAGATGGTTGGAATTGGTGTTTCTTTGGAAAGAATCTCCTTTAGATTATTAGCTCTTGAATACGCGAAAATGGGGGGATTTTTAAACATTTCATGGAAATCCGGTTCAGATGCTAAGATTCTCCAGTGTTCCAGGATAATTTTCTTGTATCTTCCACTGAGTGTGGAAAATTTGGAGACAACAACCATCCGGTTTGACTCTTTCTTAGTTGTTTTCTTTAAGGCAGTTTCACGGTCGATGGTGGAAACTTTGTTGGTAGCCTCACTGGTGATTTCTGTTGGGTATCCTCTAGCTGCAAATCTAAGATTCATTTCATTGATCCTTTGAGCATATGTGTCCGGGTTGGATACTATGCGTTTTAGTCGCAACATTTGACTGTAACATCATCGATCAAGCTCATGATAAAGGCACCATTGACGAGCGTACCAAAAAATACTTACTGGTTGACTTCCCGAGAAGTCCCACGATAACCCTGTTACCAAAGATACACAAGAACTTAATGGACCCGCCAATGCGGCCAATCGTATCTACCAAAGGATCTTTGCATGAACCGATTGGCAAATTTCTTGACCGTCACCTTCACCTTCAACCTCTCGTTAAGGAACTCAAAAGTTATGTAAAAGACACCACTGAGTTTATACTCAAACTAGCAGAGATTAAGATCGATAAGAACGACAACGTAATCTTCTGCACAGCGGATGTGAATAGCTTATACACTTCCATACCACATGGAGGGGGTATTGAAGCGATTGAGAAAGCTCTTATACACAGCGACATCCCTGAAGCTATGCAAGTGTTCCTCATGGAGCTGATGATTTACACGCTTTATCACAGCTATTTCTGCCACAACAATCAGTGGTTTCAACAATCTTCTGGAATGTCCATGGGCAACTGCGCGGCACCGGCGTATGCTAACATTTACATGTCTGATTTTGAATTACAGTACATCTATGACAATCCAGCTTGGACAAACAACCTGTTAATGTATGTCAGATACATTGACAATCTGTTTTTCTTGTGGAAAGGCAGCAGAACTATGCTGGAAGATGAACTCAACAACCTCAATTGCAAAGACCAAAGAATCCAATTGACTTGGAATCTAGACGATTCCCGAATCAACTTCTTGGACGTATCTATCATTAGAACCGACACGGGCCTAACCACTGACCTGTACAGGAAGCCAACTGACAGGAATAACACGTTGCACTTTGCAAGTTTCCATCAACACTCTCTAAAACGTCACCTCCCTTACAGTCAAATGTTGCGACTAAAACGCATAGTATCCAACCCGGACACATATGCTCAAAGGATCAATGAAATGAATCTTAGATTTGCAGCTAGAGGATACCCAACAGAAATCACCAGTGAGGCTACCAACAAAGTTTCCACCATCGACCGTGAAACTGCCTTAAAGAAAACAACTAAGAAAGAGTCAAACCGGATGGTTGTTGTCTCCAAATTTTCCACACTCAGTGGAAGATACAAGAAAATTATCCTGGAACACTGGAGAATCTTAGCATCTGAACCGGATTTCCATGAAATGTTTAAAAATCCCCCCATTTTCGCGTATTCAAGAGCTAATAATCTAAAGGAGATTCTTTCCAAAGAAACACCAATTCCAACCATCTATAAAGGCACTAAACCGTGCCACAACTGCAACAATTGCAACAACATTATCACTGGCAACAAAATAAATCACCCAATGAGAGGCACAGAAATCAAGGTGCACGTCAATGCAACATGTGACTCATCCAACCTCATCTATTTACTGAAATGCCCCTGCGGCAAGATTTACGTCGGTAAAACTGAACGAAAAATCAAGGTGAGATTGAATGAACATAAATCAAACATCCGGACAAAGCAAACAAAATCCAGTGTGGCAACCCACTTCATGGAATGTCATCATACCATCGCCCAGTTGAAGTTTATGGTCCTTGAAATTGTTGATAAAAAGGAAGGAAGAGATAACAACAAGTTCCTGTTACAAAGAGAAATGTCATGGATTTACCGCTTGCAAGCTTGCAAACCTTTTGGTCTGAATGATCGGATCGAACTTAGCTGCTTTCTATAAATACCCGGCTGGGTATTCAAGGACACTTTGATCCATTGCGAGTTTTTGAAACATCACTGTTTATAACTTGTATATCTGTTACAGTTCGTTTTTTAATTTTGTTCACAACCACCATCCTTTTTTATCAATCTGTACTACATCGTTTATCTTCCCTTTTCACCCTGTGAGGCATGGGCTTATGCATTTCACCTTTTTCTGTCACTTTCACACCATTCATTTTCATTAAACCTGGTCGTTTAGAATTTCCCCTAACCCATTCCAATATGGCCCCCATAACCGACGCTCCTGAGTCCTTCTTCAATTTCCCTGATAGTAAACTCGGGTTTTGTTATTACCGAGTCAGTCTCCCACACAAGCCCCTACACCCACCGGGCGTCCAGGCGTAGCAGCCGACGAGCAGTTAACCCGTTTGGAGACTCATCCAGTCCCCTGATAGATTCCAGTTAGGTAAGCCAAGCCTTGTGCTTGCCAGCTAGCCGCTGTTTAACTTGGCAAACTCTGAGCGTTTAGTTTATAGTTAACCTCCCGCTTTTCTCTACAGCACCGCGTTTACAACTTCAAGTCCACGTGAGCGCATTTAAGATTCTTTCCTTTTTATTTTCACGTTTATGAGCCGTCTTTACACTCCCGGGCCCCTAATCATGTTCGGGTGAGCCCATGATTTCTTAAAATCACCGCAGCCCATGATTTCTTAAAATCACCGCAGTACCTGGTATGTTTAAACTATAGTCACCATCACTTACTGTTCACCCAACTTGTCACCTCATTTTTCTAACTTTCGCACTCTTTATTTCGCTGGTTTTAAATTCACTCTGGCATTCACCTTTAATCACGAATAAAAATGGTTATTTTTGTTCTGTTGAATATAATGCGGATACAAATGCAGTTCGTTTTCATTTTTCAGAGCTCCTTGAGAAAGGGTAATGCACCCGAAATGCATTGGAGCGATAATGACTTTGTATAAAGCCATATGATTTGGATGCTAACTATCAACCTATGAAATTCATTTGAAAATGTATAAAAATTGAATAAAATTCTGGAACTTTATTGGATTCCTTTTTGGAACCAGAGGGAGTGCCCAAGCACTGGGATGTGCGCACTGATCGTGTTCACACATTCATTGGACTCTCTCTATGGCGTCATGCCTCTCGGGTGATGCGAAAGCAGACAGCTTCGATGAACACACGCTTCCAGGGAGATGCAATGAAGTCACGCTTCTCCGGCATTGTGATGATTTCAGCTGCGGCGGCGAAACACTTCTCGATGCGTCGTGTTTCCAGCTCCTAGCAGCACGCAAGTGACTGGAGTCAGAATTCCCAGCAAGGAAATTCAGGAGGGAGCTGGAGGTGCAGTCTGTTGGCCCTGAGACTTCAGCAGGAGGCAAGCACAGTTCAAGCCCTTGGAGAATATTCTGTAGATGAAAGTCTTTACAAAGTTCCTTCGCCTTTCCCTTGGCACTGAAGCAACCACTGCAGGCCAACCCAGCAAACAGCACACTGGCAGAGGGGCAGTACAGCCCCTGCAGCTTCCTTGGTTCTTCTCCTTGACAGAAAGGTTTCTTGTTCCAGAAGTGATCTAAATTCTTGAGATCAGGGTCCCAACATTTATACCCCAAAATCCTTTGTTCTCTGAAGGCAGAGAGGCCTTTGCCTAGTCCAAACCAGTTCCTAAGTACTTTGTTTACATGACTCTTCTTCTTCCTTTCACTGTGCAGGGCAGATACATCAGACACCCCACAGGAGGTGGAGCCAGCACAGGGGAGGGAAGATACAGCTCTGGAGCACTCTATTGACATGATTCCTCCTCTCCTTTCACAGTGCAGGGCAGAGACACCAGACAAGCCATAGGGGGTGGAGCCAGCATTATAGAGGGAAGGCCCAGCCCTATTCAGATCCCAGGTGCAACTCCTCCCTCCGATCTAGATGCAGATCTCTCTATTCACCACCAGGCTGCCCCAGCCTGTCTCTTGGAATCCCCCAGCCCTGTCACTCACAAACCCAGACAAGGAATACACAACCCAGCAGAGGCATGCTCAAATGGTTAGGCAAGAAAATACATACTTTCTGAAAGTGGTATATTCAAACATGGAATATTAAAACCAACTTTACTAAAAGATGTATTTTATTACTCTGAGTTCAGGCATACTAAATTTGAATTTCTACCATGTTCCCTGAGTCAGTTAGGATTATAAGAATGTAATAATCTAACTGCCCATTCTGGCCTATGAGAACAGGTAGCCTTCAATAGTGAAAAACGCTAATGCCTGTAATTCACTATTAGAACATGCTACACACATCAGAGCATGTCCTACCTTATACTCACAATGCACCCTGCCCTTGGGCCTACCATAGGGGTGTCTAATATGAAGCAAAGGGAAGGTTTAGAGGCTGGCAAGTGGGTGCACTTGGCCAAGTCGACATGGCAGAGCTAGACTGCACACACAGGCCTTGCAATGGCAGGCCTGAGACACACATTATAAGCTGCTTCTGTGGGTGGCACAACCAGTGCTGCAAGCCCACCAGCAGCATTTGATTTACAAGCCCTGGGCACACATGGTGCACTATACTAGGGGCTGACAGGTAAATCAAATAACCCAATCATGGAATAACCAATCAGTACATTAATTTAATATAGGGAGCACTTGCACTGTGGCACTGATTAGCAGTCACACAGTGCCCAAAGCATAAATCCAGCAAAAACATATCAAAACAGAGGAGGCAATCCGTCAAAATGGAAGGGAGACACACGCCAATGATGCCTGGTCTAACAGATACCATATCCTAGGGACTTATAAGGGTACCCCAGTAACCAAACTGGAGTGTACCTAAAGTACATGGAATCATTTTAGAAGAGAAAGCATATGGGCTGGGGTCCTGAATAGCAGGATCCCAGCCAAACTAAGTCAAAAACAATCAAAACACCAGAAAAAGTGGGGGCAACCATGCAGTCAGATTCCACCTTACTACACTTTGCATTTAGAAATGGTGTTGGAAATTCACTCCTGTAGTTCAAGATCAACTTATGGTCTTAAAAACACCAAGAGAGTGTGGGCCAATATTGACCATTAATCAGGTACTCGCCAAACCTTTTAAATCAAGGATATACAATTTCACACTTAGAGTTCCTTAAGGGTCTCTCTTAAGTCCTATCTTATTCAACATATATGTGGAACCACTAGCTGATATAGTGGAAAATCATCACTTCTGCATTTAATGCTACGCAGATGACATGCAAAATTGCAATCTAGCTCTCCACAGTGGACAACAGAACCTCTCCCAGCATGTTTCCTTGTAGTAAGTATGTGGAAGACTGGATGAAAAGTACCTGCCTTAAACTCAATGGCAGCCAAACAGAGGTGTTTGTACTAGGAGACAAACTGCAGCTATGTTGGCCTATCGAACTACGCCTGTGTCCTGCACTTAGTCAATTAAAGACCTAAGCATCTTGTTGGATGAAAACTGACCATGGATTGACAAATCACCAAGGTAGCAGCATGGTGCTTTGGATTGCTTAGATGCTCAAGATAAATCTTATGATGTTTACCTGTGAACTCACAAAAAACTGTTGTGCAGGCCATTATAATCTCAGGAATGGACTATGTCAATGTACTTTACTTAGGTGTTATACAGTCTCGGCTAAAGCAGCTACCGATTACCCAACAGCTGCAGCCTGCTGTAGTAAGCTGGCTCTGTATATACTATACCAAAGTAAGGTATATTGTGCACAGAGTCCAGTAGATCCCCGGAGACTTACAGAGGCCTCAGTAGATAATACTAAAAGCTCTATTTGTGGGAGTGTGGTCGAGCAGTTAGACTTAACAGAGGGCTGTGTTGAACATCTATTGTACACACTCAGGCAAGAAATGATTCCACACACTCAAAGACTGAATCCAGACCAATTGTTTTGATTAAAAAGTTATTATTTGGTGATTTTATTTCTAGAACCAAGAAATACTCAGTTGCAGGTAAGTAACAGTTTTCAAATAGTATTACTTTCAGAAATGCAGTAAGAATTGTTTTGCAAGTCAGTAGAAATGCTTTGCAGGCTTAGAAATACTTTGTGTTTGCCTCTCATAAACAGCAACACTTAGGAACATAAAATATAGACAGTGGTATGCAATAGGAAGAATGCAATGCAATCCTATGAGAGGAAAACAGAGCAGTGTTATGCATTACCAGGTAAGTACTCAACTTACAGTTCCAGTCTTAGGAGGTTTAAACTAACACTGGGCAAGGGTCAGTTAAAGGTAGATGCTGCACCTTCAGCGGCACTGGGGCGACTGGGTGCAGAGGTCACTGATCTCAATGTTAGTCAATAGAGACTGGGGCTACCTCGAAGAGGCACGGTTTGCAGGTAAGTACATGTGGTTTCAGGGCACAGGCCCCAAAGGTTGAGATCAGCATAGGGGGCAGCACCTAAGCTACACGACTAGAGGCACAGGGGTAGCCGGGTGGAAGGTGTAAAATCAACTTCGGGCACCCAATGCGTTTCAATGGGGAAACTCGGTCACACAAAGAGGCTGCAAGCTTGGACCAGGAGGCTGGATGAAGGTGACTATCGGCTGGGGAGATAAGTTGGAGTGTTAGGAAGGTTGAGACACCATCGGTTGGGCTCCCCAAGGCTGGAGGGCTGAGGTGGCCGGGGAACCTTTTGGCGTCAGTTTTTCTTGGGTGGAGCCGGTCACGGTCAGGGGGACCCTTCGTGTTAAGGCTGCAGGTGACTTTGTGGAGTCCAGGAGAGGTCAGCCACTGATGGTATATGGGGTCAAGATCACTGTGGAGACTTCAAAGGAGAGGTGAGCCACTCTCACACGGGTTGTGGGTGTCGTTGAAGAGTGGGCAGGGGATGCGGATCCAGCAGGATTCGAAGTCCTTGGGTAGTTTCTTTTGGACAGGGCCACTACCCTAGAGATATCTGGTCTGGTCTTGGTGAAGAGTGGCCAGTCTTCCTTGGGTTTCTGGAAGTTGCTGACGACGAGATAAACATTGTATTCTTCGCAGGTAACAACATCCATTTGTTGCTCCCTAGCACACGTATGGTATTTTACACAGTTAAATACAGGTGTTTTCACATTTCAGTTCATACAGCAATCCAAATAAATTTGGGGTTCTGGTATAGCTATCGTTGTTATTTGTTGCTCCAGCTTCATTTGATGTGAACACCATATATTGGTTCACTCTCTGCAAGCTTTTCGGTGAGTTCCTCGCGGGGATTATAATACGTCCCTTCTGCTTCGAGTAAGAGGCAACACTGCCTCTTACTCGAAGCAGAAGGGACGTATTATAATCCCCATTGAGGGTTGGAAGTATCACCTCAATCAACAACGAACTACAGCAACGGAGAATAGCCTTGAAAAAGTCGGGGGTTACATTCCCCAGTACGACGAAACACGTGTTGGCTGTGACGTCTCCTTCATTAAACAACGACATAACCCTGAACAAAAAGGATCTTGAAATTTATTTGGATTGCTGTATGAACTGAAATGTGAAAACACCTGTATTTAACTGTGTAAAATACCATACGTGTGCTAGGGAGCAACAAACGTCTGTGGCATAGCCTAACCAGAAGAGGGAAGTGGTTCTCTTCTCCTTTTAGCACCGTTAAAATTATTACCCAATTACTTATATACAAGAAAAGTGTAACTCTCCCAGTGGCGCCTTAAACCTAGTACAATCTACCACTATTCTAGAATTAAAAGGTAACAACATCCACTTCAGCCACACCACGCAAACCCCTGTACAAGCGTACACTTCCATGTCAACAAACCCACCACCCCCAAACCTGCACCTCGCCCTCTGTGAAGGAACTGAAGCAAGGTCACTGAGGAGCACATCAACTCCACCCTCAACCGTGATGCCCCCCCTCGACCGACGCCAACTCCGCAGCCAAAGAACTTCACAGATGGATCACCAACTGCACAGACGAGCTCACTCCACTCCGCAATCCTGACAGAAAGCACCCCAGGAAGGCCACCTGGTTCCCCGCCAACCTCCAAGAATCCAGATGCACCAGCAGACACATCAAGAAGAATTGGAGAAACAGCAAAACTCTGAAAGACCGTACCACATACAAAAACACCATGACAGAATCCACCAACTCATCAGATCCACCAAAAGGACCTTCATCCGAAACAAAATCCATGCCAATGCCAGCTACTCCAAGGAAATCTTCAGCATCATCGAGGAATTTACCAAGCCCCCCAGCAAAGCCACGGACATCACACTCTCCCAGGACCTCTGTTACAAACTCGGCTCCTACTTCCACCTGAAAATAAGATCCCTCTATGACAACTTCAACAAACAGACCCCGGACACCGAATCCACTCCTTCCCCCAGCAACGACAGCCAGCCTACCATCTCCTCCTGGACCCCAGTCACCACCAAAGACACTGCATCAACCATGAAAGGTATTCACTCAGGAGCCCCCACGGACCCCTGCCCTCTGCACATCTTCCACAGAGCTGCAGCCGCCATTGCACTGGAGCTACGATGCAAACATCAACACCACCTTAGAAGCAGGCACATTCCCCGACAACTGGAAACATGCAGAAGTCAAGCCCCTCCTCAAGAAGCCCTCACCAGATCCGACGGACCATAAGAACTACTGAACAATCTCTCTCCTCCCTTTCTCGGCCAAAGTCACCGACAAGATTGTCAACGTTCAACTAACAAAATTCATCGAAGAGAACTCTATCTTCTACCGTTCCCAATCCAGATTCCACAGCATCCTTAGCACCGAGACGGCCCTATTCGCTGCTACAGACGACATCCACACTCTCCTTGACCAAGGCCACACCGCGGCCCTGATCCTACTCAACCTCTCTGCACCGTCTCCTATCGCACTCTCACCACCAGACTCCATGACGCCTGCTTCCAGGGAACCACCCTCGACTGGCTCGTCTCCTTCCTCACCGACAGAACCCAAAGAATCAGACCTCAGCCCTTCCTCTCCGAAACCACAGAGATCAACTGTGGAGTACCCCAAGGATCATTGCTCAGCCCTACGCTCTTCAACATGTACATGGGCCCCCTTGCCACCATCGTCAGACAGCATGGACTCAACATAGTATCCTACGCCGATGACATCCAGTTGATCCTCTCCCTCACTAAGGACCACCACACCACCTGACTCAGCTTTGAGGAAGGAATGAAGGATGTCGCATCCTGGATGAGCAGGAGCTGCCTGAGAAGACAGAGGTCCTTGTCCTCGGAACCTCCCCCACTGCATGGAACAAAACCTGTGGCCCACCGCCCTCGGTAGCCCCCATCAACACGGACCACGCCCGGAACCTCAGCATCATACTCGACTTCGCCCTCTCCATGACCCTAACAGATCAAAGCTGTCGCCTCCACCTGCTTCAACATCCTCTGCATCCTTCGCAAGACCTTCAAATGGATGCCCTCCAAATCAAGAAAAACCATCACTCACGCACTCATAACCAGCAGACTGGACTACAGAAAAGCCCTCTATGCCAAAACTCTGCTCCACAAGCTCCAGAACATACAGAACACCGCAGCCAGACTCGTCCTCAGCATCCCTCAACATGAACATATCACCCAACACCTGCAAGACCTCCACTGGCTCCCCGTCGAGAGTAACCTTCAAGATACTCACCCACACCTACAAATGCCTCCACAACACCAGACCCCAATATCTCAACAAAAGAATCTCCTTCCACATACCCAAGGGAAACCTCCGATCCGCTGACCTCACCCTCACCGAAAACTTTCGCATCTGCAGAGCCAGAACGGGTGGAAGAGCCTTCTCCTACATCGTGGTAAAGACCTGGAATGAGCTCCTGTCAACATCAGATGCACCCCCACTCTGCACATCTTCAGGAAGACCCTCAAGACCTGGCTCTTCAACTGACAGGAGCTGCACCCCCCCTCCCCCCCAGTGCCTTGATACCCCTACGGGTGAGTAGAACTCTTCACAATTCCCTGAGTGAAGCTCTTGAAGCAGGAGACAGGCTGGTAGAACCGGGGCGAAGTCAGTGGGTGTCTTCTTGCTGTGCTGCAATGTGTCCTCTTTGTCTGTCTTCTTCATAGGTTGCAGGAATCTGAGGATCAAGGTTCATGGGCCCACTAAATACTGAATTTAGTGGCATTACAGGGACTGGCATATGTTAGCCAATGGGCTACTTGCCTTTTTGGCTGTCTACACCCTTTGAATGTCCCATCCCTGTGGGGAGGGAGCATCCCCCTAACCTGGTTGGGTCAAATCCTTCCATTAAAGATGGAGGATTTCCTTAGATGGGGTTACCTCGGCCCAGGGCACCTTAGGGGTGGTCCTGGCAGAGAGAGGACACACCTCTCCTGGCTACTAATTTTCCCGCCAACCTAGCTAGCTGCTGCCAAAAGTGGGGTTGGTCAAGGGGGCAGGCATCTCCACTAGCTGGAGAGGCCTTGAATAGCATATCAAAATGGCTGGAAGCTTTTGAGGCTCATCTCCTAGAATGCTATTCCTGCCTGGGGGTAAGTTTGAAGCACCTCGACCCCAAGCAGTCTTTGTCCCTCTCCCATGAGAGCATAAGAGCTCCCACCTCAGGGGGTCAGAAACATGTCAGTGTGTGGAAGGCTGGCACATACCTGTCAGCTGAACACGAGGGAGTTGATCGTTTTTCAGGGGGCATCTCTAGGATGCCCTCTGAGTGAATTTTGCAATAAATCCAACACTGTCACCAGTGTGGGTTTATTATGCTGAGGAGTTTGATACCAAGCATTCAGTAAAGCCATCATGGAGCTGTTGAGTTCATAATGACAAGCTCCCAGCCCATGTACTCAGTATAGCTCCACTACACTTACAATATCTGTGAATGGCACAGACACTGTAGGGACATATTGCTCATGCAGCTATGCCCTCACATGTGGTATAGTGCACCCTGCCCTAAGGCTGTAAGGCCTGCTTGAGGGGTGGCTTACCTATGCCACCGGCAGTGGTTGGTGGGCATAGCTCACAGGGATGTGTGCCATGACGACTCCTAAATTTTGTCTGCACCAAAACACACAGTCTGTAATGGCAGCATGTATGTGTCTGGTGAGTGACCGCTGAGGGTGGTACAATGTATGCTGCAGCCCTTAGAGACCCACGCTGGTGTCAAGGCCCTTGGTAATAGTGGTACCTTTTACAAGGGCCTCACATGTGGCTCAGAGGTGTGCCAATTGTGAAGAGAAAGGTGCGGTTTTGGGAAAGAACAAAGGCCCTGGGAACCTGATTGGCAGGGACCCAGTGCATACTCAGTTAAAGTGCATCAGATATAAGGCACAGAGTGGGGGGTAACCATGCAAAAAGGGACACTTCCTAAACACCCCCCACCCCCCTAAATGAAAATACGATAAGACTAACCTTTTCCAAGAGAGTCTTCATTGTCTAAGTGGGCGAACTTGGAAAGTACATCTGCATTGGCATAGGCAGTCCCAGGTCTATTTTCCACTGTAACATCCATTTCTTGTTGGGAGATGGAACACCTCAAATCTTTTGGGTTCTCACCTTTCATCTGCATTTACCATCTGAGAGGTATGTGGTCAATTTGGATAAGGAAGTCAGTACCAAACAGGTATGTTCTAAATGTCTTCAGGGACCAAACCAAAGCAAAGGCCTCCCTCTCAATGACACTCCAATGATGTGCTTTGGGGAGTAACCTCCTGCTTATAAAAGCAACAGGCTGGTCTTAGCCATCATCATTATTCTGGGATAAGACTTCTCCTATCCCTTGCTCAGAGGCATCAGTTTGCATAATGAACTGCTTGGAGTAATCTGGAACTTTGAGAATTGGTGCTACGCACATTGCTTTTTTCAAATTGTCAAAAGACTTTTGACAACTAACTGTCCGGTTCACCTTCTTCTGCAACTTTTTGGAGGTTAGTTCTGTGAGGGGTGTCACAATGGGTCCATACCCCTTTCACTAACCTCCTGTAATACCCGGTCGAGCTAAGGAATTCCCTTACTGGGTGTTGGAGCTTCCCAGACCAGAATTGATAATACTAAAAGCTCTATTTGTGGGAGTGTGGTCGAGCAGTTAGACTTAACAGAGGGCTGTGTTGAACATCTATTGTACACACTCAGGCAAGAAATGATTCCACACACTCAAAGACTGAATCCAGACCAATTGTTTTGATTAAAAAGTTATTATTTGGTGATTTTATTTCTAGAACCAAGAAATACTCAGTTGCAGGTAAGTAACAGTTTTCAAATAGTATTACTTTCAGAAATGCAGTAAGAATTGTTTTGCAAGTCAGTAGAAATGCTTTGCAGGCTTAGAAATACTTTGTGTTTGCCTCTCATAAACAGCAACACTTAGGAACATAAAATATAGACAGTGGTATGCAATAGGAAGAATGCAATGCAATCCTATGAGAGGAAAACAGAGCAGTGTTATGCATTACCAGGTAAGTACTCAACTTACAGTTCCAGTCTTAGGAGGTTTAAACTAACACTGGGCAAGGGTCAGTTAAAGGTAGATGCTGCACCTTCAGCGGCACTGGGGCGACTGGGTGCAGAGGTCACTGATCTCAATGTTAGTCAATAGAGACTGGGGCTACCTCGAAGAGGCACGGTTTGCAGGTAAGTACATGTGGTTTCAGGGCACAGGCCCCAAAGGTTGAGATCAGCATAGGGGGCAGCACCTAAGCTACACGACTAGAGGCACAGGGGTAGCCGGGTGGAAGGTGTAAAATCAACTTCGGGCACCCAATGCGTTTCAATGGGGAAACTCGGTCACACAAAGAGGCTGCAAGCTTGGACCAGGAGGCTGGATGAAGGTGACTATCGGCTGGGGAGATAAGTTGGAGTGTTAGGAAGGTTGAGACACCATCGGTTGGGCTCCCCAAGGCTGGAGGGCTGAGGTGGCCGGGGTACCTTTTGGTGTCAGTTTTTCTTGGGTGGAGCCGGTCACGGTCAGGGGGACCCTTCGTGTTAAGGCTGCAGGTGACTTTGTGGAGTCCAGGAGAGGTCAGCCACTGATGGTATATGGGGTCAAGATAACTGTGGAGACTTCAAAGGAGAGGTGAGCCACTCTCACACGGGTTGTGGGTGTCGTTGAAGAGTGGGCAGGGGATGCGGATCCAGCAGGATTCGAAGTCCTTGGGTAGTTTCTTTTGGACAGGGCCACTACCCTAGAGATATCTGGTCTGGTCTTGGTGAAGAGTGGCCAGTCTTCCTTGGGTTTCTGGAAGTTGCTGACGACGAGATAAACATTGTATTCTTCGCAGGTAACAACATCCATTTGTTGCTCCCTAGCACACGTATGGTATTTTACACAGTTAAATACAGGTGTTTTCACATTTCAGTTCATACAGCAATCCAAATAAATTTGGGGTTCTGGTATAGCTATCGTTGTTATTTGTTGCTCCAGCTTCATTTGATGTGAACACCATATATTGGTTCACTCTCTGCAAGCTTTTCGGTGAGTTCCTCGCGGGGATTATAATACGTCCCTTCTGCTTCGAGTAAGAGGCAACACTGCCTCTTACTCGAAGCAGAAGGGACGTATTATAAACCCCATTGAGGGTTGGAAGTATCACCTCAATCAACAACGAACTACAGCAACGGAGAATAGCCTTGAAAAAGTCGGGGGTTACATTCCCCAGTACGACGAAACACGTGTTGGCTGTGACGTCTCCTTCATTAAACAACGACATAACCCTGAACAAAAAGGATCTTGAAATTTATTTGGATTGCTGTATGAACTGAAATGTGAAAACACCTGTATTTAACTGTGTAAAATACCATACGTGTGCTAGGGAGCAACAAACGTCTGTGGCATAGCCTAACCAGAAGAGGGAAGTGGTTCTCTTCTCCTTTTAGCACCGTTAAAATTATTACCCAATTACTTATATACAAGAAAAGTGTAACTCTCCCAGTGGCGCCTTAAACCTAGTACAATCTACCACTATTCTAGAATTAAAAGGTAACAACATCCACTTCAGCCACACCACGCAAACCCCTGTACAAGCGTACACTTCCATGTCAACAAACCCACCACCCCCAAACCTGCACCTCGCCCTCTGTGAAGGAACTGAAGCAAGGTCACTGAGGAGCACATCAACTCCACCCTCAACCGTGATGCCCCCCCTCGACCGACGCCAACTCCGCAGCCAAAGAACTTCACAGATGGATCACCAACTGCACAGACGAGCTCACTCCACTCCGCAATCCTGACAGAAAGCACCCCAGGAAGGCCACCTGGTTCCCCGCCAACCTCCAAGAATCCAGATGCACCAGCAGACACATCAAGAAGAATTGGAGAAACAGCAAAACTCTGAAAGACCGTACCACATACAAAAACGCCATGACAGAATCCACCAACTCATCAGATCCACCAAAAGGACCTTCATCCGAAACAAAATCCATGCCAATGCCAGCTACTCCAAGGAAATCTTCAGCATCATCGAGGAATTTACCAAGCCCCCCAGCAAAGCCACGGACATCACACTCTCCCAGGACCTCTGTTACAAACTCGGCTCCTACTTCCACCTGAAAATAAGATCCCTCTATGACAACTTCAACAAACAGACCCCGGACACCGAATCCACTCCTTCCCCCAGCAACGACAGCCAGCCTACCATCTCCTCCTGGACCCCAGTCACCACCAAAGACACTGCATCAACCATGAAAGGTATTCACTCAGGAGCCCCCACGGACCCCTGCCCTCTGCACATCTTCCACAGAGCTGCAGCCGCCATTGCACTGGAGCTACGATGCAAACATCAACACCACCTTAGAAGCAGGCACATTCCCCGACAACTGGAAACATGCAGAAGTCAAGCCCCTCCTCAAGAAGCCCTCACCAGATCCGACGGACCATAAGAACTACTGAACAATCTCTCTCCTCCCTTTCTCGGCCAAAGTCACCGACAAGATTGTCAACGTTCAACTAACAAAATTCATCGAAGAGAACTCTATCTTCTACCGTTCCCAATCCAGATTCCACAGCATCCTTAGCACCGAGACGGCCCTATTCGCTGCTACAGACGACATCCACACTCTCCTTGACCAAGGCCACACCGCGGCCCTGATCCTACTCAACCTCTCTGCACCGTCTCCTATCGCACTCTCACCACCAGACTCCATGACGCCTGCTTCCAGGGAACCACCCTCGACTGGCTCGTCTCCTTCCTCACCGACAGAACCCAAAGAATCAGACCTCAGCCCTTCCTCTCCGAAACCACAGAGATCAACTGTGGAGTACCCCAAGGATCATTGCTCAGCCCTACGCTCTTCAACATGTACATGGGCCCCCTTGCCACCATCGTCAGACAGCATGGACTCAACATAGTATCCTACGCCGATGACATCCAGTTGATCCTCTCCCTCACTAAGGACCACCACACCACCTGACTCAGCTTTGAGGAAGGAATGAAGGATGTCGCATCCTGGATGAGCAGGAGCTGCCTGAGAAGACAGAGGTCCTTGTCCTCGGAACCTCCCCCACTGCATGGAACAAAACCTGTGGCCCACCGCCCTCGGTAGCCCCCATCAACACGGACCACGCCCGGAACCTCAGCATCATACTCGACTTCGCCCTCTCCATGACCCTAACAGATCAAAGCTGTCGCCTCCACCTGCTTCAACATCCTCTGCATCCTTCGCAAGACCTTCAAATGGATGCCCTCCAAATCAAGAAAAACCATCACTCACGCACTCATAACCAGCAGACTGGACTACAGAAAAGCCCTCTATGCCAAAACTCTGCTCCACAAGCTCCAGAACATACAGAACACCGCAGCCAGACTCGTCCTCAGCATCCCTCAACATGAACATATCACCCAACACCTGCAAGACCTCCACTGGCTCCCCGTCGAGAGTAACCTTCAAGATACTCACCCACACCTACAAATGCCTCCACAACACCAGACCCCAATATCTCAACAAAAGAATCTCCTTCCACATACCCAAGGGAAACCTCCGATCCGCTGACCTCACCCTCACCGAAAACTTTCGCATCTGCAGAGCCAGAACGGGTGGAAGAGCCTTCTCCTACATCGTGGTAAAGACCTGGAATGAGCTCCTGTCAACATCAGATGCACCCCCACTCTGCACATCTTCAGGAAGACCCTCAAGACCTGGCTCTTCAACTGACAGGAGCTGCACCCCCCCCTCCCCCCCAGTGCCTTGATACCCCTACGGGTGAGTAGAACTCTTCACAATTCCCTGAGTGAAGCTCTTGAAGCAGGAGACAGGCTGGTAGAACCGGGGCGAAGTCAGTGGGTGTCTTCTTGCTGTGCTGCAATGTGTCCTCTTTGTCTGTCTTCTTCATAGGTTGCAGGAATCTGAGGATCAAGGTTCATGGGCCCACTAAATACTGAATTTAGTGGCATTACAGGGACTGGCATATGTTAGCCAATGGGCTACTTGCCTTTTTGGCTGTCTACACCCTTTGAATGTCCCATCCCTGTGGGGAGGGAGCATCCCCCTAACCTGGTTGGGTCAAATCCTTCCATTAAAGATGGAGGATTTCCTTAGATGGGGTTACCTCGGCCCAGGGCACCTTAGGGGTGGTCCTGGCAGAGAGAGGACACACCTCTCCTGGCTACTAATTTTCCCGCCAACCTAGCTAGCTGCTGCCAAAAGTGGGGTTGGTCAAGGGGGCAGGCATCTCCACTAGCTGGAGAGGCCTTGAATAGCATATCAAAATGGCTGGAAGCTTTTGAGGCTCATCTCCTAGAATGCTATTCCTGCCTGGGGGTAAGTTTGAAGCACCTCGACCCCAAGCAGTCTTTGTCCCTCTCCCATGAGAGCATAAGAGCTCCCACCTCAGGGGGTCAGAAACATGTCAGTGTGTGGAAGGCTGGCACATACCTGTCAGCTGAACACGAGGGAGTTGATCGTTTTTCAGGGGGCATCTCTAGGATGCCCTCTGAGTGAATTTTGCAATAAATCCAACACTGTCACCAGTGTGGGTTTATTATGCTGAGGAGTTTGATACCAAGCATTCAGTAAAGCCATCATGGAGCTGTTGAGTTCATAATGACAAGCTCCCAGCCCATGTACTCAGTATAGCTCCACTACACTTACAATATCTGTGAATGGCACAGACACTGTAGGGACATATTGCTCATGCAGCTATGCCCTCACATGTGGTATAGTGCACCCTGCCCTAAGGCTGTAAGGCCTGCTTGAGGGGTGGCTTACCTATGCCACCGGCAGTGGTTGGTGGGCATAGCTCACAGGGATGTGTGCCATGACGACTCCTAAATTTTGTCTGCACCAAAACACACAGTCTGTAATGGCAGCATGTATGTGTCTGGTGAGTGACCGCTGAGGGTGGTACAATGTATGCTGCAGCCCTTAGAGACCCACGCTGGTGTCAAGGCCCTTGGTAATAGTGGTACCTTTTACAAGGGCCTCACATGTGGCTCAGAGGTGTGCCAATTGTGAAGAGAAAGGTGCGGTTTTGGGAAAGAACAAAGGCCCTGGGAACCTGATTGGCAGGGACCCAGTGCATACTCAGTTAAAGTGCATCAGATATAAGGCACAGAGTGGGGGGTAACCATGCAAAAAGGGACACTTCCTAAACACCCCCCACCCCCCTAAATGAAAATACGATAAGACTAACCTTTTCCAAGAGAGTCTTCATTGTCTAAGTGGGCGAACTTGGAAAGTACATCTGCATTGGCATAGGCAGTCCCAGGTCTATTTTCCACTGTAACATCCATTTCTTGTTGGGAGATGGAACACCTCAAATCTTTTGGGTTCTCACCTTTCATCTGCATTTACCATCTGAGAGGTATGTGGTCAATTTGGATAAGGAAGTCAGTACCAAACAGGTATGTTCTAAATGTCTTCAGGGACCAAACCAAAGCAAAGGCCTCCCTCTCAATGACACTCCAATGATGTGCTTTGGGGAGTAACCTCCTGCTTATAAAAGCAACAGGCTGGTCTTAGCCATCATCATTATTCTGGGATAAGACTTCTCCTATCCCTTGCTCAGAGGCATCAGTTTGCATAATGAACTGCTTGGAGTAATCTGGAACTTTGAGAATTGGTGCTACGCACATTGCTTTTTTCAAATTGTCAAAAGACTTTTGACAACTAACTGTCCGGTTCACCTTCTTCTGCAACTTTTTGGAGGTTAGTTCTGTGAGGGGTGTCACAATGGGTCCATACCCCTTTCACTAACCTCCTGTAATACCCGGTCGAGCTAAGGAATTCCCTTACTGGGTGTTGGAGCTTCCCAGACCAGAATTGATAATACTAAAAGCTCTATTTGTGGGAGTGTGGTCGAGCAGTTAGACTTAACAGAGGGCTGTGTTGAACATCTATTGTACACACTCAGGCAAGAAATGATTCCACACACTCAAAGACTGAATCCAGACCAATTGTTTTGATTAAAAAGTTATTATTTGGTGATTTTATTTCTAGAACCAAGAAATACTCAGTTGCAGGTAAGTAACAGTTTTCAAATAGTATTACTTTCAGAAATGCAGTAAGAATTGTTTTGCAAGTCAGTAGAAATGCTTTGCAGGCTTAGAAATACTTTGTGTTTGCCTCTCATAAACAGCAACACTTAGGAACATAAAATATAGACAGTGGTATGCAATAGGAAGAATGCAATGCAATCCTATGAGAGGAAAACAGAGCAGTGTTATGCATTACCAGGTAAGTACTCAACTTACAGTTCCAGTCTTAGGAGGTTTAAACTAACACTGGGCAAGGGTCAGTTAAAGGTAGATGCTGCACCTTCAGCGGCACTGGGGCGACTGGGTGCAGAGGTCACTGATCTCAATGTTAGTCAATAGAGACTGGGGCTACCTCGAAGAGGCACGGTTTGCAGGTAAGTACATGTGGTTTCAGGGCACAGGCCCCAAAGGTTGAGATCAGCATAGGGGGCAGCACCTAAGCTACACGACTAGAGGCACAGGGGTAGCCGGGTGGAAGGTGTAAAATCAACTTCGGGCACCCAATGCGTTTCAATGGGGAAACTCGGTCACACAAAGAGGCTGCAAGCTTGGACCAGGAGGCTGGATGAAGGTGACTATCGGCTGGGGAGATAAGTTGGAGTGTTAGGAAGGTTGAGACACCATCGGTTGGGCTCCCCAAGGCTGGAGGGCTGAGGTGGCCGGGGTACCTTTTGGTGTCAGTTTTTCTTGGGTGGAGCCGGTCACGGTCAGGGGGACCCTTCGTGTTAAGGCTGCAGGTGACTTTGTGGAGTCCAGGAGAGGTCAGCCACTGATGGTATATGGGGTCAAGATCACTGTGGAGACTTCAAAGGAGAGGTGAGCCACTCTCACACGGGTTGTGGGTGTCGTTGAAGAGTGGGCAGGGGATGCGGATCCAGCAGGATTCGAAGTCCTTGGGTAGTTTATTTTGGACAGGGCCACTACCCTAGAGATATCTGGTCTGGTCTTGGTGAAGAGTGGCCAGTCTTCCTTGGGTTTCTGGAAGTTGCTGACGACGAGATAAACATTGTATTCTTCGCAGGTAACAACATCCATTTGTTGCTCCCTAGCACACGTATGGTATTTTACACAGTTAAATACAGGTGTTTTCACATTTCAGTTCATACAGCAATCCAAATAAATTTGGGGTTCTGGTATAGCTATCGTTGTTATTTGTTGCTCCAGCTTCATTTGATGTGAACACCATATATTGGTTCACTCTCTGCAAGCTTTTCGGTGAGTTCCTCGCGGGGATTATAATACGTCCCTTCTGCTTCGAGTAAGAGGCAACACTGCCTCTTACTCGAAGCAGAAGGGACGTATTATAATCCCCATTGAGGGTTGGAAGTATCACCTCAATCAACAACGAACTACAGCAACGGAGAATAGCCTTGAAAAAGTCGGGGGTTACATTCCCCAGTACGACGAAACACGTGTTGGCTGTGACGTCTCCTTCATTAAACAACGACATAACCCTGAACAAAAAGGATCTTGAAATTTATTTGGATTGCTGTATGAACTGAAATGTGAAAACACCTGTATTTAACTGTGTAAAATACCATACGTGTGCTAGGGAGCAACAAACGTCTGTGGCATAGCCTAACCAGAAGAGGGAAGTGGTTCTCTTCTCCTTTTAGCACCGTTAAAATTATTACCCAATTACTTATATACAAGAAAAGTGTAACTCTCCCAGTGGCGCCTTAAACCTAGTACAATCTACCACTATTCTAGAATTAAAAGGTAACAACATCCACTTCAGCCACACCACGCAAACCCCTGTACAAGCGTACACTTCCATGTCAACAAACCCACCACCCCCAAACCTGCACCTCGCCCTCTGTGAAGGAACTGAAGCAAGGTCACTGAGGAGCACATCAACTCCACCCTCAACCGTGATGCCCCCCCTCGACCGACGCCAACTCCGCAGCCAAAGAACTTCACAGATGGATCACCAACTGCACAGACGAGCTCACTCCACTCCGCAATCCTGACAGAAAGCACCCCAGGAAGGCCACCTGGTTCCCCGCCAACCTCCAAGAATCCAGATGCACCAGCAGACACATCAAGAAGAATTGGAGAAACAGCAAAACTCTGAAAGACCGTACCACATACAAAAACGCCATGACAGAATCCACCAACTCATCAGATCCACCAAAAGGACCTTCATCCGAAACAAAATCCATGCCAATGCCAGCTACTCCAAGGAAATCTTCAGCATCATCGAGGAATTTACCAAGCCCCCCAGCAAAGCCACGGACATCACACTCTCCCAGGACCTCTGTTACAAACTCGGCTCCTACTTCCACCTGAAAATAAGATCCCTCTATGACAACTTCAACAAACAGACCCCGGACACCGAATCCACTCCTTCCCCCAGCAACGACAGCCAGCCTACCATCTCCTCCTGGACCCCAGTCACCACCAAAGACACTGCATCAACCATGAAAGGTATTCACTCAGGAGCCCCCACGGACCCCTGCCCTCTGCACATCTTCCACAGAGCTGCAGCCGCCATTGCACTGGAGCTACGATGCAAACATCAACACCACCTTAGAAGCAGGCACATTCCCCGACAACTGGAAACATGCAGAAGTCAAGCCCCTCCTCAAGAAGCCCTCACCAGATCCGACGGACCATAAGAACTACTGAACAATCTCTCTCCTCCCTTTCTCGGCCAAAGTCACCGACAAGATTGTCAACGTTCAACTAACAAAATTCATCGAAGAGAACTCTATCTTCTACCGTTCCCAATCCAGATTCCACAGCATCCTTAGCACCGAGACGGCCCTATTCGCTGCTACAGACGACATCCACACTCTCCTTGACCAAGGCCACACCGCGGCCCTGATCCTACTCAACCTCTCTGCACCGTCTCCTATCGCACTCTCACCACCAGACTCCATGACGCCTGCTTCCAGGGAACCACCCTCGACTGGCTCGTCTCCTTCCTCACCGACAGAACCCAAAGAATCAGACCTCAGCCCTTCCTCTCCGAAACCACAGAGATCAACTGTGGAGTACCCCAAGGATCATTGCTCAGCCCTACGCTCTTCAACATGTACATGGGCCCCCTTGCCACCATCGTCAGACAGCATGGACTCAACATAGTATCCTACGCCGATGACATCCAGTTGATCCTCTCCCTCACTAAGGACCACCACACCACCTGACTCAGCTTTGAGGAAGGAATGAAGGATGTCGCATCCTGGATGAGCAGGAGCTGCCTGAGAAGACAGAGGTCCTTGTCCTCGGAACCTCCCCCACTGCATGGAACAAAACCTGTGGCCCACCGCCCTCGGTAGCCCCCATCAACACGGACCACGCCCGGAACCTCAGCATCATACTCGACTTCGCCCTCTCCATGACCCTAACAGATCAAAGCTGTCGCCTCCACCTGCTTCAACATCCTCTGCATCCTTCGCAAGACCTTCAAATGGATGCCCTCCAAATCAAGAAAAACCATCACTCACGCACTCATAACCAGCAGACTGGACTACAGAAAAGCCCTCTATGCCAAAACTCTGCTCCACAAGCTCCAGAACATACAGAACACCGCAGCCAGACTCGTCCTCAGCATCCCTCAACATGAACATATCACCCAACACCTGCAAGACCTCCACTGGCTCCCCGTCGAGAGTAACCTTCAAGATACTCACCCACACCTACAAATGCCTCCACAACACCAGACCCCAATATCTCAACAAAAGAATCTCCTTCCACATACCCAAGGGAAATCTCCGATCCGCTGACCTCACCCTCACCGAAAACTTTCGCATCTGCAGAGCCAGAACGGGTGGAAGAGCCTTCTCCTACATCGTGGTAAAGACCTGGAATGAGCTCCTGTCAACATCAGATGCACCCCCACTCTGCACATCTTCAGGAAGACCCTCAAGACCTGGCTCTTCAACTGACAGGAGCTGCACCCCCCTCCCCCCCAGTGCCTTGATACCCCTACGGGTGAGTAGAACTCTTCACAATTCCCTGAGTGAAGCTCTTGAAGCAGGAGACAGGCTGGTAGAACCGGGGCGAAGTCAGTGGGTGTCTTCTTGCTGTGCTGCAATGTGTCCTCTTTGTCTGTCTTCTTCATAGGTTGCAGGAATCTGAGGATCAAGGTTCATGGGCCCACTAAATACTGAATTTAGTGGCATTACAGGGACTGGCATATGTTAGCCAATGGGCTACTTGCCTTTTTGGCTGTCTACACCCTTTGAATGTCCCATCCCTGTGGGGAGGGAGCATCCCCCTAACCTGGTTGGGTCAAATCCTTCCATTAAAGATGGAGGATTTCCTTAGATGGGGTTACCTCGGCCCAGGGCACCTTAGGGGTGGTCCTGGCAGAGAGAGGACACACCTCTCCTGGCTACTAATTTTCCCGCCAACCTAGCTAGCTGCTGCCAAAAGTGGGGTTGGTCAAGGGGGCAGGCATCTCCACTAGCTGGAGAGGCCTTGAATAGCATATCAAAATGGCTGGAAGCTTTTGAGGCTCATCTCCTAGAATGCTATTCCTGCCTGGGGGTAAGTTTGAAGCACCTCGACCCCAAGCAGTCTTTGTCCCTCTCCCATGAGAGCATAAGAGCTCCCACCTCAGGGGGTCAGAAACATGTCAGTGTGTGGAAGGCTGGCACATACCTGTCAGCTGAACACGAGGGAGTTGATCGTTTTTCAGGGGGCATCTCTAGGATGCCCTCTGAGTGAATTTTGCAATAAATCCAACACTGTCACCAGTGTGGGTTTATTATGCTGAGGAGTTTGATACCAAGCATTCAGTAAAGCCATCATGGAGCTGTTGAGTTCATAATGACAAGCTCCCAGCCCATGTACTCAGTATAGCTCCACTACACTTACAATATCTGTGAATGGCACAGACACTGTAGGGACATATTGCTCATGCAGCTATGCCCTCACATGTGGTATAGTGCACCCTGCCCTAAGGCTGTAAGGCCTGCTTGAGGGGTGGCTTACCTATGCCACCGGCAGTGGTTGGTGGGCATAGCTCACAGGGATGTGTGCCATGACGACTCCTAAATTTTGTCTGCACCAAAACACACAGTCTGTAATGGCAGCATGTATGTGTCTGGTGAGTGACCGCTGAGGGTGGTACAATGTATGCTGCAGCCCTTAGAGACCCACGCTGGTGTCAAGGCCCTTGGTAATAGTGGTACCTTTTACAAGGGCCTCACATGTGGCTCAGAGGTGTGCCAATTGTGAAGACAAAGGTGCGGTTTTGGGAAAGAACAAAGGCCCTGGGAACCTGATTGGCAGGGACCCAGTGCATACTCAGTTAAAGTGCATCAGATATAAGGCACAGAGTGGGGGGTAACCATGCAAAAAGGGACACTTCCTAAACACCCCCCACCCCCCTAAATGAAAATACGATAAGACTAACCTTTTCCAAGAGAGTCTTCATTGTCTAAGTGGGCGAACTTGGAAAGTACATCTGCATTGGCATAGGCAGTCCCAGGTCTATTTTCCACTGTAACATCCATTTCTTGTTGGGAGATGGAACACCTCAAATCTTTTGGGTTCTCACCTTTCATCTGCATTTACCATCTGAGAGGTATGTGGTCAATTTGGATAAGGAAGTCAGTACCAAACAGGTATGTTCTAAATGTCTTCAGGGACCAAACCAAAGCAAAGGCCTCCCTCTCAATGACACTCCAATGATGTGCTTTGGGGAGTAACCTCCTGCTTATAAAAGCAACAGGCTGGTCTTAGCCATCATCATTATTCTGGGATAAGACTTCTCCTATCCCTTGCTCAGAGGCATCAGTTTGCATAATGAACTGCTTTCTAGTAATCTGGAACTTTGAGAATTGGTGCTACGCACATTGCTTTTTTCAAATTGTCAAAAGACTTTTGACAACTAACTGTCCGGTTCACCTTCTTCTGCAACTTTTTGGAGGTTAGTTCTGTGAGGGGTGTCACAATGGGTCCATACCCCTTTCACTAACCTCCTGTAATACCCGGTCGAGCTAAGGAATTCCCTTACTGGGTGTTGGAGCTTCCCAGACCAGAATTGATAATACTAAAAGCTCTATTTGTGGGAGTGTGGTCGAGCAGTTAGACTTAACAGAGGGCTGTGTTGAACATCTATTGTACACACTCAGGCAAGAAATGATTCCACACACTCAAAGACTGAATCCAGACCAATTGTTTTGATTAAAAAGTTATTATTTGGTGATTTTATTTCTAGAACCAAGAAATACTCAGTTGCAGGTAAGTAACAGTTTTCAAATAGTATTACTTTCAGAAATGCAGTAAGAATTGTTTTGCAAGTCAGTAGAAATGCTTTGCAGGCTTAGAAATACTTTGTGTTTGCCTCTCATAAACAGCAACACTTAGGAACATAAAATATAGACAGTGGTATGCAATAGGAAGAATGCAATGCAATCCTATGAGAGGAAAACAGAGCAGTGTTATGCGTTACCAGGTAAGTACTAAACTTACAGTTCCAGTCTTAGGAGGCTTAAACTAACACTGGGCAAGGGTCAGTTAAAGGTAGATGCTGCACCTTCAGCGGCACTGGGGCGACTGGGTGCAGAGGTCACTGATCTCAATGTTAGTCAATAGAGACTGGGGCTACCTCGAAGAGGCACGGTTTGCAGGTAAGTACATGTGGTTTCAGGGCACAGGCCCCAAAGGTTGATATCAGCATAGGGGGCAGCACCTAAGCTACACGACTAGAGGCACAGGGGTAGCCGGGTGGAAGGTGTAAAATCAACTTCGGGCACCCAATGCGTTTCAATGGGGAAACTCGGTCACACAAAGAGGCTGCAAGCTTGGACCAGGAGGCTGGATGAAGGTGACTATCGGCTGGGGAGATAAGTTGGAGTGTTAGGAAGGTTGAGACACCATCGGTTGGGCTCCCCAAGGCTGGAGGGCTGAGGTGGCCGGGGTACCGTTTGGCGTCAGTTTTTCTTGGGTGGAGCCGGTCACGGTCAGGGGGACCCTTCGTGTTAAGGCTGCAGGTGACTTTGTGGAGTCCAGGAGAGGTCAGCCACTGATGGTATATGGGGTCAAGATCACTGTGGAGACTTCAAAGGAGAGGTGAGCCACTCTCACACGGGTTGTGGGTGTCGTTGAAGAGTGGGCAGGGGATGCGGATCCAGCAGGATTCGAAGTCCTTGGGTAGTTTCTTTTGGACAGGGCCACTACCCTAGAGATATCTGGTCTGGTCTTGGTGAAGAGTGGCCAGTCTTCCTTGGGTTTCTGGAAGTTGCTGACGACGAGATAAACATTGTATTCTTCGCAGGTAACAACATCCACTTCAGCCACACCACGCAAACCCCTGTACAAGCGTACACTTCCATGTCAACAAACCCACCACCCCCAAACCTGCACCTCGCCCTCTGTGAAGGAACTGAAGCAAGGTCACTGAGGAGCACATCAACTCTACCCTCAACCGTGATGCCCCCCCTCGACCGACGCCAACTCCGCAGCCAAAGAACTTCACAGATGGATCACCAACTGCACAGACGAGCTCACTCCACTCCGCAATCCTGACAGAAAGCACCCCAGGAAGGCCACCTGGTTCCCCGCCAACCTCCAAGAATCCAGATGCACCAGCAGACACATCAAGAAGAATTGGAGAAACAGCAAAACTCTGAAAGACCGTACCACATACAAAAACGCCATGACAGAATCCACCAACTCATCAGATCCACCAAAAGGACCTTCATCCGAAACAAAATCCATGCCAATGCCAGCTACTCCAAGGAAATCTTCAGCATCATCGAGGAATTTACCAAGCCCCCCAGCAAAGCCACGGACATCACACTCTCCCAGGACCTCTGTTACAAACTCGGCTCCTACTTCCACCTGAAAATAAGATCCCTCTATGACAACTTCAACAAACAGACCCCGGACACCGAATCCACTCCTTCCCCCAGCAACGACAGCCAGCCTACCATCTCCTCCTGGACCCCAGTCACCACCAAAGACACTGCATCAACCATGAAAGGTATTCACTCAGGAGCCCCCACGGACCCCTGCCCTCTGCACATCTTCCACAGAGCTGCAGCCGCCATTGCACTGGAGCTACGATGCAAACATCAACACCACCTTAGAAGCAGGCACATTCCCCGACAACTGGAAACATGCAGAAGTCAAGCCCCTCCTCAAGAAGCCCTCCCCAGATCCGACGGACCATAAGAACTACTGAACAATCTCTCTCCTCCCTTTCTCGGCCAAAGTCACCGACAAGATTGCCAACGTTCAACTAACAAAATTCATCGAAGAGAACTCTATCTTCTACCGTTCCCAATCCAGATTCCACAGCATCCTTAGCACCGAGACGGCCCTATTCGCTGCTACAGACGACATCCACACTCTCCTTGACCAAGGCCACACCGCGGCCCTGATCCTACTCAACCTCTCTGCACCGTCTCCTATCGCACTCTCACCACCAGACTCCATGACGCCTGCTTCCAGGGAACCACCCTCGACTGGCTCGTCTCCTTCCTCACCGACAGAACCCAAAGAATCAGACCTCAGCCCTTCCTCTCCGAAACCACAGAGATCAACTGTGGAGTACCCCAAGGATCATTGCTCAGCCCTACGCTCTTCAACATGTACATGGGCCCCCTTGCCACCATCGTCAGACAGCATGGACTCAACATAGTATCCTACGCCGATGACATCCAGTTGATCCTCTCCCTCACTAAGGACCACCACACCACCTGACTCAGCTTTGAGGAAGGAATGAAGGATGTCGCATCCTGGATGAGCAGGAGCTGCCTGAGAAGACAGAGGTCCTTGTCCTCGGAACCTCCCCCACTGCATGGAACAAAACCTGTGGCCCACCGCCCTCGGTAGCCCCCATCAACACGGACCACGCCCGGAACCTCAGCATCATACTCGACTTCGCCCTCTCCATGACCCTAACAGATCAAAGCTGTCGCCTCCACCTGCTTCAACATCCTCTGCATCCTTCGCAAGACCTTCAAATGGATGCCCTCCAAATCAAGAAAAACCATCACTCACGCACTCATAACCAGCAGACTGGACTACAGAAAAGCCCTCTATGCCAAAACTCTGCTCCACAAGCTCCAGAACATACAGAACACCGCAGCCAGACTCGTCCTCAGCATCCCTCAACATGAACATATCACCCAACACCTGCAAGACCTCCACTGGCTCCCCGTCGAGAGTAACCTTCAAGATACTCACCCACACCTACAAATGCCTCCACAACACCAGACCCCAATATCTCAACAAAAGAATCTCCTTCCACATACCCAAGGGAAACCTCCGATCCGCTGACCTCACCCTCACCGAAAACTATCGCATCTGCAGAGCCAGAACGGGTGGAAGAGCCTTCTCCTACATCGTGGTAAAGACCTGGAATGAGCTCCTGTCAACATCAGATGCACCCCCACTCTGCACATCTTCAGGAAGACCCTCAAGACCTGGCTCTTCAACTGACAGGAGCTGCACCCCCCCTCCCCCCCAGTGCCTTGATACCCCTACGGGTGAGTAGCACTCTTCACAATTCCCTGAGTGAAGCTCTTGAAGCAGGAGACAGGCTGGTAGAACCGGGGCGAAGTCAGTGGGTGTCTTCTTGCTGTGCTGCAATGTGTCCTCTTTGTCTGTCTTCTTCATAGGTTGCAGGAATCTGAGGATCAAGGTTCATGGGCCCACTAAATACTGAATTTAGTGGCATTACAGGGACTGGCATATGTTAGCCAATGGGCTACTTGCCTTTTTGGCTGTCTACACCCTTTGAATGTCCCATCCCTGTGGGGAGGGAGCATCCCCCTAACCTGGTTGGGTCAAATCCTTCCATTAAAGATGGAGGATTTCCTTAGATGGGGTTACCTCGGCCCAGGGCACCTTAGGGGTGGTCCTGGCAGAGAGAGGACACACCTCTCCTGGCTACTAATTTTCCCGCCAACCTAGCTAGCTGCTGCCAAAAGTGGGGTTGGTCAAGGGGGCAGGCATCTCCACTAGCTGGAGAGGCCTTGAATAGCATATCAAAATGGCTGGAAGCTTTTGAGGCTCATCTCCTAGAATGCTATTCCTGCCTGGGGGTAAGTTTGAAGCACCTCGACCCCAAGCAGTCTTTGTCCCTCTCCCATGAGAGCATAAGAGCTCCCACCTCAGGGGGTCAGAAACATGTCAGTGTGTGGAAGGCTGGCACATACCTGTCAGCTGAACACGAGGGAGTTGATCGTTTTTCAGGGGGCATCTCTAGGATGCTCTCTGAGTGAATTTTGCAATAAATCCAACACTGTCACCAGTGTGGGTTTATTATGCTGAGGAGTTTGATACCAAGCATTCAGTAAAGCCATCATGGAGCTGTTGAGTTCATAATGACAAGCTCCCAGCCCATGTACTCAGTATAGCTCCACTACACTTACAATATCTGTGAATGGCACAGACACTGTAGGGACATATTGCTCATGCAGCTATGCCCTCACATGTGGTATAGTGCACCCTGCCCTAAGGCTGTAAGGCCTGCTTGAGGGGTGGCTTACCTATGCCACCGGCAGTGGTTGGTGGGCATAGCTCACAGGGATGTGTGCCATGACGACTCCTAAATTTTGTCTGCACCAAAACACACAGTCTGTAATGGCAGCATGTATGTGTCTGGTGAGTGACCGCTGAGGGTGGTACAATGTATGCTGCAGCCCTTAGAGACCCACGCTGGTGTCAAGGCCCTTGGTAATAGTGGTACCTTTTACAAGGGCCTCACATGTGGCTCAGAGGTGTGCCAATTGTGAAGACAAAGGTGCGGTTTTGGGAAAGAACAAAGGCCCTGGGAACCTGATTGGCAGGGACCCAGTGCATACTCAGTTAAAGTGCATCAGATATAAGGCACAGAGTGGGGGGTAACCATGCAAAAAGGGACACTTCCTAAACACCCCCCACCCCCCTAAATGAAAATACGATAAGACTAACCTTTTCCAAGAGAGTCTTCATTGTCTAAGTGGGCGAACTTGGAAAGTACATCTGCATTGGCATAGGCAGTCCCAGGTCTATTTTCCACTGTAACATCCATTTCTTGTTGGGAGATGGAACACCTCAAATCTTTTGGGTTCTCACCTTTCATCTGCATTTACCATCTGAGAGGTATGTGGTCAATTTGGATAAGGAAGTCAGTACCAAACAGGTATGTTCTAAATGTCTTCAGGGACCAAACCAAAGCAAAGGCCTCCCTCTCAATGACACTCCAATGATGTGCTTTGGGGAGTAACCTCCTGCTTATAAAAGCAACAGGCTGGTCTTAGCCATCATCATTATTCTGGGATAAGACTTCTCCTATCCCTTGCTCAGAGGCATCAGTTTGCATAATGAACTGCTTGGAGTAATCTGGAACTTTGAGAATTGGTGCTACGCACATTGCTTTTTTCAAATTGTCAAAAGACTTTTGACAACTAACTGTCCGGTTCACCTTCTTCTGCAACTTTTTGGAGGTTAGTTCTGTGAGGGGTGTCACAATGGGTCCATACCCCTTTCACTAACCTCCTGTAATACCCGGTCGAGCCAAGGAATTCCCTTACTGGGTGTTGGAGCTTCCCAGACCAGAATTGTCTGGATCTTGGGTTGTAAGGGTTGCACTTGGCTTCCACCTACAAGGTGACCCAAGTATACAATAGTACCTCATCCAATCTTTCTCTTGGATGCTTTCATAGTTAGGCCTCCAGATTGCAAGGTCTGTGAAACTTTCCCCGGGTGGCCCTGGTGATCCTGCCAGGAGAAGAAGATATGCTGCACTAAAGGTCTCCAACCCAGCATGGACTTGATTCACCAATGTTTGGAAGGTGGCAGGGGCATTCTTTAAACCAAAGGGCATAACAGTAAACTGATAATGTCCATCAAGTGAGGAGAATGCTATCTTTTTTTTAGCTATTAGGGTCATACCTATCTGCCAGTACCCTACAGTTAAGTCAAAGGTGCTGAGAAATTTGGGTGCTCCCAATTTGTCTATCAATTCATCAGCCCTCATGATAGGATAAGCATAGAGATCGCTGTAGTCCACACAAAACCTAATTTCTCTCTTTCCAACCTGTGTTGGGGACTCAGTCCCCTGGGCTGGCCCAGGGGCTCTCAGAGGGTTCAATAACCACTAACTCTAGCATCTTGCTTACTTCAGCTTTGATGCTCTCCTTAACTTGGTCAGACTACCGATAGATCTTTGGTTTGTCAGGCAGGCTGTCTCCAGTGTCAACAACATGGGTACACCAATGTGACTGTCTAGGGGTTAAGGAGAAGAACTCAGCATACTGCTGCAGGGCTTGCCTGCAGTTAGCCTACTGTTGGGCACAGAGTGTGTCTGAGTAGACAACTCTATCTACATCTTTGGGACTGTAAGAGAGGAAGTCAGGGAGAGGTTTACTCTCTATCTCCTGATCCTTATCAGTGACTATCAGCATGGTCACATCAGCCCTGTCACAGAAAACAAAAGTTTAAGGCGGTTCACATGAATCACCCTTTTGGGTACCCTGATAGTGCCCAGGTTCACCAGGTAGATGACTCTTTTTTTCTTAATTTTTTTCGATAGGGTAAGGTCCACTCCACTTGTCTTGGATGGCCCTTGGTGCCACAGGCTCCAAAACCCACACCTTGTGCCCTGGTTGGAACTACACCAGATCAGCCTTTTTGTGATATTATAGCTTCTGGAGCTTTTGGCTGGCCTCAAGATTTTTGGAAGTTTTTTTCCATGTACTCTGCCATTCTGCTGAGTACATAGTTCACAATATTTTGCTTAGGCTTTGGAGAGGCTTCTCCCAACCTTCCTTGATAAGACAAAGTGGTCCCCTAATAGAATTGCCCAACAGATGTTCAAATCAGGGGAAAGCTACTCCCTTCTGAAGCAACTCTCTGTAGGCAAAAAGCAGACATGGCCCAAAGACATCCCATCTCCTTTTGAGTTTTTCAGGGAGTATCATGATCATGCCTCTTAATGTCTTGTTGAATCTTCCAACAAGGTCATTGGTTTGTTTGTGATAAGGTGTAGTGAACTTGTCCACACTCCTTCCACATGTGTGTTAGGTATGCAGACATGAGGTTGGAGCCTCAGCCTGATACCACCTTCTTAGGGAACACTACCCTGGTAAAGATACCAATCGTGGCTTTGGCTACTGCAGGAGTTGTAGTAGTCTTAAGGGGAATTGCCTCAGGATTCCTGGTAGCATGATTCACTACTACCAGTATGAACTTATTTCCAGATGCTGTGGGAGTTCCAATGGACTCACTATGTCCATATCTACCCTTTCAAAGGGTACCCAAACCACTGGCAGTAGAATTAAGGGGACCTTTTGTATTCTTCTGTATTGCCACTGGCTTGACAGGTGACACAAGAGGTGACAAACTCCTTTCCTTTATGGGACATGTTTGACAAGCAGAAGTGGCTGACAAACCTGCTGCATGTTTTTGTCTTGCCATGATGCTCAGCTAGGGGAATAGCATGGGCCAATTTGAAGAGGAATTATCTAAGCGCCTGAGGCACTACCACTCTCCTAGTGGCACCAGGTTTGGGGTCTCTGGCCTCAGAGTAAAGGAGTCCCTCCTCCCAATAGGTCCGATGGAAGCCTCTGACATCTCTCTTTTCCTGTACAGCAGCTTGCTGTCGCAGGCTTAAAGAGTTGGATAGGTCCCTTGTCCAAGGTACAGCTTTTCCCTAGAGAGTCCCCTTGGGCCCATGAGCTCAACCTGTTAAGGTTCAAGTTCCATAGGCTCAGATCCCTCTTGGGAGACAAGTCCTCTCCCTGGGGAGATTGGTCCTGACCATTTTGCTGTTCAGAAGCTGGACTCCTAGTCTTCTTACCTTTTTTCTTGGAAGGTTGGGAACATTATTCCAGACTCTACTACTTCTTTTTCACCTTGTGCTAAGCTCTGTGCTCTTATTGTGATCCATACTATGACAGGGATTTCTAGCATGGCGGCATGATGTTTAGCTCTACCACAGTCCATACTGAGGTCTCCAGATCATTTCCAAGAACACAGGGAACTGGACTGGTGTCACAATCAGCAGTTGTGACTGGATAGGTTTTTCTAGCCAGATATTGCCATGCAAAACCATTGTATCTTTTATATGGTGAATCTGGCCCTTGTATTCCTCATGGCTTCTATTCTAGTCCCATTAATCAAGAGGATCCGCTGGTACTTTTTTTTTTAAGTTAATAGGCCACACAGCTAAAGAGGAAAAATCGACCCCCCCCTAAGAGACTAAAATAGCTTTAGAATGAACCCTGATTTGCTCTGGGCACACTTTTGATCCCCTCTGGAGATTTACAGCACCAGTCCTAACTGAAGTAATAATAGGGGTATTTTTAGTAGGACAGGCAGTGTCTCCAGTTCAGTCTCCCAACTTCTCACAGTTCTCTGAGGGATCAAAAATGTTAACTTCATACCCACCATAGGGCTTTGAAGAGGTCTTGGGTCCACCATCCTGTGCCGTTTTTTAAGACTCTTGGTGTTTGTCTTTAGGGGGGATCACCACCTTTCTCCTGGGGAGGGTTTGTGACCCCTGTCTTTTGGTATCCCCCAGAGGTTGTCTTGGTCACCCTAGTCTTTGCCTAATGGTCTACCTTCTTTCCCTAGTCTTGGGGAATAATTAGCCCTACGTCTACCGGATACTGTTGCAACTTTCCATTAGTACAATTACTTAATATGTATTCTCGCATAAACAGATTATAAAACCTAGCATAGTCATGCTCATCACTTCCAGTTAACCAACCCTTTAGTGTTTTTACTGAGCAGTCCTTGAAGCCAACAGAGAACTGACTCGAGGTGTTGTGAGCCCTCTGAATCTAATTCTGTATTTCTCAGTTGCAAGTCCAAAGCCCTCAATCAGAGTGCCCTTCATGAGGTCAGAGGACTCAGCGCCTGCCACAGTAAGGGTCAAGAGGCTGTCCCTGCAGTTACCAGTGAACAGTTCCCAAAGTAATGCTCCAGTGAGACTTCTTCACTTTTCTCATTCCACAAGCCCTCTCAAAGTCTGTAAACCATTTGGTGATGTCATGACCTTCCTCATATTTGGGGACAATCCCATTGGGGATTTTAGGGTCATAAGACGGCTCTCTGGCCTAGGTTTTATATTGCTGCTACCATTTATGGGTGTTAAACCCGATTCTGCTCTCTCTCTTTTTCTAAAGTCAGGAGTCTATCCTCCAGGACTAGTCTTTTGGCCAGCTTTTCTAAAAAAGATGTCCTCTTCATTGAGGCTGTCCTCAATGCTACTTAGAATGCCTGTCCTACCTGTGTGGGATCTAGATCCCCTAACCACTAGCTTAAGAAAGAAGGGCACAGTGGACACATCTTCTCTATGTAGGTGAGGGGGTTGGAAATTGATCTTCTCATTTCTACTTCCTACTTTTGCTGTTGGTTCATCCTCCTCAGAAGGGTAGTTCTTTGCATTTTCTTCCCAGAGGTTATGGAGCTGGACCTTGGTAGGATTGGAACCAGTTTTTATCTTTTTTGAGTTTACAATGCGACCTTAGGTCTCCCATCTTGGGATGGAGGTAAGGTGTCAGGTCGAGCTTCACAACCATATTCTCTGCATCTATTATATCACTAAAGTTGCTTCTTTTATTTTTAAAGGCCTAAACATACTTCTAGATACATTACCCCTTAACTAAAATAACTTTTAAACTTTAAAAAATACTAAAGAGACTTAACCAAGGCCCTAACAAGTCTTTTAACAATTTGGAAAAAAATATCAATTCAAAAATTAGTTGAATCTAAAGACAATTTTAGATTGTAGTCATGTGAGCAGGTGTTGACTAAGAAGTCTAACAAATGCAAAATCTTATACCCCACCACTGATCCACCAATGTAGGAAGGTGTACGATACTGAAGTAAGGTATAGTGTACACAAGGTCTATTGGATCCCCAGAGGCTTAAGTAGATAATACTAAAAGCTCTGTTTGTGGGAGTGGGGTCGAGCAGTTAGGCTTATCAGAGGGCTGTGTTAAGCATTTACTGTACAAGCTCAGGCAAGACATTATTGCACACACTCAAAGACTGAATACATAACAATTGTTTTGTATAAAAAGTTAATATTTGGTGATTTTATTTCTATAACAAAGAAATACTCAGTTGCAGGTAAGTGACAGTTTTCAAGTATTAACACTTTCATAAATGCAGTAAGAATTGTTTTGCAAGGCAGAAGAAATGTTTTACAGTCTTAGAAATTGTTTTTTGCTTGTCACTCAGAAACAGTAGCACTCAGCAATGTAAAAGATAGACAATGGTATGCAATAGATAGAATGCAATGCAATGCAATCCAATGGGAGGAAAACGGTGTTATGCGTTACCAGGTAAGTACTCGACTCACAGTTCCAGTCTTCAGGAATTTGGACCAACACTGGGCAAGGGTCAGTTCAAGTTAGGTACTGCACAACGAACAGCACTGAGACTGCCGGGTTCGGAGGTCACTGAGCCCAATGTTAGTCAATGGAGACTGGGGTTCCTTGAAGAGGAATGGTTTGCAGGTAAATACTTGTGGTTTCAGAGCACAAGCCACTGGGTGAAGATCAGCACAAGAATCACCACAAAGCAGCATCAAAGCTACACCACCAGGGGCACAGAAGCATCCGGGTGCAGGGTGGAAAATCAGCGTTGGGCGCCCAATGTATTTCAACGGGTAAACTCGGTTGCACTAAGAGGCTGGAGGCTCAGACCAGTAGGCTGGATGAAGGTGACCACTGGCTGGTGCAGGTAATTTAGAGTTTTGTAGGAGGTCGATGCATCATCGTTTGGGTTCTCCAAGGTCAGTGATGCAGGGGTACCTTTTAGTGTCAGGTTTTCTTGGTCAAAGCTGGTTGTGGTTAGGGGGACCTTTTGTGTTGAGGTTGCGGGCGACTTTGTGGGGTCCAGGAGAGGTCAGCCACTGATGGAGACATGGTCAGGATTGCTGGGGAAACTTGACGGGACAGGTGAACCACTCTAATTCGGGCAGTGGGCGTTGGGTGCAGAGTGGGGAGGAGCCAGGGTATCCAGCAGGATTGGGAGTCCTTGGTGCAGTTTCTTTTGGACAGGGAAGCGGTCCTCGTGAGAGCTGGTCTTTGGTGAAAAGTAGGCAGTCTTTCTAGGGTTTTTAGAAGTTGCTGGCTACAGGACAGGCATTGTTTTCTTTGCAGGCTTGAAGCAGGAGACAGGCCAAAAGAGCTGGTGGGAAGTCTGTGGGTGTTATCTTGCTGTACTGCATGGCGCCCTCTCTGTCCATCTTCTTCTTAGGTAGCAGGAATCTGAGGGTCAAGGTTCAGGGGGCCCCTAAATACTGAATTTAGGGGGGTTACAGGGACTGGTAGATGATAGCTAATGGGCTACTTGCCTTTTGGGTGACTACACCTTTGAAATGCCCCCTCCCTGTAGGGAGGGGTTACCCCCCTTACCTGATTGGGTCAAATCCTTCATTCAAAATGGAGGATTTCCTAAGGTTGGGTCATCTCGGTCGAGGGCACGTTAGGTGTGGTCCTGGCAGAGAGGGGACACACCTCTACTGACTACTAATTTTCTCTTCAAACTTGCAGCCAACAGTGGGGCTTGGTCAAGGGGATGGGCATCTCCACTAGCTGGAGAGGCCCGGGTTAGCATATCAAAGGGAGGACGCCTTTCAGGCTCACCTCCCTGAATGCTGTTGCTACTTGGGGGTAGGTGTGAAGCACCTCCACCCTATGCAGCCTTTGTCCCTGACCCACAAGAGCACCAGGATTCCCACCTCAGGGGTCAGAAACATGTGTGTGTGTGTGTGTGGCAGGCTGGTGAAGAGCTGGACACGAGGAAGTTGGTAGTTTTTCAGGGGGCATCTCTAGGATGCCCTCTGAGTGCATTTTGCAATAAATCTAACACTGGTATCAGTGTGGGTTTATTATGCTGAGTAGTTTGATACCAAACTCCTCAGCATACAGTAAAGCCATCATGGAGCTGTGGAGTTTGTAACGATAAAGTCCCAGCCCATGTACTCAATATGGCTCCACTGCACTTACAATGTCTGTGAATGGCAGACACTGTAGGGGCATATTGCTCATGCAGCTATGCCCTCATTTGTGGTATAGTATCCCCTGACTTAGGTGGCTTACCTATGCCACAGGCAGTGGTTGGTGGGCATGGCATGCAGGGATGTGTGCCATGTCGACTCTTAAGTTTTTTCTGCACCAAAACACCCAGGGCAGATTTACAAGCCCCCTGCGCCACCAGTACATCACTTTTTGTGACGTCCTGGAGGCGCATTTCACTTCTCCATATTTACAAGGAGAGGAAAAGCCACCCTGCATGACTTTTCCTCTCCTTGTAAATATGGCCCTTGCACACGCAGCACTTTGAGTAGAAGGGGCGTTCCATGGGTGTTGCTGTGAGTGTTCCCACACAAACCCATTGAACGAGACACATTACCAGATTTACGAGGAATCGTAAATCTGGAAATGCGTATCATTGCTACGCCTCCCGGGGGGGACGCAGCGAGGTGCAACGAGGAGACATTTTTTCATTTCTCCTCGTTTTTTCCTCTTTTAAAGCATGCTGAATTCCACAGCACGCATTGAAAGAGGAAAATGCCTTTAGTGATCGTTTTTTGTGCAGGAAGGTGCCCCTTCCTGCACAAATACAATCTCCCCTATGACGCAGGCATCCTTGCACCATGGTGCAAGGGTGCCTGCGCATGCCTGCAGTTTGTGCACCAGCGCTGGGGGAAGCACAGGAATGCGACATATGATTGTAAATATATTGCATTCCAGTGCTTTGGAAGTGCCGCAGCTTGGCCCTGCCAAAGGGCTTGCGTTGCCGTGCTGCGGCACTTCCTTGTAGATCTGCCCCACAATCTGCAATGGCAGTGTGTATGTGTCTGGTGACGGGTCTCTGAGGGTGACACAATATATGCTGCAGCCATTAGAGACCCACTCTTTTCACAAGGCCCTTGGTACCAGTGGTGCCTTTTAAAAGGGTCCTACAAGTGTCCCAGAGGTGTGCCAATTGTCAAAACAAAGGTACAGTTTTTGGGAAAGAAGACAGGCACTTGCAACCTGATTGGCAGGGACCCAGTGCACACTCAGTCAAAGTGCATCAGATATCAGGCAAAAAGTGGGGAATAGCCGTGCAAAAAGGGGCACTTTCCTACACCTGCCTTTTATGCCACACTCCTTGTATTGCGTCATTCTCCCAGCTTCTGTGCCAGTTGCATTAGCTTCCTGTTTGCCAGCGCAATAAGTACCAGGCTCTTTGTTATGTATACAAAGACATGCATTGGGCTTTCCCCGTATAAATACATTATTTGATCCATCTTTACACTCCTAGGCGGGAATCACACTCAAGCAAAGTAAATATAGCCCTATTCTCAATATCAGACAGGCATAGCAGGGAGATTGACCTTTGCCTTTTGTAAGGGACAACATTACGGAATGTTTTGCCTCAGAACTGAGTTTGTATAACTCCTTTGTGCTGTAAACTCGACTCTTTGAAGTTTAATTTGGCTCTTGTTGGTCCCTGGTCTGCTAACACTGGGAAACCCCATTTGGGTAGCCATGCGCTTTAAACAAATATTTGATGAATTGATTGATTGATCAAGTGTCTTCGGTTCAGTCCCTTACTCATGATTGGATGACTCACTTCCTTGCTTATGAATTAAAGTATTTCCAGACAGTTCTTGTGATTGTCCCTCACAGGAGCATTTTGGTCTCACTGTGTTTTGAATGGATGACCTGTATCTTTCCACTGAAGATGTCAGACCTTGCACTACAGTGCATATGAGATACTATTTTCTCTCCCACTCCATGTCTCACTGTTCCATTCCCTCTGCTATCCCCATCCTCCTCACTTTATTAACCCCCGCCCATTGAGGCTTGCCCTTCAACCCCTTCAGGCCCCTCATGTTTTGAGCACCTATCACTGCACTAACTGGGAAAGCCCATCTTAAAACGTTTTTCCACCAATCCATGATGGCTGTCCATGTGTTCACAAGCTAATGTATACAGGAAAGTGAGGGGTGGAATGCTTGAATTAATTTCTGTGACTGTTAATTACTCTGGTCATTTTCCAGTTCATCCTTATTTTGTACACCATGCCACCTCAGTTTGGACACAACCTTATGCAAATCAGTCAATGGTAACAGCCAAGCCCAATCTGCCAGGCCAGGTACTCCCTAAAATGTGCCATAGTCACCGGTTCCAGTGACACAGCATGCATGGGACTCATATCTGGGCATAACTGTCCACTTAAGGCGCCACACTAAAGTATAAAAGAAATGATGAATGGAATGCTTGAAATAATCTAATCTACTGGTAATTACAGGGGTTCACATGCAACAAGCTTCGATGAATGTATTTTATGTCTTAGCAAATTCCATTCAAATATGGCCACAACGTGTGCGGGCACATTGATTGTGCAAATCTGGGTGAAAAAAAGCGTTGTCCATGTCAATTGGTTTTCCTGGCGACACCTACTGGCTTTGCCAATGCAATAATACTTGTTTTTTCAGATGACAATTCAAATGTTGCCCTTGTTTAAAGCACAATGGTAATTCTTCAGCGTTGTCTTTTTGCGTAAAACGATAAAGCGTCTGCGTTTTTCTGCAGATTAACAGCCTGATTCATCATTCTCCCGTTTTGCGAGCCCCTAATAGCGATTCATAACGAATCGCTATTAAGGACTTGCAAAACGGGATTCATGTAGGAATTGCAATAAATATTGCGATTCCTACATGTTCCTTATTTGCGAGTAGCAAATTGCTAATCGCAAATAAGGAATAACTCCCCATTCATTCCTATGGGCCAAAAGGCCCATAGGAATGAATGGGGAGTATTCCTTATTTGCGATTAGCAATTAGATAATCACAAATAAGATAGCGATTTAAAGGGTGCCAGGGGTGTCCAAAGGACACCCTGTAGCACCCCTTAAATGCAAATTGAAACAGGTGTTGCGCACACACATGTCCAAAGGACATGTGTGTGTGCAACATGCAACTTAGAAAAATGCTTTTAAAAGCATTTTTCTAAGTTTTCGCTATTTACCACGAGGTTTGACCTCGCGGTAAATAGCGGGCCGAATTTGCGAATTCGCAATTTTTAAATGGATGATGAATTGCATTTAAGGAATCTCAAATAGAGATTCCTTAAATGTAATTCCTCACAAAATAGCAAAATCGCTATTACCGATTTTTGCATTTGGGATGATGAATCCCAAATGCAAAAATAGCGCTGCAAAGGGCCAGATTCTCAGAATCTGGCCCTTTGCAAGCCGATTTCGGCTTGATGAATCAGGCTGATAATATATTGAGGAGTTCCGTCCCCCTCAAATGCTTCACGCAGAAGTTGAAGTTATGTCAAACGAATTACATTGAGCATTTTAGCAACGATGGTTTGAAGTCCCTTTGAGGAGCGCAGATATATATATATTTTTTTTACGCTGGACCACATGGTGGCGCTGTACTCCTTTAAATCAAATAGAACATTTCAAAGGCGCACGAGGTCCGAGAACATTTTCTCTGTTAACTTTAATCCAGCCGCGGTCGGAAGTAGGAGTTCGTGCAGGGCAGTGATGTGGGGAGGGGGAGGGGCAGGGTGGGGGCGGGGGGTAGTCATGTATGGATTGCGGAGTTTAACAGGTAAGTAAACATAAATAAATAAAACGAATTTCGGTGCGCGCACTGCATTACCAAATGCGATGCAGTGCGCGCAACAAAATTCGTTTTATTCATTTATATGTTTACTTACCTGTTAAACTCCGTAATCCATACATTACTACCTCCCACCCTGCCCCTCCCCCTCCCCACGCCACCGCCCTGCAAGAGCTCCTACTGCCGACCGCGGCTGCTTTAAGCAGTGGTTTTAACAGGGGCGTGGCTTCCATTGGTGCAGCAGGTGAAGTGGTACTGGGGTACATACATACTTACTGAATGTTGCTGTAATTCAAAGTTCAAACAGGGGTCAATGTCCTTCATTGTACTAGGACTCATGAAGCACTGGCTGCTCCAGTATGTTAAAACGTATTCAGTGACACGCCAACGAACAAAAATAAGTTAGACACCAAATGACAAACATTTCAAAAGACCCAATGAATTATCAAAGGTTCTACTTCTCCCTAGAGTAGGGCTTTAAGTGGGCCGGGTCTCACCAGGTCTGAGCACCGGCCGTTTTTTAAAGGGGGCCACGAAACGGGTCTCTTTCAGCTCTGTTTTGTGCCCTGGCACAGGCGGTCCATTTTTTCCCCCGGATTGCAGTGACAGCAGGCACATCGATGTGCGCCTGCTCACCAGAGCCGGACTGGGAACCAAAACCGGCCCTGGAAAAGTGCTCGGCTGCCCCCCCTCCCCGGGAGGGGGGGGAGGTTGGGGGTGCCACCAAGCTCTTTGCCGGGGCCGGTTTTCGGCCGATTTTGCCACGGCCCTGTAACAAAAACGGCCCGCTGGGGCCCAAAACCAGCCCCCACCCTTGCGGCACACTGGGGGATTGCCCGGTGCCCGCAACGGCCAGTCTGGCCCTGCTGCTCACACTGCTCACTTCTCTCTAGTGGAGAAGTTACGGCATTACATCATGCCAGTGGGCTTCTAGGAGAAGGGAAATCTTTTAAAGAGAGTCATTTTCTCTCTGGATTTCCCTTCTCTTTTTGTAACTCGGGAACAGCAACATTGTCCTGGTGTCACCAGGGCTCTAAGTGAAAGCTTTATCAATATTATATACAACAAGCCATAGTTGCTGCTTATTTATCTAATGCAACTAACAACCATTGACAAAGCCAATAGTCATGACTTGTTGTAGGTATGATGTTACTTGTTGTATCATATACTTAGATGCAATGACAGAAACAAAATACAAGTGGGGCGGAACACTATGCTAAGCACAGATTGTTAGTTTAAGTGTTCTTGAGCCACTCCCTTAATTACATTGGCTACGCCTCTTTGAGAGTTCCTCCAGTTTTTTCATCCCACTTAAAGTCCTACCTATAGCTATGCGCTGCCGGGCATGTTGTGTGCACCCTAAAGAGGCCAGGCCAACCCCGCGCTTTTAACATCCCTGTATTAAAATTCCAGACTCATTTGGGACAATTTTTGCATAGTAAGACGTTCTAGTTTGTAAAGAAACCTTATCTACCGAATAAATGTTCGCACTCAATTTAATTACTATATCCTGGTGTAAAATGTTGGCCAATTACTAGTTGCTTTTACTTGACACTTAAATTGGGGCATTGTTTTGGTCATCGGACTATTTATTTAGCAGAAAATACGCGAAATTGTATTACATGCCTAAAAAAAGATAAAGAAGATATATAGGCACAACCGGACAGTAATCGATTCTTCCTAAACGCATATTTGTCTTCTTGGTATTATATAGACAGGTGCTCAGCTGACACGTAAACACACTCACCTCTCCTACAAGAAAGCATCGAATAACCAAACGTGTTACTGGTCTCAAGGAATTTCCACCAGGGGGAAAGGCAGAGTTGAGTCAACCTATAGGCAAGGCCACTGGAATTATGCAGCAGGAGTGGGCTAAATTATGCAGCAGGGTTGAGTGAATTACGCTGTAAAATGCAAATGATGTGGCATAGGTCCATATGTACGACCATTAAGCTTAGTGAGTGGCAAATTGTGCACAATTGTGACTCGCAGCTTGCGATACCCTAAGCTTAATGTACAACGGTGTCTCAGACACTGTTTGCGATGCACAATGGTGTCACAAATTGCATGCCTCATGAATATTAATGAGGCGTTTGCAATTTGCGACCCCATTGTGAATGGCTTGCACTCCCAGGGATGGCGGCCTGCTGGGGTCAGCAGACCACCATGTCTGGGACTGCTATTAAATAAAGCAGGGTTTTTTTGCAAGTGTTTTGGGGCTGCAAATGCGGTTGCAAAACAACAGTACATGACATGGTGACTCGCTATTAGGAAGGGACGCACCTTCCTAATAGTTAGAGTCGCAAATGCTATTTTGGAAGTCAGTGATTTGCAAAATATCATTTGTACATGCATGGAACATCTTTTTGCTGTCGCAAACGGGCCGATCTCCCATTTGCAGCCACAAACAAGTCTGGCCCTTTATGTGGCAATTATGTAATAGTATCACTTCACTATTTCATCATTTTTAAGCTTAGTAACACTGTATGGACATTGGATGCCCCTTATCAGGACCATTTAAATTCTCAAATATAGCAATAATCATCAGAAAGGTGATCAATCCAGTTTCGCAAATGGCCTTCCACTGCGCAGCAACATGTGTAGTTGAATTTTTTGTAACTTGAATAATCTGAGCTAGAAACAATTTGTTTTCATTCAAATCTGCAGATTATGTAGCAGAACATGGATTATGGCAGTGTGGCAAATCTAAAAATATGAGAAAATCGCTGCTCAACCGCATAATTCCAGTGGTCCTGCCTAAAGGGCAACAAGGCAGTGCACAATGGACTGCTCTGACAGATCAGTGTGTGGCTCGGTTTTTTGCAGTTTATCAACTGTGTTATGACCTGTTAGGGGAATTGGTTTAACTGACATTGGCACAAAGATTGCCTTCAGCAAACACCCAAAGTATGTAGTCTCCCATACTTTTCAAAATACCCATACAGTATAGCTTTACAAGCTCAAAACTTGTCTGATTTGCAAATGTGGGCCACTTTTTAAGATGCATGGTGTGCTTATGTGGGCCACTTATATTTTGACTCCCTGACCTATTTTTTGTCCCAGTCCGACCCTTGAGGTGTAGCAATAATGACTGTTCGTTAAAACACAAGTTGCTTCCATCGATTAAAAGTTAAGACTAAAAAAACATACAATGTAGGAAGAGTCTCAACTTATAGACGGCAGTGTCATCTTGTGGCAAGTTTGAAAAAAACTCCAACTTTTTAATTCCTTGTCTGAGGTCCCGGGCACTTCTCATATGCTTGTCTAGGCTGACCTTGTTTACATGTTTCTGGTACTTACATCAATAATTGGGTCTGATATTTTTAAAGGCATAAAATTATTGAGGTATGTTGGCTGAGTGTAGGGCTTTAAGAGGGATGAAAAATGGGTGTGGGGGGGAGGGGGATCTAAAAGGAGCATGGCCTGTCTAATTAAGAACATAAACTAGATTTCTGTGATCTCCATAGCGTGTCACCCGGCAGGTTCCTCTCAGAGCATTCTGTTATGGCAGCCAGAACTATTACACAGTAACTTTTATGCACCTACTAGTACCAGCCAGGTCTGTTGGTTTTTGTCAATGGTTAACTGTTTAAGATAAACGAATAACAGCAATGACTTTGTCTAACTAATATTCAAAATGTTGAAATTGTGAGACTGTGAATTTAACTGTACTGAGGCCCGTGGAAGAGATAGTGGTCTCCAGAGTGTCTCAATCATTCCTAGTATGTTCACTTTGTTAGAATATATCCCCTTTAACTCTTCACAGGACTGGATTTTCCATTACTTTTGCCTTGTCAATATTTTGATGACTGTGTACCTCCTTCGCACACATTTACACACATTAAAATGTGCAAGTGGAATACATGGGCATTTCTCTGTGCACTCTGCAGAGAGGCCAAGGATTGGATGACCATGTATTCTGAACACTTTTTTGACCTGCTGACAGGCTCTGTGAGAAACTCGCACTGCCTTCAGCCAGAACTCCAGAGCTCTCAATCATGGCTGATGTAATCACCAGTAGGTGACTCAGTACAGAGTATGCATTATACAACAGCAACAAGCTGCGCAAAAATAAAATGCAAAAACGCAACACACTCGAAACAGCTAACACACTTAGGGCCACATGCATCATTGTAGGAATTTGCGATTCCTAAATTGCGAAAATTAAGGAATCGCAATTTAGGAATTGCAAAATCCTATGCATCAAGAAATTGCAAAGGTTTTTGCGATTCCTTAATTTTCTTTATTTGCGATTCCTTAATTGCGAATCGCAATTAAGGAATCGCATTACATTGATTCCTATGGGCCTAGAGGCATTGGGAAGGCATTCTCATTTTGCGAATTCGCAATTAAGGAATCGCAAAATGAGAATGCAATTTCAAGGGTGCAGGGGGGGTCCAAAGGACCCCCCCTGCACCCCTGAAATGTCACGTAAGTACATTTTACTCACACACATGTCCCAAGGGCATGTGTGTGTGTAAAATATAAGTTTCAAAAATGCACTTTTGTGCATTTTTAAAACTTTTCGCAAATTACCATGAAGGTTTACTTCATGGTAATTTTCTCCTCCCTAATTGCGAATTCGCAATTTAAAAAAAAAATCATGCATAGCATTTAAGAAATCGCAAAATTTGCGATTTCTTAAATGCTATAGCAATTTAAGAAATCGCAAAAAATTGCGATTTCTTAAATTGCGAAAAAAAAAAAATGATGCACCCAAAAATGGTTTTTGCATTCGCAAACGGCCGAATTTTGCGATTCGCACCGTTTGCGAATGCAAAAACCAAAGTTGCATGTGCCCCTTAGGTACTGCAGAAGTAACTAAAATATGAAATCTAAGTAGGAAATATGTCATTGGCATGGATTGGGTTTACCAATTTTATATTCATTGTTCAGCAATCCTTCAGTGTTTTCAATGTAGAGCTCGTTAGGGACCCATTTCAATGTCTGTTTTTAATTACTACCAGGTCTGAGATCCGGCCCACTTAAAGACTTGAGGGAGTGGTAGAAGCTTTAAAGACAAGTCATGATTTTAAATAATCAGTAGTCTGCTGTTGCTTGTTGTTTCTCATTTTACATAGTGTTGCACTGTCAGCGACAGCTTCTAAGCATTACACATATTACAACAAATAAATATTGAATTTAAATGCTTTTTATGAAACATAAAGCTGCATCTCAATCTGTCACATAATTATTGAACACAAAATCAAATCCCACTATGAGTTCATAACTGCCATGCATACTCCAATTGGTGTAACAAGGTTTTCAAAAATCTGTAAAATTGTAAAAGCAATAGTCTGAGCTAGAACTGGAGTGCTAGTGCGTCAGGATAGTACAAGGTAAAGATTGTCTACAAGGGAATTTATTTAATATCTAATTCACGTTATTTATTGTTTAATCTCGTAGAGTTTTGTCATCAATGATCTAACTCACTGTGTGTCCATAGGACTACTTCATTTAAGTACAAGAGGAAGAAGCACACGGAAAATCCTATTTCTTATGAAAATATTTTATATTTTATATTTCATAAATTCATTGAAGGGGATACCATAAGTGAAAATATCTTAGGCAAAGAGGTCATGAAAGGATGTATAAACAAAATAAGCAAATCAATTCATAACACAACATCAACTCCTGTAAATCAGAGGAGAGCAACTTAAAACCATCTATGTACAATTGTTGCTCTTCAAGAAATTATTTTCTTTGGGAGATGATGATCAAGTCGACGTTTCGGTCTTTCTGGCACTTGTCTATAAGACCATCTTCAGGACAGTTATATTTACAAATATTCAGAGGGAACCCCTTTCAAAGTCAAGGTATGGGCAGAGCTGCTTAGTTGTCAACGATTTGGGAGATCAAAATTGACCATATAATCTGCCTGTAGGTTATTTACTCGGATTCTCAAATGATCCAAATCACGAAATCCAACATCAATGAAGGAGAATCGCCGTTGATGATTCTGTGTAAATTTACGGCTTGTGACGGCACAGTAAACTTTCCAGCAGTCCACAGAGGTTTGTGGATGAACGAAGGATGGCTTCTACATCTGGGGACCCGGGGGCATATTACCAACAATTAGCGATATTTATCGCTAACTAGGCTTAGCAACACATTTTTTATCGCTAAGCATCGCCGGAAATTATCGCTGAGATAACTTGCTATTAGCAACGTTTATCTCCAAAGCAAAACATTTTCCGGCGATAGCGTGAATATCGCTGAGAATACAGCGATATTCACGCATTAGCGACAAAATGCTCAGCCATTTTATCCACCTCCCATTAGATAACATTGCTAAGAACTGGTCAGAGCAGGCGTTAGTTTTTGGCGATAGCGGGAATATTTCCATCGCTACGCCTGCCTTGCTAATAGGCGATAGCGACGTTAGCGACTGCTTTCAGTCGCTAACAGGTTGGGTACGCCCACTTTGCATGTCATTAGCGATAAATATCGCTGACATGCAAAGCGGGACCCAAACCGCTCGCTATCGCCTAAAGCTGTCGCTAACTGCTGTTAGCGACAGCTTGCTAATAGAGCGATAGAATTATCGTCGCTTAGCGGCCGAAAACGGCCGCTAAAGCGGCGATAATTGCCTATCGCCCTGCTTGGTAATATGCCCCCCAGATTTCTCATACTTTTAGGTGTGCCCTTTACTCAATAAATTAATGTTCATTTACAGTGCTAAATAAAACCTTTGTGTAAACTGTCCCAACATTGATCATAGCTAAACATTTAGAACAACTGGCCCTGGCAAAGTGCTCGGCTGCCCCCCCCAGGGAGGGGGGGGGGGTTGGGGGTGCGACCGAGCTCTTCGGCGGGGGCGGTTTTCGGCCGATTTTGTCACGGCCCTGTAACAAAAACGGCCCCCTGGGGCCCAAAACCGGCCCCCACCTTGCGGCACACCGGGGGATTTCCCGGTGCCCACAGCGGCCAGTCTGGCCCTGCTGCTCACACTGCTCACTTCTCTCTAGTCAAAAAGTTACGGCTTGACATCATGCCAGGTGAGCATTCTAGGAGAAGGGAAATCCTTTAAAGAGAGTCATTTTCTCCCTGGATTTCCCTTCTCTTTTTGAAACTCGGGAAAAGCAACATTGTCCTGGTGTCACCAGGGCTCTCAGTGAAAGCGTTTTCAATATTATATAGAACAAGCCATAGTTGCTGCTTATTTATCTAATGCAACTAACAATCATTGACAAAGCCAATAGTCCTGACTTGTTGTAGGTATGATGTTAATTGTTGTATCATATACTTAGATGCAATGACAGAAACAAAATACAAGTGGGGCGGAACACTATGCTAAGCACAGATTGTGAGTTTAAGTGTACTTAATCCACTCCCTTGATTACATTGGCAACGCCTCTTTGAGAGTTCCTCCAGTTTTTTCATCCCACTTAAAGCCCTGCCTATACCTATGCGCTGCCGGGCATGTTGTGCGCACCCTAAAGAGGCCAGGCCAACCCAGCGCTTTTAACATCCCTGCATTAAAATTCCAGACTCATTTGGGACAATTTTTGCATAGTAAGACGTTCTAGTTTGTAAAGAAACCTTATCTACCGAATGAATGTTCGCACTCAATTTAATTACTATATCCTGGTGTAAAATGTTGGCCAATTACTAGTTGCTTTTACTTGACACTTAAATTGGGGCATTGTTTTGGTCTTCGGACTATTTATTTAGCAGAAAATACGCAAAATTGTATTAATTTCCAAAAAAAAGATAAAGAAGATATATAGGCACAACCGGACAGTAATTGATTCTTCCTAAAAGTATCTTTGTCTTCTTGGTATTATATAGACAGGTGCTCAGCTGACACGTAAACACACTCACCTCTCCCACAAGAAAGCATGGAATAACCAAACGTGTTACTGGTCTCAAGGAATTTCCACCAGGGGGAAAGGCAGAGTTGAGTCAACCTATAGGCAGGGCCACTGGAATTATGCAGCAGGAGTGGGCTAAATTATGCAGCAGGGTTGAGTGAACTACGCTGGAAAAATACAAAAATGTGGCATAGTTCCATATGTACGACCATTAAGCTTAGCGAGTCGCAAATTGTGCAAAATTGTTACTCGCAGCTTGCGATACGTTAAACTTAATGTACAACGGTGTCTCAGACACTGTTTGCGATGCACAATGGGGTCACAAATTGCATGGAAGTAGTAGGTAGACTTCTTGAACAGAGTGAGTTAGATTCTATCACTCCGGTTCCATTCATTATGAGTTTGGCAGAGATTGCCATGAGAGAAAACTATTTCAAATTTGAGGATACTACCTATTTACAAATTGCTGGGACCAGCATGGGCAGCGTCTTCGCTCCAAGTTTGGTGAATTTATATGTACACCATTTTGAGCAGGGTATCGTTTTAACATCAACGAACCCTTTTCATCAATCGCTTCTGACTTGGAAGCGTTACATTGATGATATCCTGGTTATTTGGTGGGGCACGACAGAAGATCTTCTCAAGTTTCATCAATGGCTAAACACACAGAATGCCTACTTAAGATTTACGGTTGAATACAGCAAAACTCAACTGCCTTTTTTAGATCTACTCATTGTAGCAACACCCAATGGGTTAGAATCTGAATTATACAAAAAACCAATGGCCAGGAACTCACTTCTCAATTATGACAGCTGTCATCCTCGATCCCTGAGGAATAATTTACCATACGGCCAATTCCTAAGGATACAAAGGAACTGTTCAAGAAAAGAAGCCTTTAATGTGCATGCACATAATCTGGAGAGACAATTGCAAGAAAGAGGATACCCGAGACAGATTGTCCGGCAGTCAAGAAAACGTGCCTCAAACAACAATCGAGAGACGCTCTTGGAACCATGTATGGCAAAAGAAAAATCAAATAGATTAACGTTTGTTAACACATTTAACACCAGATCTAATCAAGTTCAGAAGATCATTTTAAAACACTGGTCAATTCTGAACACGGGAGGTGACCAAATACCACAACCCCTATTTGCTTTTAAAAGAGGCAGCAACTTGAAGGACACGTTGGTCCATACTCGACATAAAACCAAGATGTGCCATCCAGTGAGAACCCTTTGGGACCTACCGGCAGTAGAAGGTCACCACCCCTGTGGTACATGTGCAGCGTGTCCACAGACGTCGAAATCTCTGAATGTGGACATAGGTACTAACAGAACCTGGCAGCAACGCAGATTCACAAACTGCAATAGTCAAAACTTAATATACTTAATTACATGCCCCTGTCGACTGCAGTATGTCGGAATGACGACAAGAAAAATTAAACTACGGATATCGGAACATAAGAGCACAATCTGATGCAGGAAGCAAGCTACACGCCAGACTGCGCATTTTTTGGAAGTGGGCCATGGCCCGACCGACTTTCATTGGACAGTCCTTGAACAACCTAATATACCCGATCATGTAACTGACATTGGAAAATATCTATTTATGAAAGAACAAAAATGGGTATATAAACTCAACAGCGATAAAGATGGTCTCAATGAAGAGATACCGTGGATGTCACTGTAAGAACATCTATATACATTTGGCAACTGGAATGAAGTATCGGTGCAGCCTATTCAACTATGCAAGAAAGTCCAAATGGATGCCATCTATGTCTGCTTGAATCGCCCTGGTGAAGGGACTTACGCAGAATGGCTCAGCATGCCGTAGTTTATAGTCCCCGTAGTCGTCTTCGATCAGGGGTAGTTACATGTATGTCATAAAACATGTTGATGGTCAACAACTAGTGGTGTCTGTATTTCCATCTAAGCGTTATCTTGACACAACATTGATGTTACGCCTATAAATAGAAGAACAATATAAGGGTTAATATCGCCCTCATAAAAATCTGTGCTTTACAGAGATTACCAGTAGACTAGGCAGGTAGACTTTGACCACATATTGCCATCTATTGTACTGGGTCTAATAAATAAGTTTGATGTACTCTCTTTATTTTCATAATATCCTCCTCATCATTATCAGTTTGGCTTTTGAGTAAGCACTCTGCAAAGTGATCTTGATATAGAGGTCTCTGCTACTTACTAATATATAAGAGAACTACAATTCCCGACATTCCCGGTACTTCTTGTAGTTCGGGGCCGCGTGACGATATTTTGGGCAGACTACAGTATTTTCCCGGGTACTGTCCGATAAACGAATACATCAAAATATATCTGTCTTTTTAAAAATAATTAATGTACAAATCGGCCGAAATTGGGCGGACCGCTGTACTAAACTACAATTCCCAATCTCATTCGATAGTTTTGTAGTTCAACGACACGTGTTACGTTTATCACGTGACATTGATCGTAATCATAACAAATATGGCTGAGAGACTAACACCGGTGCCCCCCAGATCGCCCAGAGGGACGCCACGGTGTACCGACGGAAAGGTGAGTGACGCTGTAGTTTAGGATCTTAAGTGCATGCAGCGCTCACCTTTCTGCAGCATGTCGGCGATCATGCTCATTTTCTCACTTGTTCGTTATATATTGGAGTTGACCAAAATCGGGTTTACTCGGCTGCCAAATATTAAAGACAAGGACGACTTAATAATGAGAATGCTACTCTATTGGCCACAGAAACGATCCAGTAGCATTAAGGAAGGCTTAAACTACAGGGTGTACAATAAGGTCTAATTTTACTATTGGCACTTAGGAGACGCTTTGACATTGAGAATGCCACCAGTTTTGCCCTAAAAACTATTGAGGAACATTAAAAAAGGCTTAAACTGCAGCAGTGTGCTCTGTAAGGTTTATCCAACTACACTGTGATTCTATGGCATTAAAGATATGCGCACACAATAGAGCGCACAGTACGATTCATACAAAGAAGCATTATTAAGAATAAGGACGCGATCCAATGGAATTGAGATCGCTTTCAACTGACTTTTGGAGTCTTATGCCTGTGATTGTGAATGTGTTTGTTTTGTTTGTTTAGAGCGGTGCTCCACTCGCCTGAGCGACAGCCAGGTGGGGTGATGTTTTGTTCTCCTACCGAATTGGTAAGCAAACCTTGAGATGTGAGTGATGGCATAGTTTACCACACTTACATGACATGTGGTACAAATTGTATTATATGGTTTGACAACGCAGTAATGTGTGTCTTTTTTCTTTTTCTCTCTGTGTGGTCCTTCATGTTTCCTGTTTCTGGGCCCAACGCTTCTCTTCAGCGTATTGGAGAATACCAAGTATGACTTAAAGCATACAGGTGATATAATCTTCATATTTATTGCAGTAGTTGTTCCATTCTGGTGCTGATGAAAGCAGTGGCGGATTTTTGCTACTAATGCTGAAACATGTTGACCCCTCCTGCTAACAGATACTCTGTTAAATCTGTTGTCACTTTATCTTGTTTTTAACATTGGGAGAATTGAGAGAAACCACTAAAATTGTGTTTTTTTCTACTCATCTCTACCCATTTTTATATTGTTACTACTGTTCACTATAACTAATTTTCAGACTGCAATCAAGTTACCCCTATTCATTATTAATACTTCCGGTATCAACCATTAAAAATACACATATTCATTTTGTATTGTTTGTACGTCATACAAACATCTGGTGACGGACACTCTCCTGGGTTACGGAGAACCCAAATGATGAATAGGGCAGTACCGAGTAGAAAACTGATGGGTACTTTTTTCCTAATTCAAGGAATGTAGTGTTTTCGTCTATACATTTACACTACCATTTTTTCTTAGTCACATTTTGTTGTGCCACATAGTAATAGACATGTAGGAACCACTGTTCTTCTTTGCTTGACCCCCAGACACTCTTTGTTGTTATGATGTATGATTGGGGCTTGTGTCTGTGTGCAGATCGTTACAAATGTTTTGCCCTTGGACCCTCTTCTATCACCTTTGTTATTTGTGTCACAAATTGCATGCCTCATGAATATTAATGAGGCGTTTGCAATTTGCGACACCAATGTGAATGGCTTGCACTCCCAGGGATGGCATCCTGCTGGGTCAGCAGACCACCATGTGTGGGACTGCTATTAAATAAAGCAGGTTTTTTTTGCAAGTGTTTTGGGGCTGCAAATGCGTTTGCAAAACAACAGTACATGGCATGGTGACTCGCTATTAGGAAGGGACGCACCTTCCTAATAGTTAGAGTCGCAAATGCTATTTTGCGAGTCAGTGATTCACAAAATATCATTTGTACATGCATGGAACATTTTTTTGCTGTTGCAAACTGGCCGATCTCCCATTTGCAGCCGCAAACAAGTGTTGTACATCTGGCCATTTATGTGGTCAATTATGTAATAGTATTACTTCACTATTTCATCATTTTTAAGCTTGGTAACACTGTATGGACATTGGTTGCCCCTTATCAGGACAATTTTAATTCTCAAATATAGCAATAATCATCAGAAAGGTGATCAATCCAGCTTTGCAAATTGCCTTCCACTGCGCAGCAACATGTGTAGGTGAATTTTTTGTTACTTGAATTATCTGAGCTAGAAACAATTTGTTTTCATTCAAATCTGCAGATTATGTAGCAGAACATGGATTGTGGCAGTGTGGCAAATCTATAAATATGAGAAAATCGCTGCTCAACCGCATAATTCCAGTGGTCCTGCCTAAAGGGCAATAAGGCAGTGCACAATGGACTGCTCTGACAGATCAGTGTGTGGCTCGGTTTTTTGCAGTTTGTCGGCTATGTTATGACCAGTTGGGGGAGTTGGTTTAACTGACTTTGGCACAAAGATTGCCTTCAGCAAACACAAATGTATGTAGTCTCCCATACTTTTCAAAATACCCATGCAGTATAGCTTTACAAGCTCAAAGCTTGTCTGATTTGTAAATGTGGGCCACTTTTTAAGATGCATGGTGGGCTTATGTGGGCCACTTATATTTTGACTCCCTGACCTATTTTTTGTCCCAGTCCGAACCTTGAGATGTAGCAATAATGACTGTTCGTTAAAACACAAGTAGCTTGTATCGATTAAAAGTTAAGACTAAAAAAAATACAAGTGTGGGAAGAGTCTCAACATATAGTCGGCAGTGCCATCTTGTGGCAAGTTTGAAAAAAACTCCAACTTTTTCATTACTTGTCTGAGGTCCCGGGCACTCCTCATATGCTTGTCTAGACTGACCTTGTTTACATGTTTCTGGCACTTACATCAATAATTGGGTCTGATATTTTTAAAGGCATAGAATTATTGAGGTATGTTGGCTGAGTGTAGGGCTTTAAGAGGGATGAAAAATAGGTGTGGGGGGCTCTAAAAGGAGCATGGCCTGTGTAATTAAGAACATAAACTAGATTTCTGTGATCTCCATAGCGTGCCATCCGGCAGGTTCCTCTCAGAGCTTTCTGTTATGGCAGCCAGAACTATTACACAGTAACTGTTATGCTCCTACTAGTACCAGCCAGGTCTGTTGGTTTTTGTCAATGGTTAACTGTTTAAGATAAATTAATAACAGCAATGAGTTCGTCTAACTAATGTTTAAAATGTTGAAATTGTGAGACTGTGAATTTAACTGTACTGAGGCCCGTGGAAGAGATAGTGGTCTCCAGAGTGTCTCAATCATTCCTAGTATGTTCACTTTGTTAGAATATATCCCCTTTAATTCTTCACAGGACTGGATTTTCTATTACTTTTGCCTTGTCAATATTTTGATGACTGTGTACCTCCTTCGCACACATTTACACACATTAAAATGTGCAAGTGGAATACATGGGCATTTCTCTGTGCACTCTGCAGAGAGGCCAAGGATTGGATGACCATGTATTCTGAACACTTTTTTGACCTGCTGACAGGCTCTGTGAGAAACTTGCACTGCATTCAGCCAGAACTCCAGAGCTCTCAATCATGGCTGTTGTAATCACCAGTAGGTGACTCAGTACAGAGTATGCATTATACAACAGCAACAAGCTGCGCAAAAATAAAATGCAGAAACACAACACACTCGAAACAGCTAACACTCTTAGGCACTGCAGGATTAAATAAAATATGAAATCTAAAAAGAAAATATGTCATTGGCATGGATTGGGTTTACCAATTTTATATTCATTGTTCAGCAATCCATCAGCGTTTTCAATGTAGAGCTCGTTAGGGACCTATTTCAATGTCTGTTTTTAATTACTACCAGGTCTGAGATCCAGCCCACTTAACCGCATGCGCGCTAGCGGTTTTCCCGCTGTGCGCTGCGTTTTTAAAAAAGCCGCGTTACATGACGAGCTGAGCTCGTCATGAGCGTGCGAGCGGCACAACTCATGACGAGCTCAGCTCGTCATGAGCGTGGAAGGGGTTAAAGACTTGAGGGAGTGGTAGAAGCTTTAAAGACAAGTCATGATTTTAAATAATCAGTAGTCTGCTGTTGTTTGTTGTTTCTCATTTAAATAGTGTTGCACTGTCAGCGACAGCTTCTAAGTATTACACATATTACACCAAATAAATATTGAATTTAAATGCTAATTATGAAACATAAAGCTCCATCTCAATCTGTCACATAAATATTGAACACAAAATTAAATCCCATTATGAGTTCATAACTGCCATGCATACTCCAATTGGTGTAACAAGGTTTGCTAAAATCTGTAAAATCGTAAAAGCAATAGTCTGAGCTAGAACTGGAGTGCTAGTGCGTCCGGATGGCTACTACATCTGGGGACCTGGGGGCATATTACCAACGATTAGCGATATTTATTGCTAACTAGGCTTAGCAACAAATTTTTTATTGCTAAGCATCGCCGAAAATTATCGCTGAGATAACGTGCCATTTTTTATTTTTTTATTTATTTTTTAATCCTCATATTGCGATATTTATGTGTTTTTGGGAGTACCAAGGTTCAGCCGCTGCATTGTGTGTACCAGCACTGCCCCAAAATACAAGTATTCCGGGGGAGTTTCCCAACCGATCAGAATTGCAGACGATTCCCCCTTGGGGCCATCACATAAGTAACTTTTCTGTTTTTTCGTTTGTGGGGGAGAGCTAGCCACCATTGACTACTCAATGAGAATTATACCCATCAACAGTTGTTACCATCGCTTAATCATAGGATTGTCATTCCGTCTCGACCACTAGTTAGGGTTAAAGTGATTTTCCCATATTCCCCAGAAGTTATTTCTTCTAGTGTGCTTTCCCCTTCTATCTAGTTTGTTTGTTTTCAAGACTGAATTCATCCATTCCCCAACCGTAGGGGATACTGAGCCAACCCACTTAATACAAATCTCCCTTCTTGCGAGGAGAATCAAAACAAAAACCAAGTTTTCTTGTTCTTTTGTTAGCTTACCCGCTCCTATATTACTGTCAGTCCCAAAGAGTACAAGAGTCGTACTTACAGTTAGTTGCTGTTGGAGGATTGAACTTAAGGTCTTACCCACTTCAGACCAGAACTCTTCGAGAGATGGGCACTCTTTAAAGATGTGGATGTCGTCTGCCTTCTCCTCTCCACATTTCGGGCATTTCCTGATTTGGGCGCCTTTAAATTTGGACAGCTTTTTAGGGGTCCAATAGGCCCTATGAATCGTGAAGATGTGATTCCTTTTTAAGGCTTCTGATTTTAGTGTAGCCCAGCATTTCTCGATTGATTTAAGCCACACCTCCTCATATGGAATATGTAGGTTCTTCCCCCAGATTAATTCTGCGATCTGAGCATCTTCATCTTCTGATGTTATTAGAGCCCAATACCATCTGGCTATCTCTTTCTTTATGGGTTGGTCTTTCTGCATTTCTTTCTCCAGCTCTTCAGCGTCCTTTTCCTGATGTGTGAGAGTATTTGCCCAACTAGAAAGCTGATAGTATTTGAATTTGGAGATGGTAAAGTTAGTAATGGTTTGAAGATCCTCCCAAGAGATCAGTGATGATCCATTTAGTAGTTGACCCCAATGCTCAATGTTGGATGTTTTTAACGGTTTTGCCAAACTATCTTTTAAACAGTCTGGGGTACCTGGGGAGTCCCATATAGGAGCCAGGGGGCTGTAGTATGAAATATTCATGGTTCCTCTGATCTGGGCCCATATTCTGGCCGCATCCTTCAGGACCATCAATGTTATTTTTTTGAAGAATTTTGGGTGGCCGAATTTGTATAAGAAGTGGTCAGCTTTCATGGTCATTGCTTAAAGATATTCAGGGTAATAATGGTGAACTCTCAACAGTGGTCTCATGTTTTTAAATGAAAAGGCTCTATAGTATTCCCACAAATCGGGACTAGCTATCCCTCCGTGTTCTTTTCTTCTTCTGATTTTTTCCACGATATTCTAGTTCCCTTCCATGCCCATATAAAGCTCGCAATTTCTCCTTGTAGTTTTTTCAGTGAGTTCTTTTTAAATTCTAAGGGAATTGTGTTGAATAGGTAGGTATATTTGGGTAAAATAGACATTTTTATAATGTTTGATCTACCTATCAAACTTAACGGGAGGCTGGTCCAGGTCTTTAAAAGTTTTCTTGTTTCACCTGCCACTCTTTTTAGATTTATTTGCGGTATTTTTTCCAGGTCGTGGGCTATTGTGATTCCTAAATATTTAATTTCCTTCTTAATACTTGGATTGGAGAGATTTGTATTCCATGTCATAATTTCAGTTTTGGAATGGTTAACCAGGTAGCCTGAGACTTTCCCAAAGTCTTCAAGAGTGGTTTTAATTTCGGATATAGAGGACTGATAGTCATTGGTTAAGATCATTAAATCGTCGGCATACAGGGCCACTTTTTTAGACCATTCCTGATGTTTAAATGGAAGTATTTTTTCGTTTCCCCTTAACAAATTTGCCAAAGGCTCAATGTACAAGTTAAAAAGTAGAGGCGAGAGTGGGCAGCCTTGCATAGTATCTCTTTCAATTAGTATGTTATCGGTAAAAAACCCATTCACCAAAATTTTTGATCTCGGTGTTCTATAGATTTCTTTTACTATATGCAAAAAGGAGTCCCCTAGATTATTCCTTCTCATTACCTCATTCAGAAAAACCCAGTTCACTCGGTCAAAAGCCTTTGCGGCGTCGAAAGTGAGTATTGTAAGAGGAGATTTTTCGGAAGTAGCAACGTCTTTTGCCCCAAATAACTCATGAGTCAGGTCTTGAAGTTGTCTTCCTCTGATGAAGCCTTTCTGGTCAGTATGAATCAGCTGGGTCATCAATTTCCCCAGCCTTTTTGCCATGATTTTTGTGCAGATCTTATAATCACAGTTAAGCAATGAGATTTGCCGATACGATTGTTATGTTATGTTATGTTATGTTATTTGCATTTTAATGCGCACAGCTGCTCCAGCGAAGGAGCGTCCTGGCGCAGGGAAAGGGTAGACACAACACAACACTAGATCCAGTAACAAAAAGCAGAAGCATTAAAACAGGGAGCAAATTAAAACAGGAAGGTTTTCAAAGCCCTACGAAAGGATATTAAATCATTCAAGAGGCGGATTTCCAAGGGGAGCGCATTCCAGAGAGTTGCAGCTTTCACGCGGAAGGAGCGACCCCCCATCCGACTAAGTCTAAAACGGGGAACCACCACCAAGGCTTGTCCAAGGGATCGGAGTGAGCGGGTGGGAACGTAGGGAGAGATCAGTTCGTTAAGGATCACGGGTGCCGACTCTCTAAGAATTTTAAAAACCAGGCAAAGAGCCTTAAATTGGATTCGCTTGCTTATCGGGAGCCAGTGCAGGGACCGTAGAGTGTTAGAGGTGGGGCAGGTTCGGGGCAAACCTACCACCGCCCTGGCCGCAGCGTTCTGGACTCGCTGTAGACGAAGAATCTCGGCTTGGTTCACTCCTAAAAGGAGTGAACTAGCGTAGTCCAGCCGAGAGATAATCATTGCTTGAATGACCAGCTGTCTAGTAGGAGCATCAAAAAATCTGAGCAGGGGTCTGAGCCCGCGTAATACTCCAAAACAGCAGGCCGCCACTCTCTTCGTGTGCGTCACAAAGCTTAGCGTGTGGTCAAGCCATACTCCCAGATTCCTGAGTTCCAGGACAGGGGCCGGCGCTGATCCCAGCTCCGGAGGCCACCATCCGTCCCCCCAGTGATCCGCTTCCCTTCCAACGATCATCACCTCCGTTTTTGTCGCGTTCAGCTGGAGACAGTTGTTATTCATCCAGCTGGCCACCTCTCTCAGTCCACTTCGGAACCTGAGGGCGTCCTGCTTGGCATCCCCGCTGATCGTGACCGCCAACTGAGTGTCGTCGGCATAGGAGACCATGGTTAGGCCCCATTGCCTGGCGACCTCAGCCAGCGGCTGCACGTACAAGTTGAAAAGCGTAGGACTCAGCGAGGAGCCCTGAGGAACCCCCAGGTCCAAAGGATGGTACTTGGACTGAAATGGAGGGGTGGCAACGCAGAAGGAGCGATCACTGAGGAAGGAGCGGAACCACTGCAGAGCTGAACCACAAATGCCAATGTCCTGCAAGCGGTGTAGCAGGATGCGATGGGAAACAGTGTCAAAGGCAGCGCTCAGATCTAACAAAATAAGCGCTGCCGTTTGACCTGCATCGAGCACACTCCGCAAATGCTCAACCATTGCCAGAAGGGCCGTCTCCGTGCTGTGGCCAGCACGAAACCCATTCTGCATGGGATCCAGGACATTAACTTGGGTCATATGCTCCGTGAGGGCCTGATTTACATGGGCCTCCATGACCTTGGCCGGCCACGGGAGCAAAGATATAGGGCGGTAGTTTTCAGGTCTCAGCGGATCCAAAGATGGTTTTTTTAGGATCGGGGAAACCACCGCTTGCTTCCACTTGGCAGGGACCAGGCCGGCAGTCAGGGAGAGGTTGATTAGCGAGCACACTACTGTGCGTCCCTGAAAAGCGACATCCCTGAAAAGAGCCGATCTTACCGGGTCTGCAGGCGAGCCAGACTTGACTCGCAGGGCCCGTTTAGCAAACTCCTCGTTAGAGAGAATGGGAAGGGAGTGCAACGATGGACAGTTACTAGAGCCGCTCCAGGGAATCACTGGCGACAGTGTGCTCGGAAACGCCTGGTAGATTTTCTTAACTTTGTCCAGGAAGAAAGTGGCAAGGGCTTCGCAGTGAGAGGTGGAGCTGTCCAACTGTGGGGGAACTCTCTTTGCCATCAGGTCTTTTATAGTCTTAAAGATGGTTTTGGTAGGATTGGGGCTATTACGGAATTCGGCTGCGTAAAATGCCGCCCGGGCCCTACATATGGCTCGATGGTAGAGCTTAACTAAGGCCAGGTAGATAGATTTCTTATCTGCATCATACGACTTACGCCACTCCCTTTCTGCCCGTCTACAAGAGGACTTCATTGCACGCAGCGCGCTGTCATACCAGGGGCTGGCCTGCCGGGGACTGGACTTACTGGAGATGATAGGTACCAGGGCGTCCAACGCTCTGGTAATCCAGTTACAGAACTGGTCATAGCCCGAGGTAACATCCAGCAAAAGGCCTAAAGGCTCAACACCCATAATGCGGTGAAGGTCCTCTAACCTAAGTTTGCTCCAGTGGCGTCGAGGTATCCGCAAAGGAGGTGGAATAGTGGGATTGGCAGGAAGGGGGAGCCAAGCAGACACCAGATAGTGGTCAGACCATATCACAGGATCGACCGCCACAATCTGGGTATCCGAGATAGTTGTGAAAAACGGATCAAGAGTGTGGCCAGCCACATGTGTAGGCTGAGAGACAAGCTGGATCAGCTGCAAAGCCTCTAGGTCAGCCAAAAAACCACTGATGGCCAGAGACTCTGACCTATCAAAGTGGAGGTTTAGGTCGCCCAAGATCGAAAAATTTGCACAACCACTAGCCAATAGGCTCACAGCCTCCGGAAAGGCACCTCTAAAAGCTACATCGCTGCCTGGGGGGCGGTACACAACCATCCCTGACAGTGAGAACTGCGGGCTAATGGTAACCTTAAACAGCGCACTCTCGCATCCAGCAATCTGCAGGACCGTCCAGGTACATGTGAAGGCAGCTTTGATAAATAGGGCGATACCTCCACCTCTGGAGTGGCGATTAGATCTGAAACATGAATAGCCCTGAGGACAGGCAAGATTGACTATAGCATCATCAGTGTCTTGCAGCCAGGTTTCAGTTAAAGCCAGCAGATCCGGTGTCTTATCCAAAATAAGATCAGCCACAGATAGATGGTGTTTCACTAGAGATCTGGTGTTAAGATTTAAAAAACGTAGACCAGATCCCAAGCTACCAGGCACCGAAAGGAGACCGGGAGGAGCACGTGGCGCGAGGGAAGCGGCGAGTTCGCGAATGGCCACAGGCCGATCCAAAGACCATCTATTGCAAGCACACTGACATGGGCCACACAGCGGATGGTAAGGCGTGGCAGCCACATAGTGTTGGCTTTTTTCCAGGTTTTAAGATTATAGTTATGATAGCATCATTCCAAGAATCTGGGATCTTTTCGTGTTGTTTATACACCATATTGAGTAGGTCTGTGATTTGTGGCGACAGCGTTTCTCTAAGCGCCATATATAGTTCGTTTGGAAGAGCATCTGGTCCCGCAGCCTTTCCTTTGTTCAATTCTTTTATTGTTTCTTCTACTTCCTCTATAGAAAATTCTTCATTTAGGGCTTTTTTCTCCTCGTTTGTTAGGGCAAAGAGGGGTAGGGTATTCAGGTAGCCTATTATTTGTTCTTCCGATGGGTTTACATCTTCCGAGTATAATTCAGCAAAAAAAATTGTGAATTCCTGCCTGATTACCGTTTCTTCGAATGAAGGGGATGACTGGCTGTCTTGAAGTATACTTACTACCTTGTTCCTGGCTAGATCTGACTTTAGTTTCCAGGCCAAAAGTTTCCCGCAACCTTCCCCGTACTCGTGGTTTGCTAGTTTGCTCGCTTCCCACTTAGTTCTTACTCTATGTTCTAAAATGTCAACAAGGCATTCTTTTTGTCTTTGTCTTTCCTTCTCCATCTCCTCTTTTTTGTCTATTCTATGTTAGACCAGTATTTGAGCATCCAGCAACTTTATAGAATTTTCCAGATCCTTTATCTTATGTTTTGTTGTTTTTAATCTGAATGCACCTTGACTTAATAATTTCCCTCTTATGACTGCCTTGTAAGTGTCCCATGTAGTTTGTTTTGTTGTGCCTACCTTATTATTTTCGAAGAAGCTTTCTGTTTCTACCCTAAGCTCTTGAATACATTGTTGGTCGAGCAGTATAGCTCGTTCAATTGTCATTCTGTTTTGTGTTTTAATTTCCGTCCTTTGTATCACAAGCTGGACTGCAGAGTGATCTGATAGGTGAGCAGGAAGATGTTCTAGTTTTATTACATCTTGTGTCAGGCTTCTGTCTGTTAAGAAATAGTCAATTCTTGACCTATGTCCAAGTTTCTTATTGTGTAGGGTAAAAGGTTGTTTTTTATCCCCTTTTATTTTCCAAATATCCAATAAATTTAAGTCTCTCTTGTAAATTCCAAGCCATTCTCTGATATTTGGGAGATTTTTATGTCTTCCCGGGGGTGATCTATCTACTTTAGGGTCTATAATTATATTAAAGTCACCTCCTAGTATTATTGGAGAGGTGGCTGACAGTAAGTTAGTATATAGCTTTTGTAATGGCCCTGAATCATCTGTATTTGGGCCATAGTACCCTACTATTGTGTAGAAAATATTTCCAGTTCTTATCCTGGCTATTGCCCATCTACCTTTACTGTCTACTTCAGAAGATTCAAGCTTAATTTTGAGGGTTTTCTTGAAAATAATTGCTATCCTTTTTACATTGCATTCCTGATTCGTGCATACATATGTGTCCACCCACCCAAGATTTTTCATTATCTGACTCCATTCTTCTTTCAAGAGATGTGTTTCCTGTAATATAATAACCTCACTATCTGATTTCTTTAAGTACTCTAAAATTCTATTTCTTCTATTTTTCACCCTGAGCCCGTTTACGTTCCATGAGAGTATATTAAACTTTCTGTTAATTGACCCCATGAATTACCTGGATTATGTATGGTGTATATTGTGTACTGGTAGTCATAATGATTTTGTTAGCTGAAGCCTTGCATGCCCATTTTTCCTGGAAATGTGAGGATTTTTAAAAAAAATTTCCCTAGTTTGCTCCCCACCCGTGTTCTGTTTTGTATTTTTTGATTTTGTTTCATGTGCGTTTTGTTTACCCTCCCCGGGGAAGCCTCCTTTTTCTTCTTTTTTCGGGGCTATCTCTTGCCCCTAACAGGCTCCTTGACTCTTCTATTTACTATTTGCGCCTGTATTTATGCTATGATATATTTCTCGAATGTTTCTAATGGTTCGTAGAATTTTCAGATCTGATATTGACTCTGGCCATCTCGAGAAATTCTTTGACCTCCTCAGGGTCACTTATGTTTCGCATTTTATTCCTCCACATGATTCTAAGCGATGGGGGGAACTTCATTTGCACCACAGCCCCCAGGGACTTTAGTTCTGTCATGAATTGTCCCAATTCCCACTGCCGGTCTTGCGAGGCTTTGGACATATCTGACCTTATCCTGAAGGACCAGTTATCCTTACTGAAAACTCAATTTTTTAAGGCTTCACCGAGTATTTTCTCCTTCAACGTGTATGTTTTAAAGTTAATGAGGATTTTCCTAGGTATTTTCCTTTCTTTAGCTTTTCCAAATGGATCTCGGTGAACCCTTTGTATGTCTTCTTCTAGGATTTCTTTAGTAGCCCATGGGAAGTATCCTGCGAGGAGAGAGGTTACAAATTTTTTGATATCAGTTCCCTCTTGATTTTCCGGAACACTCAAAATCCTTATATTGTTCTTTCTGGCCTGATTTTCCAAAGATTCGAGTTTCTCGCTCATGTTTTTTCCTTCTTGTCTTAAAGTTCTGATCTCCTTTTGATGGACGTCTACCCTCTTACTAAGACCTCCCACCTCTTCTTCCACTGCTGTCACTCTGTTGCCAAGCTCCTTCAACTTACAGTCCAGTGCATCGCATGCATCTTGAATTTTACCCTGATTGGCCTCTGAGATCGCAAATTTGTCTCTCATTTCATTTAGCATTTTCTCCATGAATTTCTCCATATGGCTTGCCTTAGATTCAGAGCCATTTCTGGTTATTTCCGCTTCTTCTTCCTCTTCTGTTATTTCTTTTTCACTGCTCACTTGTGGCGCTTCTCCTATTCCTGCTTGATTTGTTCGATTAGCTTCCTCCATATTTGTCGTATCAGTGTTCTCTAGGTTCTCGAAGCCCTGTGTTTTTAGGTTTGGGTCTTGCTTTCCTGGTGCAGTGAAGAGGGTGTCACTTGAACCCTGATGGGTAAGTTGTTCTCTCTTGCTGGGTGGGTAGATGCCTTGATAAGAGAGATATTGGACTTTGAAGAAGGTTTTCAAGGACGGAGTAATTTTTGCCTTTGAAACCCCCTTCTTCTCCTCCGGATTTAACTTTTCTGCTCGAAACTTAGGTATGGGACGTATCTTCTTGGGCTTCTTACCAGACTTCTTCGGGGTTATGCCCTTAATTGTGGGGGGGTTATAGTCCTGCTTGAGGTATTGTTTACTCCTGAGATTGTAACAGGACCTTCCAGAGCTATTTTGTTCTGTTTCTATTGGGGGATCTATTCCCTTCTTCGGCCCCTCCTGCGTGTAATTGGTTAAAGGTGTAGCTGGTATATCAGTGACCTTCTCAGTGGCCTTCACTTCTCTGCTCTCAGTCTCTACTCTGGGGGCTTCTCTGGGGGCTTCAACTCCCTCGGTAGCCGTGTGTAAATCAATGTCAGTGTCAGTGTCAGTAAAGAAGAAGCCAGGACCCCTGTAATCCCCCTTTCCTCCCCCTCACCTAGTGCCCTGCTCATGGGCTGGTATCCACTGTTGTATTCCCTTACTTTCAAGGGGTTTATTTTTACAGGCACGTTACAATTAGAAAAGTCTGCTCCCTTAGGATAATGCCGATTAAATATTTCTTTGCTCGCCGGAGCACTTACTTCCACTGCCACATCCTCCACCGCTTTGGGTTTCTCGTTGCGATCGTTCTGATGCTTGTGGTTTCTGTAGTCAATTACACGGCTCGCCGGAGTTAGCAGGCTGCCCCTCGAGCACTCTGTCTGTGTTGTCTGCCCCCAGCGAGCTCTGCCGCTTTCACCCCGGAAGTGGAAGCCGAGTCTTCCTGCGATGCTCCGGAGATTCTTCCTCGCTAGAGCAGCAGCCGCCCAGGACCTGAGGAGTAGCCCGCCTGCAGCGTCTCGCGTCCCTGACTTCTTCCGAACTTGCGGCGACCAGTCTTTCTCAGTGTCACTTGTAGGGTAGGAAATCATTTAACTTGTAACCTTGGGTTTCGTCTATTTCTCGTCATAATTTTGCGAGAATTTTATGCAAAAAAAAACGCTTTTCATGCGGAATTTTTCGAGTGTGAGTCAGGAGCCTCCGGCCAGACGTCCTATCCGGCCGCCATCTTCCCCCAAAAATGTCCCCAACATCCGATAACGTGCTATTAGCAACGTTTATCTCCAAAGCGATACATTTCCCGGCGATAGCATGAATATCGCTGAGAATACAGCGATATTCACGCATTAGCGACAAAATGCTCAGCCATTTTATCCATCTCCCATTGGATAACATTGCTAAGAACTGGTCAGAGCAGGCGTTAGTTTTTGGTGATAGCAGGAATATTTCCATCGCTACGCCTGCCTTGCTAATAGGCGATAGCGACGTTAGCGACTGCTTTCAGTCGCTAACAGGTTGGGTACGCCCACTTTGCATGTCATTAGCGATAAATATCGCTGACATGCAAAGCGGGACCCAAACCGCTCGCTATCGCCTAAAGCTGTCGCTAACTGCTGTTAGCGACACCTTGCTAATAGAGCGATAGAATTATCGTCGCTTAGCGGCTGAAAACGGCCGCTAAAGCGGCAATAATTGCCTATCACCCTGCTTGGTAATATGCCCCCCAGTTTTCTCATACTTTTAGGTGTGCCCTTTACTCAATAAAATAATGTTCATTTACAGTGCTAAATAAAACCTTTGTGTCAACTGTCCAAACATTGATCATAGCTAAACATTTAGAACAACCGACCCCGGCAAAGTGCTCGGCCCCCCCCCCTCTTTTTGAAACTTGGGAACAGCAACATTGTCTAATGCAACTAACAACCATTGACAAAGCCAATAGTCATGACTTGTTGTAGGTATGTGTTAGAACTGGGATTTCTGGTTGGCTAAGGCTTACTCCAAAGCCAGGCAGAAACCACCATTCTAGTCAGGGCAAGGGGGTCACACGCCAAGATAACCCCTGCTCACCCCCTTGGTAGCTTGGCACGAGCAGACAGGCTTATCCCGGAGGCAATGTGTAAAGCATTTACGCACGCACACAACAGCAACAACATCCTAGGCACGCCACAAAAGGAACTCCACACAAGGTTATATAAAAATAACTTTTGTATTGTCAAAAACACATCAGATAGTAATCACACATGTACATTGTGCCATCTGGCACGGGCAATATTCACAAGGGATTATTTACAAGACAGGGCCACCTGGACCACTGTCAGGAATCAGCACTAAGCAGAAATAGCACTTCTAGAACTTAGAATACTGTTAGAAATAGCACTTTGTAGATCATAGAATAATATGAAGTTTCACACATGATGCATAGAACATTCAGAGGTGTAAGGGAAGGAAACACATGATGCATAAACATACATTCAGCGGTGTAAGAACAAGGCATATGATGCATCAAAACACATTCAGAGGTGCAGGGAAGGAAAAGACATGATGCCTAAAACATTCAGAGGTGCAACACAGGAAAAACACATGATGCATAAAAACATTCAGAGGTGTAGGTAAGACACATAATGCATAAAACACATTCAGAGGTGTCACAGGCATAATGGCATAGCACATTACGCATAACTCACATTTGGGCCTAACCGGTAAAAATACAGTAGGCAATCTCCTCACTAGTCTAAACACATTAGACTCTGCCTCCTAAGAATAAATCACATTTAGGGGGCGTAACTCACAGTGAAGTAAACTCTCACTGACATAAACTCACATAGGTAAAATAACCTCATAATCACATTAACATCACATTGCGCAAAAATCACATTAGGTAATTACCATTATAAGCATAGTAAAATCATATTGCGCAGAAATCATATACCAGCCCCCTGGCCAACTGGCCATCCAACAAGGGGACTCAAAAAGCCCTGTGTCCAGAATGTCAGGGCGCCTTGCCAAAACTGCGTCAGTCAGGGGTGCGCCACCAGCGCAAAACCTAAACGGTGAAGCTGCCCACTAATTGCTGGGCAGCTGGGAAATAACAAAACTGCGGCATGGGCTCTCAGTAGCCCTTCAAGCAAATTGCGCCACATGATGGAGCCATACAGACTCTCTAGACAACAATGCCCCATGGTCGTGGGAGCCTCGAGGCTCTAAACACATATGTGCCCTCTAGAGCCTTTCTGGTCTCACAAACAAATTGCCCCCACGAGCCTCTCTGGGCTCCAAGTAAAGAAATGCGGCCATGAGCCTCTCTGGGCTCCACGTAAAGCAACGCGGTCACGGGCCTCTCTGGGCTCCACAACGAAGCAATGCCCCAGAGCCTCGCTCGGCTCGGAATGAACAAACTGCTCCCAGAGCCTCGTGGCTCCAAACAAGAAGGCCCCAGAGGTCGGCGCCTCTCGGGGGCTCGGCCCAACGCACTGCACGCACTCACCGGGACGCGGACTCCGGTCTCAGTCTCCTTCTGTCCGGGCGGCGCTTACTTGGCAGCGCGGGGCTCTCTTACTCCTGATAGCCTCGCTCGGGTGGAGACAGCTTCCCGACCCGCTCCCCGGGTCCCCTCCGGCAGCGCGGGCTCCACCAGCCAGACCGGGGCTCTCCCTCGCTCATGGGAGCCCCGGTGATGACACGGCTCTCTCCTTCCGGTGGGCAGCCAATTGCTGAGCGGCAACTCTTCCTGGGGGCAGCCAATGGCGTGCCTTTTGGCTCCGATCGCGCTGCCGAGGCCAATGCTGCAATTTCTCCGCCAAAGCACGGGGTGGGCTCCCGCTGCACTTCCGCAATGTAAATAATAAGCGGGATGAGACCAGGAGGACACCGGCTGCGCCTCACACAAAATGCAGGGTGGAGAAACGCTCCAAAATAAAGCAGAAAGCGCTCCCAGCGCAATAGGCATAAAGCGCTCCCCCAGCGCTTCAGGCACAAACCAAGGTCCAAGTAGAAATGAAGCGCTCCCAGGCGCTAAGGGGGCAGAGTCCATCAAGCCCCCAGGGCAAAGACTCCCATAGCAAAGGGGTCCCAGCATCCAGCAGGGGATCCCAGGACAAGGTCTCCAAGGTCCAGGACATCAGCAGTCCATCAGGTATCCAGGGGCTGGGCAGGGCCCAGGGTGGCAAGCCTTCTCCTGGGCCCAAGCAGCAGCACGCCCCTGGCAGGATTCAAGTCAGAATAAAAACATTTTGTAAGGGGACACAGCCCCTTTTTATACAGCAAAAACCTTTGTCTAAAGTTGCAGGGTGGGGGAGAAACCAGTCGCAGCTGGTTTTAGAGTACTTTGTTTTCCCCAGCCACCCTTTCCATCCACTGGTCAGGACAGGGTCCTCAGTCGCACCACAGGGGGTGGAGCCAGCATTGTGTGGGGAAAGCCCAGCCCTATTCAGGACCCAGGTGCACCCCTCCCCTCACATCAGCATGCTAAGCTCAACACTCACCACTGGGCAGACCCATCAGACTTCCTGGAGCCAGGCTCCAGCCAATCACGTGCCAGCAGACTCACTACACATGCACACCCATGTCTAGAATTGGCCATGCACACCCATGTTTAGAATTGGCACTTCCACACTAGACACATTCATGCCGCATATATCATTACGCAGCATTCAATCTCACGAGTTTGCACATACCAAACTCGACCCTGCACTCCCCACACATCAGGAACTACCATGGTCACACATATTCCCCATGTATTCCTATGGGAGGGCAGGTCACTCACCACACATACACAGAGAGCTCACGCACTTTACACTGTACCACAGTGAAAAAGTGCGCAAAGGCCTAAAATCGCCAACACCAGGTTCCAGCAACAGGCTAGGAAAAAGCAAAAAGTTTCGGGGTGAACCTGCCAAAAAGGGCCAGGTCCAACAGTATGATGTTACTTGTTGTATCATATACTTAGATTTAATGACAGAAACAAAATACAAGTGGGGCGGAACACTATGCTAAGCACAGAATGTTAGTTTAAGTGTTCTTAAGCCACTCCCTTAATTACATTGGCCACGCCTCTTTGAGAGTTCCTCCAGTTTTTTCATCCAACTTAAAGCCCTGCCTATAGCTATGCGCTGCCGGGCATGTTGTGCGCACCCTAAAGAGGCCAGGCCAACCCCGCGCTTTTAACATCCCTGCATTAAAATTCCAGACTCATTTGGGACAATTTTTGCATCGTAAGACGTTCTAGTTTGTAAAGAAACCTTATCTACCGAATGAATATTTGCACTCAATTTAATTACTATATCTTGGTGTAAAATGTTGGCCAATTACTAGTTGCTTTTGCTTGACACTTAAATTGGGGCATTGTTTTGGTCATCGGACTATTTATTTAGCAGAAAATACGCGAAATTGTATTACTTTCCTAAAAAAAGATAAAGAAGATATATAGGCACAACCGGACAGTAATCGATTCTTCCTAAACGCATCTTTGTCTTCTTGGTATTATATAGACAGGTGCTCAGCCGACACGTAAACACACTCACCTCTCCCACAAGAAAGCATCGAATAACCAAACGTGTTACTGGTCTCAAGGAATTTCCACCAGGGGTAAAGGTAGAGTTTAGTCAACCTATAGGCAGGGGCACTGGAATTATGCAGCAGCAGGGCCGGACTGGCCATAGTGGCACTGGGCGTTTCCCCGATGTGCCGCCAGGATGAGGGCCGATTTTGCGCCCCAAGGGCCGTTTTTGTTACAGGACCGTTTTTGCAGCATAGCTGCAAAATCGGCCCCTGTAACAAAATCAGCTGAAATCGACGTGGCAAACAGCTTGGCCACACCCAAGGGGGCAGGCCGAGCTCTTTGCCAGGGCCAGTTTTGGTTCCCAGTCCGGCCCTGTGCAGCAGGAGTGGGCTAAATTATGCTGCAGGATTGAGGGAATTACGCTGCAAAAATGCAAATTATGTGGCATAGGTCCATATATACGACCATTAAGTTTAGCGAGTCGCAAATTGTGCAAAATTGAATGTACAGCGGTGTCTCAGACACTGTTTGCGATTCACAATGGGGTCACTAACTGCATTCCTCATGAATATTAATGAGGCTTTTGCAATTTGCGACCCCATTGTGAATGGCTTGCACTCCCAGGGATGGTGGACTGCTGGGGTCAGCAGTCCACCATGTCTGGGACTGCTTTTAAATAAAGCAGGTTTTTTTTTTTAAATGTCAGCCATTTTCCTTACATGAAAGCGAGCTGCATTTAAAAAAGAAAAATGTAACTTTTCAGTTCAATTTTTTAAGGGCAGGCAGTGGTCCCTTGGAACACTGCCTGCTCTTAAAAAATGTTTACGCACCCATTCACACGACCCCTTCTCATTTGCGAGTGGGTTACCACCTACTTGAAGTAGGTGGTAAAGTGCAAGTGTTTTGGGGATGCAAATGCGTTTGAAAAACAAAAGTACATGGCATGGTGTCTCGCTATTAGGAAGGGAAGCACCTTCCTAATAGCGAGAGTCGCAAATGCTATTTTGCGAGTCAGTGACTCGCAAAATAGCATTTGTACATGCATGGAACATTTTTTGCGGTCGCAAACGGGCCAATCTCCCGTTTGCAGCCGCAAAAAAGTGTTGTACATCTGGCCCTTAATGCCAATAATAATAATTAACTATTTCATCATTTTTAAGCTTCGTAACACTGTCTGGACATTGGTTGCCCCTCATCAGGACCGGTTTAATTCTCAAATATAGCAATAATCATCAGAAAGGTGATCAATCCAGCTTTGCAAATGGCCTTCCACTGCGCAGCAACATGTGTAGGTGAATTTTTTGTAACTTGAATAATCTGAGCTAGAAACAATTTGTTTTCATAGAAATCTGCAGATTATGTAGCAGAACATGGATTATGGCAGTTTGGCAAATCTATAAATATGAGAAAATCGCTGCTCAACCGCATAATTCCAGTGGTCCTGCCTACAGGGCAATTAGGCAGTTAACAATGGGCTGCTCTGACAGATCAGTGTGTGGCTCGGTTTTTTGCAGTTTGTCGCCTGTGTTATGACCAGTTGGGGGAGTTGGTTTAACGGACATTGGCACAAAGACTGCCTTCAGCAAACACAAATGTATGTAGTCTCCCATACTTTTCAAAATACCCATACAGTATAGCTTTACAAGCTCAAAACGTGTCTGATTTGCAAATGTGGGCCACTTTTTAAGGTGCATGGTGTGCTTATGTGGGCCACTTATATTTTGACTCCCGGACCTATTTTTTGTCCCAGTCCGACCCTTGAGATATAGTAATAATGACTGTTCGTTGAAACACAAGTTGCTTGTATCGATTAAAAGTTAAGACTAAAAAAACATGTGAGGGAAGAGTCTCAATTTATAGTCGGCAGTGCCATCTTGTGGCAAATTAGAAAACAATTCCCATTTTTTCAATCCTTGTCTGAGGTCCCGGGCACTTCTCATATGCTTGTCGAGGCTGACCTTGTTTACATGTTTCTGGTACTTACATCTATAATTGGGTCTGATGCTTTTAACTACATACAATTATTGAGGTATGTTGGCTGAGTGCAGGGCTTTAAAAGGGATGCAAAATGTGTGTGGAGGGGCTCTGAAAGGAGCATGGCCTACGTAATTACGGACGAGATTTCTGTGATTTCCATAGTGTTCCATCCGGCAGGTTCCTCTCAGAGCTTTCTGTTATGGCAGCCAGAACTCTACCACAATAACTGACCTTATAATGCCAGTCAGGTCTGTCGACTTTTGTCAGTGGTTAACTGTCTAAGATAAATGAATACCAGCAATGACTTTGTTGCAAAATAACTAATATTTAAAATGTTGAAATTGTGAGACTGTGAATTTAACTGTACGGAAGCCTGTGAAAGAGATAGTGGTCTCCAGAGTGTCTCAATCATTCCTAGTATGTTCACTTTGTTAGAATATATACCCTTTATCTCTTCACAGGACTGGTTTTTCTATTACTTTTGCCTTGTCAATATTTTGACGACTGTGTACCTCCTTCGCGCGGAGAACGACCTTCACAACGCGGTCATTACACCGTGGTAGGGAAACATCCATTACCACGCAACTTTTACCACGGAGTGCTGTTACAACGCTGGTTTTACTATGCATACCATTACAACGCATTACACTGGGGGGCGCTCTAGGAAAAGGAATAAGTTTAATTTACTATCCAACACCTTCCCTAGTGTCCACGGGGACTGAAGTTGGAATAGTAAATTAAACTATTCACTTTCCAGCACCCCAAAGTGTAATGCGTTGTAATGGTATGCGTAGTAAAAACTGCATTGTAACAGCATGCGTGGTAAAAGCATGCGTTGTAACGTCATACATCCACCGTAGTATGTTTACATTGCGGGCATTACAACGCAATCCATTACAGCAACTTGCGCTGGATGGCGCTCTAAGCTAAGGAATAGTATGATTTACTATATTAACACCTTCCTTACTGTAACGTAGGCTGGATTTGGAATAATAAATCATACTATTCCTCAGTCCAGTGCCCTCCAGCGCAAGTCATTGTAACGACTTGCATTGTAATGAATGCGATGTAAAATACTGCATTGTGAATGCATACGTTGTAACGTCATATATTCCCTTTGCGCACATTTACACGCATCAAACTGTACAAGTGGAATACATGGGCATTTCTCTGTGCACTCTGCAGAGAGGCCAAGGATTGAATGACCATGTATTCTGAACACTTTTTTTACCTGCTGACAGGCACTGTGAGAAAGTCGCACTGCCTTCAGCCAGAACTTCAGAACTCTTAATCAAGGCTGTTATAATCACCAGTAGGTGACTCAGTTCAGAGTATGCATTATACAATAGTAAAATGATGCACAAAACATAGGGAAACATTGTTTACAATGCACGCGTTACAACGCGTGTCATTACAAGCAATGTTTTACAACGCGAAATCCATTACAACGCATGTCATTACTTCGCATAATCCATCCCAACGCATTCCCCAAAGTACCGCCCCAGCGGAGTTAGAATAGTAATTGCGTTGTAATGGATTATGCGTTGTAATGACATGCTTTGTAACAACATGGGTTGTAATGGATTTTGCGATGTCAAAAATGTGTTGTAATGACACGCGTTGTAACTCGTGCGTTGTAAAGTATCATATTCCAAAACAAATGCAGAAACACAACATACTCAAAACAGCTAACACTCTTAGGCACTGCAGGATTAACAACAATATATGAAATATAAGCAAAAAATAAATAATTGACATGGATTGGCTTTACTAATTTTATATTCATTGTTCAGCAATCCATCAGTGTTTTCAATGTAGAGTCTGTTAGTGACCCATTTCAATGTCTATTTTTAATTACAACCGGGTCTGAGATCCGGCCTACTTAAAGACTTGAGGGAGTGGTAGAAGCTTTAAAGATAAGTCATAATTTTAAATAATCAGTAGACTGCTGTTGTTTCTCATTTAAATTGTGTTGCACTGTCAGTGACAGCTTCAAGCCATTACACATATTACACTGAATAAATATTGAATTTAAATGCTATTTATGAAACATAAAGCTCCATCTCAATCTGTCACATAATAATTGACCACAAAATCAAATCCCACTATGAGTTCACACCTGCCATGCATACGCCAACTGGTGTAACTAGGTTTGCTAAAATCTGTAAAATCATAAAAGCAATAGTCCGAGCTAGACCTGGAGGGCTAGTGTGTAAGGATGGCTCCTACGTCTGGAGACCCAGTTTTCTCATCCTTTTAGGTGGGCCCTTTACGCAATAAATTAATGTTCATTTACAGTGCTAAATAAAACCTGTGTGTCAACTGTCGCAACATTGATTATAGCTAAACATTTAGAACAACGTATTCTTCGTTTCAGTGCAGGGTGCATAGGTTGACTTGTCTGACATGCTTGTTTAATCTTCTAGTCTTGATAGTTTTAGTTCTCTTGTGGGCCTGGTATTTGTGTTGGGAGAAATCTGAGGCAGGACTCTAATTAAATTGTGGGCACAGAACTGTAATTGTGCTGTGAAAGCTATTTGATCAATGACACTAAAGCTTGGTGGCCAACTCGTTGCAGCTTGTGGCTTTACTGGTATGTGTCAGTGCAGCGCAAATTGCATATGTAAATTTCATTACAAAACCGGAGGCTGACATTATGCATTATCCTTTAATAGCAACTCACAGCAGCCGCACTACATCATAAAGGATAAAGTTCTAGAGTTTACAAAACAGTGAACAAAGGATGTATCCAGGAGATGATCTGCCTCTTTTAAAAGCGGCTCGCCAGCAGATAAGTCACTACTACTTACTTCTCCTTTAATTTAGACTTTTGGCTTATATCTTGTATATTATACTAATTTAAATCGTTTTCATGCCAATTTAAATCATTTTCTTGTGATTCTATACCATTTCCCTTCGTCCTTTAACGCTATTTATAACTGCTTTATCTAACGTTATTGCCTTGTGTTTCTTCGACATGGTTTAAACCCTTACCCTCTGCCCGTGGGTGGCGCTGGCTTCCCCATTCCACCCCCCCTCCCTATGGACTTCCAATTGGACTTCCAATTTATGGTTGTCCCCCACCCTGAGCATGAGCTTTTCTTTGCCCCCCTCAGCGCGCGATCGCGCAGTAATTTTACCGAAATTCTCCGCGTTTTTGCACTGCTCCCATTTCGTTCGCCTCGCTTTTCCTTGGCTCTAAAGTATGCTTCAAATTAAAGGAAGGGGCATTAGCAACACCCGCGTTGCGTGCCTCCTTTCCAAAGCGACTTTCCTCTTTCTCCGGCGGCTGAGCTCGAGCGTTCCTTCATAACTTGTCAGTTGCTCTGCTTCAGTCGCCGGAGATATTCTGTTTGCCTCACGCATTTAACTTTTCAACAATTCTACCCCCCTTTTTTCCCATAAATTCCATTTTATAATAAACGAAAACAAGAATATTAATTCCCTATTCGCAGTCATTTGTCCTTTTACCTCCTTACTGAACTTACCTTACCTCCCCCCTTACATATGTAATATATAAAAAAAAGACGTTTTTTAGATTCTAAGTTTAAATTAAAAAAAAAAAGAGAGAGAGAGGAGAAGCTTATAATACTTAATCTTTATTGATAACACTGTTTCATTTCCTTGATTCAAATCACATAATACCCTCTGGGATCTTTAAATATACCATGTCCGACATGGATTCAGATGACGCTACAGCAAGCTCACTTGCACCTATTGACCATTCACTTAAGAAATTCCTTCAACAGGAGATTAAATCCTGTATGATGTCATCCCTGAAGGAAGTCATGTCCTCTAAGAGACCCTGTTATTCCCAAGATCTCCCCTCTATACACGGTAAGAGATCCAAAAAGACGAAACATTCTGAAAGCACTACAGGCCCTAGCGCTTCTCACAGTACGGGAGGTCCTAGCACCTCAGTTTGGATGGGAGGCCACTGCGCCTCACTTGAACATGATGTCCCTCGGGACACTCCCTTGATCGGTGCCCATGGCGGCACAAATATGAACGGTGTCCCTCGCGGCACGCTTTGCAGTAGTGCTAACCAAAAAAAGAATATTGATTTTGACTCCTCTTCCTCCTCTTATGATGGCGACTCCTCAGAGATCCCTCTGACGAATTCGTCTTTGACCTAGATGAGGTCCAACATGACTTTAACTCTCAACCTGATCCGGAGCCGGCCTCTAAAAATACTATTCTTAACCCTATCGGAGAAGAGATGTTCTCTCCCCTAAATATCGCACACCCTAATAGTTCGAAGTGGTTCCCGCAGGAACATGTTTCCCAGTTTGTAACACGTTGGTTAAAGAACCTTCTAGATAGAGATACTAGAAACACCATGAGATCTGAATCTCCCAGATCTACTATTGAGGAGAAGGTCTGTAAGACTCCAAACCTAGATCCAGACCTTAACAAATTCCTATTCAAGTTAGGGTGAGACCCTAGAAAAGGCCTGGAGAGAGCTCTTAAAGGCTGTCAAGACCGCCTTTTAGATGTCTTAGGACCACTTGTTAGAATCTTAGACATGGCTGAACAGTCCCACCTCTCCTCTACCCCTTTAAATGTTGATCTCATTCGAGGGTAGAGCCAAAGAGCCGTTGTTCTCCTTGGCAACGCAAATTCCAGTTTAAACATTGAAAGAAGGAGATCCATTTTTTTAAAAATGAACCCAAAATTAGGAGACATAGCAGAGAGGGAACAAAATCCTAAAGGCCTTCTTTTCGGGGAGGATATAATCAAGGAGATTGGTAAATATGTGTCTACCTTCACTGCTCTCGACAGGGCACAAAACAACCTAAGACGGGTGTTTAACACCAACCTTTCTGGTCAGGCCGGGAGAAGGGGTCGCTCTTCCGGCCGAGGCAACCAGCGGCCCTATTCGTCATTCAGAGAAACTGGTAGAGGCTTCTACCCCCCTAGACAATCCTTCTTCCCCCAAAGAGGAAGAGGTCCAAGAAACCGAGGTTCAAGAGGTCCTGGTTCTCCCAACACCTCCAATTCTACAAGTAAGTACTACTCTTCTTCTTCTTCCCCTCCCATTATAGGGGGCAGACTAAAGCAGTTTTATCATGTTTGGGATTCAATCACCCAGGATCCATGGGTTCTAGAAACCGTTATGGGCTTCAAGATAGACTTTTTAGAGGTCCCCTTCCAAAAGTGTTTACCCCAACCCTTTGTCCTTTCAGAGGAACAAGAAAAGATCGTGGAGGAAGAAATTATTTCTATGCTCAAAAAGGGCGCAATAGTGGAGGTTCCCTGGTCCGATGCAAGATTTATAAGCACACTTTTTCTTGTTCAGAAAAAGGACAAAGGGTGGAGACCCGTAATAAACCTTCGAGAAGTCAACAAATTTCTGGTTTATCGTCACTTCAAAATGGAGGGTATCCACCTACTAAGGGATCTCCTTCTCAAAGGAGATTGGCTAGTCAAGTTGGACTTGAAGGATGCCTACTTCACCATCCCTATGTACAAAGACCACCAACCTTTCCTTCAATTTGCTTGGAAGGAACGTCTATTCCAATTTCAAGCTCTACCCTTCGGCCTTTCTTCTGCCCCTTGGTGTTTCACCAAGATTATGAAGTGTATTGTTACAATCCTAAGAGAAAGAGGCCTTATCATCTACCAGGACGATATTCTTATCATGTCCCAATCCCATTCAGACCTCCTGAGAGATCTCAAATCTTCCATGAATTTAATAGAGAGTCTAGGCTTCATCATCAACAGAGAAAAGTCTATTTTCTCTCCCAGCAAGACCATAGAGTTCCTTGGTTTCACTCTAGACACCCTGAAATATCTTCTCCTTCTTCCTACCAAGAAGATTGCCAAGATCCGGAAGGAGATCAGGTCCGTCTTGAAACAAGAATCTTTAACCCTCCACGAACTAGCCAGACTTCTTGGTCTTCTTTCTTCTTCTATCCAGGCCATCTTCCCTGGTCCTCTGAATTACCGCGCACTTCAGAGAATAAAGAGGAGAGCGCTCAATTCAGGTCTCTGGTATGGAGATCTTGTCACTCTGGACCCAGATGCCAGAGCAGAGCTTTTTTGGTGGCTGGAGAACTTAGATGCCTGGAACGGGAAGGCTATCTTTGGTTCATCCCCGGATTTCATCCTAGAATCAGATGCCAGCCTTCATGGCTGGGGTGCACGTTTGCAAGACCAGAACACCGGCAGGGTTTGGACCCTGACGGAATCTTCTCAACACATACATTTTCTGGAATTGACAGCTGGTTTATACGCTCTTATGAGCTTCAAACACTCCCTTCAAGGGAGGTATGTTATTCTGAAAATGGACAACATTTCTGCTGTGGCCTATATCAATCGTCTTGGAGGAACGAGATCTGCAGATCTCTCCAATCTTTCCAGGAAACTTTGGATGTTCTGTCTAGAACACAAAATTTCGCTCAGGGCGGAATATTTTACCGGGAAATCAAACATTTCTGCAGATTCGAATTCGAGATTCCTTCTAGACTTCTCAGATTGGAAACTCAATGTGAACGTCTTCAATGCCCTCTTCCATTTTTGGGGTCCCATAGACGTGGACTTATTTGCCAGCAGGCTAACCTTCCAGCTACCCAACTACTTCAGTTGGATGCCAGACCCAGGCGCTCTTGCTGTGAACGCTTTTCTCCAACCATGGTCTCACTTCCTGGGTTATGCCTTCCCTCCTTTTGCCATGATTCAGAGGGTCCTTCAGAAAGTCAGGAGGGAAGAATGCCTTCTGATCCTAATAACCCCTTTTTGGCCGTCCCAAGCTTGGTTCCCGACAGCCCTGGAACTAGCATGCGACATTCCCTTTCTGATCCCAGCGTCTCCAGGCCTGGTTTCAAACGCAGACGGGGAAGATCATCATCTTATTCTCGAGGGGAATTTGAACCTTCTTGCCTGGAAAGTGTCAGGCAATCTAACGAGTTGTCTGGACTTTCGTTGTCGGCTCTCTCTCTTCTCGGAGAATCTTGGGCACCCGGAACACACCTCAGGTATAACAACATTTGGAAAAAATGGTTTCTTTGGTGCCTGGAAAGGAGTCTGGATCCCGTGGAGGCTCCTGTCGTCGATATCGTAAATTTTCTGGTCAAACAATTTGATAGAGACCTATCCTATCGTACTATTAATTGCTTTAGATCCGCAATCTCTGCTGGCCATTCCCCTATCAACGGTAAATCGGTAGGTAAAAATGCTATTATTTGTAGAGTCCTCAAAAGTATAAGGCTAAGGAGACCCCCTAGACCTAAATATCAGACCCTTTGGGATGTCAAGTGTATCCTAGACCTTTTTTGTTCTTGGCCAGATAACTCTTCCCTTAATAGAAAATTTCTCTCCTTCAAACTCGCCACTCTCTTGTGTTTAATCTCCTGTAGGAGAGTATCTGACATCAGAAGGTTAGATATTTCAAATAGATGTTACGATATATTTGGTGTTAAGTTTGAATTACTAAGAAGAACTAAAACCATGTAAGATTTTATCTTTTATCCTCGTTTTGACAGTTTCCCTAAACTTTGTGTGGTTGCTTGTATGAAAGAGTATGACGCGAGGATGTCTCTCCTACGTCCTAACGATGCAAATCAACTTTTAGTTTCTTTTGTTAAGCCTTTTAAACCTGTTTCTTCCACCTCCATAGCTAGATGGGTTAAGTCTAGCATGAGTCTAGCTGGTATTGACCTCTCTAAGTTTCAAGCACATTCTATCTGAGGAGCTATGGCCAGTAAATTCTTTTCTTCAGGTGGTAAGCTGGATGGTATCCTGAAAGCTGCTGACTGGTCAAATGCTAACACCTTTGCTCGTCATTATTGTAAGCCTATCGAGCATATGTCTGATGTTGTCCTTCGGGGCTACGAACATGCATAATGTAGCCTCCGGTCTTGTAATGAAATTGCGATTCTCCTATGAACATGACCAGAGAATCTGGATTTCATTAAAGACACGGAGGCTGACAATATCCCTCCCTCCTCCCTTTTACAACTTTTGATATGTCTTTTATGAACTTATTTATTATTTCAATTGTTGTTATTACATGATTTATGCCTATGCTTCTTTTATCTTTATTGAATGTAATGGAGTCTTTGGCTCTCTAGGCTCTTCAGGATTTGGTTCTTAATCCTTTCTTTCTCCTTTCAGATAATTCCGTTTAACCATCTGGTCCTTTCCATTTGAGATACTGAAGTTTACTCCAAGATGTTTTTTCAAGCTCTACCTGGATTTCTCCGTTTATGAAGTCCTTTCCTGCTGCGATTCTTTTAAAAGAGGCAGATCATCTCCTGGATACATCCTTTGTTCACTGTTTTGTAAACTCTAGAACTTTATCCTTTATGATGTAGTGCGGCTGCTGTGAGTTGCTATTAAAGGACAATACATAATGTCAGCCTCCGTGTCTTTAATGAAATCCAGATTCTCTGGTCATGTTAATAGGAGAATCGCAATTTCCCTAGTCTGGCTGCAATTTGTGCTGTGTTGGCGGAGAAGCACAGGTCTGAGACTTCTCTGCAGTGTCTAAGGCCGTGAGACCTGCAAATTGGGAATACCAGGCAATGCCGCTCTCTTGCCATCTTTGAGCAGAAGCACAGCAAGTGAAGCCAAGATTCATGTTGATAGGTACATAGACGACAAGCTGTTGAGTTGTCCCACTGAGCCCAGGATGAACAGAAGTCTACAATAGGCAGTGCACGAAATCTCATGTAAGTGATTCTTCTCCGTGCCTGGACTGTCAATGCTTGCTCAAAGTAAGGCTGAGATTTTCGCAGGATGTAAGAGGTGTCCAGTGTAGAAAGATTGGGTTGACAGTGTAAACTTTCCAGGTCCCTTTCAAATTATATTTTCTTAACCTGTGCGTTCACTGTCTTTTTCCAGGCTGTGACCGGGATATCCTGGTTGTTAGAAATGGGGGTCTCTAGTTGGCTGAGGTAGGTAACTTTGTCCAAATAGGACCCCGTGCTTCTAGTCAGGGTAAGGGGGATACACTCCTAAAATAACCCTGCTCACCCTCTTGAAAGCTTGGCACAAGCAGACAGGCTTATCTCAGAGGCAGTGTGTTAAGCACTGGTGAACACATTCAGTAATAAGGTGAAAACACTACAAATGGACACCACACCAGTTTTAAAAAATATTAAATCTTTATCTAAACCAACAAGACCAAATACGGTAAAAATTCAACATACAATACTCTAGAAAAATAGTATTTGTGCAAAATAAGCTTTAAATTGGAGGAAAATCAATAAAACACAGTTATTCCGACTAGGTAGCTCCTCCTGGAGCTACTGTGATACTGAATACGACAATTCTAGCCGACCGTATCGATGCAGGCCAGCTAAAGCGTTGACCGACTCGGACACAGTACCTTTCTTGTTGCGACCAACATGTTGGTGCGAGTCGGTCCGGGCAAACATTGTGGTCGTGTTGTGAAGCAGAGCGTTGCGGCAGGCGGATTCCTCACGATGCGGTGCAGGCAGCGGCTCATTGACGAGGTCGGTGAGACCAGGGCTTGCGTTGAAGGGTGAGACAGTGCTCACTGCGGTGCTGGCAAGTCACGGTGTGGTGACGGAGCTGGGCAATGTTCAGGTCGGGCAGCGACGGAGTAAGTGGCGTCCTTGCAGCGGGTAGTGACGCATTGCGGAGTGCAGTGCCTTTAGGACGCGGTGCAAGCAGCGGCTCCTTGATGGAGTCGGTGAGACCAGGGTGGAGTTACGTAGTGAGGCGTTGCTCTTGGTGGTGCTTTCAGGACACGGAATCCTGCAACGGACTCGATAACAGCGTCGGTTATCCTTTTCTTTTGCGGAGTCGATCAGAGACGGTGCCCACTGACACTGTGAGGTCTTTGCTGTTCCTAAGGCCTTAAGAACAGCGGGCAAGCTCAGTTTCCACCCCTTGGAGATCTTTTCTTCAAACAGGGGACAGAGCCAGCAGAAACATCCTTTCTCCTTGGCAAAGGTTCCTTTTGATTTCCAAGAAGTGATCTAAAAGTCTGGGGTCTGGGCCCCTCGTTTTATACACAAAAGTCCTTTGTTCTCATAAGGCAGAGAGCGTCGGTACCCAGCCAAAACCAGTTCTGTCCTCACTGGTTCAACATCCTGGCAGGAGGTGGAGACAGCATTGTTGAAGGCAGACCAGGCCCACTCAGGTGAAAGGAAATCTCCTCCCTGGACTCTAAATGCAGTCCAGGTCTATTCAGCCCAATCCTGACTCATCAGACTTCTTGAGCCACTGCCCCTCTCCAGCCCCTGTCATCCAAAAGACAGACATGCAATACACAAACCAAGCAGAGTTACACTGGATGGTTAGGCAAGTAAATACTTACTTTCTAAAATTGGTATTTTCAAACACAGAATGTAAAAATCACCCTCACTAAAATATGCATTTTAACATTCTGAGTTCAGATATGCTAAACTTTATTTTCTTACCTTGTTTCGCAGGGCCAGTTATGTTTATAGGATGTTGTAAACAAACTCCCCATTCTGTCCTATGGGAACAGGTAGCCTTGCAATAGTGAAAAACGAAATTGACAGTAATTCACCATCAGGACATGCTCCACACATCAGGGCATGTCCTACCTTTCACATACACTGCACTCTGCTAACAGGGGTACTTTGGGCCTACCTTAGGGGTGACTGACATGTAAGAAAGCGTGGCTCAGTGGTTAGAGGCGGCAGACCCGGAAGCTGAGATCGGCCGTGGACCAGGGTTCGATTCCCCGCCTCAGCGGGACTCGGCTCAAAACTTCCACGGACTCGACAATTCTCGCTCCGGTGCCTACTCGACTCACGGGGTCACACTTTGCAACTCTGGGCAATAGCTTGCTTAATCTCCACTACGGCCCCTCGCGGCGGGATGCCTGGCTTTCACCTTGTGGATACCCTGCCGGGGTATCTCACAGGGGAATACCAGGACGGGTTCCCTAAGCAAGCGCCTTGATACCTTCGGGTGATACGTGCGCTATATAAGTCGCAATACATACATACATACATACATACATACATACAGAAAAGGGAAGGGTAGGGTCTGGCAAGTGGGTGCACTTGCCCAGCCGACATGGCAGTCCCAGACTATCCACAGGCTTTACAATGGCAGGCCAGAGTTATATTTAATTGCTGCTTCTGTGTGTGGCACAATCAGTGCTGCAAGCCCACCAGCAGCATTTGATTTACAGGCCCTGGGCACAAACGGTACACTGTACTAGGGACTGACTAGTAAATCAAATAGCCAATCATGGGAACACCCATCCATAACAGTCATTTACAAAGGGAGCACTTGCACTTTGGCACTGAACAGCAGTGGCAAAATGAACAATAAGAGCAAGGTAACTGTTTTAAGTTTGAGCGCACAGCAGGTAAAGGAATGTATACAGATATAATGTTCAAATATGGTGCTCCAGATGAAACAAGTCGGTTACCACGACGAGATCAGAAGTGCTATAAAGATAGCTCAAGCAATGCAATAATGAATAGTGACTAGGACGCCGATACGGAGAAACGCGTTCCGAAGCACAGGACATTTGATACGAGGTGACAGACAGTGGCACCTTGATCTTACATGAAAGATTCATACTGCGAGAGCCCGATTTGCTTGGGAGATTCTGCTAAGTCAGAGACGCGAAGTGCAATACCAGTATATGGTTTATCTTTGGGAAGTTGAATTGAGCAACGTGGAGAGATATAGCCCTGAGGAAGTCTTTGGTCAGATTAGACCAGACGAAACACGTGTTGGCTGCACTTTTGTTGAAGAATGTTGAAGAATGCTTTCAATGAAGATGGAAATTGAATCATACCAAGAATAAAGACAAACTACTTTACTTGAAAAAAAGACTTTGTGGACTCTGAGTGCTCGATGAAAATTATTGCATAGCAGTGGCAAAGTGCCCTAAGCATCTAGACCAGCAAAACAAAGTCCAACACACAGCAGAAACACAGGAGGCAAAGGCAAAGAAAATGCAGGGGAGACCCATGCCAATGGTGCCAGGTCTACCACATGTCTCTTCACTAAGGTGGAAAAATCTGGACAGACCATCAGCATTGGCATGTTCTGTACCAGGGCGGTATTCCACCATAAAGTCCATCCCTAGTAGGGAACTGGACCACCTCAACAGCTTTGGATTCTCACCTCTCTTCTGCATCAACCATCTGAGGGGCCTGTGGTCTGTCTGAACCCGGAAGTGAGTCCCAAACAAGTATGGCCTCAGTTTCTTCAGTGCCCGGACCACAGCAAATGCTTCATGCTCAATCACACTTCACCTCTGTTCCTATGGAAGTAACCTCCTACTAATGAAGGCTAAAGATTGGTCTGGGCCCTCTTAATTCATCTGTGAGACGACAGCCCCCACACCTAGCTCTGAAGCATCTGTCTGCACAATGAACTCTTCTAAGAAGTTGGGTGCCTTAAACACAGGCATCGTGCACATGGCAGATTTCAGGGCATCAAAAGCTTTCTGGCAGGCGTCAGTCCAGTTCCCTTTCTTGGGCTGCTTCCTGGAAGTCAGCGTTGTTAATGGGGCAACAATGGTGCCATACCCCTTGACAATTCTCTTGTAATACCCTGTGACTCCTAAAAAGGCTCTCACCTCTGTCTGGGTCTTGGGGGGGGTCCGAAGCCAGAATGGTATCTATCTTGGGTTGTAGGGGCGCCGCCTAGCTGCTCCCAACCTGGTGTCCCAAGTACACCACCGAACCCTGCCCGATCTGGCACTTACTCACCTTGATCATGAGGCCTCCCCTCTGCAGAGCCTTCAACACTTCCCAGAGGTGGTGGAGATGTTCCTCCCAAGTGGTACTGAACACTGCGATGTCATCCAGGTAGGCGGCACTGAAATCTTCCAGTTCAGCCAACACCTGGTTGACCAACCTCTGAAAGGTCGTACTGGCATTCTTCAACCCAAAGGGCATCATCCAGAATTGGTAGTGCCCCTCTGGTGTTGAGAATGCAGACCTCTCCATGGACCCATCAGTTAAGGCAATCTGCCAGTACCCAGACGTTAACTCAAAGGTAACGGTCAGCTCCCAACCGATCGATGAGCTCATCAGCTCTGAGGATGGGTGCACATTTGTCCTGGTGACCGATTTGAGCCCTCGGTAGTCCACACAGAACCAGAGTTCTGCCGTCGCATAGTGTGCGGCAGCCTTTGGGACCAAGACCACTGGGTTAGCCTAAGGGCAGTTTGAGGGCTCAATCACCCCTAGCACTAGCATCTTATTTATTTATTTATTTATTTATTTGAAAAGTTTTATAGAGCTGGAACAAGACGCAAATGGGTATCAGAGCGCTGTACAGAGTTGCCTTCAGCCATTATACACATAAAGGAGGTAAGTGAAAGTACAACCTGTGGGAAAACATTCAAGTGTAATGAGTAGGGTGTATCAGAGGCGCCATAGAACGCTCTGAGTAAAATATCATACAATAGAAAGAACCAAGATGTGCGATGACCATCAAGGAATATTAATAAAATGGGATCAAACAAAAATCTACAAATGATGCAGTTAAAGGAGCTATCGAGGACAGGGACAAAACAAATGCAAAAAGAAGGTAAAACATATAGAACATCAGTGAGAATACGTCAGTGAGAATACATAACAAAACACACAAACATGATCAGTGCGATTAAAGTTCGTTCATTAGTAGTCTTTTGACCAGTTTTTTAAAGAAAGTAGTGGAAGGATTTGATCTGATCTCAGATGGTAATGAGTTCCAGATTCTCGGAGCAAGACCGGTGAACGCACGATTGTATGATCTTTTCTTTTTTCATCTTGGTGGTTTCAAGAGAAGGATGGACGTACTTCTGAGGTCCTGCTAGAGCCCGATAGCTCAAGTTTATTTGCTAAGTAGTATGGGGTATTGTGGTGTATGGCTTTATGAGTCAGACAAGGAATCTTGAGTCGGATTATAGCTTCAATAAATAACCAGTTTAGTTGCAACAGGTTGGGTGAAATGTGATCAAATTTCCTAGATCCCGTTAAAAGCCTGGCTGAAGCATTCAAGGTAGCTCTGAGTGGGGCTAAGCTGGCTTTGGGAAGTCCTGCGAGGGTCACCAATCCATATCCAATCTAGGGATAATAAGGGATTGTATTGCCGGCCTGAGATCTTCGGGGGTAGGTATGGATTGATTTTCTTCAGTGTGTTGAGTTGGAAATTGGCTCCCCTAGTAGTAGCACTGATATGTGCTTGCATATTTAGATGTTTATCCAAGGTGACACCTAAAGATTTAGCAGAGTCTACAATGTGAGGTGTGCAGTTCAGAGCAGTTAGTTGTTTAGTCCAGTCAAGGGTAGGAGCAGAGATCAAAAGAAATTCCGTTTTGAGAGTATTTAGTAAAAGATGTTGAGTTTGTGCAAGTGCAGCATTTAAAGCTTTTATGTCCTCATGTGATGAGGTCTTCAGGTACAATTGCGTGTTATCCGCATATATGTGGTATTGAATGTTGGCTCTGTTCAGAATGACTGCAAGAGGCTCCATAAATAGATTGAAGAGAGTGGGCGAGAGCGTAAAACCTTGGGGGACTCCAATCAGGACCAGGGTACTGGAAGCTAGGGCATGATTAACTTTGATCCTTTGCGTGCGGTTGTGAAGGAAGGAGCCATACCATTTTAGGACCGGACGCGACAATCACATCCTATTTTGTAGGAGCTCAATCAAGTGGTCTTGTTTGATGGTATCGAAGGCTGAGGACAGGTCTAGAAGGATCAGGAGACAAGGGACATTTTGGACAAGGGCACTCACGGCGTCATCAACGATGTGAGTTAGTGCCGTTTCAGTGCTGTGTCCTGCTCTGAATCCTGACTGGTGAGGATCCAGGAGTTGATATTACTCAATATGTTTGGAGAGCTGCGAATGAACGCATTTTCAAGCACTTTTGCTAGAGTAGAGTCATGCTGCTGGTGATAGGTTGGAAGTTGTTAGGATCCGATAGGTCCACATTGGGCTTCTTGGGAATGGGAGTAACTTGCCCAACTTTTAGGCAGTCCGGAATCTTTCCCTGTATGAGGGATTTATGAATGATCTTAGACCAAAGAGGGAGAAAGGTTGATATTAAATCTTTATAGAGCTTGGTGGGTAGAGGATCACCAAAGTGGTTGGAAGGTTTGATGGATGATATGTTGCAAAGTATCTCAGTGTAGGCTGGTAGGAGAAAACTGCTCCAAGAAGCGTTGTTTTTTAGAGAGATGCCCAAAGGCCTTGGAGACCTTCCCCTTGATGCAAGCCTTGACCCTGTCAGTCACTCTGTAAATGTTGGGCTTTACAGGAGGACTGTCCGCACTGTCAACGTCATGGACACACCACTGAGTGACACCAGGGGTCAGAGAAGCAAACTGTCCCAACAGTTGGTCACAGTCACTCTGCTGTTCAGGAGTCAGGGCGGGTGAGAGTGATACACCATTCACTGACCCATCGTACTCCTTTGCAGACAGGAGGTCAGGAAGAGGCTCAGTCTGCTCTTCCATTTCACATCTTTTGCTAGGGGCATGACCACTTCGGACCTCTCCTGGTGGGGCTTCGGGCGGTTCACATGCAGGACCCGCAAAGGGTTCCTAGGAGACTGCAACTCCACCAAGTAGGTGATGATACTCCTGCGCTCCACCACCTCAAATGGTCTGGTCCACTTATCCTGGAACACACAAGGCTCCACTTGGGCCATGACCCATACTTTCTTTCCAGGCTGAAACTCGATCAGAGTGGCATTCTGATCAAACCAATGTTTCATCTCCTCCTGACTGGCTTCCAGGTTCACCTGAGCGTGTTGCCTGAAGCGCTTAGTCTGGTTTCTGAAGGCCAGCATGTAGCTATATGCATCCTGGGGAGGTTTACTGGCAGCTTTCTCCCAGCCTTCTTTCACCAGACTCAGTGGTCCTCTTACAGGATGGCCGTACAGCAGCTCAAAGGGACTGAACCCTTAGGACTTCTGTGGTACCTCTCTGTAAGCAAACAGAAGGCTTGGTAAGAGGACGTCCCACTTATGCCTCATGGGTTCACCAAGACCCATAATCATGCCCTTCAGGGTCCGGTTGAATCGATCAACCAGCCCATTGCCTTGGGGGTGTTAAGGAGTGGTGAACTTGTATGTAACACCGTACTCCTGCCACAGGGACTTCATATACTTGGAGATGAAGTTGGTACCACGGTTGAACACCACCTCTCTGAGGAACCGCACATGGGAGAAAATCCCCATCAATGCACGGACCACCATGGGGGCCGTCAAAGTCCAAAGAGGGTACCGGGTGGCATGGTCCACCAAGACCAGTATGAACCTGTTCCCCATGTCTGTCTTGGGAACCAGAGGCCCTACAATGTCAATACCCACCCTCTAGAAGGGGGTGCTGACCACAGGAAAAGGTTGGACAGGAGCCTTATACTTCCTACCACTCTTGACACTTGCCTGGCAAGTCTGGCAAGACCTACAATGAGTATCAGAGTGCTTGCGCATCTGGGGCCAGTAAAAGTGGGTGACAAGCCTTTCAAAGGTCTTGTCTTGCCCCAAATGTCCTGCCAAAGGCACATCATGAGCCAGACCCAGTAGGAAGGCTCTGACGTGCTGGGGTACCACCAGCACACAGGCTGACCCAGGATGAGCAACCTTAGGCTCGCTATACATGTTTCAAACGGGTTTTAGACCAGGGATGGGCACCTTAACAAGCCTGTTCACTTTGGCACTTTTAATTGAAAAAGCAGCAAGAAAGAAAACACAGTTGTTTGCATGTTTTGTAGACTTGAAAGCCGCATTCAACAGAGTAAGTAGAAATCGTCTCTGGGAAAAACTAAGAGCCTGGGGTCTGCCGAGTAAATTAGTGGACGCAATAATAGCCATATACAGGGAAACCTGGGCAAGAGTGAAATTAGGGGATGGACGCAGTACCACCGCCAGTATTTACACACAGCAAGGCCTAAAACAAGGCTGTGTCCTGGCCCCGAGCCTATTCAACTTATTTATGGCAGATGTCATTAAACACATGCAAGCAGCCGATTGCCATCCGCCAAACCTGTCTAAAGAGCCAATACCCTTCTTACAGTATGCAGACGATATTGAGGTGCTGAGCCAAACCCCTATCGGGCTACAAAGAGCAATCAATTACTTAGTAAACCATTTGGACCAAGATAAGTTGGAACTAAATAAAGAGAAAAGAAAGATTGTACGTCTAGTGGATCCCAAAATAAACAAGTTCAAATGGCTTGTAAAAGGGACAATAATAGAAGAACAAGAGTGCTACATATATCTAGGTTTAAAACTGGGACGAGGCTCAACATATAAGGAACATAAAACGGACTTAAAAGCAAAAATGCAATTGTTAATTTTTGCATACAAAGTACTGTATGGAAAATTGGGTTGCCTGTACCATGCCCATCTTTTAAAAGTGATGGCAGCACAAATTCTTCCCACATTGTCATATGCCCTAGTAGTTTGGTGCGGTAAAGAGGTCGAACTATTAAACAAACTCCAGACGAAGGTAATAAAGCCGTATTCAACCTACCAAAGTCCGCCTCCCCAGTTCAGGTTCGGCTAGAATTCGGTCTTCAGAATCAGAAATTCCGGAGCATGAGCGGGTTCGTGAAGCTATGTCATAAATTTCGTGCATCTGAGCCGGGGTCATTGAATAGCCTATGCTGGAAAGATATCAAAATCCAGATGGAGCAAAACATCCCAAATTCATGGGGAGCCCATCTGTGAAAATCATTGGCGGAACTGGATATAGAAATGATATGGGACAGCTTGGTAGACCGGGCAGTATTTGGGAAATCGGTAAATAATATAGCAAAGGAGAAGTCTTTCGTAGAAGATAAAATAATAACATCGAAAGGCCGGCATGGGTGGACGGTGATCAATTCTTACGTATCAACAAAGCCTCAGGCTTACTTAGTAACCCACTTCAGCGCAGAGTTATAAAAGAGCTTTATTGATTACCGGTTGGGTGTGCATGACTCGAAAGACCTATAAACTTCCTGGAAAAACAACCAATACGCAGCACACTGTCGCCTATGCTGTTTTCATAATGAAACACTAACTCACCTGCTGTGCGCTTGCCCTGCAGTCAAGGATTTAAGGAACCAGCTTTTAAAACCCATTTTTAATTAATCAAACATTCGCACATGCAGGCAAGCTGTGATACGTTGGTTGGAAGGATCCTCTATAATCGTGGCTTGCCGGGGCATAAAATATCTGGCAAAAGTAAGGAAACTTTTAAGGCAAGCCGATTTAGAGGAAACCAAAAAAGCATGAATAAGGTCGGCATGGGCTTAGACAAGAACGGCACCAATTCACAAGCCCAGGTAATACGCAGACTAAAAGCCTAACCATGCATATGATAATTTGAATAACAAAAAAAAGGTAGTTGATCAAATTTTAATGTAAAGTGCAGCATCTTTTATAGGCACGTTTTAGCTCAGCAGGATCTGGTTAATTCATTTTTTGAACAATTTCAGTTGCCTGAGCTCCTAGAAAAATCGGAATAACACAAGTTTGTTTAAACTGTTAGTAATATCTTATGTGCATTATTAATGTGGTTTCGGATTTAAAAAAATTGCACAGCTCTATGTCGAAATATTTTATATTGTAAATTGTAACGATTTTAAGTAATCATATACAATAATCTATTGACTTGACTTGTGTACCAAGTATCCCAGCTTGGAAAGTCTTGCAGGAGACACCATTTCTAAATTAGGCACAAGAAAAGGATGTCTGTATACACGGCTCCAGTGCGTGGTACGATTATTCATATTGAAAATCTTTTAGAAAACGTATAAAACAAATTCACTTTAACAGAACTTCACAAAACAAAATCGGATCACTGAAATAATATCGACTACCAAAATATCGACTACCCAAAATATCGAGGAAAAAATATCTACAACCAAAATATCGAGTTTGTATGTACAAACAGGTAAGTACAAAAATATCGAGTACAAAATATCGTTTACAAAAATATAGTTGTAAAAAATATCGACTTTAATAAAAACAATGTTTAATTACATTAATATAAAAAATTAATTACTAAAATATAATTAACAATACTTAAAATAACTTTTAATAATTAAATAATTAATGAAAGTAAAAAAATACTATTTTTTTAATCATATATATATATAGTAACAAAATTTAATTAAATAATAGCCAATATTATTAACGTACAAATACAAAAGAGTAAAAATTACTATTCCCACTGCAAAGAGTGCAACAGTGGATATATGACGTTACAACGCAACTTTTACAACGCACTACCATTACAACGTAAGTATTGGTAAGTATATAATAATTTTTTTAATTTAAATTATTTAAAATTATTAAAATATAATTTAATTTAATTTCATTTCATTAAATTAAATTAATGTAAATTTAATTTTACTTTATTTTTACACTGTACCCCTGTACCCCAAAAACCCAAAACTGACCCTGAACCCTAAAAATACCCTTTACCCAAAAACCCAAAACTGACCCTGAACCCTAAAAATACCCCTTTACCCAAAAACTAAAAACTGACCCTGAACCCTAAAAATACCCCTTTACCCAAAAACTAAAAACTGACCCTGAACCCTAAAAATACCCCTTTACCCAAAAACTAAAACTGAACCTGAACCCTAAAAATACCCCTTTACCCAAAAACTAAAAACTGACCCTGAACCCTAAAAATACCCCTTTACCCAAAAACTAAAAACTGACCCTGAACCCTAAAAATACCCCTTTACCCAAAAACTAAAAACTGACCCTGAACCCTAAAAAATACCCCTTTAATTTAACATAATTAGCAATTAATCAATTAAATTAAATTAATTATCATTTACATTTTCATTAATTAACAAATATTATTTAATTACCAATTAATTAAATATTACTACCAATTAATACATTTACATATTTAATAAATAATAATTAAATTACTTCCCACCCTATTCCCCTATAAACCCACAACCCGCTACAGGAAATACATTATTTTAATTTACATAATTAGCAATTAATAAATTAAATTAAATTAATTACCAATTAAATTTTACATAATTAACATATATTATTTAATTACCAATTAATTAATTATTACTACCAATTAATAAATTTACATATTTAATTAATTATAATTAAATTACTTCCCACCCTATTCCCCTATAAACCCACAACCTGCTACAGAATAAAATTACACAATAATTTAAAAAAAATCATTAATTAAAAATAATTATAACATAAAATGACACTTTTCACACATATTATAACATAAAAACACTATAAATAATTACATATTATTTAAAAAACGATATTTTTTACTATCTAGATTATATACTTGGATATTTTCACTTTCTATATTATTTACAGTCGATATTACTTCACTTACCTTAAAAACGATATTTTGGCTGTCGATATTCTGTCCTGTCGATATTTTCTCCAAACGATATTTAAAACTCGATATTCTGTCCAAACGATATTTTGGAGTCGATATTATGTCTGTGCACCAACAAAATCGGATCCCAGCATCAAAAGCTATTGCTCAGCAAGTCAGATATCTTGCACAGTTCGGTTACATCTGTGTTGCAAGAAGGTGTAGACGAAAAGCATGCTCAAGGCACTAAAGCGTTTCTTCGAAATAAAATAAAGATTTAAGTAAAATATATAACAACATAAGTACATAAAACAATATAGAATAATTCTTACCGTTTTAGGGGCCAGATGTAGGTAATCCCAGATTACCAATTCTTAAATAACGAATCATACCGATTCGGTATTTAAGAACTGGCAATCGGGATGTAGGTATATTTACCGAATTAATTACCGAATCGGTAATTAATGAATCGGTATTTACCGAGTCTGTAATTGTCATTGATTCCTATGGGCCTTGAGGCCCATAGGAATCAATGTCAATTACCGAATCGGTAAATACCGATTCGGTAATTGAGGGAAACATTGAAGGGTGGCAAGGTGTCACTTTGACACACTGTTGCACCCCTCAATTGTTCATGGGTGCACATGTTGCTGACATACATGCCCTTAGGGCATGTATGTCTGCCACATGGCACAATTTTTTTTTAGGCAAAAAAATGCTTTTTGAAGGGTTTTCATTATTTACCACCACTTTTTAATTGGTGGTAAATAACGAATTCTTAAACCCTTGTAGCACTGAAAACAGTGCTACCTACATCTAAAATTACCGATTCTGTAATTTTACATGCCCCTACATCTCAATATCCACATACCGGTCGGAAACGGCCGAAAATCGGTAGTTTCGGCCGTTTCCGACCAGTATTTGGCTACCTACATCGGGCCCTAGTTTGGGAAGGTAAACCTTCTGCTACGACAGAGTAAAACCATGTCTGTGACATCAGAAAAAATGCTCTTGGTTAAAGGACTGCCCGATGAAGATGGGCGAGCAGGTAATGTCTGGGTTCATACTCACAACCTTCAGATAAATAGATGTTTGACTAGAGCGTGTTTAATTTTCTTGCGTCACACTGCGAGCAAAAGCTCTTACATACCCATTGGCAATGATAAGTCCACTGCAAATTGTCATTATGATTTATGCATATAATTTGCATAGAACATTTCTTCGCTCATGATTGACTTCATTTTCTCACTCTGAGCCTATTAAGCTTTCTCCTCTCAACTCTGTACCCGCCTCTTGCATTTAATTCTTTCCACCTTATAGCTCAGATTCGCTTTATTCACGTGCCTTCCACCTTCACTTTTCTTCTACCATTTTCTTCTGCCCATCCTCTCACCTCACTTTTCTACTGCTCCACTCTGCATCTTCCGTGTTCCTTTCTGCCATTTTTTTTTATCTTTCCTTTCTCTCCTGACCACTGCCATTCCTCACTTTATTTTCTCTCAATTCTAATTTGGGTCGTCTTACTCTCACTCAAGGTTTCTCTACTCTATATTTACTCCTCCTCTCTCATTTTACATGCTGCAAACTCTCTTGTTGTTTACTAATGCTGATTGACCTCACGGTATTGCTTCTGTATGCAGTAGAAAATGAAAAGACCTACAGGCACATAGGAATTGTTTTTACCAGGCACTATAATGCTTCTTCTGAACTTTTCAGTAGTAGTTAGAAATTGAGTGAAGACACTGCAAATTGTTGTAACATATTGCTTCTACTGAATGGCAATAAATAGTTGTACTTAAATCCAACCCACTTGAAGGCTTTAGTGCATTCTCGCTAGCACTCTCCAACATAGTTCACTGAAGTCTGATGGCCCATATACATCAGTAAAGTGCCAGTCACATCTATACTTCAATAGTGCCTCACCATCTCAAGCATACATTGAATCTCACCCATCTCTGAGTTATCCATAGATATCAGAATGACCTTACTTATCCTTAGACTTCAGTGGAGTCCCACTCACCCATACTGCTGTCACCCAGATTTTACAATTATGGCACTGTGTTTGCATTACTGGGCTTTTATTTGACAACATAATGTGTTCCAGGGAGTTTGGACCACATGCTGCTTCTATTGAACACATAGGTCAGACGCACCTCAAAGCAACGAAGAGCAATGGAGAAACTCAAGACTGGAAACATTGGGCCATATTATCAAGGAAGCTGCGGTAGTTTATCGCCGCTTTACCGGCAGGAAACTGCCGATAGAGCGGCGATAATGGCCTTGATAATATGCGATTCGAATTTCAATCGATGCCCAGGTTAGATGTCTGAACATTCGAATCGCATATTATCAAGGCCATTATCGCCGCTCTATCGGCAGTTTCCTGCCGGCAAAGCGGCGATAAACTACCGCAGCTTCCTTGATAATATGGCCCATTGTTTCAACATTAAAAGGCGTTAGTTGGCAACTCTACTTTCCACGGACCTTATTGAAATGTCACTCACCAAAGACATCAGAGGATTCACTCGTCTTTTTGTCTATGTGCTTATTTCACATTTTTTGAAAGTGCAGCTTCCCCTTAGAGGTGCTGGAGGGTGACCTTTCAGATATTTAAATCAGTGGTCTGGTGGGATCCTCTGTGTAAAAACGTTTGCCTCAAAAGGTGGATACACAAAGGGCTATTCACAAAGATAAATGTATGTGTAAGTAAAGTTATAAGTGATAGTTAAATCAGTGGTCTGGTGGGACCCTCTGTGCAAACATGTTTGCCTCAAAGCTGGGCACACAAAGGGCTATTCACAAGGATAAATGTATGTGTGAGTGAAGTTATGTGAAGTTTTCTTTTAAGCTTGACAGTAAATTTACTACTTTTGGTTATATTTTCGATGAGTGGGTATTCTAGTAGTGGGTGGCCATGTGTTGTCTGATCTAGAGTCTCTGATCCAGAGTATATTTGCAACAGTTCTGATTCCTTTTTGGCTATAGTAAGTTTAAAAGCGAAGTTAATGAATATAAATGGGCTTACTCTTTTGTGGGTGTGTGTACATCTTTCCTAAACCCCTCCTTACTTATTCCTTAACCCCTCTCCTTTAGGTAGTCCCAATTTTCTAGCCTCTCACTTCTGTCTCTCCAACATTTACTACTAAAATGTATCCTTACGTCTGTATAGATCTCAGCATTTGGGGAAATAATTGGAATACCAAAGTCTTAACCACACATGTTCTGACTACGCAATCTAAACCACACTTGCCTTAAGCATGCATATGCCTTAACCACGCATATGCGTGATTTAGGCAGTGCATGGTTTAGCTGCTGGCTGCTGGGGACGAAAGAAGGATGACCTCGCCAGGAAGAGATCCGCGGTGAGGTAAGTGGGGCTGGGCTGTAGTTTTCGTGGCTGGGTCTAGTTTTCTTGGCTGAGGGGGTGGGGTAGTTTTCTGGGTAGGGGGATAAGGGGTAGATTTCTGGGCTGGGTAGGGGGTCTGGGTAGTGTTCTGGGCTAGTGGTCTGAGGTTGTTTTTTGGCTGGGGTTCGTGATAGTTTTCTGGGTTGGGAGGGTGGGTCAGGGGTAGTTTTCTGAGTTGGGAGGGTGGGTTGTGGTAGTTTTCTGGGCAGGGGCGGGTCGTTTTCTGGGCTGCCTAGGGGGTCGGGTAGTTTTGTGTGCTGGGTAGGGGGTCGGTGTACTTTTGTGGGCTGGGGGTTCATGTAGTTTTCTGGGCTGGGGGGTCAGGGTAGTTTTCTGGGCTGGGGGTTCGAGGTCATTTTCTGGGCTGGGGGGTTTGAGGTTCCGTGACGATTTTAACCCGTGTTTGTAACATTGTCGCAAATACATAATTTTGGTATCAGTGAACCGCAAATGATCCATTTAGTATATCCTGGTGTTTTCGCTATGCTACAAGCAAGAACACTCCTGTTACAAACACATTTCTGTTCTACCCATGGCATCCATCTTAGAACAAGGAAGCCATTTTGTATTCCTTGCCCTCACATAGTCAATGGACACGCAATGACCTCTTTTTCATTTAAGGACACGTAGGCTTTAGCCGGCAATTCACCTTGCTAGTGACACGTGCACCTTAGGCCAGCAACGCTGTGGCAGCATGACTCGGCAAGAGCTGCCTCCCCAGCCTGAGGCCAGTCCTGCTATACTGGTTCCCGTGTTCGTTGGCCTGATCATGATTAGGCGGCCGAAGCTGGTAACCGAGCCCATTTACGACCCACAAACATCTTTTATCCTACTTTTCTATCTTCTGCACCTGGCTCTGCTCCTTTCCTTCTGGGCCTTTATTAGGGGGAGGTAACGAAATTTACGATGAGGCGGTCCGGGTCTTGAATGGAAAGTTGACATGGGATTATGATGGAATAGTGGGAACCCCTCGTTCATAATGTTTTGACATCAGATATTGTTGACGATTCCTGTGCAACGCCAAATATTTATTGTTTAAGATACAAAGGTTTTGGAATGTGCTAACATGTAAAGAAATTTGCCTGAAGCCCAATATTCAGTATATAAGGAGCAACCCTCTTTGTACAAATTGAACAGGCTCCTAGATACTGCCCATGTGTAGTTTCTGTGACTTCTGTGTCCCTGCAGTAATAAACCTTTGGTCTTTGACGCCACCATCGAGAAGCCCGTGTTTCTGTTTGTTTGTGCACCGAGACAGGTTGAACTCCGGGGTCTTCGGGTGTTATCCCTGACACCTCTGGACGGAACCAAAAAGTCCAGAACTCCAATTGGCGCCCAACGTGGGGCGACGTCATTCGGTACCGGTCCAAAAGCCTGAAGAGTTCGAGAAGCTTCGTGTGAAGATTTCAGAGGGAGGCGCCCCACTTCATCGATCCCGGCATATCGCAAAGGTGGCCCGACGTTCTCTTCCACGAGGGTTCCCGTTCAGACGGCTGCAGTGGTTCGTTGCCTTGACCGTCGCCCTGTCTTGGACCCGAGGTGCAGTCCTTAGTATGGCGAGACGTGACGGGTTTCTCCTTGGTGACGTCTTCAGTGCCTCAGTTAAGTATTAAGTGGTTGATAGTTGGTTACTTCGTAAGGGTTGCTCCTGTTTGGATAATCCTTTTAGTTTTTGGTCTGGTTCGGTTTCATAAGATTATCACTGGTTATTCTGGTTACGATAATTATTCAGTTCAGTTCAGGTATCGATACGTTTGTCTGTTCTGGTAGGCCTAAGTTCTTGGTTCAAGTGCGTACCTTTCTTTTAATTTGTGTTTCGTCTGTTTTGTGTTCCGGGTTATAAAATGGTAAGTCGGAAAAATTGTATGTTGTCTTGTTTTAGTTGCAACAGGGATTCCCAGTTGGAGGACTCGTGTTCGGTTCCTCCGATTGGAACTCCCCTTTATGATCTATATTGCAAATTTGGTGTGGGCCCTATCGCTTATAACGAGGTATGGATCCACTACACAGAGAAAGATGGTGTCCTTAGTTGGCCACTGCTTGGTAGTTTCGAACCTCAAGTTCTTGATAATTTAGAAACGAAATTATTCAAGAAGAAAGCCCGGCCGGCAATGTTTGATTCTTTCCGTTATTGGCGAAAAGAATCTAAACAGAGAGAAATTAAAAAGTTGAAGAAAGAACAGAAAGAGCAAGAGTTGACTTTAGAACAGTCTGCTAAGCAGCTACAACTCAACGAGTCTGAGAAAGCGATGGAGGTGGCCAATAGAGAGCATAATTTAGCAATAGACAAGTGCTATCCTGCTTTGCCATCAAGTACAGCTAAGATAGTAGAGGACCCTGAAAAGGATCCCCTGTTGTCTTACTTGTTACGATCACCCCCACCGTATGCACAGGGTGCTACGGCTCCACCTATACCGAATGTTCCATTACCGGTTGCTGGACAACCTGGTGTTCCCGCTCCTCTGAATCAAGTTCCTGTACCTCCTGTGGTCACTATTAATGTTCCTTCGGCACCCCCTCTTTCAGGGTTGCCGGCTTCTTTACCTATACCTGTATCGCTCACACCTGCTAGTTCACAAGCTGTTTTGCCCGCTACTCCTACTGTTTCTAATCTATCTGTTCCAACTGCTACTCTATTTACTGCTTCTGCTAATATTATGACTCCACTTTCTGTTCGTCGAAGAATCACTGATTCTGTCTCTAACATTCTATCTCCCTTCTATAAAACTCTGATTAAGACTCCTACCTCTGACTCTGTGCAGAGACGTAGTCAGCTTCCCAGTACTGAAGAAAGAGGGATATTAGATTCCACTGCCCTTAGATGGATTTCGAAAGTTGGAAGATATAATGTACAAGATGTATTAGATACATTTATACAATGGAACGAACCGACACAACGATATGTGTTTGATGAAATGTGCTTCCTTCTACGTGAGGAATTGGAAGAGGATGACCCTGAATCAAATCTAGAAGAATTAATTAATGTTCAGAAAGAGTTTGCTGCAGGTATGATAGTTGGACAAAATATAAAAGAAGCGATGGAACTGGTTTTAAGTTATAGGAATGACCCATCCCTTCGTTCTCCGAGGGAGTCAGAGAAACGTAGTACGAAACAAAATCGTCAATATCCAATGAGAGAGGTTCCACCAATTTGGCGTGAAGCTGTGCAAGCTAATGTAAACCTTGGTATTGCAGCCGCTCCGGCCCAATTCCAGAGAGTATGGATACATATTCCATGGAAGCGAGCTGAAGTATTAGCAGTGAAACAGGCCTTGCCAGATCCACGTAAAAATCCTGCAGGGTACTACAAAGAGTTGGCTCAGACAGTTGACGCTTGTGTATTAAATCTAGCTGACATAGATCTGCTATTTGGTAATGTAGTACCGCAACCAATTTGGGCTAAAATTCGTAAAGAGAATCATCCAGTTGCCCTAGGTGGTGATTGGGCAGCTATAATTGCAGCGGATGGTCAACAAATAGGTGGTTCTAAACCTGAACCCTTAATTGCTAATTTGCCTGGTAGAATAATCGATTTAATGAAAACCGTAATGCCAGCATTACGCGTTAACTGGGACAAATTGTCCGCGTGCAAACAGAAGAAAGACGAAAGCGTCTCCGACTTTTTCACAAGATTCGAGGAGACTTTTGTGGATCATAGTGGTCAGGATATGAGCACAGAAGGAGGCCAGAGAATATTTGTTGATAAATTTGTGCACAATCTGTTGCCAGAACTTAGTGGTAAATTAAAGAATTCTGAAAGTGCGTGGGCTGTCTCTACGACTGCGCAAATACTTGCTACTGCCCAGTACTATGAAAATAGGGACAAAGAGGAGAAAGAAAAATCAGATAAAAAGACGAAAGAGTTAAAAACTAAAGTTCTTTTACAGCAAGCATATCCGCCTCGCACCAATCAGACCAATACACAGCAAGGGTCATATCAAAGAACGGAGTATAATTCTCAGAGGCCACAGTACCAATGGAATCAGTGTGCTTATTGCAAAATGGAAGGTCATTATAAGACTGAGTGTCCGGTACGGGCACAAAATAATACTGCGGCAGCTCAGAGAGGTCGTGGTGGTTATATGCAGAATTCTAGAGGTCGAGGAAGAGGTGCTATGCCTCCACAGACAAGTGATCGCCCTTCTAATTATTTCGACCAACGAAATGGACAATCTGCCCAACAGAATAGGTCTCAACAATATCATGTTGAAGATTACTATGAAGCTAGTGAGGAAGTTCAGCCAAGGGAGTACTAGGACAGCCATGGACAAAGAGAGGGAGTAGTATCAGTTCCAGTAAATCAGAGTGGGCCTTATGTCGCAGTAGCAACATCAGGTATAGTCGAACCGTTTCTGTTGGATACTGGTGCAGCAAAAAGTTCTATCATTCATGCGAAACTCCCTGGCGCACCTTTGTCTGGCTCAACAAACGTTTCAGTAGGTTTTTCAGGCGCCCCTGTTCACAACCCTGTTTCTGGTCCTTTGTCTATTTCTGTTGGACCTCGACAATTGAAAGCACCCCTGATTTTGACGACAGGTTGTAATGAAAATCTGCTTGGTTAAGACTTATTAAAACGCCTATATGCGACATTGTACTGTTCTCCAGAAGGAGTACAGCTTACGTTGGGTAAAAGAATCATCTCTCCAATGTACTTGTCGATGGATGCACTCCCACCAGAGCTGCGTTCACTCCCTGATACTCTTTGGGCGACTGGTCCTAATGATGTAGGTCTTTTAGAAATTCCACCATATGTAGTAACTTTGAAAGCGAATGTAAAATTTCCACGAATTCCACAATACCGAATTTCTACTGAAGGTGAGCGTGCGCTCCTACTGATAGTACAAGATCTGATCAAGAAAGGCGTTATAGAAGAAACTAGAGGTAATGTCTGTAATAGTCCTGTACTGCCCATTCTGAAACGAACTGACCCAACAAAACCTCCAGTATATAGATTTGTAATTGATCTTAGAGAGGTTAATAAAATTGTGATTCCACAGTTTCCTGTGGTTCCAGACATTACTGCATTGTTAACGTTAATTCCTGCTACAGCAGCATGGTTTTCAGTTATCGACTTGAAAAATGCCTTTTTCAGCATTCCGATAGCCGAAGAAAGCAGAGATATCTTCGGTTTCTCTCTAGGAGGACGAAGCTTCAGGTTTAAACGCGCTCCACAAGGTTATTGTGAAAGTCCATCCATTTACAGTCAAGCATTAAAAAGCCAGTTAGACTCATTTGTACTTCCTCCTGGTTCTGCTTTAATACAATATGTCGATGATCTTCTAGTGGCTGCCGAGGACAAGGAAACTTGCAAAACAGCTACAATTTCTTTATTGCATCATTTGTCAAATTTGAATCACAAGGTGTCACCTTCAAAAATGCAATACTGTTGCCAAGAAGTGACCTACCTAGGTCATCTCTTGTCAAAGGAGGGAAGGAAGTTGACCCCAGAGAGAATAAAAGCAATTACACAGATGAATGTTCCTAGCACGCAGAGAGAAGTACGTGCCTTTTTAGGTATTACCTCATATTGTAGGCAATGGATCCCAAATTTTTCTCTTTTGGCAAAACCGTTGGTAGCTTTGACTGGGAAAAATGTTCCGAGTCCAGTGCCATGGTCTGCCGAATGTCAGGAGAGTTTTTCTGAGTTACGAAATGCACTGTGTTCAGCTCCTGTATTGGGTACACCCGATTACAGTAAACCATTCACGCTCTATGTCCATGAGAGAGAAGGTTGTGCGTTGAGTGTTTTGACACAGAAATTTGGTGATAAACAACGCCCTTGTGCGTATTTTTCATCAACATTAGATCCAGTAGCTAGAGCGTTGCCTAGTTGCTTGAGAGCTACAGCCGCAGCTGCAGCCTCCATTCGACAATCTGCTGGTTTGGTAATGAACAACATGCTAGTAGTTATGGTTCCTCATGCTGTGGATACACTCATGAACCGAACCAAGACGCAGCACCTTACCAGTGCTAGATTATCAGGTTACGAACTGACATTGCTAGCAAGTCATATTCAGATCAAAAGATGCAATGTATTGAATCCAGCAACATTGTTGCCGACTAGCCAAGAGTCGAGTGATTCCGAACCACACGACTGTTGTTTCAGAACTGAGGAAGAAACAAAAGGACGAATTGATTTAAAAGACACTCCATTATCAGATCCAGAAGGCACGTTGTATGTTGACGGGTCTTGCTTCAAATTGGAGAATGGTGATGTAACTGCTGCCTATGCAGTAACGACTTTGAGTACGATTGTGGAGACTGCGAGAGTGAGTCAGAATTCTGCCCAGGCTGCAGAATTGATCGCGCTGACAAGAGCGTGCGTTTTAGCTAAGGGAAAGAGAGTGAATGTGTTCACAGATAGTCAGTACGCGTTCGGCGTGGCCCATAGTTTTGGCCGTTTGTGGAAAGAGAGAGGTTTCATTACGTTCCATGGGACTAAGATTCAACATGGCCAGCTAGTTAATGACTTGTTGGAATCTCTAACCTTGCCGACTGAAGTTGCGATTGTGAAATGCAGTGCTCATAAAGCAATCACGGATGATGTTGGTCGTGGGAATGCTTTTGCTGATGAGACTGCAAAACAGACAGCTAGAAATATGATGAGTAGAATGTATGTTGCAACGTCTGCAAGATGGATTTCTGAGTCTGGAATGTGTGAGGACACAGTGGAAAGCGTGAAAGAAATTCAGAAAGAGGCGACTGAGGAGGAAAAGCGTGCATGGAAAGAGAGCACGGGTAAATTGGACTCGAGTGGGTGTTGGATTGACTTGTCGGAACAACAGCGTTGGATGTTGCCTGGTGCGTATGTGCTTGCAGTAGTAACGATGGCACATGGAGCAGCGCACATCAGTTCTAAAGGGATTTGTAAGATGTTGGCTCCAGTTTGGAAGAATGATGGGATTAGTAAGTGTGCAGAGAGAGTGGTGAGAAATTGTATGGTATGCTTGATGCATAATCCTGGCAAGGGAATCCCCACACCTGCAGGTCACTTCGCTCCTCCTTCCTGCCCCTTTGAAGTGATCCAGCTAGACTTCATTCACATGGATCGTTGTAATAATCTAAAGTACGTCCTAGTGGTAGTTTGTGCGTTCTCCAGATGGATCGAAGCATACCCACTGAAGGACAATACTGCTTTGTCCACTGCCAAGATCCTTCTTAAAGAATACTTCCCCAGATTCGGAATGCCACGGATTGTATGGTCAGATAACGGAAGTGAGTTCGTAGGGAAAGTTATGCAGAGTGTGTGTGCCGGCCTAGGGATTAGACAAAAGTTTCACAGTGCGAATCATCCCCAGTCCGCGGCTTTAGTTGAGGGTTACAATGGCACCCTTAAACTGAAACTTGCTAAGATACAAGCATCCACGGGTTTGCCCTGGCCAGATGCACTGCCTTTGGCTTTGTTATCAACAAGAGCAACTGTACATTCTAGAGTAGGGCTTAGTCCATATGAAATAATTTTTGGTCGTCCTGCAAATGTTTGGGGGGTACCTAGACCGAAAGAATTTAAGCAGCTGGAATACCCAATGTTAATTGATTATCTTTTCGACTTGACTGCTAAATTGAGCCTTATTCACCAACAGGTTTTCGATGCATTGCCAAAGCCACCGGAGAGTCCAGGTCATCAGCTGAAACCTGGGGATCAAGTAGTCATTAGAAATTTTGCAAGAACGAAAAATCTTCAGCCCAGATTCGTTGGCCCTTTCCAAGTCCTATTGGCGACGAGAACTGCTATTCGAGTGGCCGGAAGGAAGAATTGGATCCACACGACACATGTCAAACGTGTGCCTCTGCCACTTCCTTACAACGACTGGGTAAAGAAAGGAATCAGTGCCTCTGAAGCAGAACAAATACCCAGGTTCATCCCTTTCAGTAATGCAGAACTGATCACTGATACATCAAACTCTGACTCTCCTCCTGAAACTGCTCTTTTGAACCCTGAACATTTGCCATCTGCACCAAAAGAACATTTGTCATCTGCAAACGCGAAAATTGCAGCGTCGGCTGAAAATATATTGTTTCCAGATCAGACAGCTCCTGCAAAACTGAGATACAACTTGCGACCTCGCAATATGGACAAATAAAGCAGGAAACTGCCTATTTTCAGATTTGAATTTTCTATACATTGCCTCCAGCCAGGAAGTTTGCTATTATTTTGTTGTTTTAAATTTTGCCTTGCCGTCTGGGTAGCCGTAGGGTCGTGGCTGTGTGCCTAGTTGAATCTGCGGGGGTCAGACATAAGGTCGATCTTTCTGTTAGTTCTGGGAACTCCCAGGGCTGATAGAGGCATTTTCATCTACGTACACATCATCAGTGGTCACGAGCGGATTGTAGAAGATGGAGCTTCCTGAGCTGCAACGAATGAATGTAATTTATGTTCGCAGAAATAGACTGTACCGAATACTTCACAGCAAATGCTTTCTAATGCAATGTGCAGTTACATTTTTAATTGTTTTGATAACGTTGGTGGGTGGAATCATCTTTGGTGTGCATTTGATTTTTATGCCGGTAACTACAGTACCTCCCCTTGATCCTACTACTTCTACGGTTTCTTCTATGCATTCTTTTCACTCGTTTCCTGAACACGAACAAGCTCGACGCTCTGAATTTATTAACAATACATTTGTACAGCTCTTGCATCAACACCAACTGGTAGTTAATACTACAGACTGCTGGGTGTGTGGCTTGATACCTCACACTATGGATAAAGGCATTCCCTATCTAGTCTTGCCTTTTAGTTATAATGGATCATTTCAGGCCTTTCAGACCATTTTTTCCTATGCCCTTGAGACCTATCCTCCACGTCCACCACGGTCCACTAAATACAACTCAGCCAACAAAGCTTTAGTCCAGGGAATAATTGACATGATTAAAGACGTCAATAATACTCCATCTTACCCTAGAGATGAATTACGGGTGTATTTGAGTTGGAACTCTACCGAGTATCGCCTTAGTTTGGGAGAAAGCAAGCGTAAAAGCTCCACTTCAGTCTGGGTCGTGCCTCACCGAGGTCAGGTCTGTTTGCAAGGAAATGGGAGAAATCTGAGAGCTCAGCTAGGGAGGAGTGAGTGCGTTGAGACTTACGTATTTCCGTCTAACTCCTCCCCTGCCTTCCTTACTGCTAGGGGTACTTACTTCATCTGTCAAGACAGAGCGTATACATGGCTGCCTGCTGACTTCTCAGGTTCATGTTATATTGCTCGATTGTTACCTCCGACATACACTGCTTCTTCAGATTATCACAAGACCAGAGTAGCAAGAGGTGTCTTCAGCAAGGAAGATACCGCTGGTCAGGAAGCTGGAGACTTCTTCAAAGGTTTCCTTCCGTTTTGGGGGCCTATGGCCAATAGTAGAAATCTTCGTCAACTAACACGGGTAGTTGAATCTACTATTACAGAAACTGCTGGTGCCCTTAGTAACTTAACAGCTGAGCTTCAGGCGGATCGTCTCATGATGTTGCAGAACCGTATGGTTCTAGACGTAATACTTGCAGATCGAGGTGGGGTATGCAGAATGATCCAATCGAGCTGCTGTGTTTTTATTCCCAATAATGCTCCAACCGTCTATGAAGCGATCTCTAAGCTACACAAGATTTCCGACTCTATACACGTAGACAAGGGAAACTGGTCCTTCATGGAGTGGTTTTGGACTCTGGTATCAGCGTGGGGATGGAAGGTTCTGATGGTCATTGGTGTCATCCTAGTATTTCTGTTCTCATGCTGCCTTATTATCCAATGTGGTCCTGCTTTGTGTAGCCTCTGTGCTGCAACCTGTTTCAGAAAACCACCTGCATTAGGAGAAAAGACACGAGACAGGATGATGATGCAACAACATGTCACTGACCTAATGAGCATAGAGTTAGATTCTGACATAGACTGAGTAATTGCCTATGTAAGGGCAAAAGGAGGGGCTGAGGTTCCGTGACGATTTTAACCCGTGTTTGTAACATTGTCGCAAATACATAATTTTGGTATCAGTGAACCGCAAATGATCCATTTAGTATATCCTGGTGTTTTCGCTATGCTACAAGCAAGAGCACTCCTGTTACAAACACATTTCTGTTCTACCCATGGCATCCATCTTAGAACAAGGAAGCCATTTTGTATTCCTTGCCCTCACATAGTCAATGGACACGCAATGACCTCTTTTTCATTTAAGGACACGTAGGCTTTAGCCGGCAATTCACCTTGCTAGTGACACGTACACCTTAGGCCAGCAACGCTGTGGCAGCATGACTCGGCAAGAGCTGCCTCCCCAGCCTGAGGCCAGTCCTGCTATACTGGTTCCCGTGTTCGTTGGCCTGATCATGATTAGGCGGCCGAAGCTGGTAACCGAGCCCATTTACGACCCACAAACATCTTTTATCCTACTTTTCTATCTTCTGCACCTGGCTCTGCTCCTTTCCTTCTGGGCCTTTATTAGGGGGAGGTAACGAAATTTACGATGAGGCGGTCCGGGTCTTGAATGGAAAGTTGACATGGGATTATGATGGAATAGTGGGAACCCCTCGTTCGTAATGTTTTGACATCAGATATTGTTGACGATTCCTGTGCAACGCCAAATATTTATTGTTTAAGATACAAAGGTTTTGGAATGTGCTAACATGTAAAGAAATTTGCCTGAAGCCCAATATTCAGTATATAAGGAGCAACCCTCTTTGTACAAATTGAACAGGCTCCTAGATACTGCCCATGTGTAGTTTCTGTGACTTCTGTGTCCCTGCAGTAATAAACCTTTGGTCTTTGACGCCACCATCGAGAAGCCCGTGTTTCTGTTTGTTTGTGCACCGAGACAGGTTGAACTCCGGGGTCTTCGGGTGTTATCCCTGACACCTCTGGACGGAACCAAAAAGTCCAGAACTCCAGGTTTGAGGTAGTTTCCTGGGCTGTGGGGGTCGAGGTAGTTTTCTGGGCAGAGGGTCAGGGTAGTTTTCTGGGCTGCGGGTAGAGGACGTTTTCTGGATTGGGAGGGTGGGCCGGGGCACGTTTTCTGAGCTGGGAGGGTTGGGATAGTTTTCTTGGCTGGGGGGGGGGGGAAAGGGATAGATTTCTGGGCTGGGTAGGGGGTCTGGGTAGTGTTCTGGGCTAGTGGTCTGAGGTTGTTTTTTGGCTGGGGTTCGTGATAGTTTTCTGGGTTGGGAGGGTGGGTCAGGGGTAGTTTTCTGAGTTGGGAGGGTGGGTTGTGGTAGTTTTCTGGGCAGGGGTGGGTCGTTTTCTGGGCTGCCTAGGGGGTCGGGTAGTTTTGTGTGCTGGGTAGGGGGTCGGTGTACTTTTGTGGGCTGGGGGTTCATGTAGTTTTCTGGGCTGGGGGTCAGGGGAGTTTTCTGGGCTGGGGGTTCGAGGTCATTTTCTGGGCTGGGGGGTTTGAGGTAGTTTCCTGGGCTGGGGGGGTCGAGGTAGTTTTCTGGGCAGAGGGTCAGGGTAGTTTTCTGGGCTGCGGGTAGAGGAAGTTTTCTGGATTGGGAGGGTGGGCCGGGGCACGTTTTCTGAGCTGGGAGGGTTGGGATAGTTTTCTTGGCTGGGGGGGGTGTGGGGGGTTGGGCTAGTTTTTAGGGCTAGGGGAGTTGGAGGTAGTTTTCAGGTCTGTCTGGGGGGTCGGACTAGCTTTAAGTGTGGGTCGGAGGTAGTTTTCCAGGCTGGGGAGGGTCAGGGTACTCTTTTTAATTTGGGGTTAGGGTATGAGGCCTAAGGGCAGTGGTAGGGGTTCGGGTAGTTTTAGGAACAGCACTGGGGTGGTAGGTGGTCGGGATAGTGTTTGTTAAAGAACAGGGTTTTAGGCCTCAGGGCAGGGGCAGGGGAATGGGTAGTCAGGGTAGTTTTTAGGGCTTAGGGTAGGGCGAGGTCGTTTTTAGGGCTCAGGTCGTTTTTCAAAATAGAGGTTTGAGTTTTTGGCTGAATGGCCGTGGAAGGGGTTGGTTTAGTTGTAGGGATGGTAGTTTTTAAGGGTTAGGGACAACATGGGGCTTGGGAGGTGGTCGGGGTGTTTGGACCTCAAGGGGATGAGGTGGGTGTGGTGTGGGGGGAGTTTGTAGCTTAGGATGGAGGAGGAGGGTCACAACCTTAGACACACATACCCCTTTACCATTCGTGCCTTTACCATGAAGGCATGCGTAGTAAAGGAATGTTTGGTTAAGACACATTCATGATTTAGGTTCCGTAGTAGAGGCGCACATGGTTTATCCAGTCGTGCCTCTATCAAACAACCGCACAGTTGGTGCGGTAATCTCTACAGAAACGATAGGAGAGGCAGAGACCTGCACAGATACGAATGTAAGAATGTGAAAGGCATTTCGAAGTACATTAGTAGTATGATGGCTGCAAAATGTTCATGTCATTTAAGTTACCATCCTCATCACTCAGAGACTCCTAACACACCCCTTCCAGTTATTGATTTATTTATTTATTTTATTTATTTGTAGGTGTGTATAGCGCTAGAATCGACTCCCGAAGGAGTATCTCTGCGCTCAAATGACAGATAGAAAGTGGATGGACTAGAGATCTAGGGAAGGTGCTAAGTTTGAAAACAAAAATGTTTTTAACTGTTTCCTAAATGCACAGTGATCCATGTAAAGCCTAAGGTAGCAGGGAGTTTGTTCCAAAGGCAGGGGCCAAGATAGGAAAGAGCCTTTCCACCCAGTCTTGCCCTTCTGATGGAGGGGATTTGAAGAAGGGACTGATTGCTGGAGCGGAGAGCACGCACTGGGTTGTAGGGGACAAACGTCTCCACCAGATACGTGGGGCCCCGGCAGCGTATACCCTTGTGGACGACACAGCAGATTTTGAATTTCGTTGGCGGATCAGCTGTCAATGAAGCTTTTCCAACAAAGGGTGTGATGGATATCTAGGCGGAGCATTCAAGACTAACCTTGCAGCAGTATTTTGAACCACCTGAAGCCTGCTAAGTAAACTGTCGTTTGCTGAGATCAATAGCCCATTACAATGGTCCAGGCGACTGAGGACCAGGGCCTGAACAAGGGTTTTTCTAGTGAGGTCCGGTAGTAAAGAAAACACTCTTCGGAGTAGTCCAATTACATGAAAACAGGACCCGGCTGTTTGATTTACATGCTCTTTTAGAGATAGACCTTGATCCAAACGGACACCCAGGTTTTTCACCACCTGCTTGGGGCTGGGGATGGGGCCCAGATCTAATGGCCACCAGTCCGGTGTCCATAACAGTGTGGCTTCCGCAAAGAGCATTACCTCTGTTTTTCCTGCATTGCACTGTAGGAAATTCGAGGCCATCCATTGTGATATAGCCCTGATGCCCTCTGAAAAGGACTGTTTAACCGCCAAGGTTAATGACTTAAATGGGAAGAGAAGCTGAGTGTCATCAGCGTACGACACTGGGATGAATCCGTATGATCTCATGAGACTGACCAGGGGGGCCACGTAAATGTTAAAAAGTGTGGGGATCAAACATGAGCCCTGTGGCACCCCCTTGGTAAGCTCTACAGGTGCGGAACGGAAAGAGCCCACACTGACACACTGTGTGTGGTCAGATAGAAAGCTCCTCATCCAGGACAGCGCCGAACACCCGAGCCCCACCTCCTCCAAACGACTGAGCAGAATATCATGGGATATCGTGTTGAACGCTGCGGACAGGTCCAACAGCACCAGAATCATAGAATTCCCTTTATCCTGGGACATTCGGATGTTATCAGTCACCGAGAGGAGCGCTGATTCGGTGCTATAGTGGGCCTGAATCCGGACTGGGAATGATCCAGACCACCGGTTCGCTCAATAAAGTACGACAGATGAGTATTGACGTACTTTTCCGTTAGCTTGCTCAGATACGGAAGAAGAGATATGGGTCGGAGTTTGGATAATTCGGTCCAGGGGATGCTAGAGTTCTTGCAAATGGGTCTCACCTGGGCCATCTTCCACTCCTGTGGTACCTGGCCCTCAGAGAGAGAGAGGTTGACAAGGGACTGCATCATAGGACCGAGTGACTTGCCCAAAGATGGAACAACTCTTGCAGGAATAAGGTCTAAAGGAGATCCAGTCTTGATTTGACCAATTAGAGCCTCTACCTCACCCAGGGTTGCTGCAGGAAACGCAGTAAGCAGGATGGAGTTGGTGGCCCCAGGATTCTGTGGTGGTAACAAAGGCCAGCTCGTAGGATTGCTCGTCCTAGTGATCTTATCATAGATCATCTCTGTCTTGTTGGTAAAATATAGAGAGATGTCATCACATAATTGTTGTGAGGACAGATCAAGACTCTCACAGGCCGTAGGCTTAGTGAAAGATTGTAGGATCCGATACAAAACCTTGGAGGAGTTGCCTGCCTCAGTTAATTGAGAGGAAATGTGGTTCTTCCGGGCCAGTCTGATGTTTTTATGATATGTGGCTAGGGCGATGTGGTAGCGGTTTTTATCTTCCTCAGAATGAGATTTTCTCCAGATCTTTTCTAGCTTCCTGCATGCTTGTTTGTGAGAACGTAGTTGGTCAGTAAACCAAACTTCTTGACTATGTGCGGGACGCCGCCTACATGGTTTCAAGGGAGCTATGGAGTCGACCACGGTGGAAATGGCAAGATTATACTTAGATAAGGCCAACTCGATATTGTCAGAGGCTACAATTCGGGGTTCCACCAATTCCTCCTGAAAAGTTCCCAGTGACATTTTGTACCATTGTCTGCGCAAAAAGGGTAGAAGTGGGGACCGTTTACAGATTTTAACCATGCCAAGCACGGAGAATTCAATAACAAAGTGGTCGGACCAATTCACCTGCATGGGAGGACTACATTCAATCTTGCAGGAGTTGGAAAAAATCATATCTAGTGTATGGCCAGCAGACTGGGTAGGGCCCTTATTATGCTGTGTTAGTCCTAATAGGGATATATCAGCTAGAAAGGAATGAGCCTCAGGGTTGTCCGCCAGATCACTGTGTACATTAAAATCCCCTAGCAATAGAAAATCATTGCCGGGTTTAATGTGCGGGTCAGTATTTCGACTAATGAGATGGCAAAATTAGCACTTGGGCCCGGTGGACGGTATACCAGTGCCACTTTCCAGCAGGCCTTTGTGGGAGTGTTAATCCTAATGACCATTACTTCCATACTGGCAGTACTACTTTGATCCAGTATGGAAATGGTGATCCCACTTTTGTAAATAATGGCAATGCCACCTCCAGTTTTAACAGGTCTGTCCAGCCTCACCATTTTAAATCCCTCTGGAATACCTAGAGTGATAGCCGGGACCGAGTGTGGCTTCAGCCATGTCTCTGTCAGGAAGCAAAGCTCAGGCTGAACAGTGGAGATGAGATCCCAAACCTCTGAGTGATCGAATATTGCATAACAAGTTTGTAGTGGGCTCGTTTGCCTCGAGCATCCCGCGCGCGATGCTTCAGGCATGGCTCTCGCGCTGCCCGTTGACACGCGAGAGGCCGTGACAGTTGGTGGCGTTACTCGGCCATTTTATGTGTACCCGGCCAGTGTATTGACGTACTAGTGGGAACTGTCAATAAAGAATTATCCTACAAACGTCTATTGTGCTTTTGAGTAATTACACTCGATTTTGGCGACGAGGACAGTTGCCACAAAGAACTTGCGAAATCGAGAGACTTCATAATGTAAGTTTTCCTCATTAACGAAGTGGTGGACAGAGCTGGCTTCTGATCTCAACAAAGCAGAGCATCGGACGATGAGTCGTTCTGGTGTTCGTGCGGTGAAGCATCCAATATGTGTGTGCTGAAGGGAGGCATTGCTGAAGAACAACGTCAGGTCCGTTGCTTCGCATAACCGATAAGAAGAAGAAGAAAGCTGAGGTGAGGAGATCAGCGACGCTCTTGGGGGAACGTGATATTAGCGTGAATAGACCCCGCCTTCCTCATTCAACCTCTCAGATCTTGCTAGCACAGAACATCACGCTCAGTTCTTGAAGGAGAAGTTACAAGTTCTCTGATGTTTAAGTGTGCCGATGGGTATGCCTCTAAACAAAGACTTTATGTGAAAGTGTTGCTCAAGAACGACACTGCTGGGGCACAAATCAATTACAATCTGGCAGGATGAGATTAAGCACGTCAGTAATAAAGATAAAATAAAATATAAATGACAATAAAACTTTGGTGACTTCGACTGAAGTGATGTGGGGAAGATTATATACCTTTCTTGCCACGTTTTGTGAACTAAAGTACTAGGAAAATAGTGTAGGAATCTCCTACCGTTTTGTGTGGAAATAACTGGAGACTTGCGAATATACCTATGCACTGTTGGCTGTTGAAAAAAAAAACGTTCAGTGACTAATAATATAAAATTCTGTCTCTTTCTTAAAATTAATTAAACCCGGTTAAAACATGATGAAGTCAATTCATCCTCCGCCTCCTTTTCTAGATACACCTGGTGAACCACCAGTACCATGGAGAAAATGGTTTGATGCATTCGAAAATTATTTGGGAGCAATTGGAGCGCACAGGTTCAGAGCAGAAAGGAAAACGTTCTTACTACTTTACTCATTGGGGTTTGAAGGAAGAGAAACTCTCAAACATTTACCCGATGTGGTAGGTGAAGTTGGCGAAGAAACAGATGAATACCAAGTCACTGTGAGAAAGTTGAAAATAAGGTATGACAAGCAACCCAGCGTCGTTGTATTAAGACACACATTCTTTAAAAGAGCGCAAAAGATAGAGGAAGATGTTGACACGTACATTACCGCCTTGAGGAAGATGGTGCCAGAGTGTGAATTTGAAAATTTCAGTGAACAATTGGTACGTGACCAGTTCATAGGTAAATGTCTTGATAAAACCATCAGACAAAAGTTGCTGTCCTTGGAAAATCCATCTCTAGATGAGTCCATCCGTATAGCTAAGAGCATTGAAACTTCACAATCCTCTATCAAAGAGCTAGAAAGTAAAAACGCAGAAGTGGTTACACCTGTGCGCATAAAAAATGTTATGAAGAGAAAAGATTATCAACAGTACAATTTTTTCAAAAGAACTGACATCTGCTTCAGGTGTGGTTATCCCTCCCGCGCAAAAAGTTGTAGACCATGTCCTGCGAGGAATGCGACATGTCGTAAATGTGGAAAAATAGGGCATTTTGACAAAGTTTGTCAAACTCATAAAAAAATACAAACCAAGGCGCTTCCATACTTTCAGTGTGTGTGTGTCTTCCAGAGGCGGCACTATAGGCTGACTTACATAGGAGGCCTGAAACTGACAAAAATACACATTCAAGAATAACACCGTAGAGATGGGAATCAACTAAAAGTAAAACACTGTTCCAAACCTACTCTGTGCCTTACTTGTGTACTCCATTTATTAGTTCAGTTCTTTGGGGGTTATTTGCTAAGCTATGGTTTTGCGTGAGCACTAGTTGGAGCAAGTAAATGCAAAGCTTTGTGTTGATTTAATTACATATAGAGCACAATATGATGCAAAGGGGCTCAAGAACTTTCACAACCCTTAGTAATTCTAGGCCTCTATATTATTCAGTAACCTCTTGAAATTGATTTCTTTGGAAGACACTCTTTCTGTTTCAACGCTTATGGTTAAATCCATCTGAAATGCTTTAATTTCAGTTATTACTTTTCTTTTCATAAATGTGGTGAAGGAGAGTTTTTTGGTTGTCATGCACTTGAAATTCCTGCCCTTTGGAAAAATGTTGGACGTGGTGTAATAATAAAGCTTTTCCTTAATGCTTTTGGATTGGAGTCTATCTTTATTGCTTTCCACTTACATTTGATTAAGTAGTGAACCAAAGTTCAAAGGATTTACTAAAAGAGAATCTTAGAAAAGAGTATGCATGAAAGGATAGACAATATTTAAATACATTTGCTGCCTCCGTATTTTTCACACAAATTCAGTAGCCTCCAATAAAATTGTATTCCTCGTGTTAAAGGGAGCAGCCCTTTTTCCATGATGTGAATCCCAAGAGAACTGCGTCAGGATCTGTGAGTTGAGCAGCTATTGCAGAGGTTCAAAATTTCCAGTAAATGTGGTGCATGGTCAGCCTTTTGTTCTTTGAGATTAAAATACACCAGGACTACCTCTGTGTTAACTAATCTTTGCAAAAACCCTTTATGTGATCCTAAGAACTTGCAAGCTTTGTGAAAGTGGATTCTGGCAGCTAGCCAAAAAACAAACATTAGGCGGGAAGGGTTCCCAGCCTTCAAGTCCCTCCTTCATCCCATCCATCCACCTCCTCACTAAACCTCAGTTCATTATTGGTGCTGCTGGACTTGACTTTACACCAGCACTTGCTTTGAAATCTTGTGAAGTTGGTATTAGGGATTCCAGACCCCCTGTTATTAACAATCTGCTAGAAGAGACCTCTTCCATTGTACACCAGCGTTTGTGACACTCCATCACACCCAACTTATTACCAAAGCTCTGCGCACAGAGAGCATCAGCAACAAATTAGCACAGTGAGACATAGCCCACAACCCCTGACCAGAATTGTATTTTATTTTAAAACATTATTTATGTGTACTTTGTCTTTATTTTTTATTGGATTTAATTTTTGCTGGTTTGCAATCACATTGATAATGTTACGAACATTCATGCTAGTAAGATGAAGCAGTCTGTAAAGCAAAATGTAGTGGGTGTTCATTCAGTACTTGTTTGAGAGCCACATGGCAGTGCCACTTCCAAAGCTAAGAGCCTTCAACCTAATTCCTAATTTAAAAATGTATTACACATATTATAATCTATGGCCCATGGAGCCAGCGTAGAAGAAGAAGGCGAGCTTTTCCCTATTACTACTCTACCGTAACCCAATGTTTAGAATGCATTTTTAATTGACGTTCTATGTTCTACGTAAGGAAGGGGTTAATGCTGGTTTTGCTGCTGTGTCTAGAAGCTTGCTAAAGTATGAATTTGGAGCTGGTAGTAATTTTGCATATCTGAATTAGATTATGCTTAAAATATATTATGATAAAATATTGTTAATAAAATCAACATTGCAAGAGAAATTTAAAGAGCAGGTTCGTCAGACCAAACTCTTTAAAATGTTTGAGATTATTTCATATTTTCAACTGAGGACATTTTCTAAAATTGAGAGAGAGTGGAAGAGAAATAGGCCTTATTCATATATGTCAACAAGCTAACCTCGGGTCACACAGTTCTGGGCAGGAAGGCACTTCAATGCATCTATTGTGGGGTTGCCCAGAAATCCAACTGTTTTGGTCAGCTTTCCTATATGACATTAATAATATTTATGAGACATAGCCACCCAGATTTCCAAGCTACATATTGTTGGGCTTGCCCAACGCTCTGACCTCCCCCCTATTGCCCTGATGTAGAAGAGGTAGCGCCCTGGCCCTGGGAACTGCAAAGCAGATTCTTTTATTTTGGTGGGGCACAAATGCAGTTCCCACACCCACTTGGACTGGTTGCATAAAATGTGGGAACTTGTGTGTATTGAAAAGTTGGCGGCAGGAGTCATGAGCACTCTAATGAGCTTCGATACAACTTGGGACGCAACCATTAAATTCCTAGTGAGCGAGTTTGTTGAGTTGACGTGTCCAGTATATCTACGTGTGTTCGGCCTGACACAGGCGATTCACACGAAGGAGTGCTTCCCTTATTCATGTTTTGGGGGACACAGTCGCAGCTGTATTACACCCAAGTGTGGCGACTTTTATCTTTGGCTGTTGAGTTCCTTCTTTCCCCTTTCTGTCTTAGGATTTGGCCCTCTTATATCACCCCTTTTCTCTTAACTGTTATTATACTCCTTCGGCCTATGGAAGTAGGTGGTTGCTGTTGCTCTTTGTTCTTAAAATCAATGAAAAGATTTAAACCACAAAAAGCTAACCATAACCGTTTAACCATATTGCCCTACTATTAGGATTGGAAGAAGTGAGTAAGATTGTCAGGAATGTAACAACATCACTGGTAGACTGGTAGACTGAATTCCATCAAAGCTGCCACCTTCTGAGAGTGATCAAGAAATACCCTATCCAATTGTTATAGTTCCTTAGTACCTGTAAATACACATTCTTTTTCATCTGTTGAAGTCTAAGGATATTCAAGATGGGAGCTGATCTGGGCTTACAATTTTGACATTGTGGATTGTTTTGGAGTCCATAAAAAATGGTCAGTAGCGGCCAATTCTGTTGTGATATTTTGGTGCTTGACAATATGGGTGACTGAGTGCTCTTACATAAACATTTCTGTGCCACAAGCACTCACAACAGTACCCTATTGGAGGCCTGACTGTATTAATTTGTCTTTTACACATTTTAAGTATTCAGCTTTAATCTAGTCAAGCAATTGCAATGTATCTTAAAAGGAAACAACTAAGGATAATTTATTCTGTTAAACATTTACATAAAACTGACAAGAGATTTCCTAGATCTCAGGAAAAGCTTAGAAGCTTTAGTAGTTGACTTAAAAAGGTTCCAAGATTACTCTCCTCTAAACTTGTAAGTTCAAAGGGTGGATTCGAATGGCATGATTTTCAAGAGCAACTTTATGGGCCTCATTACGATGTCAGTCGGAAAGGCTCCGAATGGTATTCAGATTTTCCTAACCTGTGCAGAACCCATGTTTCCGACTGACTCGGAAACATTTCCGACTGACTGATTACGATAGAAGGAAACAGTTCAGACATTCCGACTCGGTTCCGACCGGTATTTGGAGAATCTGGGTCTGAGACGATTCGTACAGCTCAATGGACAGCGTTTCCAACTGACTAATTACGATGTCGGATTTCGACAGCCTTTCCGACTCGGTCTGTCTGACACGAAACGGCTGTCGGAAACTGAAGTTGGGGGCCTGTAGTAGGCCCCCCTTCACCCGGAGGCCTCCGGTTGGGGCCCGTGTGGGTACCTATGGGACCCCTCTTTCAAACCATGCACCGTGTGGCAGCAACTTGGGGTGCTCTCCACAGTGGGGGAGGTTTTTCTGCAACCACCACTTTTTGCAATGGGAGCCTGTGTTGTCGGTCGGAACACAGGCTCCCATTAAAGTCAATGGGAGCCTAACCGAACGGTGTTCGGAACCATTAAATTCGGTAGGGACTCCCGGAACCTGAGTCCGTGGAAACCATTTCAACAAGGAGTTGGTCGAATGCTTTCCAACCATCATTGTAATGAGTCCATATGTTAAAATCTGAATTCTATCAGTCTAAATTGTTCTTGAGCCCAGTATCTTGAGCCATACTATTTATTTCTTAAACCTGCAGTAGGAATAAATATATAGGAACGTTACCCATGAGAACATGGCCTCTGTATTGTGCAGGGGCATTTTTTGGTGATTTTTGTCATTAAACTGACATATAATTTAGGTCCACTTTTGTTTATTAAGTCATAGGTTTTGGGATTATTGGTGATGTGTATATTTTAGAATTTTGCCTTTAGATTGAAGTAACAACCGCCTTGACTCACGGACTAATTTGGAGTTTGGCAGAGAGGGAACTCTTTGGCAACAACGATGGACTACTCTCTCTGCCAAACTTATGGTACTCCCACCTAATTTAAGCTAGGAGGATCTAAAGTATGTTGATGATAGAGCTGACACTGGCTGTCATTCTTTAACCATCTAATCGCCTGTCTAATTTAGAATGGGTGACTGGATGGCATTTGTTTGCTGTCTGTCCTGCCAGATAAAATTCCCATGGAGTGGGGGGGGGGGGTCATTCGTTTTTCAATTTTCCAAATCAGACTCCTGCTTTGGGAGTTTGTTTTCGAAAAATGAAAAACTGCATTAAAGTTTGATGGTGTTAAAGAATTTCTGTTCCTGTTTAACGAAGCCATCTGTCACACTTTCACCATATTGACTGGAACCACCATCAAGGTATTTCCTGTCAATGTTTAGAATTGTTCACTGATCTAACGGGCAACTTTAGATGTGAAAGAAGGAGGATTTTTAGAATGTTCTCACCTTCCCAACAAAGTACCTGTCCTCTGCCAAAGTCTAAATGAGCCACTCAATTTTAATAATATTTCAAAGTAAGTAAACCCTAAGAGTAGGTCCTGGGTTCAGGAACAATATGATTTACTTAAAACAAAACAATTCTCCTGAGACAGATACAGTTTCTAAAAAGGATAAGGCAGTAGAAGACTTGATTGGAAAACCCTCACATTTCCTGATGGGGTTAATTGCAGAAATACCATACTCATCTGGCATTACAAGGTCCTCAGAAAATCTGTGGGCATGTAAATTTCCCATTTGAGAGCAGCAGAAATCCTAAATTCATACTTTGAGATGAAATGGAATTAACACAGGAACTGGAATTACAGATTTCCTCTACAATTCATCATTTTTTAGTGGAACCTCCAAGTTCCACCCTGTCATCCCCATTATTCTACTATTGGAGGTACTGATTCCACCATTATTTTATTATTAAAAGCAATTTATATGGCGCAACTAAGCCCAATGGGCGTCAAGGCGCATAACCAAATAGTAACAGCTGTTAAAAATACCACCATACAATTATACAACTATTGCGGGTAGGCCTTGACGAAATACCAGGTTTTAAGGGCCTTTTTAAAAGAGGAGAGAGAGGACTGTGTCTTAATATCCTGGGGGAGAGAGTTCCACAACTTTGGTGCAACAACTGAGAATGCCCTATCTCCCCATCGTACTCTTTTGGCTCGAGGGACGACCAACAGATTCAACTCAGCAGATCTAAGCGCTCTCCCCGGTTGGTAGGGAGTAAGCAAGGCGCTTAAAGGGTGCGTAGATCTTTCTGACAGAGCTCTATAAGCTAAGCAAAGAATTTTAAAGGAAATCCTCAGTTGAATAGGAAGCCAATGAAGAGTCTTTCTGGCCATAGTGGCAGAGGACGTATTGGGGAGTGCTAGGACAAAACGGGCCGCAGCATTTTGTACAATTTGTAGCCGCTGGGTGAGCCCCTTGTTGGCATCTGCATAGAGTACATTGCAGTAATCCAACCTGGAACCCACCAATGCCACTACTATCTGCTTCCGTGCTGGGAGAGAGAGATAATGAAGGATTCTCCTGAGTATTTTTATGACTCCCCAGCAGGTAGCGACCGTGCGATTAACCTGTAGGGTCATAGATAGCGAGGTGTCAAAAATAACGCCGAGATTTCTGGCTGACTGGGAGGGAGAAGGACAGGTTCCCAGCGCAGACGGCCACCACTCAGTAGACCAGATATCCTGGTCCTTGCCAAAGACCAGGATCTCGGTTTTATCGCCGTTCAACTTCAGAGAATTCTGAAGCATCCAGTCAGATACTGTCTGCATACAGATTCTGAAGTTGGCGGCGGATGTAGATACTGAGTGGGCTAATGACACCATAATTTGAGTGTCATCGGCGTATGACACCACTTCCATCCCCTGTGATTTTACTAGCCTCGCAAGGGGTGCAACATAAATGTTAAATAGGGTCGGACTCAGGGCCGACCCTTGGGGCACCCCACATTGCAAGGATTTAACAGGGGATAGAAATTCGCCGAGCTTGACTCTCTGCTCTCTATGTTGTAAAAAAGAGTGCAGAAGGTTAAGAGCCACACCTGAGATCCCTGCCTCCCTCAACCGAGATGTTAAGATGGAAGGGGACAGGGTATCAAATGCTGCGGTAAGGTCCAGAAGGACCAATACCGTAGTGTGTCCGGCATCTACCTTCATACGGATGTTGTTTACCACCATGGTCAACGCAGACTCCGTACTATGGACTTTGCGAAAGCCATGTTGGGATCCATCAAGATACCCAGATGAGTCAAGAAAAGTAGAAAGATGGCAATTAAGGTGAGACTCAAGTATTTTTGCGGGAGCGGGTAACAGCGAAATAGGTCTAAAATGTTTCAGCTGTTCCGGGTCCAGCGTGGGTTTCTTGAGTAATGGCTTAACTATCGCCCTCTTCCACAGTAAGGGGAAGATGCCTTGGGTGATAGATCCATTCATCACCTCTAGCAAAGGTGGCAACAAAGTGGCTCTGCAATCCTTCAGGATTTTCAGAGGACATGGATCCAGAGGGGATGAGGATTTGATCCTATCAAGAAGATTATCAAGTTTATCCAAAGTAAGGGGCGGAAAGTCCGTTAAGGTGTTAACATGGTCACTAGACCAGGCTTCCAAGCTCTTCAGGATTTGAGAAGAGGAATCATCCATATTAGTTCTTTGCGTTTCCAGAGCCGTATAGATATCATCAATCTTCTTATAGAAGAACTCTGATATGTTATCGCAAAGCTCCTGTGAGCCCACTACTGGATCCGGCACCTGAAGAGTACAAAGTGAGTCCACGATCTTAAATATCTCACTAGAAGAGGTAAGGGAAGTAGTGAGATTGGTAAAATATAGCTGTTTTTCTTTAATGACCGAGGACTTATAGTCAGCTAGCAATTTCTTATGTAATTCCCTATCCTGTGGATCCCAGTTTTTCCTCCATTTCCTCTCTTGTCTTCTGCATCCCTGTCGTAGAAGTCTAAGAGATTCCGTATACCAGGGAGCAGTGGGTTTGCGGCGCGCAGAGTATCTATAAGACAATGGAGCTAGTTCGTCCACCGCCCTGGAGATCGAATCAGAGAATAGTTCGGCTCCTTCATCCACATCCCCTGAAACAGAGTAGCTGTCATTGTTTATAAATGGTGCAACGGCATCATTCGTAAAGTTTTTAAAGCTCCTCTTTGGTCCTCTACTAAAGTTGCAAGGATCAATCTTTCCTTCCAGAGAATAAGTCATCTGAAGAGGAATGGCGAGATGATCCGACCATACTAAGGATACCGGAGTGTCTACAGATAGTCTATCATCATTGGTAAAGACTCCGTCCAAAATATGGCCCGCCCGATGTGTAGGAGTCTTTACAAGTTGGATACAATCACAGGCCGCCAGCGCATCCACCAACCTGGTGGAATCATGGTCCTCCAAATTATCCAAATGGAAATTAAAGTCTCCAAGGATGGCCAGACGAGGGTTACCGAAATATGGTTCAAGGATTCTAAGAAGATCCTCGGTAAACGATGCTCTGGAACCAGGGGGTCTGTATATAAGGATTCCAGAGAAGGAGACCGAAGGGGCACATAATATTGAAAAATGTAGGGCCTCAAAAGAGTCCGAGACTGAAGTCAGAGGTTTAATCGTACATTGCAAAGCAATACTGCAAAGAATGGCCAATCCACCTCCTCTTCGTCTGAGTCTGTCATATCGAAACAGATTGTACCCTTCAGGAATGGCCATTAAAAGATCGTGACCAGAGGACTCAGAAGCCCAAGTTTCAGTAACAAACATCCACTCCGGCTTCCTATCTGTCACAAACTCATGGAAGGCAATATTGTTCTTAATGATGGACCTAGCATTGATCAAAAATCCATTCTTTATTATTGGACTTTCAGAGGAGCTGAAGCTGCTCCTGTGTGCTGATAAGGGGAGCATAGGGGGTAACACGGCAGAGTCACACGTATGACAACAAGAGGAGTGCCGAATCCCCTCAGGAGAGAATTTGTGGGTACAAGGTAAAATGTCAGGCTTAAGGGCTAATAGCTATGATGTAGAATAGTAAAGAGGTACCTCAAAGTGAAGGAACGATGGTCCAGAGTCCAGCCCGTCCTCGGCGCGGACGGGCGCAGACGGGCTGAACTCTGGCGTAACTCCGGCGTTATTCCGGCGTTCCCGCTGCGCGTGTCCGCTGCGCGTCAGCGTGACCTCCATTTAAAGGCTTCTAGCGTCCTTTTGACGACTAGAGCGCGCTGTGAGCCCCGACCGCCCCAAGATGGCCGCCACCGGTGAATCCACACCGGGAAATGAGTCAGGAAAGAGGTCCGCCCAACAGCGGTGGTTTTCAAATTTTATCGTGCAAGCAATGGGGACAGGTAAGAATAGACAGAAAGTAAATATCAGCTCAATAAAATCGGACATAAACAAAGGGGGATTAAAAATGCGCGAGTGGCCGCTCTTCAGTCAGAGACCACCCGCAATGCGCACAAGCAAAGCGGAATAGCTGAATATGTCCCTTAGAGTGTACTAGACACTCTAAGGGAGATATTTAAAGTTGCTGGCACTTTTAATAAAGGGTATATTACCCTTAATATCAAAGTCATATTATCGAAAGTCATAAATATCATAGACAAAATATCGACAGTATAATTATATCAGGATAAAATTATATTGTTGGCAAAAATCTTGTTTTTTTGTGTTCATAAGATCGAAGTTTATATTATCATTGTTTGAAATGTTGTTGTTTTTAATATTGTTATGTTTTATTGTTATAATATTACATTATTTGTATATATTAATGCATTTTTAATGGATTTTTAATTTGTAATTGTTTTTGGTTAAATAATTGAACTAGCTACATTTTATGTGGTTATCTTCTTGGTTTTACAATTTTATGTTTTAAAATTTTAAAATGATAGTTATATTTATTTTTATTTTGGATTTTCAAATTTTAATTTTAGGAGTTTTCAATAGTTTTATATGTACGGAGTGTGTTTTATTATTTAGGTTGAGAAAGGGTAGTATTTTAAAAGAAAATTCCTTTAGAAATACAAATTTAAAACTCCACCATTAAATTATTTTAAGTAGTTCAAACTAAATATAAATGTATATGTTCTCGTAAATGATGTTTACAATTTTTTGTTTCCGGTCTATGGAAATATTGATGTACCAGAAATAAATAATCTACAGAGCTATACTTACAGATAGCCCAATAACCAATTACCAAATATTCAGTCAGTTGGCAGTGAAGAAAAGTCAATTGTTTATTAATCAATCATTACTCTAAAGAGGAGCTTCTCCGACGCAACCCAGCCTGTGTATGGAGAAGACTCCCGAATCACACTCAATACATGGCATATATACTTTAGTTGCGTTACATGAGGTCACCTTACATGGAAATTCACTGGTAGGCGAAGTAACAGAAAGGAAAGACCATATATGGCACACAAAGCTCATTTAGAAGTCGGCTCCTGCTATTCTAGGGAGGATCAGGATGGGTGACTCCCTTTCGTCTCGGCGCCTGGGAGCACGGTTACGGTGTCTCCAGGAATGTGCTTATCACCTCCCGAGACCAGATGCGACCTTGGTTCCCAGAGAAAAAATCGCAAGAGTTCAGCTGACAATGTATTTTAACTAGCAAGGTTCTCACTTGGCTATTTGAAGACAGGAGCTCATAACCTCCATTTGGCCTAATACATGTAAAGACAAAATGGAGTCGGTGTGGCTCTGTTTATGCATGAAAAGCATATCTAATGCCTGAGACGGTGAAGGAGGTTTCCTCGTTAATATGGCTAAATAACCCAACCTATAAAAAATTGAAGTGACATATGTATAGATACATCGTGCTAACATATAAAGATTAAGATAAATTGGGTTTTATCCCTCAATATATTGATTTAGGATGGGTAGTACTTGTAATATGTTGAATATTTGTAAAAGAGTTTTGCCCACTCTACTTGGAGAGTGGAGTTTAGTAAAAACAAACACCGCGGAGTTTTCCTGTCCATCCCTAGGTTCAAAGCTCATACAAGGCGTGACCCGCATAAAATGTGTCTCAAACTGAGGCTTGAAGGGCTGTAAGTCCACTTCCAGTTGGGCAAAAGAAGATTGAAGTAGTTCTGTCAATTTGTGACTTTCACTTTGTCTGAGACGTGCAGTGTTTTCTGAAGCAGCCCCAGACGTAAATACATGTGTCTCAGATTGCTGATAGAAAGGGTCAGTTTGTACTGTAGTTTTAGTTCCAATAAGGGGGATCTGTCTGGCCTGCTGATGATGAGATTGTAAATTCACGAGCTCGTGGCCCGGGGGGCTTGCCAGGATCACACGAGTCAACAGACATGACGTCGACAACGAAATTGATGGCAGAGTGTGGGCCGGTTGTAGGACTTCATAATATATATTTCATGGTAGGGTTGTGTGTCAGGTGGCTGGAATGAGTGGTGGGGTTGCACGGGGGCAGCGCTCCATTGCCATCTGACCAGTATAAGCGTTAACATCTTTGGCACCAGAATCTGAAACACTGCCTCAGCAAAATAGTGATAACTGCTTAACTGCTAATTCACACGTATTATGTTATAAGTGAATGCATTTCTAGGGAGAAAAAAATCAAAACTGATATTTAATGTTCACAAAGAAGCTGCCATTTCATTTTTTGACTTTTACTGTCTAAGAAAATGTTCACTGTTTGTGACTGGATAACATGCAATACGCTTTTCACTTTCTTCCCCTGGACAGCTTTGCATTTCTTTTGGCGTGACGCATAAAACTCTTGTCCAGTTTGGATCAAGAAAGTTATCTGTCAACTCACCATGTTTTAATGAATTTCCTCCTAAAATCTGGTACTGTGTCAGATGGGCAATAGTCGCCCTGACAGTTTTATAAAAAATCGATTGCGTCACATATAGAAGAACACAAAATACATGGGGCCCGATTCACAGAATGAACTTAAGACTCAATCCTAAACTTACTACTATTTTGGTATTCACAGAATGCACTTACTACTTTTGGCATTCACAGAATGAACTTACTACTTTTGGTATTCACATAAGTTAGGATTTTGTCTTAAGTTTGTCTTAAGACAGACTTAAGACAGACTTAAGACAGACTTAAGACTAAATCCTAACCAAAGTCTGTCCTAAGTCTGTCTCAAGTTTGTCTTAAGTCTGTCTTAAGTTTGTCTGATAGCTGGTGATTCTTGTGCAACCGAACTGCATTTCATGCCCTAATGTTATAAGGTATGCCTTATACTGGTCAAAATAGCAAGTACTATTTTCAGGAGCTGTATGATGTGGATGATGTTTTATAATGCGTGCAACCTTACAAGTGTTTACTTTTTTGCACTAACTGTTATGTTTATGACAATTGACTTATGGCAAAGTAATTTAGGATCTAGGCATTATTATGACAATTGCTTAGAGGCAAAGTGATTTATGTGATTGTGGTCTATGTGTTGTATATATAATACAGGTGATATTTTTATATAACCGGGTCTCTTTTGTGGTGAATGTTGTGTATCCCTGATGTGTGTGTGTGTGTTGCACAAATGCTTTGCACATTGCCTTTGGGACATGCCAGATGGCTCAGCCAAGCTACCAAGGGGATGAGCAGGGGTTATCTCCAGTGTGTAACTCTCTTACCCTGACTAGAGTGGTGGGTTCTGCCTGGTTTAGGTGCATATCCTAGACAACCAGAAACCCCATTTCTAACCAATGGTAAAATAAATTGACTCCAAAAAATCTAAAATGATGTGATCCCTCCCCGGAAATAAAAGGAGGTCTTTCAAGCTACTTCTAAAATCAAAACAATCATCCAAGTATACTTTAATTTTATTCAGAATAACATAATGCTACTTGCTAAGGAGAGAAGTACAAACCCTGTGCATATATCTTGCCCTGGAACTCTTGCAGGAATGTTCAAAGAAAAGAAGCCTAGACCATCAATCATTGCTAGCGCTGAAGCCTTGCTCTGCCAATATGCGGAACTGCGTGACATTTTGGGGAGTTTTCCGACAACTACGCGGAATTCCATGGAGTGAAACTCGGCGAGCTGCGCCCAGGCCTACTATCGATATAAACACCTGTCCCTACTTTTCAATGCTATAGCTCTAGCTCTTTTTAAAGAACCCAAAGAGTGCCACACATGCTTCCTGGTCTATATTGACCAAGACTAAGAGCGGAGAAGACCTTTTCCCAAACTGTCCCAAAATGTGGCAGGTATAACAAATATGAAGCCAGGCCTCAATCCACTGCTGCTGACATTGAAAGCAGTGATCCTCCAGGGCAGGGTACATTCTATGAAAGGCTGCAGAGGTATAATAAGCCATCAACTGTGATATGAAAGACATCCTCTTAAAGTTTCAACTCTTAAAGCTTTATGGCCTGTTACCGAAATGGTCTGCCAGCCCTCCTCTGAGAGGCTGCATTGTGTAGACAGTCTATTTTTTTCTAAAAAGCTTATCACATATTGCCTGACACCCTGATCATGAAATAAACTGTAGCAATTTCCAATTCCCTGGAGCTTAGACCTTAAAAGTGAGTGTATAGCGGAGTGGGCATCTTGACTAGATTCCTGGAAATGTATCCTCAAAAAAAGAATGATCTGCTATAAGCCCAAGAAAAAAAAGCTTACAGTGATCACCACACCAAGCAAGCTGTTCTTGCCATACAATTCATTTACACCATATCAAAAAATTCCTCAACTTACAACCACAAACATTCCAGAATCATATCTGAGTATATGGTATTGTCAGTCCAACATACTTACACTCTTGTAATGTAAGATATTCGTAGCCTAATGGAATATGTTTAGATAAAATGATTGGAGTCGACCATCCATGTGCTGTGAGACCTTGTATCTAGTTGTCTTTGGGAGCTTTGCTCTTAATAATAATAAAAGGTGGCAGCCGAGTTTCAGCTTCCTGGATCATTTTTGTCTATAAAAAAAGATTGACTGTCCTCTTTTCATCTAATGTTCTTGGTAAAGCATCTAAAAAAGATGCTTCATAAAATGTCTGTACATGGGGTAGCGCTAGCCCTCCCCGGATAGTGTCTAACTGAAGTATGGGGAGTTTTACCAAGGGGCTAATTATGAGTTCCATGGATCACCCTATCGGTGGTGATGGTCCGAGTGGCGTGAGCTTCATGGTCCAACTGCCGTATTACGCGTATAGGCTTTCTGAAGACCACTGCTGAATCGCTAACACCACCAACCAACAACAAGTGCGGCAGCCACAGAGCAGCCCTATGAGGCTGTGGAAGGCTCACACCACCAGTGAAACCGCCCACCCATTTACAAGTTGCCTCACCGCCAGCGTGGTCATGGCGGTCCATCCACTACATCTAAGATGGCGGAAAGGGAGGAATATAAGCACAAAACTCACCTCTACTCCTCTTCTAGCATCAAGGAGCCCATCGTACACATCCGCCGCTGTTCTACCTCCTCAGCCACCTTCAAAACCCAGTCCATCACGGACAAAATCAGCAGTAAATCAGACAACTAGCTGTTGCCATACACAACTCAGCAAAACAAAGTGCTGTCATGGACCAGGCAAGGGAGGTTTAGTCACACACTTATTTACACATATAGAGGGATCCTATCTGGGATTGTTTCTCATCAATCATCCAAAATTCATCTGTAGGATGGCCTCCTAGGCCAAAACACTGGTACTGCAAAGGTACACTATACACAAATGGACATGTTTGCAAATTATACACTATGATAGTGATAATGTCCATTATTGTGTGTTACACAACACCACCTCCTCAACAACATCACACCTAATAATCTCTTGACACACATAACCTTTGCCCTTTCTTACTTGTCTCTCATGCCACTACTGATCTTCACTTATAATGCAGGTTATCATTTGTCAAGTGTTACTATAGTGACATTGAACTGTCTAGAACTTCCATGCGGCCTTGTCATTGTTACTCTACCAAGATTCAATAGTAAATGCGACACACTCACATGTCTGCACACATCACAAGTTCTGCTTTGAGGTTAAAGAAACATCTGTATGGCTTTGTCAGTAAAATCACACACACCTTCTCTGCTACAACTCTGTATTTGACTCTCTCACATCACCCACATGAAAAGGCAATATCAGTAAATGGAATACGACACAAAATCAGTGTCAGAACCATTTGAAGGGCACACTGCAAACACTCTACAAACTCCATGTGCCGGGACCTGGGAACTGAAGTATTTCAGGGAGAACCAATTGCATAACCAAGTGCCAGGCATGTGTAGGCAATGGATAGGTGCAACTTAGAAAAACAAACACTCCCCTCACAGTATGTGGAACACATCTATATAAAGTAGCTGTAATATACACACTGTACAATGGACACATGTCCATGCAGAGCTACACAAAGGGATGACAAGTTGTCACCCTCCATGTGTGGATACATAAACATTTATCTCCAAGAACACCTAACACATACCCAACTTACATCATAGGAAGAGGCAAGTTAAATGACCTTGACAGCCCAAGAGCAAATATTTACCACATAACAAGTCACCCAATGCAATGTCTGCCCCATCTGTATATCAACCCACATAGACATCCATCCAACATTTACCCTTGCCCTGTCTGAGTCCAATAGTAGCTCCAAAGGCACATCATACTAACCACTTCAATTGGATCAGCAATCAGTCATGAAACAAACACAACTGTATTTACACATCACTAACTGTACAACAACATCAAAGAGTCAGAAAAGTAACGATAGGACCAATGTCTACAAAACTCTGAAGGTCATCAATGAAAGGATGAAATTATTCATCAAATGAAACATAGGCTAAAGGGGAGTCCATGATCTCAGAATAGTGGAACAGCACAATGCTGTGCCAAAACACTTGCGCTATCTGACATCACCAGGGAACCTCCTCACAAAGGCGCATCAATGTGCACAGCAATCACCTCGAAGATGGTACTTGGCAAGGGGAGGCAGAGGTTTAGGGAGGGGTGGGTTTATCCTGGGGATGGGGGATTCTTGGGTTTGGGATCTTTGGGGCTGGGTTTTGCTTTGGGAGGTTTTTTTCTTTCTTCTTCTTTTTGAGCTGAGGTCAGGTGGTGAGTAGGCCATTTTCAGGGGTGGAGTGGGAAGTGAAAGGGATGAGTTTGGGTGTGGAAGATGGTTTTAAGACTGTGGGGGGTTAGGTGTCAGAGGATTAAGGGAACGGGCATATAAGAGACATTTATGGGAAAAACATGTATGGTGTGCGGGATGGAGGTCGGGTTGGAAGGAAGAGGGAGTGGAAGTGTGTGAGGGGTCTGCTGCATGCACTGTGTGTGGTGATGGTGCTGTTGCATGGTGACTGTGATCAAATGCATTTTTGGGGGGAGTGCTGAGGATGGATGTGCTGGGTGTTCGTGGAGGGGTCTGTGGCTGTTGCTGTGATGTCTGTGGGGATGGTTGTGTCTGTGGAGGGGTCGGTTGTTGTTGCTGTGATGTCTGTAGGTATGGTTGAGTCTGTGGAGGTGTCAGTGTGTGCCACTTTGGTGTCTGGGGGTATGCTGTGGTGGGGGTGGTAGGGGTGGTGAGGGGGTAAGTGTCTGCTGTTTGTGTGTAGTGTTTGGGTCGGTTGAAGTATGTGTATGCTTAGGTGTGCATGTGCTAGGCTTAGGATTGGTAAGAGGGAATGTGGATGAGGTAGGGGCAGGGGGGGTAGAAGGTTGGGATGGGTGGAGGGCTGCCATGAGTGAGGAGGCTAGAGCCTGAATGTAAAGTACTCTGTAGGACAGATATAACATTGTGAATGCCTTCCAGGAAAGCTACCACCTGGGTCATCTGTGTGCTAAGCCCCTGGATGGCATTTAACACTGCAGTCTGACCCACAGAGATGCTCCTCAGGATGTCAATAATCTTCTCACTCAGAGCAGTGGGGCTGGCAAGGTCTGAGGTGCCTGCAGTGATGGAGAGCACTCCCCTCTTAGGGGAGCGCAAACTGCCAACGTGGAAGGGTATCGATGGAACTGGGGGTGGCGGACAAGGGTAAAGGTGTAACTGATCCTGTTGGGTCTGCCACCACTTTCGGAGTGTCCCCTGGAGGATTACTCAGATGATGATAAGATGTTGTTGTTATCTTCCGGGACACTCATCACACCCTTCTCGTCACTGGGTCCCTCTGTTTCTGACGTGTCATGTCCAGAACCACCGTGACCAGCTGTGTCCCCACTGACATTGGCTCCCTCTCCTTCACTTCCCCTGGATGTTTATGAAATGAAACGTAGCATGGATTGTTTTGCAGAATGCATTGCCACACCTGACCATCATAAATCAGCAGAAAAGAATAAAGAAGTCTACACATCACACCACCTTCCTGGTTCACTCCATAGGCTTCTAAGTTAGTGTGTGTAAATGCATGCACGCTACATAACATACAAACAGTTGGGTCCACTTATGTCATAACCCCAAACTGGCTGAAATGTATAGATGGAATTCTTTACACTCCAGCCTTATGTCCATATTCGTATAGTTGATCAACCTGCATATTTGCCACTTGTTGTATTCCATTGTAAAGAGAAGCAACCAATTAGGATGGATACAAAATTGAGAATTACACAATGGTCACACAAGGCCCAGCGTCCAACAGATCTACCTATCCCACATAATACATCATGATGTCATGAAGTTCAAGTTGAACACCAATTTAACATCATTACTGTTGTGGCAGACATCATGTTACATGCAAATGCTCATTGCACACTGATGACACTTTGCCTTCCAAATTACACCATTTGATCACTACCTGTAAAGTAAAATGAAATTATGGCACATGTCATTTAGCTATGCATCACATTTAACAGATAAAGGTCCCAGAAAACAATGAGGGCCTAACATTTTGGGGGGAAATAATCTGAATTCACACAGCACAACACACGATATAGCTATATGAACATCCTCAATCCTGCTTGGTACAGGTGAGGATGCCAGTCAGAAATTGTATATCCATAAGCCAATACATCTTTGAATGTTTTGGGTGTTATAGTATCTCCTTCCACAGATATTTATTTAGGGTTCCTTGATCGAATTTCCGCACTTTGGCCCAGGTGATAATGTATGCCCCCAGTCTTGCCAAAGACTGTTTCTGTATACCAAACTCTAGCCTGTTCTGGTGAGGTATATTTGGGCAGACCAAGAATAACCCTATATGAAACTTTAACTGTGTTGTCAAGGGTTTTTGCATCTCTTCCTCTCTGTGCTTCACTGCAATAGGCAATTGTTGGCAGAAGTTTGGCACGTACCACTTGTGCCAAGGGCAGGATTAACAGGCCATTGAGTTTGCTGTTTAGTAATATTAGAGAGATTGCCAATGCAAGGCCTTTACGTCTAATGCTGTTTTTCTGTGCTGTTAAGTGGCTGCCTTTATCTAGCCGTACTCCAAGATATTTATATTCCGATGTGTCCTCAATATGGGTTCTGCCCCAGAAGCAAGCTGCAGGTTTTTTCCTGTTTTTTCTGACAGTCATGGTCTTTGTTTTCTCAAGGTTTATGGTTAGTCTGTTTGCTTTGGAATATACCTGTGTGACATTCAAATGGTGTTGTAAGCCTTCGTGTGTGTGGCAAATCAGGGAAACATCCTTTACAACGCAACTTTTACCACGCAGTGCCTTTACGACGCAACTTTTACAACGCAAATCATTACAACGCATTGCTCTGGGGGGCGCTCTAGGATAGGGAATAGGTTTAATGTACTATCCAACACCTTCCCTACTATCCACGGGGACTGGAGTTGGAATAGTAAATTAAACAATTCACTATCCAGCGCCCCAAAGCACTATGTGTTGTAAAGGCATGCGTTGTAAAAACCACGTTATAAAGGCATGCGATGTAAAAGCATGCGTTGTAATGTCATACATCCGGCAAATCAGGACTATGTTGTCCGCATAAAGGAGGCATAGTAGAGTTAAACCTCCTAATCTTGGGGCGTGTGAATTACAGCTGTTTAATATCAGGACATGGTCTGCTAGAAACAAGTTGAACGGTGTGGGTGCTAAGACACATCTCTGTTTGAGGCCTTTTAAAGTTGGTATACGTCTTGACAAGAGTGACCCATCACCCAGCTTTATCTGAACCCATGTGTCCGTATGCAGATAGATCAGCAGGTTTAGCAAAGGCTGTGGAATCCCCCAGCTACTCAGTTTGGACCATAAGCTGTTATGATTTACGTGGTCGGAAGCAGCCTTGTAATCTATAAAACATAGGTGTAGTGGCATTTTTGTTGATTCCGCCTGGTCTATTAGCATTGCCATGGTTAGAATGTTTGTAGATGTTCCAACCGTTTTAGCAAAGCCAGTCTGATTGGGTGGAATTACTTATTTCTCTTTGGCCCAAGCCTGGAGCTCCTCAAGAAGCGTTCCTGCAAAAACCTTAGCCTCGTTATCCATAAGAGCCACTAGTCGATAGTTTTGTGGTAAAGACTTTTTCCTTGACTTAAAAATTGGAGAAACAATTGATCCTCTCCAGAAATGCGGAAGTATGTTTAAAAGCGGTACAAAAGGGGGTGGTGATGGACGTCCATCACCACCCCCTTTTGTACCGCTTTTGGCCACCATAAGTGTGGCAGGGTATGCTCAGATGTGAGTCCCTTGCTCACTTTGCCACTGGATTCAAGCAAGCCGGGCTGAAGATGGCTGTAATGCCAGACACCGGTCCTTGGAAGCTTGTTTCCGGTCAAGGTAAGGCATGGCTTGGCATTTCGGGCTGGACTGTTCCCATGAGGCACAGGGTCAGACTGATTTGCATATAGCCATGTCTGAACTGGGGTGGCAGAGTGGGCTAAAGAACGGTGATGGATTAAACCCAGATCTTTTGACTGGGTGTGAGTGTTTGATTGGTTCAGATGCTCCGTCCATCACCACCCCCTTTTGTACCGCTTTTGGTCGCCATAAGTGTGGCAGGGTATGCTCAGACGTGAGTCCCTTGCTCACTTTGCCACTCGATTCAAGCAAGCCGGGCTGAAGTCGGCTGTAATGCCAGAAACCGGTCCTCGGAAGCTTGTTTCCGGTCCAGGGAAAGCATGGCTTGGCAGTTCGGGCTGGACTGTTCCCATGAGGCACAGGGTCAGACTGATTTGCATATAGCCATGTCTGAACTGGGGTGGCAGAGTGGGCTAAAGAACGGTGATGGATTAAACCCAGATCTTTTGACTGGGTGTGAGTGTTTGATTGGTTCAGATGCTCCGTCCATCACCATCACCTTTTGTACCGTCTTGCATTTTCTAGCATGCTACTATCTGCTGCTTCCGCGAACTTGATTCTTTTAAAATTGATAGTATAAACTGATCCTTGAGGGGCCAGAGACCGCTCAAACTTAGGCATGCTTGTTTTAAGCATGATTTCTTGAGGCCGATGGTCACTATCAGCTTTATTTCACAGCTGGACTAAAGATATTTGATGAAATAGGGCTAAGGAGATGAAGGTGTAGGCTAGTATTTTATTTACTACAGTGTGTTATTGAGGGGGTATTATCCCCGGGATATCTTCCATTGATTGCTCTGAGGTTAAGATGTTCAAGTTCCTCCAGTACCCGCTTTCTGGTTTTGGTTTGTTTGACCAATTGCGGTTTCCCTTGCGGTGGGATGTTCCAAATTGAATTTTGCAGTAACACTTCTTTATTTGATGAGGTACCTATTAGATTGAGGTTTAGGTCCCTGGTGAGAATAAGGTCGGTTGTAGGACCATCGCCTATGCATGCTTCCAATAAATCACACTTTGCTGCCTTCATTTTCCGTTTCAGATGGACATAAGCATTGATTATCGTGATTTTGGTACCTCTTTTATCTGATGTTAAAGACAGATTGGGATGTTTTCCTACCATTGTTGCTGAAGACGTTGGGCCGGTTTCACGGGCTGTAGTTATACTTGTATTTAAGACATACATTACTAGACTACCTTGAAGGTGACCTTATTTAGCCCTCCCTAAGCACTCTAGTGAAGAAACGCAAGAATCCCTGATGGTGCGAAGGATCTGTTTGCCAAGTTTCTAGTAATGCTACGATATCAAATGACCTTATATAGGTGACAAAATCTAGGTCTGTCATTTTATTGGCCAGAGCACATTTGTAAAAGCCCATTTATGCTGGTTCTTCATGATTGACTGGTGTGTTGTCCATTTTTTTGGTTATTTATTGTACTTGAAATTTATCATAGGTCTGTTTGCCAGTTTAATGGCATTGTAGAATCCTGGCAACTTCTGGAGTTCTCTAGAAGAAACTTGTTGTTCGTTCGGAAAAGCCCCACTGCTCCTCTAAGCACTGATGTTTCAGGTCTTTTTAAAGTTGTGTGAACCGCCATTATGTTTTCTGGGCTTAGCAAGTCAGGGTATCCTGGCTTAGTGTATGGAGTGAGGATTCCCCCCTAGTTTATAAAGGTGTGGCTTTCTAGAAGTATTTTTTGTGCAATTGATGACATTGTCCATGTTGTTTTTGTTTTTTCTCCTTCCACGGAGTCCTTGCATTTAATAGATTCTATTGAAACCAATGTTGTTAACTCTGTCAGGGATGGTATGTGAGACAGATGGCGTAGTACGTTACCTCGATTCATGATGTCATGTCTACTTTTAGATCTATATTCTGCTGTGAACCATATGGCACTTGTTTCCCTCCCTGTTGTCTCAGGAGGGGTGGTTTTGTGATTATTTGGGGACTGAACGAAGGACTCATTTCTTAATGCTCCTCATTCGACCAAGTGCCTGAGGGACTCCATATTTTCTTCCTTGTTTTGATACTTTGAGTTTTGTACTAGTCCAGGCGGTTGTCCCATGCTTCCCTGTCGGAGAGTTTCCAAGTTGATTCGGTTTTGCTTTGGGGATGCCTGGATTTCTTGTCTCCGTGGAACCCCTGATTGTGCAATAGAAGCTGTTTGTATATTATTTATATTTTTGTAAAGGTTTGAATTATCGTTGTTCCATCTGGCTCCCTATTGTATGAACATTGGATGTTCAGATTTTCCAGACTTGTCATTACTGCCTGATCGCCCTTGGCTGCGCACTGATGAGTGAGTGATGTTGAGGGATGGCTAATTTTCAAAAACATCTGGTTTGATTCAAGTGATTTTATTCTCGTTGTTATACCTACTGCCTCTTCCTCTTTATTCCTTTGAGGGTTAGTGCTGCTTCCTTTTTGATGTGAGAATTTTGTCTCTTCGTTCACAGCTTTCTCAGATGACTAAGACGTATTTATTCCTTGCATTCCGCTAAATGAGATTTGACTTGAGCCTGTTATAACTTCTGTGTTCTGTTTGGGTGTCTGTTCTATTTTGGTGTTGCTTCCTTGAATTATCTCTTTTTGCACTGATGTTGTCCCAAAGAGGCGCAAGAAACCATCTTGATTAGAGCTTATTTTTTTGTTTCCACCTTTCCATCTTTGTGCACGTCTTTGCCTTGCATTCATTTTGTTGTCCAGATTGTCTTCTGAGAGAGGGCCAGAAAATTGGCCTGGTATTGTTGCAATTTTACTGCCCTTATTTCTTATGATGTTGTGTTTTGGTTTTGTCTTGATGGAGGGATTCTCTTCATTTGAGTTTGTAATCAAGTGTGTTTCCAAAGGCTTCTTGAATTCCAATAGGGGGGTTTTCATCTAGAGAACGTGTGTTTGAGCATTGTGGAGCCCTTTTAAGTTGTGTGCACAAGTCACTCAGCATTATTGGCAGGGAGGCTAGTTTATTGACAACCAGGCCACATCCACAGATTTGGTTGCTAGCTTGGCTTGTGTGTGATCCTGTATTTGTTGTAGAAATGTGTTTAACATGTCTAACTTTCCATTAATTGCAACCACGAAGACTGCCAGAGTATTCAATAGCGTTAGTTGTGTATCCCTTTTAGCGGATTGGTATTGTAGGGCCTCTACCAGGAGTTGCATTGTTTTTAACAAGCTTGTCCAGGCGATTCCATGATCTGTTTGTTGCGGATCCTCTGGTGGACCTCTTGTGTCTATAATTAAATTGTGCCCCTCTTGAATCTCCCTGACTGCCTAGTGTTCCTGCGAGTTTGCAGGAGTGTTATTCCTACACCTATCCTGAGAGTAGGTCGCTAGGAGGCCCTCCCACTCTTCCTTTCCCAAATATGAGAATTGTTCAGGGTCTACTGGCTCGCAATTTAGTGACATATCCAATTCAGTTTGTATTGATGATGATGCTAATGATGTTTTGTGTTCTATGACCAGGTCATTGGTTGATGATGCAGGTAATGCCAATGTGGGTGGTGTATCTTTCCTGTCCTTCGTGGTTTCATGTGTTGTTGCATCCGTCCGTCCTCATGATATCCTTCAGGCTGTCCAGCTCGCAGATAGTTAATGCCTCAGTTGTGATGCAGTTACCTCCTTTGTTTGTGCTTGTAGGACAGGTCCAGTCGTCGATAAATCTAGTATATCTGGTGGTCCGTCTCCTGATCCTTCTGCGGAGGTTTGACACCATTCCTTGTGCCCGTGATCGATATCGGCCACAGCCAGATTGACTGGAATCTGGGGCCCAAGTACAGTCTGGCATTGTGGGGTCGATATTAAATAGGCTGGTCTAGAATTGTCAACCCAGTGCTTGGGCTTTTCCTTTTATTATCAATACTCTGTGAGAGAGTTGGTTGTAGCAGCTGGAGGGGTGCCTGAAGGCCCGGCAATGTTGTGGAACTTGAGAGGAGAGTGTCGCCCGCATTTTAAAAAAAGCAAACTTTCGTGTGAATCTTTGGCTGAAAAAGAGTCTGGCAACATTTTAGGGATCTGTTCTTCCCATTTTTGAAGAGGCGTCACTAGTAATAGCCTGCGAAGGCTTTGAAGAGCAATATACGGCCAGAGTCTCAATATGTTGATATGTTGTGTTATAATTGTATTGGTGTATTGGGTTTCGTTTGTAGTCACAATTTTGAAGCTGAATCTAAGGTACCAGAAACTCCTTGCCTCCCCCTTCTCTGTGGCTACGAGCGCCTCTGCCTTTGCAGCAATGGGGTGAGATGGGAGAGAGAAAGTTTGTTACAGTCCTTGGCCTTTTCCATGTCCATGTCAAAACACCATGATCCCTGCTTGCCTGTTTTGATGATTTACTCCTGGTGCTCCTGATACTGCACCTGTTGATGGCAAGTTGATGGCAAGATGCCCCCCTCCCCCCAAGCAGTCCCCTCTGAGGCGAGCGGGGCCTCAGGATGTGGTGTCCAGTGACCTGGTCACTGCCCTGTGATCCACAGGGTCCTAGTGCCCTACGTCTCTGTGGTCGCCCCTCTGTCACGCTACTACACTGGTGATGCCGCAGGTTGCACCCACACCTAGGTGGGTCGCCTCTGAGGTGACACTAAAGGCACACTTTCTGCAGCCACCAACGAACGGTGACTATGCTTGCACTCTCCCACACTGCAGCACCTTACTTGCCTTACTTTCCGCACCGTGCAACGGTGCTGCTGGTGCTGCTGTTATGAGTGGTGCATCCGCGGGTGGAGCGGTTGGGCGGTCTTCAAAATTTTAATGTGGGTCCTCACAAACTCTTTGCGCCCTTGCAGCCTTGTGCCCTCGCATTGTCTGGGCTAGCTGCCTCTGCCTTGAGCCTCAGGCTGGTCTCCGGCTGGTCTGTGCTGGGTTACTGCGGCTGCAGCTTTGACTTTGTGATTTGGGCTATGGCTACGGGTGGCCACGGGCTTGTGTCTTCCTCCCTGACCTCCTCTGCTCTGCTCCGCTCTCCGAGCTCGCCACACCCACTCAGGCCAAACCAAATGATCGCGGCATGTAAAGTCCAACACAAGGATTCCTCTTCTAGGAACGGATACAAACTAACTCCAAGTTTGTACCACAGAAATGAAGCGTTTCGAATGGAAATGACCGCTGCTGTCAAATCCAACCAACCGGGGCAAGTCTCTATTTGGAGGATCAAAAGCCCTACCAAAAAATTCCAAAATTAAATATCGACCTTAATCCTCTTGGGAGCCCTTTATTTTCGGAGACCCAGGTATGGGCACGGGCTGCTTATCTCAGTGAGAGTCTCCTCCTCTCCCACCTTCTTGCATCTCTCTGTTATAAACACACACGCAGTTCGGAGGGTTCATGAAAAAAATGGGAGTTAATATGTGAATGAGGAACAAACAAGTTATAGCGTCACAAAGGTGCCGCATTTTTTGTTCCAGGTGGTGGAAAGTACTAAATGTGAAGCTGATAAAAGGGGTGCCTTATCTCAAAAGTTCAGTAGTTTGTGAAAACAAGGGTACCCCAATAATTAAACCTGGGGTTAAAGTCGTTTTTGAGGAAAAACAATGGTTTTTGGTGGCCTAAAAAGGTACTTATATATATGGAAATTAATAGATGTTATTTGAATTAATCAAAAGATGGGAGCGTTCTTTTGTAGGAGGGTAGGATAGCGTATACAAAGCGACTTTATTCTATTTATAAACATATATTTTAAACATATATATTTCAGGTGCTCACATTGGTGAAAAGGTGCATAAGGTGACTGAGTGGAAATTTGCAAAAACTATATACAGATGCCACACAAACAAGGATGTATTCCACATAAATATATACAATGGAGCAAGGAATTTCCTTGATGGGGTCGACGGCGTTTCGATCTATATGAATTTAGATCATCATCAGGACATGGTGAGCTTTCCTGGAACAGTATTTAGAAATTTGAATAATTTTAGTATTGCATCCTACATGAATAAATGATTTTTGTGCTCCCAGTGGCATATAAACACATGTAATAGAGACATGCACATATTTTTAAAAAAAGAGAAGGATTAATTAAAGAATTACTTAAACAACCCTGGTGTCTCGCACTTACGTGCCTACTTACTAAGGAGTATGCGTGGACGCGCGTTAATTCTCCGAGGGAAGTTTTGGGACTTACTTAGGTTGGTGGAAAAAACTTCCATCCCATTTAGGCAAAGGAGTAATTAATTTGATTGCCAATTATAAATTCTGTAAAATCAAAACAAGACACAAAACTAATAAGTGAAAAAAAAATAATAATAATTATCTCAAAAGTTCAGTATATGGTTGTCTGTCTTGCTGTGCTGTAGTTTGTTAATGTTAATGTTAACAGTATTTATAAAGCGTGTGAATACCCGGAGGTGTCTTGGTGCTGAGAACACAGTAGCCCACTCTGGCGTCTAGTTCTGGAATAACCAGGTTTTTAGTCTTCTCCTGAAGGTGGAGAGCTCACTCAGAAGAGTGTTCCAGAGTTTTGAGGTGCCAATGTGAAAGCTACAGCCACCCCACTTCGATGTTCAAATTCTGGGCATGGTCAGGGGTTTGGCACATGTAGAATGGAGGTGTCTGGTTGGTTCGCACCAGACAAATATGTTTTGCAGGAAGGAAGAGCCTGTGTGGTTCAATGCTTTGTAAGCCAAACACAGAGCCTTAAATTTGATGAGTTGAGTTACAGGAAGCTAGTACAGGCTGCGAATCTCTTTAGATACAGATTTGCAGCTAGGGGTGTTAACCAGTAACCATGCTGCTATATGTTGAACAATCTGAAGCTTTTTCAAGCACTGCTTCTGTATGTTCAAATACAGCCAATTGCAGTAATCCAGTTTAGACTGAATTAATGAAGTTACCACCATTTGTCTCGTGTCCACGGGGATGTAAGGACAAATCATCCTTTTTTTCTTGATAAGGAAGTGGGAGGAGGAGACAGCTGAATTTGTTTGCTGAGAGAGTGATAGTTTGTTGTCAAACCATACTCCCAGGTTCTTAGCCTTGACCGCTGGTTTAGGAGGTTCTCCCATCTCAGCCGGCCACCACAGATTGCCCCAGTTTGGCTGCATATTACCAAAGATCAGGACCTCTGTTTTTTCCGAGTTGAGTTTGAGACAATGTGTACTCATCCATTTGTTTATGATACACATACAACTCTAAAATTATTGGGTAGGAGGAGCCTGATTTTTATATGCAGCCACCACTATCTGGGTGTCATCGGTGTAAGATATCTAAACCCATATTCCCGGATCAAAGGAGCCAGTTCGGAGATATAGACGTTAAAAAGAGACTGGCGCAAGGAGGAGCCCTGTGGTACTCTGCAGGGAGGGTATAAGGCTCTGAATGATACTCATTAACCAATACTGTTAATCTCCTGTCCTTAAGAAAGGAGTACAGTAGGGCTACTGCCATAACCCCTACCCCCAGATACTCCAGCCGCTGTTGCAAGAGAGAGGGATCAACAGTATCAGAAGCGGCTGACAGAACGAAGAGCACAAAAGTGGCTGTGCCTCCTCCATCCATCACCGCTCTGATCTCCTCTGTGGCTTTGATGAGTGCTGTTTCCGTACTGTGTTCTTGGCGGAAACCAAACTGGGAGTGATCAAGCAGGTTATTTTCACAAATAAATTGGGTTAGTTGAATATTTATGATTTTGTCAATTATTTTTGCTGGCAGTGGCAACCAAGCTATGGGACGATAGTTGTTTGGGTTGGTCCCGTCCAGATTGGGGTTTTTCAGCAGTAGAAGGATAGAAGTATCCTTCCACATGGAAGGAAAATTCCCAGAGTCAAACATGGAGTTAAAAATTTCTGTTAGGCCAGGACTGACCAGGTCACTATTTCTTTCAGAAATGCCGGCGGGCATGGGGTCGGAGGGAGATCTCGACTTTTCTTTATTTATATATTTTCCACTATGTCAGATGAAGTGGGGGAGAAGCTAAGCAGGGTGTTCTTTTCTGAGTCGTAGCTTGTTGGAAGAGTGGTGGGGAGGTGAACTGGTGAATCCTAGAAGTTCTAGAAAATGTCCAAGACTTTGGTTTTAAAAGCAGCTGCAATGTAGTCACACAACTTTGGTTGCCCTTGGTCCCTACATTTTTGGGTGTGGTGAGTATGTTTACTACTGCAAATAGTCCTTTGGAGGAATTTGTTGCTTCCTCAATCTGTTTGGTGAAGTAACCCCTCTTTTCTGATATCAATAATTTTGTGTATTGTGTTAGGGCCATTCTATATGCTTTTGTCTCAGGTGAGTGATAATTTGCCCGCCAACCTTTCTAATCGACGACATTTGGCTTTTCTTTCCGTAGTGGCTCAGAAAACCAGGGGGTGGAGGGGGTACTCCTTTTCCCTGAGGTTTTTTTTTTATAGGTACTGAGGCCTTAACTGCTTCATCAAGCCATTCAGTATATTTGGTAACAGTTAATTCTGGTTGACCATTTAAATGTGGTCGTGCGCTCTCCAAATGTGTGCGAAGAATCATTTTGTCCATTTTACTCCACTCTTTACGGGTGGAGGCAGGTGGCTCGGGGTACCTCTGAGCCCAATGGAAGTGAGTGGAAGGTTGAACTCAATTAACAAATCGTCTGACAATGTCAAGAGAAGTCTTTCTTTCAGTGTGAGAGCATGGGCCGAGGTAAAGATACCATCTAGCGTATGCCCTGCCTCATGAGTGGGGGTTTGTGCTAGTTGAGTTAAGCCTACAGCTCACAATGTATCTTGCAATACCCCTGTCTTCCTGTTGTCCTTGTCTTCAAGGTAAAAATTAAAATCTCTGAGGATGGTAAAATCATTGTTTAAAAGAGTAGGTTCTAAAAGGCTGTCTAAATTCGAAGTGAAAGCGCTTCTGGTTCCTGGAGGTCGGTACAACAAGATGCCTCTAAAAGTCAGCCTTGGGCTGAGTTTGAGAGCAAAGTGAAGAGCCTCTTACAAAAGAGTGGAGCTAGGGTGGAATGTTACTGGAAAGTGCTCCCTAAATATGATTTGGAAGCAAAAGATGCTGATCAGGGATTGGGTGTGTTTTATAGTGTGAATTGTGGGCATTTCCTCTTGCCAAAGCATAGGAGGTGTTTAGTTTTTAAATCTATCCAATGATCACTATTTTTGAATTTCTTATTTTTGTGCGTACCACGACTGACAACTGCCGTTGGGTAACCACCATTTGTTAAGCGCCGCTGGGAGACTACGAGTATGACTGTGTAGTCGTAATACGCTCTGCACATGGACCGCAGACTTGGTGGCGTCGCCGGACGCACCCCTGACATTGCAGACAGCCGCAACTCGCAATATAGTGGGTTGTAGATCGATGGCGCAGCAGTGAGGTGAACAATGCGGACGCGGTTCACGGGAGGTCTGACTGTCAAACTCTTAATAAGGCCCAAAGTGCCCGAAAAGTGCGTCTCCCCTTTCATAAAATTGCTCCTTAGCAAAGGTAAAAGATACATTTTAATAAGGTAAGAGATGCATTTTAATAAGAGCTACTCTGCCAACAAATGCAAGGGGGAGGAATGCCCATCTAGCAAATAATCCCTTAATTTTCTTCAGCATTAAAACATAGTTTAATTGATAAAGCTGGGAGTAGTTATTCATTACAAAGATCTCCAAATAATGTATCAGGCTTTGGAAGTAGGCTTGCTGTTGGAAAGAAGCAGGGAGATTGCTAACTGAAGTTTTGATAAGGAGCAGCTCAGTTTTATTCTGAATAATTTTACAACCCCCAATCCTTTTAAACTGCTCAAACTCATCCAACACCCCCTAGACTATCTCCTTTTTAGGCTTCAGATAGAAGATAATATCGGTACACAGACATAATATCGACTCCAAAATATCGTTTGGACATAATATCGACTCCAAAATATTGTTTGGAGAAAATATCGACAGGACAGAATATCGACAGCCAAAATATCGTTTTTAAGGTAAGTGAAGTAATATCGTTTTTAAGGTAAGTGAAGTAATATCGTTTTTATTTTTAGGGTTCAGGGTCAGTTTTGGGTTTTTGGGTAAAGGGGTATTTTTAGGGTTCAGGGTCAGTTTTGGGTTTTTGGGTAAAGGGGTATTTAGGGTTCAGGGTCAGTTTTGGGTTTTTGGGTAAAGGGGTATTTTTAGGGTTCAGGGTCAGTTTTGGGTTTTTGGGTAAAGGGGTATTTTTAGGGTTCAGGGTCAGTTTTCAGTTTTTGGGTAAAGGGGTAGTTTTAGGGTTCAGGGTCAGTTTTCAGTTTTTGGGTAAAGGGGTATTTTTAGGGTTCAGGGTCAGTTTTCAGTTTTTGGGTAAAGGGGTATTTTTAGGGTTCAGGGTCAGTTTTCAGTTTTTGGGTATTATTTTATTATATTTTATTACTATATAGATATGTTTAATAAATATGAAATAAAAAAATATTTATTTAACCCCTTCGGGGCTGATGACGAGCTGGGCTCGTCATGGAGTAGGGCGCTCGCACGCTCATGACGAGCCCAGCTCGTCATGAGCCCCACCCTCGGGGGAAGCGCCAGCGCTCTCCCCGAGTCAGCCCGATTTCGTTCGTTTCTGCGGGGATGGCAGGGGAAGACCTTCCCCTGCCTCCCCCCGCCCTCCCCGCCCGCGTCATCAATGACGTCAGCGCGCGAGGCGCGCTGACGTCACTGGGGGTTCCAGTTGTTTACCGACGCGCAGGGAAGCCATTTGCTTCCTGCGCGTCGAAGTACAAAGAGGTTCGTTTTGCGGCTGGGGCAGGGGGGAATTTTTTGAAAAGGAGATCGAGTGAAAGGAAAGGCTTTTCCTTTCACTCGTTGCAAGTTTGGAGCATTCTGCTGCACGATCGTGCGATCGTGCAGCTGGAATGGTCGGGTTTTTGGGTTTTTTTGCATTTGTGGACAATTTCGTTGTTCGGGGAGCGGCCCCTTGGGGAAGGGTCGCTCCCCTTTGTGGGGTAACATTACTTTGTACTTGTTTTCATGCCTCTGGTATGACAAAATGTTGATTTGTTGGAAAAAAAAACCAGATGGGGTCATTTCTAAAATGTGAATGTAGTGCTGATTTTATTGAAGGATGCAAGTGCCTCTGTCCTTCATCTCTTTTATTTTTTGTGTACCTGAAGTGGCTGAAAAACACACCTGTGCTGCCTAGGCAAAGCTCACTAGTGTTTTTGGGCTGATGAATGTTTTTTTTTGTGTGCTGCTTTTCAAACACATGCTTTGTCTCCAGTGACCATGTGTGTGTTACTATGCCATGTGCGAAGGGGTCCCTTGAGTGAGCTGTCCATCATAGTGGGAAGCTCACAAATGTTTTTGGGCTGTTGATTGTTTCCTGAATTTGTGCTGCAACTCTAGCGCCATCTTTGTCTCCATTGACCATGTGTGCGTTACTATGCAACTGCACAAATGTGCGCAGGGGTCCCTTGTGTGAGCTGTCCTTCATAGTGGAAAGGTCACAAATGTTTTTGGGCTGATGAATGATTTCCTGAATTTGTGCTGTAACTCGATCACCTGCTTTGTCTCCAGTGACCTTTGTGTGTGTTATTATGCCATTGCACCGATGTGCGCAGGGGTCCTTTGAGTGAGCTGTCCATCATAGTGGGAAGCTCACAAATGTTTTTGTGTTGATGATTGTTTTCCTGAGTTTGTGCCGCAACTCGAGCGCCATCTTTGTCTCCAGTGTCCATGTGTGCGTTACTATGCAATTGCACAGATGTGCGCAGGGGTCCCTTGTGTGAGCTGTCCATCATAGTGCTTGGGGTATGCACGAAACATGTCGACGATAGGAGTTGATAGGTACATCTGGACACATTACGTTTAGGGCAGCCTATCTTTCCACCCCGTTTTTAATATTACCACCTAGAGGCAAGAATAAAGTTTATTGTAAACCTACTGGGCAGGTATTTTTAACACACATCACATAGTCCACTCCTCAAATACACATGCACCACACATAGTCTAATAAAGTGCTCCTACGTAACTTTCGCAAGTCGCAGCACGCCCCAGCCCGTAGAGGACTGGGATGGCCCCAATGATGAAGCATGTCACCGTGGGGCAACCCTGGTGAGTGAGGGGACACCTAAAAGAGGAGCATTTCTCCCCTTTTTTGTACACAATACCATATTTTCACAATCGACCCCAGTGTGTGTTGGTTGTTATCTGAATAAACTAGCAAGGCTCTTAGGTATCTGGAAACAGAGACCATTTGTTCATCATAGTGGGAAGGTCACAAATGATTTTGGGCTGATGATTGCTTTCCTGAGTTTGTGCTGCAACTCGAGCGCCATCTTTGTCTCCAGTGTCCATGTGTGCGTTACTATGCAATCGCACAGATGTGCGCAGGGGTCCCTTGTGTGAGCTGTCCATCATAGTGGAAAGGTCACAAATGTTTTTGGGCTGATGAATGTTTTACTGAATTGGTGCTGCAACTCGATCACCTGCTTTGTCTCTAGTGACCTTTGTGTGTGCTATTATGCCATTGCACCGATGTGCGCAGGGGTCCCTTGAGTGAGCTGTCCATCATAGTGGGAAGTTCACAAATGTTTTTGGGCTGATGATTGCTTTCCTGAGTTTGTGCTGCAACTCGAGCCCCATCTTTGTCTCCAGTGTCCATGTGTGCGTTACTATGCAATTGCACAGATGTGCGCAGGGGTCCCTTGTGTGAGCTGTGAATCATAGTGGGAAGGTCACAAATTTTTTTGGGCTGATGAATGTTTTCCTGAATTTGTGCTGCAACTCGAGCGCTTGCTTTGTCTCCAGTGTCCGTGTGTGTTACTATGCCATCGCACCAATGTGTGCACAGGTCCCTTGAGTGAGCTGTCCATCATAGTGGGTAAATTTAGGAAAGATGGTGCACTCCGCTAGTTGGTGGGCGTTGCCAAACGGGGATCTTCTGTGTGAGTTCACATGCCTCTTATGTGTATAAATGGTCAGAGACTGTTGAGAGCAGCAGATGGGGAGAAAGAAGCTCCTGGTCATAGGAACTGTTTTAGGATTGCGCTTGTGAAAATCAAGGATGCAAGTGCCTCTGTCCAGCATCGCAGTTAACCACAGTAATTCTGTTGTCCCCCTCCCCATGAGAATCCCTGATGACGTCAGCGCGCACAGCACGCGCCAACATCTTCAGGGATTCCCAGGCGGTCGGGAAGCCATTTGCTTCCTGCGCCTGGAGGTGTTAGGTTGGTTTTGAGATATTTGGGGGGGTTTGCAAAGAGGCATCAGGGGAGAGGTAAGTAATTTTCCTCTCTTCTGATGTCTCTTTGCAGGGCATTTCTGGCTCACGGTCGCGCACAGCATTGCGATTGTGCGGTGGAAATGCCCCCACCAGCACCAGGGATTTTATTTTAGATTGTAGGAAGTGACCCATTGGGCAAGGGTCGCTTTCAGGTGGGTCGGATTTTAAATTTAGATTTTCTGGCCTCCCCCCCCGGTGGGCAAATCAACCCGTACTTTTGTCCGTTTTGCCCTTTTTGATGGCCCATCTGTGTGGATGTGATTTTGGGGGTAAATTTGTGTATTGTATATTCATTTGTTATGTTGTTTGTGAAATGTAGTATTAAATTATTTTTTTTCTTCTTTGTTTTTGATCCAGGCTTTTGCTGTTTGTATTGGTGTAGGTTGTGATTCGGTTAATGCTGGTTTTGCAGCTTGTGTAGTTGCATGTGCTTGGTAAGTAAATGTTTTTTGTACTATTTTTCCTAGATAAATGTGCTGTTATGAAAAGTGAAGTTATTGCTGTTTGTGTGGCTTTGTGTTTCTTGATTGTTAACTTTTTTTTTGTATTGCTGCTTGATGTGTACTTTGTCTAATCTATACTTTTTTTTTCTTTCCAGTGGGATTTCCTTTCTTTTTGCTGTGTTTCAGCAGAGTAGGTGCTGGTGAGTCTTCTTATATTTGGTTAGATTTGAATTGTTTTTGAGTGTATTGATTTTTGTGTGAAGACTCTACCTTGTTTACTTCTTCCTTTGCACAGTGTAGGTTGTTGTTCACTTGTGTGTGTAGTCTTCTTGATTTGTTAGGATAATGGCTGCTCGCAGGATTACTGCTAAGCAGGTTGTTAGTTTGCTTTTTGAGTCTTCCTCTGACCATGGTCCAGACACTGACTCCGATTCGGAGCATGAGGTAGGTGCAGAAGATTCAGGCAGTGAGTTTTCTCTTCGCATGGTATCATCGAATGATGATTCTTCTTCTAGTGCTGATGAAGTGCCTGTGGTAGAGAGGGACATTGATGTGCCGGTAGAGAGGCAAGAGCCATGTGAGCGGCAGCCTAGGTCCTCAAGGTTTCCCTTTTTTTCTTGTCGGGAACAGGCAAGTGTGGTAAAGGCTGCGCCCAAAAGGTTTCACATTGCTGTGGTGCGCCAAAGGTTATCTGGTGCTGCTAGTCTTCCTGTTGTAGAGCAGCATGAGGCATCTGGTGCTGCTAGTCTTTCTGTTGTTGTTGAGCAGCAAGTGGCATCTGGGGATGCGAGTTCTTCTGTTGATGTTGAGATGCAAGAGGCAGCTGGGGATGTGAGTTCTCCTGTTGGTGAAGAGATGCAAAATGTATCTGGGGATGCTAGTATTCCTGTTGGTGTAGTGATGCAAGAGGCATCTGGGGATGCTAGTGTTCCCGTTGATGTAGTGCAGCAAGAGGCATCTGGCCTGCAGGCTAGGGTGGCTTCTTCTCCTCATGTTAGTGATGACGTCTGGGTTGCCCCTGGCATGGTGCAGCCGGAATTGCCAGACTTCACTGGTGTTCCAGGGTGTAGAGTGAATACTGACAATTTTTTGCCAATTCAATTTTTTCAGTTGTTTTTGGACGATGAGTTTTTGCAGGAGATTGTGGAGCAAACTAATTTGTATGCAGAGCAGTATTTGAGGGACCACAGTGCCAGCCTTAAGCCCCATTCCAGAGCTACCCATTGGTCTCCCACATATGTTGAAGAGATGAAGAAGTTTTTGGGATTAACTTTTTTGATGGGCTTGCTAAGGAAGCCATCAATGTCTTCTTATTGGTCCACTAGTCCCTTGATGGCAACATCTATATTTCCAGCAGTTATGACTCGTGATCGATATATGCTTCTTCTTCGCATGATGCATTTTGTTGATAATGGTTTAGCGTTGCCACGCGATCACCCTGATTGTGACCGTCTTTTTAAGATTCGGCCTGTCCTTGATCACTTTGTTGATCGTTTTCCTGAGATGTTTGCACCTGGAAGAGAAATAGCTGTGGACGAGTCTTTGGTATTGTTCAAGGGCCGCTTGGTTTTTAGGCAATACATTCCTAGTAAGAGGGCACGCTATGGCATCAAACTGTATATGCTGTGTGACAGTGAGACTGGATATGTTTATAATTTCAGGGTGTACACCGGTAAGGATTCCAGCATTAACACTTCTGCTTGTCCGTCCACTTTTGGAGTGACTGAGAAAATTGTGTGGGAACTAGGTAGACGATTATTTAACAAAGGCCACCATTTATATGTAGATAACTTCTACACTAGTGTGCGTTTGTTCAAGGAGTTGGCCAAAGTGGGCACTGTTGCATGTGGCACGATGCGCAGTAACCGGAAAGGTTTCCCAATAGAACTTGTTTGCAAAAGGCTTGTGCGGGGACAGTCTACTGCATTGCGATGTGGGAAGCTTCTAGCTGTGAAGTTTTCAGACAGGAGAGATGTTTACATGCTGACTACTATCCATGACGAAAGCACTGAAGCTCTGCCAGTTCGGGGTGAGACTGCTGAAGTGCGTAAACCTGTGTGCATTTTAGACTATAATAGGCACATGGGTGGTGTTGACAGAGTAGATCAGAGGTTGGAACCTTATGCTGCTCTTCGAAAGGCTTACGTTTGGTACAAGAAGTTGGCTATCCATCTTTTCCACTTGGCATCCTTTAATGCTTTTGTTGTTTTCCAGAAATCTTGTCCTGAGTCAAAGATGCCTTTTGTTAAGTTTCAGGAGACTATAATAGGCAGCCTTGTACTAGTGGAACAGGCAAGTGTGCCAAGATTTGGAGTGGTGGAGGAAGTGGCTAGACTGAAAGATCGCCACTTTCCAGAATACATTCCTCCCACAACTGCAAAAGACAATCCCACTAAAAGATGTAGAGTCTGTTGGCGAAGAGAAGTGCGGAGGGAGTCTCGTATGCACTGTCCTGACTGTCCTTCAAATCCTGGATTGTGTGTGCCAGCTTGTTTTAAATCGTACCACACACAAAAGAAGTTTTGGGAGTTTCATTGAGCTTGTAAGTGTACTGTCTGGTCTGGTTTCTGTAATATTTTTTAGTTTGCTTTTAGGTTTGCATTAGTGCAAAGCATTTAGTTTTTGAATTTGTGTTAGCAGATTTGTAGGTTTCTACATTTGATTTGTGGTATTTCTTTAAAAAATTCTAATTTCGATGGTGGTGTGTGCAGGATTGTGCTTGGATTGTTGGTGTGCGTGGACTGGCGCTTGGCTGGTGGTGTGCGTGGTCTGGTGCTTGGCTGGCATAGTGCATGGATTGGAGTTGTGCTGGGGGGGTGAGTGGATTTTTGCTTGGCTGGCGGAGTGCATGGTTAGGTGCTTGGCTGGTGGTGTGAGTGGATGGCGCTTGGCTGGTGGTGTGCGTGGTCTGGTGCTTGGCTGGCATAGTGCATGGATTGGAGTTGTGCTGGGGGGGTGAGTGGATTTTTGCTTGGCTGGCGGAGTGCATGGTTAGGTGCTTGGCTGGTGGTGTGAGTGGATGGCGCTTGGCTGGTGGTGTGCGTGGTCTGGTGCTTGGCTGGCATAGTGCATGGATTGGAGTTGTGCTGGGGGGTGAGTGGATTTTTGCTTGGCTGGCGGAGTGCATGGTTAGGTGCTTGGCTGGTGGTGTGAGTGGATGGCGCTTGGCTGGTGGTGTGCGTGGTCTGGTGCTTGGCTGGCATAGTGCATGGATTGGAGTTGTGCTGGGGGGGTGAGTGGATTTTTGCTTGGCTGGCGGAGTGCATGGTTAGGTGCTTGGCTGGTGGTGTGAGTGGATGGCGCTTGGCTGGTGGTGAGCGTGGTCTGGTGCTTGGCTGGCATAGTGCATGGATTGGAGTTGTGCTGGGGGGGTGAGTGGATTTTTGCTTGGCTGGCGGAGTGCATGGTTAGGTGCTTGGCTGGTGGTGTGAGTGGATGGCGCTTGGCTGGTGGTGTGCGTGGTCTGGTGCTTGGCTGGCATAGTGCATGGATTGGAGTTGTGCTGGGGGGGTGAGTGGATTTTTGCTTGGCTGGCGGAGTGCATGGTTAGGTGCTTGGCTGGTGGTGTGAGTGGATGGCGCTTGGCTGGTGGTGTGCGTGGTCTGGTGCTTGGCTGGCATAGTGCATGGATTGGAGTTGTGCTGGGAGGGTGCGTGGATTTTTGCTTGGCTGGCGGAGTGTATGGTTAGGTGCTTGGCTGGCGGTGTGAGTGGAGTGGTGCTTGGCTGGCGGTGTATGTGGAGTGGAGCTTGGCTGGCGGCGTGTGTGGAGTGGTGCTTGGATGGTGGTGTGGGTGGACTGGCGCTCGGCAGGCGGTGTGTGAGTAGTTACTTTCTGTTGGTCAATACACACACTGCTAGTTGAGTGACACTCCACACAGTCCATCATTTTGTGTAGTTGCAGTGTCAGAAATGTGGGCGTGTGAAAGTGATGGGCCCTTGAATGGCGCTGTTTGCTGGTGTGAGTGTTGAAATGTGATGGGTCCGCGGCTGGCAGTGTGAATGTTTTGTATGTGTCACCCGTACGAAAGGTGTATGAATGGCCTGTAAAGAGGTTGGTGCCTTGACGTGGCTTTACAGCTCACGAGCTGTGAGTCAGTGGTTCAGTTTATCATACTTTCAATTATACGCAGTGTATTTCATTTTTGATGAAATTACTTGCGTATCCAATTTTATGTACTGAATCATCACTCACCCTCATGCCAAATCCAACCAGTATGTGTGTGTGCTTGCGGATTAGATGGGTGTGCAGTAATAATTGGTTTTTTCTCTTTCTGCAGTAGGGTGTACCTTGCCCCTTATTGTGATTGTTGTTATGTGTTGCTTTTCCATTCGGATGGTGTCAATGGTCTGGTTTGTATCAGGTATGAAAGGTGCGTGAATGGCCTGTAAAATGGTTGGTGCCTTGTCGTGGCTTTACAGCTCACGAGTTGCGAGTCACTGGTTCGGTTTTTATGCATTTATTTATTGACAGACCATTTCATTTTTTTGAAATATCTTGTTAATAAAATTTTATGTACTGAACCATCACTCGCCCTCGTGCCAAATCCAACCTGTATGTGTGTGTCTTTGAGGAACAATGGTGAAAATGTTAAGTTCACCAGCTTTTGCTAGAGGGGTTACCTGGGTTTTTGGCCCCGTGCGAGACAGCCATCTAGGGAAAACTACCAAACCCACACATTTCTGAAAAGGAGACACCCGGGGGCTTCCAAGGAGGTATGGCTTGCGTGGATCCTCCAACGTTCCTTTACCCAGAATCCCTTGCAAACCTCATTTTGTGCTTGGAAAAATCAGTTTTTTCACACGTTTTAGTGTGGGAAAGCGTGGCATCACTAGGCTCACACAAATTACCACCCACACAGCGTTTCCCAAGGTCTCCCGATAAAAATGGTACCTCACTTGCCTGGGTAGGCATAGTGGCTGCTTTAGGAAAAGGCCCAATTCATACTGTGGCGACCAAAACATTACCTTTAGCCAAATAATCTTATTTTTTGAGGGGGTCACCTGAGCTTTTGACACGGGGCTTGGCGGGCATCTTTGGAAACTACCAAACCCAAACAGTTCTGAAAACTAGACACCCGGGGAAGTCCAGGGAGGTATGGCATGCGTGGGTCCCCCAATGTTTTCCTACCCAGAAACCCCTGCAAACCTGAAATTTTGGTCCAAAAACCCACTTTTCCATACTTTTTTGGGTGGGATCTCACTGCCGGAACAAATGTCCTACCACCCAGCATTTCCCTTGTTCTCCCGAGTAAAATGATACCTCACTTGTGTGGGTGGGCCAAAGGCATGTGACTCGGGCTGGGGTGCTTAATTTGTAAAACTTAAATATGACTAAAAACTACTTTTTTCAAAATTCATTTTTGGCGTGTTCTGCTTTGGGGCACCCACACAAGTGAGGTATCCTTTTACTCGGGAGAACAAGGGGAACGCAGGGTGGTAGGACTTTTTTGCCGGCACGGCGATCCCACGCCAAAATGTTTGGAAAAGTGCTATTTGTACCTATTTTTAAGGTTTGCAAAGAGTTCTGGGTAGGAAAACATTGGGGGACCCACGCATGCCATACCTCCCTGGACTCCCCCGGGTGTCTAGTTTTCAGAACTGTTTGGGTTTGCTACTTTGCAAAGAATACCACCGAGCCCCGGGCCACAAACTCAGATGCCCCCCCCCCAAAATCAAGGTAGTTTTGCAATGAGGTAATGTAAATTCACCACCGTACGATTTGAACCGTTTCCTGTTGCAGCCACTATGTCTATCCACGCAAGTGAGGTACCATTTTTTTCGGGAGACCTGGGGGAACGCTGGGTGGGTGGAAATTTGTTGATCCACGCAGATTCCAGAACTTTCCACCACAGAAATGTGAGGAAAATGTGTTTTTGTGGTCAAATTTTTATGTTTGCAAGGGATTCTGGGTAACAAAACCTGGGGGTAGGCAGACGAGTCACCCCATCCTGAATTGCCCTGGGTGTTTAGTTTTCAAAAATGTATAGGTTTGCTAGGTTTCCCTAGGTGCTGGCAGAGCTACGGCGCAAAAACAAAAGGTAGTCTTTTTGTCCGAATCGTGCTAAATTTCACTGGGAAATTGAGGTGCGACCATGCTGCGTTTTTCGCTGTTTCATGTCGCAGCCACTATGCCTACCCACGCAAGTGAGGTACCATTTTTTTCGGGAGACCTGGGGGCACGCTGGGTGGGTAGAAATTTGTTGATCCACGCAGATTCCAGAACTTTCCACCACAGAAATGTGAGGAAAATGTGTTTTTTTGGTCAAACTTTTATGTTTGCAAGGGATTCTGGGTAACAAAACCTGGGGGTAGGCAGACGAGTCACCCCATCCTGAATTGCCCTGGGTGTCTAGTTTTCAAAAATGTATAGGTTTGCTAGGTTTCCCTAGGTGCTGGCAGAGCTACGGCGCAAAAACAAAAGGTAGTCTTTTTGTCCGAATCGTGCTAAATTTCACTGGGAAATTGAGGTGCGACCGTGCTGCGTTTTTCGCTGTTTCATGTCGCAGCCACTATGCCTACCCACGCAAGTGAGGTACCATTTTTTTCGAGAGACCTGGGGGCACGCTGGGTGGGTGTAAATTTTATGATCCACGCAGATTCCAGAACTTTCCACCACAGAAATGTGAGGAAAATGTGTTTTTTTGGTCAAATTTTTATGTTTGCAAGGGATTCTGGGTAACAAAACCTGGGGGTAGGCAGACGAGTCACCCCATCCTGAATTGCCCTGGGTGTCTAGGTTTCAAAAATGTATAGGTTTGCTAGGTTTCCCTAGGTGCTGGCAGAGCTACGGCGCAAAAACAAAAGGTAGTCTCTTTGTCCAAAGAACGTAAAATTTCACTGGGAAATTGAGGTGCGACCACGTTGCATTTTGTGCCGTTTCCTGTCATAGGCACAAGGCCGACCCACACAAGTGAGGTACTGTTTTTATCGGGAGACCTGGGGGAACGCTGGGTGGGTGGAAATTTGTTGATCCAGGCAGATTCCAGAACTTTCCACCACAGAAATGTGAGGAAAATGTGTTTTTTTGGTCAAATTTTTATGTTTGCAAGGGATTCTGGGTAACAAAACCTGGGGGTAGGCAGACGAGTCACCCCATCCTGAATTGCCCTGGGTGTCTAGCTTTCAAAAATGTATAGGTTTTGCTAGGTTTCCCTAGGTGCTGGCAGAGCTACGGCGCAAAAACAAAAGGTAGTCTTTTTGTCCGAATCGTGCCAAATTTCACTGGGAAATTGAGATGCGACCATGCTGCGTTTTTCGCTGTTTCATGTCGCAGCCACTATGCCTACCCACGCAAGTGAGGTACCATTTTTTTCGGGAGACCTGGGGGCACGCTGGGTGGGTGGAAATTTTTTGATCCACGCAGATTCCAGAACTTTCCACCACAGAAATGTGAGGAAAATGTGTTTTTTTGGTCAAATTTTTATGTTTGCAAGGGATTCTGGGTAACAAAGCCTGGGGGTAGGCAGACGAGTCACCCCATCCTGAATTGCCCTGGGTGTCTAGTTTTCAAAAATGTATAGGTTTGCTAGGTTTCCCTAGGTGCTGGCAGAGCTACGGCGCAAAAACAAAATGTAGTCTTTTTGTCCGAATCGTGCTAAATTTCACTGGGAAATTGAGGTGCGACCATGCTGCATTTTTCGCTGTTTCATGTCGCAGCTACTATGCCTACCCACGCAAGTGAGGTACCATTTTTTTCGGGAGGCCTGGGGGCACGCTGGGTGGGTGGAAATTTGTTGATCCACGCAGATTCCAGAACTTTCCACCACAGAAATGTGAGGAAAATGTGTTTTTTTGGTCAAATTTTTATGTTTTAAAGGGATTCTGGGTAACAAAACCTGGGGGTAGGCAGAAGAGTCACCCCATCCTGAATTGCCCTGGGTGTCTAGTTTTCAAAAATGTATAGGTTTGCTAGGTTTCCCTAGGTGCTGGCAGAGCTACGGCGCAAAAACAAAAGGTAGTCTTTTTGTCCGAATCGTGCTAAATTTCACTGGGAAATTGAGGTGCGACCATGCTGCGTTTTTCGCTGTTTCATGTCGCAGCCACTATGCCTACCCACGCAAGTGAGGTACCATTTTTTTCGGGAGACCTGGGGGCACGCTGGGTGGGTGGAAATTTGTTGATCCACGCAGATTCCAGAACTTTCCACCACAGAAATGTGAGGAAAATGTGTTTTTTTGGTCAAACTTTTATGTTTGCAAGGGATTCTGGGTAACAAAACCTGGGGGTAGGCAGACGAGTCACCCCATCCTGAATTGCCCTGGGTGTCTAGTTTTCAAAAATGTATAGGTTTGCTAGGTTTCCCTAGGTGCTGGCAGAGCTACGGCGCAAAAACAAAAGGTAGTCTTTTTGTCCGAATCGTGCTAAATTTCACTGGGAAATTGAGGTGCGACCGTGCTGCGTTTTTCGCTGTTTCATGTCGCAGCGACTATGCCTACCCACGCAAGTGAGGTACCATTTTTTTTGGGAGACCTGGGGGCACGCTGGGTGGGTGGAAATTTTTTGATCCACGCAGATTCCAGAACTTTCCCCCACAGAAATGTGAGGAAAATGTGTTTTTTTGGTCAAATTTTTATGTTTGCAAGGGATTCTGGGTAACAAAACCTGGGGGTAGGCAGACGAGTCACCCCATCCTGAATTGCCCTGGGTGTCTAGGTTTCAAAAATGTATAGGTTTGCTAGGTTTCCCTAGGTGCTGGCAGAGCTACGGCGCAAAAACAAAAGGTAGTCTTTTTGTCCGAATCGTGCTAAATTTCACTGGGAAATTGAGGTGCGACCGTGCTGCGTTTTGCGCTGTTTCATGTCGCAGCCACTATGCCTACCCACGCAAGTGAGGTACCATTTTTTTCGGGAGACCTGGGGGCACGCTGGGTGGGTGGAAATTTTTTGATCCACGTAGATTCCAGAACTTTCCACCACAGAAATGTGAGGAAAATGTGTTTTTTTGGTCAAATTTTTATGTTTGCAAGGGATTCTGGGTAACAAAACCTGGGCGTAGGCAGACGAGTCACCCCATCCTGAATTGCCCTGGGTGTCTAGTTTTCAAAAATGTATAGGTTTGCTAGGTTTCCCTAGGTGCTGGCAGAGCTACGGCGCAAAAACAAAAGGTAGTCTCTTTGTCCAAAGAACGTAAAATTTCACTGGGAAATTGAGGTGCGACCACGTTGCATTTTGTGCCGTTTCCTGTCATAGGCACAAGGCCGACCCACACAAGTGAGGTACTGTTTTTATCGGGAGACCTGGGGGAACGCTGGGTGGGTGGAAATTTGTTGATCCAGGCAGATTCCAGAACTTTCCACCACAGAAATGTGAGGAAAATGTGTTTATTTTTGTCAAAATCTTAGCTTTGCAAGGGATTCTGGGTAACAACACCTGGTGGTAGGCAGTCGAGTCACCCCATCCTGAATTCCCCTGGGTGTCTACTTTTCAAAAATGTATAGGTTTACTAGGTTTCCCTAGGTGCCGGCAGAGCTAGGGTGCAAAAACTACAGGTAGGCACTTTGACAAAAAAGGGTCAATTTGTAACTGCTAAATTTAGGTGTGACCACGTTGCATTTTGCGCCGTTTCCTGTCGCAGGCACAAGGCCGACCCACACAAGTGAGGTACCGTTTTTATCGGGACACTTGGGGTAATTCAGATTTGTAAATCAACTGTTATTACCAATTGAGCTTTCATGCATTTCTCCCTTTGAATGAAAGACATTGTGTAAAAAAAAATCTTTATGAAAAATGACCAATAATTCTCATGCTAGTATGAGTATTCCCAACTTTGAAAATGTGCAATTATATACTGTTTCTGAAGTCTATAATTTGTACCCAATTCAGAAATACATAGGTGTCTTTCATACAGATTATTCCATGTATACATTTTCCAAGACAAAGTGCACTATACCCAGTAAATGAAAAAATACCATTGCAAGTTGCTGCTCAGTTTTTGAATCTGGGTTCGTCGGGTTCTTGGTGAAACTACAAGTCCTATATATCCCCACAACCAGGAAGGTCTAACAAATGTAACGGTATATGGCTTTCCAAGCGCTGTCAAAATTAGAAAAAGTTATAGGTGAAAACGTTGAGACAAAAGGCTATTTTGTTCAACAAAATTTCAAATATTCCAATATCTAACTGTTAGTTTCTATAACGAAACCTTCATGGATTTAGACAAATGACCCCTTTCTGAATTCAGAATTTTGTCTACTTTTCGAATATGTAAAGCTTTCCAGGATCCATTATTGCTTTCAAACTCATTTCTACCATTAACTGGAAGGAGGTGGAAAGCTCTAAAAATAGCAAAAATAGGCTATGTCCCAGAAAAATGCCAAAACTGAGTGAAAAATTTCGGTTCTCTGACAAAAGTCTGTCATTCCCTGACAGCTGAGAAAATGGATATTTCAGCCCCACAAACCCTTTTGTGATACCATTTTCAGGGAAAAACCCAGAGGCTTTCATTTGCAGCCCGTTTTTCCCATTTTTCTGAAAAAAACAAAAAAATCACTATATTTTGGTTAATTTCTGGGACCCCTCCAAGGGAATCCACAAACCCTGGGCGCCTTTAGAATCCACATGATGTTGGAAGAAAAGGACGCAAATTTGGCGTGGATACCTTATGTGGTCAAAAAGTTACAAGGGCCTAAGCGCACTCTACTCCAAAACGCCCAAAAATCCTCAGCACAGGAGGGGAAAAGGCCTAGCAGCGAAGGGGTTAACTTTCATTAATTATTTAATTATTATAAGTTAATTTAAGTAATTTTAAGTATATTTTAGTAATTAATTATTAATATTAATTTAATTTAACACTGTTTTTAGTAAATACGATATTTTTTACAACTATATTTTTGTAAACGATATTTTGTACTCGATATTTTTGTACTTACCTGTTTGTACATACAAACTCGATATTTTTGCTGTAGATATTTTTTCCTCGATATTTTGGGTAGTCGATATTTTGGTAGTCGATATTCTTTCAGTGATCCGATAATATCATCATCAAACCTTTTCAATTTAGCATCCCCAATATGGGGTCCTTAATCCCCTCATTATCCCAAATCCTGACAGCCAAGGGCTCTATAAAAAAGGTAAATAAGATTGGGGATAGAGAACACTCCTGAGGCATTTCCATATCTATGTTTACTACCCCTGCAAGGTTTGAGTTCACAAAACCCGTCACTTGTGCCCCCTGATATAAATTCTGCAGCATTAAAATTAATTGAGCACAAAAGCCAAGCTTCTCAAGGCCTTCACTATGAATTGTAAATTGATACTTGTATAGCTCACTACTCACCCGCAAGGGTCTCAAGGCGCTTGTACAAATACTGCTGTGGAACCCATCCTGGCTTTCCCTGTGAGGTGTCCACTCCTGGGCACCCCCAAGGTGGAGGCCAGGCATCTTTAGCGTTGTGGTGGCCGTTGTGGAGATTAAGCAAGCTATTGGCCAGAGTTGCAGAGTGGGACTCCATGATTGGAATAGGCACCGAGGCGAGAATTATCAGGTCCATGGAATTTTGAGCCCAAGACCCGCCGAGGCGGGGAATTGAACCCTGGTCCCGGGCTAGACCTCTGCATCGGGGTCTGCCCCTCTAACCATTGAGCCACACTTCTCCTCTGCCGCTCTAACCATTGAGCCACACTTCTCCACTTCACTAGGTTGGATACTTTCTCTGCATCAGTCATTATTACCACTGCTCGAGTCTGGTTAGCAGAGAAATAATCCAGCGCATGAATTAAGTATTCTGCATTTGCAGACATCACATGACTTGCCACAAGCCCCATCTGATCTATGTGTATTCATGCCTGGGCTGCCGGAGTGATATGAATAGCCCATATTTTCATTAGAAAGTTCTAATCAGTTTTCAATAAGCGAATTGGTTGATCTGAATCAACATCACTTGGATTTTTAACTTTCTTTAAAAAGCTAACAATCGTGGACTCCTTGAAGTACAAGGGGACCTCCTACCTTCTTCAATAAAATTGAAAACATCATTCAAAAAGGGTATAAGTTCACTTGCTAATTTTCGAAAAGACATAGCCGAGAACCCATTATTGCCACATGCCTTCCCAAAAGGCATTGTGACAAGAGCTTCCTGCACCTCTGCCGCTGATGTATTAGAGTTCATTCTTTCTGCCTGTGGATTTGCCAACAGAGGCAGCCTGATGGACCGATTACATTGGAATATGTTAGCCTGCTGGATTGCATATATTATAAATATGTAATAATGAGTCTGCTTCGCCAAGAACTGGGGCATATAATTGACCACGAATTTTCAGCCATATCCACCTCCATGGGGATCTCCAATTACATTGGTACCAGCCATTCCAGCCCCTTACCTAACAAAACTGCAACCCCCCTTACTGCCAGCCCAGCTCAAGCAAAATAAGCATGTGGATACTGTTTTGGAAAACAAAAGATCTGGGAAGTTGTTCTTAAGGTGGGTCTCCTATAAAAATAAGATTTCTGGGAAAACAAGGTCAACCATCTAATTAACCCATCATATCCCCCCTATTTTTTGGCATGCGGTTACCATTGCAAGAAATAAATCTCACATTAAGACCAAATGCTTAAGCACCTTTTCTCAATTAATGTTCCCATGTTGCTAATCAGCAATGGTTTAAATACTGTCTTGATTCTGCTCTTTTTCCATAAGAGTGCTCTCCACCCCAGCAAACAACCCCTACATCCCCACATGGTCCGAAAAAAACCTAACCTCTTGACAAGTATGCACTCTTTTACTCAGAACTTCAAAAAGTTTACCAAGATAGTATGTGGACATTTTTAGTTTGGAAAGCATTGGGGCGGGACCTGATGAGCTTGTTTAATGGTCAAATCCCCTGAACGTTTTGGCAGAATATGAGTCTTGATTAAAGAATCATCCACCCATTGAAGAATCTGTGGACCATCACTCCTGGGCTGCAGCCTAAGCTTGCCGATTGGCTCCCCAGCTCCCAAGCAACCCTGAGCCCTCCTCTCACACCTGCCCAGGCCCCTTAAGGGTTTGTTGGGTGAACCCCAAAATGTTCTCCTTCATTTTGTGAGCTGCAGTTTCCCTGTGCCTCAGATTGCAGTTAACCAAGGACAAGGAGGTGGTGAGAAGACAGACTAGTGCTGTCTCTTTCCTGAAATTTAAAAAACGATTTTCCCTACCCGTGATTGCATCATTTTCACCTGTTTTTGCTTGTGGTTGGTACAGTTTAAAAAGTGAAGTTTTTTTTATCTGCCTGTGCTTGCATAATTTTTCACCCGTTTTGTTCAAAACTTGTGGTTTTTACTTGCCCGTGACTGTTTCATTTAATCAGTTGAATTGTGGGATTTGCAGTCCAAAATAATGTTTTTCTCATATTGCTGTGACAACCTGTTTTCCCCTGAAATTTCTTCCTTGCTCTGTGCCAAGACCTGTGTGTTAAGCAATCAACCCCCAGCTCTCATTTTGTGTTAGCAAGTGAGTGAACCCAGATTAACCCCCACCCTCCCCCTTAGCAACAGGGATTTTATACATCAGAGATTGAACAGAGGGGGCACTGAGAAGGCAGTAGTCTGCTGTTAGCTGTTTAAACTGTGTTTATGAGGGATTGTACACTCATCTTTTGGCTAGGAGAGTGAGTAAAATATTGTACAAACAGTATTGTTAGAGGGCAAAGTTTGTTAGGCCGCAGAACTCCAAAGTGTAGATTGAACCTGTCTCCCTCCTAGGAGATTCTGAATTGAGGAGCATCTTCCAACTCCCTGGCCAGCAAACATTGCCTGTGATTGCAGAGACCTTATATAGGCTGCTATTGGATGCTACTTGTGTGCACTGATTGGTGGTTGCATCTGGTGTTTCAATTGGATTAGAATTAGTGTACTCATTGGTTGAACATTTGAGGGTACTGATTGGTTTCTGGTCAGTGATTCTATTGATGTAGGGCTCAGGGCTTGTGATCTGATTGGTGAATAGGTTTAGGGGTTTGGATTGGTTCCTAGGGCTTGGCTTTCTATTGTATGTAGGGTTTAGGGTTTGTTGTATGATTGACTGCTGAGACTAGGGTACTGGTAGCGAGCACGAATTTAAACACAATATCTCACTCTTTCTGTTGCAGGTAGAAAACTTGAGATTGTGGACTCCTTTAATTATGTTGGGATTATTTTTAATAGGAAAAACACCTGGTTAGATATGGTAACTAATGAAGCCTCTGTAATGGAAAAAAGCATTGGAGGAATTTTTAGATTTATAAAGAAGCTTGGCTCAAAACCACTAAATGTAATAAAACAAATCTATGAGGCAAAATCAGTATCTATTGTCACTTATGGGCCAGCTGTTTGGGGCTTTTCTAACGCTACAAAATTGCAGAGTATAGAGGACACCTTTTTAAAAAGCTGATATGTGTGCCACACTCCTGTTCCTCATATATAACTCTCTCTGAGCTGGGTGTCCCTTACATAATGGATAAAATCCATATTGCTCCAACTCTCTTGTGGCATTCAGCCTGGAGGAAAGAAACATTGACCCTGACAAGACATATCCTCACAGACTGTTTGAATGTAGATGGTGTACATCAAATAATATGGTTAATATATATTAAGACAAACTTACAGGCAATCAGATTACCAAATTTATATGAGGATCCGAAATCCTGTCTGAAAATCACTAAAGAAGAATTTAAAAAGAAGTTGCGCCTACTAGATGTTTTTGCTACAAAGAGGTATGAATTTAATGGTAACACACTACTATAAGACATTATCTTTAAGCTCCGAGTATAATTAATATTTCAACTTCATATCAGACATTTGTAACGAATCTTCATCACATATACATATTATTAAGATTTCGATTACAATATATCCCACTCATGTTGGGTTTTCCTACCAGAACGAATTCCTTCAATTCTCTTTCTTTATGTCCATGTGATAATCATTCAGTACAGGATGATTTACACATTGTTTTCTTTTGTAAATTTTACTTGAATGAAAGGAGCAGATTTATTCTCCCCCTTATACGCAAGCTAGGGATTAGAGTAGACAATGCCGCACAGCTCTTTAGTATTTACAGCAATTACCGGATCCCTTGGTATGCTTCTCTCTGGCCTCCTTCCTTTTATCCGCACTAAAGACAAGAAGATGTATTCCTTACACAAACTTTATAACTGAGAGTAGGCTCAATATGACTAACTATTGTTTTATTCCTCTTTCTCTTTTAACTGATGAATTCTTTGTACTTATTATGACTTTTTACACTTTTTGCATTGTATAATAACTCTGAGTGCTAATAGATGATCTTTTTATCGCTAATGTTTTTACTATAGCATACTTTCATGACATTATTTTGTTGGCAAAATAACGTTATTATGATGATGATGACTGCTGGGACTAGGGTTTGGGGCTAGAGCTGGGGTTAGTCTTTCTATTGGACCTAGGGCTTAGGGTTTCCTGTGTGATTGGCTACTAGGAATAGAGTTTTCATTAGGGTTGGGGTTGGCTTTTAGTGGACGTTGGGCCTAGGGTTTCATGAATGATTGGCTACTGAGAATAGGGATGGGGTTAGGCTTTCTATTGAACGTATGGTTTAGGGTTTAATGCCTGATTGGGTGCTTGGACAAGAGCTGTGATTGGTTGAAAGGACTTGTTCTACTATTGGTCTAGGGTTTAGGGCTAGTGTTGTGATTGGTTAGCGCTAGGGTTTCCAATGGCTGAATTGGTCACCTTATTACTAGGGCTATATGAGGCCAGGGCTTGGGGCATCTCAGCCCAGGCGTTGAGGCTAAGGGAAGAGTGGACATAGGGAAGTGCCTGTTTGAACCTGTTCGAAACTGGTCGGGACTAGGACCAGAAATGATGCCCAACCAGAGCAATACACTCACAGCACATGTACTCTACTCATTTACTACAAACTAACCCTATACAAAATTCTATGTGTCAGCAACCATCACAAAACCACAAAAACCACATCTATATACCCTTCAATCCTAGCTGCCACACATTTGCACCATCACTTACAAACAGTACACAACTCTATTCTATACAATTAACCAATTCACTCATGACTAACACAACAAAATTCTGCACCATACTTAACTATATCCCACCCAGACACACACTCCCTACTCTAATTATTCCTAACACACCCCTTTTGTCACTAACAAACATATACTCAGCCTTCCGTCATTTTTCCAACCAACACCCTACTCTCCTTTCTACCACAATAACACAACCGCACAACACTTACACTCCACTGTACCACATGTACTACCTCTTGCAGACCACTGTACCACACGTACTACTACCTCTTGCAGAAAACAAGTTTAAGACAAACACACTTAACTCTACTTTATCCCCTCTTACACATAACATACACTCTACTCACAAACACATCACCCCCCTTCACCTTACAACTTCCACTCACAAACTATAGAATACTAACAAATCCATCTCATAAAACAAATACATCAGCACATCTTTTCACTACTCCTCAAACAAACACACATCACACACCCCAGCACAACAAAATCTCTCAAGCACAACACCTCAAAATAAGTACCCTCACAAACTACAGACATACACCCACCTTTCAAACTACACATATGAACCAACTCCAATGCCAAGCTTTCTGTCTTCCACCACACCTAACACATATACAGCAACACAGCAAGTCTATTTTAGCCTCCTCTTATCCATTTAACAATTTAGAACCTTACTACATGACCCACATGTTGTACCACCACCCCTAACTCATGCACCTTCTGCCCTAAACAGAAGCAAACAAAATAAGCAATGTGCCACACCTCACAACTTCGTTTCTCCATGTCTATTGTGCAACAAGGTTGAACCAAAAAAATAACACAGCGCACCAACTCACTCTCAAACACCGTCTCTACCACCTACACACGCAGACCCATCAAAATGCCTTACGATACACAATACAGAAAAGCTACGCGATTGCTACCCTCTTATTCCGAATACCAACACTAAGGACAAACCTGCTGCAAGCTCACAAAATACTGTTCACTCCTCTACAAAACAAAGTTACGCTAGCAACAAAGCACATGCTCTAAACTGTTTGTTAACAAATGCTCGATCACTCTCTAAAAACAAACATCACATCTACGACCTTCTCACTGGCGCAAAACCAGACATACTATTCATAGCTGAATCATAGTTGGGAGATGACATGACTCCAGTCCTTCATGAAGCCATTCCTCTAAGGTTATCTAGCAAACGATCACCCAAAATCATAAAGGCATAAAAGGAGGTGGCATAGCTGTAGTGTTCAGGTAAACATTATAAATCACCATAACAAAATTGTGAAGCCCTTTTCACAAGATGCAATCCTACACCGTCTTCATCCTGTAACTACCTGCTCCTTTACAGACCTCCATCTAGCAATGCAACATTCCCAGACACACTTCTAGACACTGTTTCAAACCTGATAACACTACACTCCAATCTATGCGTTCTGAGTAACTCCAACATTTGGTTTGACAAACCCAATATGCCCCATCCAAAAACAATCACCACTGGCCTAGACACACTGAACCTGCATCAGATCATCCACAGCCCACATACATCACTGGACACATCTTAGATGCCATTTCTGCTAAAACAGAACTAGTTACCTTTCAAATAATGACTCCGGTCACATGGTCAGAACACCATTTGTTTGCCTTCCAACATAAAACAACTATAAGCGACACACCTAAAAACACCTTACGTGCATCTACCTATCGGCCGTGGAACAAACTCAATTTGGAACACTTAGAAACACAACTCACATCCAGTAAAGATCTAGAAACAATACATTCTGTTAAAACTATATGAGTGGCTACAGGAAGCTTTAGATATCATAATACCACTAAAACCCATACAACAGAACAAAAGAAAACAAGCACCTTGGGGAAATACAGGGATAAAAGAGATAAAATAAAAATTAGAAAGCTGCAACATGCCTGGCTCAAAACAAATGCCAATCAAAACAAACTTTACTTACAGAAAATACAAGTCAGTTATCAAAAAAGCTAAGAAAAGATACAATTCAGACAGTATTCAAAATGCTAAATATGCAAATGAAGGATTCTATCAAGACAAATTCTCAATGAATTTCATAACCCAAATTGCCTAGAAGGGGCTCATCCCATTTCTCAAGATTTCACAGACAAACTGCCAAATCATTACAGGGCAGACATGTTGAACTCATACTTAAAACAAAGACAAAGCATCGGCACTAACCCTTTTACAAAATAACAATCAATGAACACTCTACCCAGCCTCTCTGTTTCTTACAACACATTCCACACTATGAATTTATGGACCTGGGCAAAGCAAACAGGCCTACCGGCAGCCCTTCTGACCCATGTCCACTGCAAACCTTTAAGACAATTCTTCTAACAGCCTCTGCTGAAACTCCAGTAAGGAGAATCATCAACAACTCCTTAACTACTGAAATATTTCCAGAAGAACTCAAAAAGTAATAGATTTGCTCATTACTAAAGAAAACAAACTTGGACCTACTGAACCCTGCCAGCTACAGATCGATTTCAAATGGACCTTTCCTGGGCAAACTGATAGAAAGATCAGCATTCGCCTAGATGTAACAATTCATTGAAGAGAATGCCATACTTTCTGGCTGCCGAAGGGCATTCTGTCCAGGAAGAGACACGGAATCTGCCCTCCTTGACATCTGGGGTGACCTGAAGAACACCGTTGACCACAACGGAGTTGCTGCCAACTTCTCTTGGACATCTAGGCTGCCTTTGACACAGTTGACCATGACACTCGTATACAAAGACTCTTCAAAGCAGGCATAGAGGGGACTCCTCTAGACTCAATTGCATCTTACCTTTGCAACAGAGCTAATACCATCCATACCCCACCTTCCTCGTTCAAACTGTACTTCACAAAGCAGGAGTCCCTCAAGGCTCTATTATCTCGCCCATGCTTTTCAACATCTACATGAAGTCATTACCGGCACTGATCAATTAATTTCACCTCATGTGCTATAACTATGCAGATGACATGCAAATACTCCTTCAACAGGAATGCCCCAAAAAATGGAGAGAAGAGGTCATTAGATGGGCAGTAGCAGAGGGTGAGGCGCTATCCCACTAGGAACATAGGGGATTAAGGAAAAGACCGATTGCGCTAGAATGGGCTCAAGTGTTATGGTAATTTAAGGCACTAACAGGGGACGATGCGGGTGAAGCCCTGGACCTCTCGGTTGAGTTGGCCACGTCTGCCTAACTCTGTCTTGGACAGTGAGCCGGACAGGAAGGAGGATTGCACTTGCATCCAGGCCCCCTTCACTCTTTCTTTCCCCCCTGATCACTCAGCCACTTTCCTGGATGCCAGTCAGCTCCCTTCTTCCCTCCTGCCCTCTCCCTCTACCCCCCGCATAGGGACACACTGGAGCAGCACTACCTTGGTTGACCCTCAAGACCCTGTCCTGGTGAAACAGATTGGAATAAAGCAGCCAAGTTTATGGTTAACACTACAGTTCGTAGGATGGGAAAGTTGTCGGCGGGGTGCCGAGGGTGGGTGTTGGGTAAGAAACTGATGATATGCGGTGATACGAGATTTACTGCTCTGAACACATTTTTGTGGTTTAAATTGGAGCCATGAGCTGTTCACTCATGTGCCGAATAATTGTGTGCACCAATACAATGTCACATGGACACTTGTTAAGATTTGTAAGCAATCTGATGGTGTATATATAACTGAAAATGTAACTAAATACTGTTTCATGATGTGTATTTGAAACTGCAAAAAAATTGTGTTAAAAAAAACCAGGAATGCCCCAAAGACATTGGAAACTCCCCAATTTTCAGTTGTCTCAGTGCCATGGATCAATGGATGATGTCGAGCCATCTCACATTGAATGCTTCCAAAACTGAAATACTAATGTGTGGCGATTGAAAACATTATGACCAGCTCGCCACGTGGCCTGATGATCTGGGAACGCTGCCTAAAGTATCGAGGAAGTAAGAAACCTCAAAATGACCATGACTCCAAGCTATCGATGAATTCCCAAATGTACAAACTAGCAAGATCAAGCTTTTTTTACTATAATAACTCTGCAACTAATCTTCCCCCATTTAGGATTTCCACACATGGTCCAGGTTACCATCTCCCTTGCTCTTTCCAAACTCGATTATGCCAATAGCCTCTACTACGGATTACCTTTAACAACCATGAAAAGACTACAGGCCCGATTCACAAAAGTAATCTGAGACAAAATCCTAACTTTATGACTTTCGGTATCCACAAAAGGCATTTAGTAGTAGTAAAGATAGGAATCCTATCTTTATTACTACTAAATACCTTTTGTGAATAACAAAACTCGTAAAGTTAGGATTTTTCTCTATTTAGTAGTAGTAAAGTTAGCAATCCTAACTTTACTACTACTAAATGCCTTTTGTGAATACTAAAAGTCATAAAGTTAGGATTTTTCTCAGTTTAGTAGTAGTAAAGTTAGGAATCCTAACTTTACTACTACTAAATGCCTTTTGTGAATGCCCAAATTTGTAAAGTTAGGATTTTGTCTCAGATTACTTTTGTGAATCGGGCACTACAATGGATTCAGAACTCGGCTGCCAGACTAATCTTACATATAAAACTGCAATACCACATTTCCCATGCCTTGAAAGCCCTACGTTGGTTGCCGGTTGCCAGACGATCCACAATCAAGCTGCTTTGTATCACTCACATAGCGATACATGGATCAGGATGGCTCTTCATCGGGAATATAATCACCAAACACATTCAACAAAGGACCTCCGCTCTAGAGTGGCACCTCGCCTCAAAATCCCAAGATACAAGAAAAAAAACATGGGTGGCACATCATTCTCTGTTCAAGCAGCCAAACTATGGAACTCTTACCCCCCAACTTTAGATCCACGGATAATCACCTTATCTTCAGAAAACTACTCAAGAATTGGCTCTTTCCCACATAACCACCATATGCAAACAGAAATATACTGCATATCTCTCTGTATATAAGCAATTATTTACACTATAGATATGCACCTTTATATGTGTATTGCTACGTATAAACATGTACAATAATTATGGTTGAAAAAATATATAGATATTCATTAGTTCTGCTTAACAAATGCACATATTACTGATAGTCACATTGTTCTATGTTTTCAAAATGCATATAAGTGACTGCAGAAATAAGTAAATCTTTTATCATAACTATTTATCTATAATTGCTTCACTATTGATTTGCAAAAAAGATATTTATAAATAAATACAATTAATTTAAAGTACAACAACGCTTGAAAGCCGGTATTTATTTATTGCATCTTTAATCTACATATTCTACCTTCCTTTATGCATCTATAATCTATATACCTTTCATGTACTTATGGGTCTATATATTTATAACTTTTCTTCTAATTCAGCATTTCCAAAGCACTACCCTATTTTTCACCATATACCGCTCTCAATATATCAATTACTTCAACTCTCCATCTCATCTAAAACTTCTTTCTACTACTCTAATGCACTACCCTATTTCACACCCTATATCTCATTCAATATATAATCTACCTCCACTCTCTCATCATCCCAACCCCATACCACTACTATGATACCCAAAATAACCCATTCCAGACTCTTCCCTACTCTACCCCTCCTTGCATCATTTAATACCTCTTACTATTCCAATTCCCCAAAACAAGCCTTTCTAAACCCTTCCCGCTGACTCGTCCCCCTCCACCTCCCTTTTACTCATCCTAAGCCTCCTCCTACTACTATGAGCTCCAAAATAAACAAACAAAATTCTAAATCCTTCCCTCTTCAATCCCTCCACTATCCTGTTCAATCCAAATAACAGACTAATATGTCCACCACTCAAATTAATTTTATATTTCACTATACTAATTCACCACTAATTCTTTATGGGTTCCGGAGTAGCGTGCTATTAACTGATAATGCACTTCAACACCTCATTAGGAGTAGCAAGCACTATATAAATGCAAACCTTTGTCCCTCTTCTATCCCTCCACTATCCTCCTCAATCTAAATAACTGACTAACATATACACCACTCAAATTACTTTCATATTTCACTTTACTAATTCACCACTAATCTTTTATGGGTTCTGGAGTAGCCTACTACTCGCCCAAAAAATGCTTCGACACCCCATCAGGGACAGCAAGCACTATATAAATGCAAACCTTTTTTCCCTCTTCTATCCCTCCACTGTCCTTCTCAATCCGAATAACTGACTAACATATCCCCCACTCAAATTACTTTCTTATTTCCCTATACTAATTTTTCACGAATCTTTTATAGGTTCCAAAGTAGCGTGCTACTCACTAAAAAAAAGTGCTTCAACACCCCATCAAGGGTAGCAAGCACTAAATAAATGCTAAACTTTTCCCTCTTCTATCGCTCCACTAGTCTTCTCAATCCAAATAACTGACTAAAATATCCACCACTCAAATCACTTCCATATTTTACTATACAAATTGACCACTAATACTTTAAGGGTTCTGGAATAGAGTGCTCCTCATAGACAAGGGCTTTGACGCCTCGTCAGGAGTAGTAAGTGTGAGAAGTTGGCCTTAATACCAAGTGAAAGGACACCACACATGTTGTATATCAAAATATATATGTATTTATTTCTAACACAATCCTCTGAACTTTTTATGAGGTCAGAGGCACCAGCACAATACAAGATACTTAATTAAAATACAATAAGTTGCACAAAATACAGTAATGCCCTAGGGGCACTTCGGACCATATACTAAAATAGTGATATAAGAACCACGTCACGAACAAAGGAAAGGCCTAGGGCCTGGAGAATCGCTGGGGCTACACTGTACTACCAATGGATAGAGAGCAGGAGGCCCACGGGATGCGCGTGCAGTGTCTTTACACGCACGCAAGTTACCATAGAGTTAGAATGGGAACGAAAGAATTGGAAACTAGTTCTTTTAGGACACTTCCGGATGGACTAGGGAAAAGCTACTTGAAACTAGGACTCTAGGATAGTCAATACCCACAGGAGTACCGAAATACTCACGTTACCTCACCCACAGGAAGCGGGTGCATAGGTGTCAAAGTGTGTCGGGTTTCGTCGCTGATTCCTATGGAGCCTTGGAGAAAGATGCTGCAGGCGACCAGGAGAGAAGTGTCCGGGTGGATCCAAGGGCGGATCGAGGATGAAGAGTACCTGAAAACAGAGGGGACAGAGTCTGGGTCACTAGCCAGTGACCAGGAAGGAACCAGGCGATGTCGCGAAGCAATCAGGTGATGTCATGAAGCTTGTCTCTGCAGCCACGTGGACCAGGAGGTGTCGACGATGACCAGGAGCTGGATACGGACTGTGCCTTGAAGGATCTCGCTGTCGGCTGTGTCAGCTTCCGGATAGGAGTCAACAAGCCTTGGCAAAGGCAACCCATGCAGAAAAGTAAGATGGCTTCTAAATCAGACCAGCAAGGTCTGATGGGCTGCTCCTTTTCAGGGGAGCAAGGGACAGTCTGGAGTAACCAGATCAGCATTGGAAATTCAAAGGTTCATTGTTGTAGAGGCCACTAGCCAACGGGCAAGTGACCGGACAGATGAGTCGAGCAGGAAAATGCAGAAGGGCCCCACGCAGAACTTGTGGAGTGTGGAGGGCTGATCTTCGGTGCAGTTGGTGCTCAGGGCTGGGTCTTCTCAATCCCCAATGCACAACTTCGAGGGTGCCTCAGAAGTTGCACGGAAATCAATTTGCTGGCTTTCCAAGATGGCCAGTCCCACGTCTCTCGTCGCCTCCATGGGTCTCAGCTCTGCTGTGACTGTGGATCGGGCTGTTGGATGTCTGGAAGTCCAGTTCTTGTCAAACTATGTGCTCTGGCTCCGGCAGGAGCGTCGACAAAGCAAACCGTTGACCGCTTGATGATGCCTGCTTGTGCAGGGTGGTCACTCCTTGACCACAAGGGAGATTCTTCAGTCTTCTACGTCGAGTAGGATGTTGAAGGTCCAGAGTTTCGTATCAGAGTTTCAGTCAGGATAAATCTAAAGTCTTGGGACTCAGCTCCTACCTATATACCAAATTTAGGGGCTGGATTACCTGCTAGGTCCCTCCTATGGGTGGGACCCAGGAAGGGGGTGGTTACACCCCTTTCCCTTTGTCCAGTTTTGCGCCAGAGCTGGGGCTGGAATGCCCCAGCACCGGTTTGAACTGGACTATGCATGGGACACCTTGCGTGCCCCAGGCAGTGTCTCATTTCATTTAGCCCTCCCTGCCCCAATACACCATGGCCTGTCTGGGGTGGTGCTAGCACCTCCCTGTGACAGGAAACCTATTGTCCAAGCCTCCCTCGCTGGAAAGACTCCCAGCAGCAGGAGGTCAGACTTGTGTCTGTGGCAGCAGCATCCATTTTGTGATGCGGAGGCTCTGGTTAACTTTAACCGGGATTAATGAAAGTAACATGTCTTCTCCCTCTAGAAGGGTGGAATGCTACCCCCGTTGCCAGAACTGGTGAGGGGTTAGTATTCCAAAGCGTATGACACCTTACACGACATGTTTTGATAAAGCCAAACCAAAGTTAGCATTTAACCGCGAGGTTCATAATGCACTTAAGAGTATATGGTATGGCAATATTCTAGAACAGCTATAAGGACATGGTTCCGAAAGCTGCAGACAGGCTCAGCTCATGCTAGAGCACCATCTCACATAAAACCAGGCACTCTACCTTCAGGATTGTTAAGGCCTGCCATAGGAGTGACTTATAGGTGTACATGTGTCTAGATATAAGGTTAGATATAGGAACACTATATCTAAGCAAGGGATGATTACACGACCTTGCCCCAGCTGAGTGATCAGCCAGTTGTGTCAATTTGGATGGCCAGCCAGGGGTGACAAAAGATATGCTGCAGCCCCTGGTAGGCCTTGGGTGCACCTATGCCCTGGGTACCTATAGTACACTATACAGGGGCTCATAAGGTGACCCAATATCCAATTAGTTATGTACCTAAGGTACCTGGAGTCCATTTTACAGAGCGAGCAGATAGCCTGGGGCCCTGATTAGCAGGATCTCAGGCCAACTAAGTTGAAAACCAGCTAAACACAAGGCAAAAAATCTGGGGTAACCATAGTCAGGTATCCACCTTCCTACAGTAAGCACTGTATAAATTCAATTATAATCCAATACAATACAACGTGTGGCAGGCTTGGCCACAGGGTCTCTGACCAAACCCCTGTTCACACCCAACCGCATGACACATACGGCCTCTGGTCTTGTGCTGCGGGTGTTTGCTGCAGGGCCAAGTCCTCTTCCAGTGGGCATGAGCAGTTTTCCTGCTGTCAAAGCTCGCACCAAGTGAAAGAAAATATCTATGTCCCGAAGGTGGGCACTTCAGGACATATGGAGCAGGCTCAGGGCCATTAATAGCTCCAGGAGGGGTGCCAAGAGGCTCCCCTCCTTTGTTAATCCAGGGCCTGCCCTTGGGAGGTGGTCTGCAGAAATAACCCAGGAGGGGGCTGAGTGACCCCTCTCCCATTTCAAAATATGGCCAAGCCCCGTGGAGGTGGTGGCCCCCGGGGCCACAAAGGCCTGAGAGAGGGGCCATGTTGGCCCCTCCTCGTTAATTGACCTGGCTCCCGGGAGGTGGTGGTCCCCGTGGTCATAAAGGGCCTACACGGGTGGCAGGTGCAGCCCCCTTCTTATAGTTGCATATTGGCCTGCCCTCGGTGGAGGTGGCAGTCCCTGGGGCCCATATTGGTCATGGGGAGGGGGGGCCGCAATCACCCCCTCCCCATAAATTTTTTTTTTTTTGTAAACATAATTTTTATTGGCAAAGTTATCCAAAGGGAATATTATGTAATACAATACATCGATTCTTGTCAATTCCAGAATGTATCACAGTCAATAGTGCTCATGCCTTTTTATGAACGAAACCCCCCTACGCCCTCCCCCCTTCAGCCCTCCCCACCCCTGCCAGTGCGCCTCTGACCAGCCTAGACACGTACAATAACCATGGGTATCCCCTTTCCAGTAGTGTGTCTCATCATGTCGAGTAGTGTTAGGGAGACAGCTTCCCAGTGTTCACTCTATACGTTCGCCCTATTGTTCCCTTTGTGACAGCGGTCTACCCACCCAAGTGCCAGCCCTATTCTATCTCCTCCCCCTCCTCGCCTGAACTGTCCGCTGGCCGCTGAAGCTCTGTCACCAATGCCTCCCACGCTCTGGCCACTTCCAGGGCCCTGTCATTATCTAAGCGCCTGGCCTGTTGCAGTCGGAGAGTCCTCTCAGCTCGTGCCCAGCGCAGAAGATTCGCTTTCCATCGCAAATAACTAGGGCCCTGGCTCGATTTCCAGTGCAAGGTAAGTTCCCTCTTAGCCAAAATCAAGCCCAGGTCATAGAACTTGCTGGTGACCTTCGTCTGGGGAGTGTGTGGAAACCAGAGCAACAAGCAAACGCCCATGTCCACTTCTATCTGCCAGTCGAGATAGCATTCAAACAAGCCACCACTGCAGTCCAGTAACCTGCTAGTCACGCGCAGGACCAAAACTTGTGAGCGAAATCTGCCCCATCCGTTCTACATCTCGGACAGAGTGACGTGGCGCCCCCAAAATATTGCGAGATCTTAACAGGTGTCAAATACGCTCGATGAAGCGTAAAAAACTGGACTAATTGGAACCTGGCGTTCCGCGTGCCGATCCAGGCGCGTCGAACCAACTGAGGCTACGTCGTCTCAGGGATGGGCCTCCCAACATCTAGCTCCCATTTGCCTCGCAGCCCATCCAGGGGTAGCATGGTCTCCGTCGAAAGCCTCCGGTAAAGACATGTAACAGGCTTGAAAGTACCAGCTCCCATGACCACATATTGGCAACCCAGGGTTGTAGGCGGCTCAGTGAGCCCCCCACTCCAGTGTTTCTGAATACTGGCTACTAGGGCAGCATGCAGCAAGTAATCCCCCCGTGGGAGGCCGTAGGTGTCTTGCAGCTCCTGAAAAGTCAGCAGAGCCTCGTCGCCATAGAGGTCCCCAATCATGTGCAGCCCAAGGTCCTTCCAAGTTGCCAACGCCGTCCAGTCCGCACCGTGTGGGAGGGCCGTACACATCCCTAGGGGAATCTCCGGGGCATACGGGTGAGTGGTACCTGAGCGCTTGTGACTCCGGAGCCAACACAGATGGAGAGTGCGCTCCTCGAGGGTAAGTTGGTCTAAATCGAGTTTCTGGCCTAGTAATATGAAGGAGATGATATGTCTAGGAAGCAGTCTACCCTGATGCTCCTCCGGCCCGCGAAACTCCCGCGCCACTGCTTGAGTAAGCCATTGTATCTGCGCCGCTAGGTAGTACCATTTGAAATCCGAGACTGCCAGTCCCCCATCAGCCCTGGGGCGCATCAAAGTAGTCAGAGCGACACGACGCCTGCCCGATCCCCAGATAAACCCTGTGGTTAAGGATCAGAGTTTGCGAAATATCGACGCCGGTATTCACACCGGCAGGGTGCGAAACAAGTATAATAAACGAGGAAGAGCAATCATCTTCAGCAAAGCCACCCGTCCCGCTGCTGATAAGGGTAGGGCTCGCCAGTACCCCATGGAACTCTGCAGGTTCCTAATTGCCCTAGTTATGTTGTCTTCCTGCAATTCTAATGGAGAGTGGTAGATCTGAGTGCCCAACTAGGGGAGGCAATGGTGTTCCCAGCGAAGGTTCCCCGCCATCTGGGGCTCACACTCCCTCGGGTCCACCGGGAAAAGGCAGGACTTAAACCAATTGACTCGCAGTCCCGAAAGACTGCCAAAGTCAAGAAGGAGGCATTTGGCTCCACGAAGTGAGCTGCCGGTATTCACCAAAAACATCAACAAATCATCAGCGTATAAAGAGATGTAGTGGGATGCGCCCCTCAGCACCAGGCCCTCGTAAGTCCGTCCCATCCGAGCGTGAGCCGCCAGCGGCTCTATGGCCAGCGCGCACAACAAGGGGGATAACGAGCATCCCTGGCGCGTCCCACGGCCAACCCGGTAATCAGTCGTGAGCATAGACTAGGGGGGATAGGCCGAGCGGGAGCTGGCATCTCCCCCTCGCTTCAATAGGGGTATTATGATGGCCTCCCGGGCGGTCGCGGGCAGAACTCCAGTGTCCCAGGCCTCTCTACAAACAGCGTGCAACCGCAGGGTCAACACGTCGTCATAGGTCGCGTAAAACTCAATCGGCAGGCCATCCACGCCAACCCGCAAAGCGTCAAATCCCTCCCGTCAAGCCTGCCCTGCACAGCCACAAATCTCCCATCAGGATCCACCAGTGTCACCAAGGGCTGAAACGGGATCCCCGCCCTCACCCAGATTAAAAGTCCCCGTGCAAAGGCCAAATAGGTAGTATAAAACAGTTGGCCCCGCCATCTGCGCTGCAAGGCCCGCCCTTCGGATTGGTCAACATGTGTTTCTTGCATAAAAGCCACTTGGATTCCTGTGCGAAGAAGATAGGCATGCGCTTTGTGTCATTTTATCATAGAATTCAGTCCCCGTAAATTCCAAGTTACACATTTTAGTTCAGGTATGGTCCCCATTCAAAAATACACTTATATTTCGAGTCATTGGTAAAACCCTTGGCGCACTGACAGTTCTCCAGATTCCCAATCCCCAAACAGCCCAACAATCCCACTTTCCGCCCAACCCCTGAACAGGCACTAAACTGTAGGAACCCATCCATATTCAAAACCCCAAATAAAGAAAGTCTCTGGTCGCCACCAGAGTCTCACAGCAAGTGTGAGATCGGGGGTCAGCACCTCAACAGCGTGGTCAGCGAGTCTCAATCGTGCTTATAACCCAACCTCCCGCATAACTCCCCTGATGTCCCACACCCCCAGGCAGACAACGGTAGGACCCACTAAGCACATTTACTGTCGGCCCATCAAATCTCAATTACCACGGAGTGGACAGTTCCCCTCCCGCCCCACAACGTGAATCACACATGCAGTTACCATACTACAGTGAACAAGGTACAAGGATCACTCATCGAGAAGGCCATCCGCAGTTCCTGGTGTAACATGTGGTAGAGCCGGGTCACCACCCCTCGAGCCCTCAGATGTCGCATCCTCGGATCGCCTACGAGAGCCCGAGTCCACTGCCGACGTGGGCGTCACTGCCCTGGAAATAGTAGAGACCGCTCTGAGGGCCTCCTTGCGCTCCAGTTCAGTCTGCGACACGGGCATTCGACTGACCGCCGGCTGTCTCCTGTACCTCCTGCTCTGCCTAGCTTTTGGTGCAATGTCCCGCTGCCCCCAAGTACTCGGGCGAGCGTCCGTCCCGGCCTTAAAGGGCTCCAACTAGTCCCATACTTCCTCAGGGGTATTGTAAAAGGAGGAGTTGCCCTCCATCATAATCCGTAGCCGGGCTGGAAACAGGAGGGAGTAACGGATACCTTCATCCTGGAGGGCCTTCTTGACCGCCAGGAACGAGGAGCGCTGGCGTTGGACATCGAAGGAATAGTCAGGGTAGATGGCATTGTCCACCTGGTTGGGTCCCATCGTCCGTGCTCTTTGTAAGATAATTTCCCTGTCCCGGAAATGTAAAAGGCGCGCAACAACCGGCCGAGGACGTTGACCAGGGAGGCGAGCCAGGACGCGATGGACCCGCTCCAGCGTGTAGAATTGCGTCAGCCCTTCGGGAGCAACCACCTCCTGTAGCCAGGTCTCTAGATAGCACACCATATCAGTCCCTTCCACATTTTCGTGCAGGCCCACCACGCGTATGTTGTTCTGCCGGTTTCGGTCTGCTTGACACAGTCCACCAGCTTTCTGTGGTCCGCCCGTAGCAGTCCCAGATTTGTGGACACCTGAGTGATGTCATGATGTAGGGCTTCCCTCGTGTCAGTTATGGCTTTCAGTATCTGCTCCATCTGGCGCTGCTGGAGGCCCGCCGCGGAGTCACCAGCCAAGTCAAGGTCTCGGATGCCCGGTAAACCCTCTGTGGGGTCAGGGGGCATTGCGCCCAGCTTCTGGTGCAGCACCCCATGGTGGCGGTTGTCACTCGGCGCGCAGCCTCTGTAGTTGCAAGTCGACCCCCGACACAGATCCTCTAGGGGATTCCCTGACTTCGGTGGCCGAAGTCGTCACCGCACAGGTCACAGTCCCACTCCCGGGGTCGGGTCCCCAGACAGCACCTCGGCGGTCCCGCAGAGCATCAGGGCCTTAACGTCAGGGGGCATCCGGCCTCATCATGTTCCCCAGGGCAGACACCACGGGACAGGGCCAAAGCTCCCAACCGCCTCTGTGAGCAGAGCCAAAGGCAAGTCAGGGGTAGGTGCGCGTGCATCAAGTCCAGCCTAGCTGTAAGAGCTCTGTCCCAGTGCAAGAGGGGGCTGCAATCCACTACCCTGGAAGGGAAAAAAGTGCTTCAACACCCCATCAAGGGTAGCAAGCACTAAATAAATGCTAAACTTTTCCCTCTTCTATCGCTCCACTTTTCTTCTCAATCCAAATAACTGACTAAAATATCCACCACTCAAATCACTTTCATATTTTACTATACAAATTCACCACTAATACTTTAAGGGTTCTGGAATAGACTGCTCCTCATAGACAAAGGGCTTTGACGCCTCGTCAGGAGTAGTAAGTGTGAGAAGTTGGCCTTAATACCAAGTGAAAGGACACCACACATGTTGTATATCAAAATATATATGTATTTATTTCTAACACAATCCTCTGAACTTTTCATGAGGTCAGAGGCACCAGCACAATACAAGATACTTAATTAAAATACAATAAGTTGCACAAAATACAGTAATGCCCTAGGGGCACTTCGGACCATATACTAAAATAGTGATATAAGAACCACGTCACGAACAAAGGAAAGGCCTAGGGCCTGGAGAATCGCTGGGGCTACACTGTACTACCAATGGATAGAGAGCAGGAGGCCCACGGGATGCGCGTGCAGTGTCTTTACACGCACGCAAGTTTCCATAGAGTTAGAATGGGAACGAAAGAATTGGAAACTAGTTCTTTTAGGACACTTCCGGATGGACTAGGGAAAAGCTACTTGAAACTAGGACTCTAGGATAGTCAATACCCTCAGGAGTACCGAAATACTCACGTTACCTCACCCACAGGAAGCGGGTGCATATGTGTCAAAGTGTGTCGGGTTTCGTCGCTGATTCCTATGGAGCCTTGGAGAAAGATGCTGCAGGCGGCCAGGAGAGAAGTGTCCGGGTGGATCCAAGGGCGGATCGAGGATGAAGAGTACCTGAAAACAGAGGGGACAGAGTCTGGGTCACTAGCCAGTGACCAGGAAGGAACCAGGCGATGTCGCGAAGCAATCAGGTGATGTCATGAAGCTTGTCTCTGCAGCCACGTGGACCAGGAGGTGTCGACGATGACCAGGAGCTGGATACGGACTGTGCCTTGAAGGATCTCGCTGTCGGCTGTGTCAGCTTCCGGATAGGAGTCAACAAGCCTTGGCAAAGGCAACCCATGCAGAAAAGTAAGATGGCTTCTTAATCAGACCAGCAAGGTCTGATGGGCTGCTCCTTTTCAGGGGAGCAAGGGCCAGTCTGGAGCAACCAGATCAGCATTGGAAATTCAAAGGTTCATCGTTGTAGAGGCCACTAGCCAACGGGCAAGTGACCGGACAGACGAGTCGAGCAGGAAAATGCAGAAGGGCCCCACGCAGAACTTGTGGAGTGTGGAGGGCTGATCTTCGGTGCAGTTGGTGCTCGGGGCTGGGTCTTCTCAATCCCCAATGCACAACTTCGAGGGTGCCTCAGAAGTTGCACGGAAATCAATTTGCTGGCTTTCCAAGATGGCCGGTCCCACGTTTCTCGTCGCCTCCATGGGTCTCAGCTCTGCTGTGACTGTGGATCGGGCTGTTGGATGTCTGGAAGTCCAGTTCTTGTCAGGCTATGTGCTCCGGCTCCGGCAGGAGCGTCGACAAAGCAAACCGTTGACCGATTGATGGTGCCTGCTTGTGCAGGGTGGTCACTCCTTGACCACAAGGGAGATTCTTCAGTCTTCTACGTCGAGTAGGATGTCGAATGTCCAGAGTTTCGTATCAGAGTTTCAGTCAGGATAAATCTAAAGTCTTGGTACTCAGCTCCTACCTATATACCAAATTTAGGTGCTGGATTACCTGCTAGGTCCCTCCTATGGGTGGGACCCAGGAAGGGGGTGGTTACACCCCTTTCCCTTTGTCCAGTTTTGCGCCAGAGCTGGGGCTGGAATGCCCCAGCACCGGTTTGAACTGGACTATGCATGGGACACCTTGTGTGCCCCAGGCAGTGTCTCATTTCATTCAGCCCTCCCTGCCCCAATACACTATGGCCTGTCTGGGGTGGTGCTAGCTCCCTGTGACAGGAAACCTATTGTCCAAGCCTCCCTCGCTGGAAGGACTCCCAGCAGCAGGAGGTCAGACTTGTGTCTGTGGCAGCAGGATCCATTTTGTGATGCGGAGGCTCTGGTTAACTTTAACCGGGATTAATGAAAGTAACATGTCTTCTCCCTCTAGAAGGGTGGAATGCTACCCCCGTTGCCAGAACTGGTGAGGGGGTAGTATTCCAAAGCGTATGACACCTTACACGACATGTTTTGATAAAGCCAAACCAAAGTTAGCATTTAACCGCGAGGTTCATAATGCACTTAAGAGTATATGGTATGGCAATATCCCAGAACAGCTATAAGGACATGGTTCCGAAAGCTGCAGACAGGCTCAGCTCATGCTAGAGCACCATCTCACATAAAACCAGGCACTCTACCTTCAGGATTGTTAAGGCCTGCCATAGGAGTGACTTATAGGTGTATATGTGTCTAGATATAAGGTTAGATATAGGAACACTATATCTAAGCAAGGGATAATAACACGACCTTTCCCCAGCTGAGTGATCAGCCAGTTGTGTCAATTTGGATGGCCAGCCAGGGGTGACAAAAGATATGCTGCAGCCCCTTGTAGGCCTTGGGTGCACCTATGCCCTGGGTACCTATAGTACACTATACAAGGGCTCATAAGGTGACCCAATATCCAATTAGTTATGTACCTAAGGTACCTGGAGTCCATTTTACAGAGCGAGCAGATAGCCTGGGGCCCTGATTAGCAGGATCTCAGGCCAACTAAGTTGAAAACCAGCTAAACACAAGGCAAAAAATCTGGGGTAACCATAGTCAGGTATCCACCTTCCTACAGTAAGCACTGTATAAATGCAATTATAATACAATACAATACAACGTGTGGCAGGCTTGGCCACAGGGTCTCTGACCAAACCCCTGTTCACACCCAACTGCATGACACATACGGCCTCTGGTCTTGTGCTGCGGGTGTTTGCTGCAGGGCCAAGTCCTCTTTCAGTGGGCATGAACAGTTTTCCTCCTGTCAAAGCTCGCACCAAGTGATAGAAAATATCTATGTCCCGAAGGTGGGCATTTCAGGACATATGGAGCAGGCTCAGGGCCATTAATAGCTCCAGGAGAGGTGCCACGAGGCTCCCCTCCTTTGTTAATCTAGGGCCTGCCCTTGGGAGGTGGTGGTCCGCAGAAATGACCCAGGAGGGGGGCTGAGTGACCCCTCTCCCATTTCAAAATATGGCCAAGCCCCGTGGAGGTGGTGGCCCCCGGGGCCACAATGGCCTGAGAGAGGGGCCATGTTGGCCCCTCCTCGTTAATTGACCTGGCTCCCGGGAGGTGGTGGTCCCCGTGGTCATAAAGGGCCTACACGGGTGGCAGGTGCAGCCCCCTTCTTATAGTTGCATATTGGCCTGCCCTCGGGGGAGGTGGCAGTCCCTGGGGCCCATATTGGTCATGGGGAGGGGGGGCCGCAATCACCCCCTTCCCATAACATTTTTTTTTTTGTAAACATAATTTTTATTGGCAATGTTATCCAAAGGGAATATTATGTAATACAATACATCGATTCTTGTCAATTCCAGAATGTATCACAGTCAATAGTGCTCATGCCTTTTTATGAACGAAACCCCCCTACGCCCTCCCCCCTTCAGCCCTCCCCACCCCTGCCAGTGCGCCTCTGACCAGCCTAGACACGTACAATAACCATGGGTATCCCCTTTCCAGTAGTGTGTCTCATCATGTCGAGTAGTGTTAGGGAGACAGCTTCCCAGTGTTCACTCTATACGTTCGCCCTATTGTTCCCTTTGTGACAGCGGTCTACCCACCCAAGTGCCAGCCCTATTCTATCTCCTCCCCCTCCTCGCCAGAACTGTCCGCTGGCCGCTGAAGCTCTGTCACCAATGCCTCCCACGCTCTGGCCACTTCCAGGGCCCTGTCATTATCTAAGCGCCTGGCCTGTTGCAGTCGGAGAGTGCTCTCAGCTCGTGCCCAGCGCAGAAGATTCGCTTTCCATCGCAAATAACTAGGGCCCTGGCTCGATTTCCAGTGCAAGGTAAGTTCCCTCTTAGACAAAATCAAGCCCAGGTCATAGAACTTGCTGGTGACCTTATTCTGGGGAGTGTGTGGAAACCAGAGCAACAAGCAAACGCCCATGTCCACTTCTATCTGCCAGTCGTGATAGCATTCAAACAAGCCACCACTGCAGTCCAGTAACCTGCTAGTCCCGCGCAGGACCAAAACATGTGAGCGAAATCTGCCCCATCCGTTCTACATCTCGGACAGAGTGACGTGACGCCCCCAAAATATTGCGAGATCTTAACAGGTGTCAAATACGCTCGATGAAGCGTAAAAAACTGGACTAATTGGAACTTGGCGTTCCGCGTGCCCTTCAAGGCGCGTCGAACCAACTGAGGCTACGTCGTCTCAGGGATGGGCCTCCCAACATCTAGCTCCCATTTGCCTCGCAGCCCATCCAGGGGTAGCATGGTCTCCGTCGAAAGCCTCCGGTAAAGACATGTAACAGCCTTGAAAGTACCAGCTCCCATGACCACATATTGGCAACCCAGGGTTGTTGGCGGCTCAGTGAGCCCCCCACTCCAGTGTTTCTGAATACTGGCCACTAGGGCAGCATGCAGCAAGTAATCCCCCCGTGGGAGGCCGTAGGTGTCTTGCAGCTCCTGAAAAGTCAGCAGAGCCTCGTCGCCATAGAGGTCCCCAATCATGTGCAGCCCAAGGTCCTTCCAAGTTGCCAACGCCGTCCAGTCCCCACCGTGTGGGAGGGCCGTACACATCCCTAGGGGAATCTCCGGGGCATACGGGTGAGTGGTACCTGAGCGCTTGTGACTCCGGAGCCAACACAGACGGAGAGTGCGCTCCTCGAGGGTAAGTTGGTCTAAATCGAGTTTCTGGCCCAGTATTATGAAGGAGATGATATGTCTAGGAAGCAGTCTACCCTGATGCCCCTCCGGCCCGCGAAACTCCCGCACCACTGCTTGATAGACACCAAGGGACAGGGCCAAACTCCCAACCGCCTCTGTGAGCAGAGCCAAAGGCAAGTCAGGGGTAGGTGCGAGTGCATCAGGTTCAGCCTAGCTGTAAGAGCTCTGTCCCCGTGCAAGAGGGGGCTGTAATCCACTACCCTGGGAGGCAAGTTCAGCCGCGCATTCCCATTTAAAGTCCCACAGGCGCCCAAACCATACGAAGCACCATCAGGGCTAGGGCGTGATTTGTATGCCCCATCCGAAGCAGGCCAGTATCTGAGGGCACTGCGGGTCCCGCCACCTCCGTGTCCCCCAAACCGGTTACTTCCACTGCCAGGCACCAATAGACTGACCGGATGCGCCAAGTCCCTCCGTGCTCCAGGCTCCGATCTCCCGAGTGCTCGCCAGCCAGTTCCAGTACCTGCCCACTCAAGGCCTGGGATGAGCGCGGCTCCGCAGGCTGCAGCAAGCAAGCAGCGCCGGTCCTGGAAGTCCTCCAGCTGGGCGCGACGTCGCGTCCTTCAGGTCCGCTGCGTCGCTCAGGCCCCGTCAGTTCTCCGGGCCAGTCGGTCCCCCTCCAGGGTCCGCGCCAGTGCGGGGGCCAGCCCGGGTTTCTTGCCGGGCAGCTCAGGAAGGAGGCAAAGCACTCCGGCCTCCAGGTGGGTGAAGCGCCACTCGGCAGCGTGCTCCAGCTGCTACCACCTCACTTCACATCGCAGCTCCCAAGGCCTCCAGTCTACCGGGCTCCCGCGATCGTCGGGAATCAGTGGGCCCTAGAGTGAGCCCCTCTGCCAGGCCTCATCATCAAGGGGAAAAGCGGGACGTCCACCGCTCGTCGCTTTCCCTGCAGGTAACCACAGAGACTCCTGATGCCAGCCAGGTCCCGCCGCCGCCAAATGCCGCCTCTCGAGGCCAACCCCGGAGGGCCAACTCCCGTTGCAAGGGGAGGCCAGTGGACCCCCACTCCAAGATGGCCAGGCAGCCACTCGAGGCCTGGAATGAGATCGGCCGCACAGGCCGCAAGAAGATGGCCGGCGCCGTCTCAGGGGGCCCTCCCCCAGTCCATGGGCGTGTCGTCTCCAAGCAGATTTCAGTGCTACGGGCCGATACGTAATGGCCACGCCGGGGTTGGGGAGCCGTGCCGACCCAGCAAGGGCATCAGGGCAGGATAATTCAGGATAAAGAGGAGGTTGGGCACGGAGCTTCTTGCTCACGCGTCCATCCCTGTTGATGGCCAAGCCACGCCCCCCCTCCCCATAACATTTATTTAAATATGCCCCTGAGACTTGGGCCGCACGGGGGCTAAAATGCAAATAAGTGCAGTAGACCGTGCTTTTTCTAAAGAAAATGTGTGCAAATTCACAGATTCACCATGATTTTTGCCATGATCAAGTTTTTCTAAATTTATCTGTGGCTCAGGTCTGGGGTGTCAGGGTATTCCTACCCTGCCCCTTTTCTTTCTTTTTTTTTAGCAATCGCTGAGTCCCAGTCCCAAAATGACTGCCAACACTTTCTGGTTGAAGTGTTGGCAGTCAATCAAATTGCAGCTTGAGATTCTGTCTGATCCGCGTAGGATTCACGTCCCTCGATATCTATATTTATTTTTCCTTTAATATCTCCAAAACTACTGAAAAGATTTACAACAAATCACAAAAAGCACGCTATCTGGGCCAATAGTTCGTTTTCTAACAAATTTGGTGGAATTCCATCCAGCGGTTCAGACTGTAGTCATGTCTACAATCCCTCTAGGAAATTGCATGGGGAAAACAAGTGTTGGGACCCCCCCTTTTTTGTTTGGTCCCTGCTTGGCAGATCAACCCGAACTTTCAATATAGCAGCTGCATGGAGTGGCAAACTAGTGGTGGTAGGCAGTATAGTAGTTATAGTTGGGACCATGTTTCCATAGGAAAAGCATTTTTGACTTGCCTATAACTTTGGCGCAGGTTGATGAATATTCACTAAATCTTCCAGAAAAGTGTTCCGGTAATTCTAGTTGTGCATGTAAATTTTTGGGATCATCCGTGAAGCAGGGGTAAAAAAGTGTGTTTCCCATTTTAATTTCCATAGGGATTTTGAACACAACTTCAGCCTGAACCGCTGAATGGAATTACACAAAATTTGGCAGAAAGCATGCTTGTTCCTATTTGGTGTGAATCTGTTCAGTGCTTTTCAATATATTAAATGAAATCCAAATTTGTGTATGTAGTTACGTGAATAATTTGTGACTAGATCGCGATGAATCGTGACTGCATGCACCAACAGGAATGCCGTGATTGGCTGGCTGCAACCTGAGCAGAAAATTGTAGCTGCCATTTTACGTAACATGACATGGTCGATGGGGCTGAAAATTAAAAGCAATAGTGGTGTACGCAGTCAGGGTAGAGGTGCCCTGACCCCATGGTTGGAATAAAGTGGTGTTTGTGTGACACCTTATGTATTCAAAACGTTGAACAACTGTCCCCCCACGGGCGATATTCATGAATATGTTTCAACACTCGCGGCCCCCACATGTAACGCTGCACCGAATTCACGAATATCTCTGAAAAAGTCTACAACAGTAGGCTTTTTTACTTGAGTGCAAAAAAAGGTTAGTGAGCCATTCTTATGTTTATTTTTTACATTTATACTAAGCCCACAGTGTCACGGAAAGCATCAGAAAAAAACTGATCAACTAACTCAATTTAGAGGTATATGAATTAAAGTGTAAGTTAAAAAAGTATGAATGTAAAGGTATTTGTATAGATGAAGTTAATAAAAGTGTGTATGAAAATTAGTGAGTGGGTGTTTGAGTGTTTTTGTGGATTTATGAATGTGTGTGATTTTCTCTAGGGTGTGTGAGTGAACATGTGAGTGTGTGCCTGGGTCTGATAATAAGTGTGTGAGAAACCTTTTAATCATGTGTTGCCCCAGACCTGTATATTTTGTGTGTTGTTTTACTGCATGGCCGAGTTGCCATTCAAAACTCCTTGCTGGGCTTTAATCTTTTGTTTTACTATGTACCACTGACCCCTAAGGTAGGGTGTAGGTAAGTCATAGGTCAGGGTGGTATTTGTTTGGAGAGTTAGACATGCAATATAAAGTCTCACTGACTCGCGTAGTTTGGGACCCCTAGACATAGTTAAATATTCAGGGCATCATTTACACCATCTTGACCCAGGGCAGCACCGCAAGGCTTCTTGCATCAAAAGGAAAGGGCAGGAATGCACTCTATTATGAAATATGGCACATTCCTGTCCTTTCTGCCTGTGCCAGCACACAAATCGGTGCCTAGCACCAATGCAGGCACCCTTGCACCATGGAGCATGGCCCTTTTTTACAGGAAGGGACACCTTCCTGCACAAAAACAATCAATGGATGTGTTTTCTTCTTTCAATGTGTGCTCTGTAATGCAGGACACATAGGAAGAGGAAGCAACAAGGAGAAATAATGTTATTTCTCCTTGTTACGCCTCCCCTGGGGAGGTGCACAGTTTTGACACATCCCAGGCTTACAGATCCTTGTAATTTCGGGAATGTGTCAAAATCCATGGGTGTTGCATGGAAAAACCCACCCCAACGCCCAAGGAATGCCTCCTTGACATAGAGGCCATCCAAAGCCACAAAGGGTGGCTTTGCATCACCTCATAGATATGATTGAGAGGCTTGCGCCACCGGAGAGTCTGGTGGTACAGGCCTCTTGTAAATGAGGTCCTCAGTTTTTCATCCATACTGCAAGTTATATACATATTCACAAAAGACGAGTTACTTACCTTGCCTCTAAGAGAGAGACAAAGGCATGTAAATATTCAGTGACATACCCATTCAGCACTTATGTATGCAGAGGTAATAGAGGCAGTTGTATACACATTTATAAAACCAACAGTCAGTAGTAGAGGCAACTAAGTAATATATACAGCCACTTATAAAGATTTAACAACATTGTGACTTAGTTACTTTCACATCTAGTGATACAGCCAGACAGGGACTGATGCCCTTATTTAAATGTGTACTGAAGTAGTGATACTCGTAGTTACTTACCTAGACTATTAGACCCTTAAAGAGTGTCCTGCTTGCATCTGCAGAGGCTGTCTATGGAGTTTGTCTGCCATGTTCAGTTGATATTTTAAACTGCTTACCACCCATACTGTGACTCGCACACCTATTTTCAAAAGCATAGAGTAAGACAGAGACAGAAGCACTTACACATTCAGTCACATGTCCATATAGCACTTAAGTATGCAGCAATAACAGAGCTTGTTACACACATAGTTATATAATCCGTCGCCCACTAATACAGCCAGTAAACAATCCGTACAGCCAGTTACACACACACATATATATATATATATATATATATATATATATATATATATATATATATATATATATATATATATATATATATATATATATGTTTCCCAAAGTGCCCTAAAGCTTTGAGAGGTCACTCAGCAGCACTCTCACCATTCGGCATTTAGATGCAGCTCGCCTGGATGTTCCGGTCTTTACCATTTTCGCCGACGCGTTTCGAGGTACATTTCCTCTTCTTCCTGGGCTGGTAAAACAAACGTGCATCACGGCTCACATTTGGACATCTTTTATTTCAATTACCTGCCCTCAGTGGGCTGTTCTTATTGCAGAGTTTTTATAGTGCATTATGGGTTACATAGTTCCTAATGCGAGTATCAGTGTTACCTCCAGTAGGTTGATGCGCATTTGTATTATTAAAACCAATTATTGACCTTAGTAGGCACTGGAACATGCAAGATGAGTTTAATTAGCATATGGAGTGCTGCGCTGTCTCGGTGTGAAACGGTTTCACTCCACAGCTTCACAGGGTTCTTGATGGTGCTCCTCTCCACGGCACAGGCAGCCGTGTAAATGTTTGTTTCCCAAAGTGCCCTAAAGCTTTGAGAGGTCACTTTTACACGGCTGCCTGTGCCGTGGAGAGGAGCACCATCAAGAACCCTGTGAAGCTGTGGAGTGAAACCGTTTCACACCGAGACAGCGCAGCACTCCATATGCTAATTAAACTCATCTTGCATGTTCCAGTGCCTACTAAGGTCAATAATTGGTTTTAATAATACAAATGCGCATCAACCTACTGGAGGTAACACTGATACTCGCATTAGGAACTATGTAACCCATAATGCACTATAAGAACTCTGCAATAAGAACAGCCCACTGAGGGCAGGTAATTGAAATAAAAGATGTCCAAATGTGAGCCGTGATGCACGTTTGTTTTACCAGCCCAGGAAGAAGAGGAAATGTACCTCGAAACGCGTCGGCGAAAATGGTAAAGACCGGAACATCCAGGCGAGCTGCATCTAAATGCCGAATGGTGAGAGTGCTGCTGAGTGACCTCTCAAAGCTTTAGGGCACTTGGGGAAACAAACATTTACACGGCTGCCTGTGCCGTGGAGAGGAGCACCATCAAGAACCCTGTGAAGCTGTGGAGTGAAACCGTTTCACACCGAGACAGCGCAGCACTCCATATGCTAATTAAACTCATCTTGCATGTTCCAGTGCCTACTAAGGTCAATAATTGGTTTTAATAATACAAATGCGCATCAACCTACTGGAGGTAACACTGATACTCGCATTAGGAACTATGTAACCCATAATGCACTATAAGAACTCTGCAATAAGAACAGCCCACTGAGGGCAGGTAATTGAAATAAAAGATGTCCAAATGTGAGCCGTGATGCACGTTTGTTTTACCAGCCCAGGAAGAAGAGGAAATGTACCTCGAAACGCGTCGGCGAAAATGGTAAAGACCGGAACATCCAGGCGAGCTGCATCTAAATGCCGAATGGTGAGAGTGCTGCTGAGTGACCTCTCAAAGCTTTAGGGCACTTGGGGAAACAAACATTTACACGGCTGCCTGTGCCGTGGAGAGGAGCACCATCAAGAACCCTGTGAAGCTGTGGAGTGAAACCGTTTCACACCGAGACAGCGCAGCACTCCATATGCTAATTAAACTCATCTTGCATGTTCCAGTGCCTACTAAGGTCAATAATTGGTTTTAATAATACAAATGCGCATCAACCTACTGGAGGTAACACTGATACTCGCATTAGGAACTATGTAACCCATAATGCACTATAAGAACTCTGCAATAAGAACAGCCCACTGAGGGCAGGTAATTGAAATAAAAGATGTCCAAATGTGAGCCGTGATGCACGTTTGTTTTACCAGCCCAGGAAGAAGAGGAAATGTACCTCGAAACGCGTCGGCGAAAATGGTAAAGACCGGAACATCCAGGCGAGCTGCATCTAAATGCCGAATGGTGAGAGTGCTGCTGAGTGACCTCTCAAAGCTTTAGGGCACTTGGGGAAACAAACATTTACACGGCTGCCTGTGCCGTGGAGAGGAGCACCATCAAGAACCCTGTGAAGCTGTGGAGTGAAACCGTTTCACACCGAGACAGCGCAGCACTCCATATGCTAATTAAACTCATCTTGCATGTTCCAGTGCCTACTAAGGTCAATAATTGGTTTTAATAATACAAATGCGCATCAACCTACTGGAGGTAACACTGATACTCGCATTAGGAACTATGTAACCCATAATGCACTATAAGAACTCTGCAATAAGAACAGCCCACTGAGGGCAGGTAATTGAAATAAAAGATGTCCAAATGTGAGCCGTGATGCACGTTTGTTTTACCAGCCCAGGAAGAAGAGGAAATGTACCTCGAAACGCGTCGGCGAAAATGGTAAAGACCGGAACATCCAGGCGAGCTGCATCTAAATGCCGAATGGTGAGAGTGCTGCTGAGTGACCTCTCAAAGCTTTAGGGCACTTGGGGAAACAAATATATATATATATATATATACCCATAAAGATACTAAGATAGCTAGTCATATAGTGATGTAGCCACTTACACAGCCAGTGACACACCCAGGGAGGGACTCATATACTTATGTAGTGTACTGCAGTAGGGATATTTCTAATCACCCATGCAGACAAGTAGACCTACAAATATGTGTTGGGCCTACTACTACAGAGCCTGTTTGTGCAGTTTCTTGCTAGATCGACTTGACATTTAAAACTCTTTTCAAAGCTTTAAACTTCTCTTGTGATGCATAGAAGTCAATCCTAAGGTAGGGTGTATGTCGGCCATAGGGCAGGGTGCTATGTGCTTAAGAGGTAAGACAATGTTTATGGTGTACAAGCAAAATGCTGAGAACAGAAACAAGCATTGCAAATGCAATAGGTCTCGCATTAGAAAAGTTGGAGTTATTGGTCTTGTGAATGACATTTTATTTATTTGTTGGTTTTTAAAATTGCTAAATTGATGGCTTTGTCATTTACAATGCCAATAGTTATAACTTTCGCGAATGTGACACCTATAGCATTTGGAATGCAACATGTTTTGTATTTACGTGACTTAGATGGCAGCTTTGGTCGTTAGGCCACATCTCTAGAGAGCAGGAGAGTGCAGCAGGGGAGAGAAGCACAGCAATGCAATAGGTCTCGCATTAGGAAAGTTTGAGCTATTGGTATTGTAAAGGACACATTTTTTATTTATGTGCTTGTTTTGAAAATAGCGAAATTAATAGCTTTGTTATTTACAATGCCAATGGTTTTATCTTTCGCAAATGTGACACCTATTGTAACACAATATGTGTTGTGAGGGTGAGTGAGGGTGAGGGTGAGGGGTTGAGGGTGAGGGGTTGAGGGTGAGTGAGGGTGAGGGGTTGAGGGTGAGTGAGGGTGAGGGGTTGAGGGTGAGTGAGGGTGAGGGGTTGAGGGTGAGTGAGGGTGAGGGGTTGATGGTGAGTGAGGGTGAGGGGTTGAGGGTGAGTGAGGGTGAGGGGTTGAGGGTGAGGGTGAGTGAGGGTGAGTGAGGGTGAGTGAGGGTGAGGGTGAGTGAGGGTGAGTGAGGGTGAGGGTGAGGGTGAGTGAGGGTGAGGGTGAGGGGTTGAGGGTGAGTGAGGGTGAGGGGTTGAGGGTGAGTGAGGGTGAGTGAGGGTGAGGGTGAGGGATGGAGGGTGAGTAAGGGTGAGGGTGAGGGTGGGTGAGGGGTTGAGGGTGAGTGAGGGTGAGGGTGAGTGAGGGTGAGGGTGAGTGAGGGTGAGGGTGAGGGGTTGAGGGTGAGTGAGGGTGAGTGAGAGTGAGGGTGAGTGAGGGGTTGAGGGTGAGGGGTTGAGGGTGAGTGAGGGTGAGGGTGAGGGGTTGAGGGTGAGTGAGGGTGAGGGTGAGGGGTTGAGGGTGAGTGAGAGTGAGGGGTTGAGGGTGAGTGAGGGTGAGGGGTTGAGGGTGAGTGAGGGTGAGTGAGGGTGAGGGGTTGAGGGTGAGTGAGGGTGAGGGTGAGTGAGGGTGAGGGTGAGTGAGGGTGAGGGTGAGGGTGAGTGAGGGTGAGTGAGGGTGAGGGTGAGTGAGGGTGAGGGTGAGTGAGGGTGAGTGAGGGTGAGGGTGAGTGAGGGTGAGGGTGAGTGAGGGTGAGGGTGAGTGAGGGTGAGGGGTTGAGGGTGAGTGAGGGTGAGGGGTTGAGGGTGAGTGAGGGTGAGGGTGGGTGAGGGTGAGTGAGGGGTTGAGGGTGAGGGGTTGAGGGTGAGTGAGGGTGAGGGTGAGGGGTTGAGGGTGAGTGAGGGTGAGGGGTTGAGGGTGAGTGAGGGTGAGGGGTTGAGGGTGAGTGAGGGTGAGGGTGAGTGAGGGTGAGGGGTTGAGGGTGGGTGAGGGTGAGTGTGGGTGAGGGGTTGAGGGTGGGTGAGGGTGAGTGAGGGTGAGGGGTTGAGGGTGAGTGAGGGTGAGTGAGAGTGAGGGTGAGTGAGGGGTTGAGGGTGAGGGGTTGAGGGTGAGGGGTTGAGGGTGAAAAAGTGGAAAAGTAAATTTTGCCATGTTCTGTGTCCCTACGAGTCCTCCATCATATGTTATCTGTGCATGATTAATATGCATATGTATTCCCTATGTACCGATTAAAGACACAATTACAGTTGTGTCCACCTCTAGTATGTCAGTTTCCAGTTCTCGTGAATACTACGAATATCAGGCCTATGTAAAGTTACGTTGCCACGTTTCTCAGTGTGCACGTTATTCCATTGTAAAGTCCCCGTTTCTAGGCCTCAAAAGGGCCTGGATACCAGATTCAGCTCCTGTCTCCTGAAGCCTCGCTGAGGAGCGATACAGCCCCCACCTGTATCCTCGACCCTTCACTTACTTCCTGCCTCGCAGTGCCCGGCTCAGCCTGGCTCTGCCTCTGAGTCTGCCAAGAGTATGTTATGATTCCAGTTATCAGTTCAGTCCTCCTTCTCTGCATTCCTAAGCTACTGAACTGCATCAATAGTTTCCGTCATTGTCTAGCCTTTCCGTCTCCATGTAAGAGAAATACTGTATTAATGGTCATTTAATATTCTTCATCATGCACTACATGTAGAATAATGCATGCTCCAGTCTTAGAGTCCGTTAGCCTCTCCCCTCCTGACTCTTAGTTCATATCAACATGTTCTCAAAACATCAGATACTAGATACTGCTTAGGTACATGTCGCCCTGACTCTCCAGACTTCAGTCTCTGCTCCTAGCACAGAGTTCGTAGCCCCCAGCTTCTCCTAGTAACACGTCATTGCCAGTTTGCGCGCACCATTAGGTCAGAGGTCCCGGCTCCTTAGGTAGCCCCCTCCATGTCTCCGCCCCATTCATGACATATTCTGTTACGTTTGCATCACATGTCTATGTATACGCCCTGTTACACCCACTTTCACCCTTATCTTTCGCGACTGCTATTGACCACACCCACTGCTCCGCCTATCCAATGTACTGTAATGCAACTGTTTTAGTATATATGTTCGTGTATTGTTATTAAAAGCGAGCGCGCTCATCCCAGATCCTGCCCCGGCAGCTGCCGGGCCCTGCCATCCTATTCCTGTGCAGGTTGTCCTGTTCCTGTCCTTATGCTGTATTAAACCTGCAAAACTCCTACTACCTCGAATCTTGACTCTTATTTATTGAGCTATCTGTTATTCATTTAAGCATTCAAAAATAGAGGTATTATTTATTTATTTACCACATAATGGCGCCCGAATAGGGACTTGCCCTTTCCCCACGCGTCGGTGAAGCCACGCCGACCCCCTGACCCTCTGCAGTCGTGACGGAACTCTTCTGCGCACCGGCAGATATTTCTGCTTCAAGTATCCCTCAGGCCCACGGAGGAGACGGAGGAGGCGGTCCAGCATCCAGACGAGACGGTGGAGGAACGCGGCGAGTCCCGACCAGAGCCCAAGCCGAGAGTCCAAGGTCCGAGGTATCCGGAAGCCCACCCGTAACAGAAGTCCGAAGTTCGTCCGTCCGGCGTCGAAGCAGTCCAGTCCCGTCCGAGGCCTTCCGTTCTTGCTGCCCGGTGAGTACCGTTGCTGGGGTAGTATCTAGACAGGGTCAGTCTAATTGACTCTGGTCCGTGGGTTGGTGGTACACAGACCCACAAACGAAGTGTTCACTTCGGTGGATGCGGGTCCTGACGTGTCTCTGTATGAGACCGGTAAGTTTCGTACTGTTTCAGCAGTGCATCTAGTTTCTGTTCCAGTCAGTTCTGTTCTCGAGAAAATTCATGTATTCTGTTTTCCGTATTCCAGGTAGTATTCTGTTCGAACTGTTATTCTGAATGTTATTCATGTATTTTAATGTCGTGGTATGAGTGCGAAGTGATTATCGTGTTTATTGTGTATTGTATTGTGTCCAGATTATAGTTCAGTCATGCCACTCTTCTCAAAACTGCGTCAGTTAAAAACCAGAAAAGGTCTGTTAGAAGCAGCAGTTCCTGTCCCGCCTAGGGACAGTCCAGGTCATTTTATGTATCAGAAGCATGGCATAAGCGCCATATTGTATCTAGACTTATGGGTAGAGTATACCAAACAGTTAGAAGAAAAGTATAGATGGCCTGTATCAGGCACATGGGATGCCGAATGCATCATGCGAGTAGAAGAAGCATTATGGAAAAAGAAAGCCAGACAGTCACAGAAAGATGCCATCGAGTTATGGCGCAAAGAATCTCATAAAAGAACCGAAAAAGAAATCAGAAAGTCAGAATTAAGTAGAGAATCCTTGGAACGAGCCCAAGAAAGGGAATTAATCGAGATTGGTGAACGAGTTAAAACCGAACAGTCAGACAGACAGAGGCATGCCCTCATCAAGGGTATGTATCCTCTTCTTGCCGAGGGCTTGCCAAAAGCGACCCCGGAGGCATCCAGTAATTTCCCGCCACCATTAGTTCCGACCAAGCTATGTCACAAACCGACCGCAGCTGATATTTTCATTTCGTCCTATTTGGACGACACAGTCCCAGAATATGCAAATCCCGCTCCGCCAGTCCCTGTAAATCAGGCACTTCCCGCTCCTCCAGACACCGGAGTACCTGTTACGGTACCCCCGGTCCAGCCCGCCATACAAGTCCAGCCTACATTTCCATTTCCCACTCTGCCAGGACGAAGAGCATCAGTAGACGACTCTAGTTTAGGGGCCGCAGGGGGAGGTACTCCTCAAACCCCGCCGCCACACAAGCGTTTAACGTTAGCCGAATTACATGCACAAGCGTCACAGCGTACGCCCAGACATCAGTCTGTTGCAGAAATAAGAAAAGCCCTTACCGAATGTGGCTATGATCCAGTCCCAGGCGAGGATAATATGGTTTTATATTCATTACGCGTAAGAAAGGTGACCGAGTATCTAGTCACCCTACCAGATATGAAAGAAGATCTAGACAGAATATATCGTTTCATCCGTACCGGGAATGATCCAGAAAGTATTAGTGATGTCATGTGCCAAAGAAAAGCTGAAGTCCAGCTCATGCTATTAAAGTTTCTGATTAATTATCTAATAAGGGAACAAGATTATCCGACCAAAGATCAAGTCGAAATGAGAACCCTGACAAGGTGGAGTGATAATATAGCCGAGGGTAAGCACAGAACCATCAGTAGTATAGAGAGTATGTATAAGAAGATTCGTAAAGAAATAATAAGGATACACGAACAACGCAAAGCAGCACAAGTAAGCGAGAAAGAAAACGACTCTCCTACAGAAGAGGTAGAGGACGAGAATCCCGACAGAATAGCGTATGTAGGAAAATCTAGATTTCCAGATCGCCATTTACGTCTAGAACACAAGTCAATTTTCCATCATCCAGCACCAGAACAAGGTTCTCTAGAACAAGTATTTCAAGCTACCGATCACATTCTGAAATCACGAATCGGTTATAGTGAGTTAAGTACTATGCATGAACAAGAACTAGTCCGATCAGCAGTCCGATGGACTACTGATTCTACCACTTTTCCAGACGAAATAGTGGCACAAATGTTTCTGAAATTGCCCCCAGCCGAGCAACGACTGGCGGGTATGTATATGATCCAGCACCTCATTACATTGTATGAGGGTCAACATTCTGATCCAGGTCCGTTACACGATGTCCTGAACGAGTTACTCCAGTATAAATGGAAAGGTTTAGGTACCGATTTGATTAGTGTCATTCTAGAACAGCGCCACAAATACAGAACGTTTTTGAACCCGCATTTTGTTCATGTCTCACCCCCAGAAAGTAAACCCTTTTACATAGACAGACAGAATCCGTTAAGAGAAGTACATCCAGTTAAGACAGACGGTGGTGAAATGCAACGAGTGTTTGTTTACACCCCTATCACAAAGATGGAACTCCTAGAGATGAAAAAGCTAATTCCCTGTCATGATAAAGATCCAGCAGGGTTCCATAGAGAATTAAAAGACATGCTCCGTATGGGAGAATACACGTATCCAGATATCATTAAAATGTTAAAAGTCTTGTTGCCCGCAGGGGTATATGAGAAACTCAAAGAAAAAGAATGGGAGGTGGGAGAGAAAAAGATCGATTGGGCAGTTCTAGAAGCTGAAGATAAGGCACGAGTACCAGGTACCGGTCTTGGAGATAAATGTAAAGAATTACCAGAATTGTTAATACAAGTTTTACCCAGATTATTGACAACTAGAAAGGAAGACTGGGATGCAATCTCAGCCTGTAAACAGAAACAAGACGAAGACATTAGTGATTTTTATTCTAGATTTGAGAAATGTTTTAGCATCAACAGTGGCCTCAAGACAAGTAGTGAGTCATACCCTCATCTTTTTGTTACTAAATTAGTCGAGAATTCAAGCCCACAAATTAAAAACCGAGTTTTGAAAGTCGAAAGTACCTGGCAAGCTAATACCCCGTCCCAGATGTTACAGATGCTTCAATATCACCAGAATAGAATCAGAGAAGAGCAAGAACACGAAAGAAAACGTATGAAAGACACGAAAATGAAAGTACTAGTTGCACAATCTGTTCCTCAAGACAGTCAGAAGAGGGGTCCGAATCAAGCCAGTCATCCTGCAGCTCCCGTTAAAGGGAACTGCAATTATTGTAAACAGCCAGGTCATTTTATAAACGAGTGTGCAGTTCTGAAACACAACATAGCTACCGGTAAGACTAAAGAAAGACCACGTCCGCCAAGACAAGAACAAGTTTCACAGACTTCTCAGCCACAGAATGCACCACAGACAGTTACAGCACCGCAGCCTATCGCTGCAACACAGCATGTTACACAGCAGATGTACCAGTATGCTCAGTCCGAGTATCCAGAGTATCAACCGTATTCATGAAACAGCCTAGAGAGGGAGGTAGGCTTGCCTCTCATCGAGATACCTGTAGATCAAGAAGGTCCCTATGTTCACAGTCAAGTATTAGGGAAAGACAGAACGTTTTTGATTGATACAGGGGCAAGTAGGACCACAATTAGTCACGCCGAAGTTCCAGGGGCTCCGCTCTCAGGCTCAAGAAATGTTTCCCTTGGATTTTCAGGAAAACCTATCGTAAATGAAATATCAAAGCCAGTTACTCTAGAAGTAGGTCCATTGTCCCGCACTACTGATCTGTTACTTACTAAGTCATGTCCAGAAAATCTATTAGGCATTAAAACACTGAAAGAGTTAGGTGCAGTTATATGCTGTTCCCCAGAGGGAATACGATTGTTCCTACGTGACTTCAAGGGTCACTATGTATTACGAGATTTTGATCCGAGATTGTCCAATGTTCCGCAGCATCTATGGGCGCAAGGTCCAACTGATGTTGGCTTTATGCAAATCACACCCCATCGTGTGACTCTCAAGCCAGGTGTTGTCCTGCCACGAATCAGACAGTACAGATTGCCACCTGAGGCTGTAGCAGCCTTATCCAAAATTATTGACGAGCTCATGGCTCAAGGAGTAGTTGTAGAAACTGACTCTAATGTATGCAATTCTCCGATCATTCCTGTCATGAAACGTACTGATCCGAATGCACCCCCAGTATATCGATTAGTGATTGATCTCCGAGAACTTAATAAATGTATTATTCCCCAGTATCCAGTCGTCCCAGATATCTCTTCCCTACTGACAGCCATTGATTCAGAAGCTTCATTTTTCACTGTAATAGACCTCAAGAACGCGTTTTTCAGTGTCCCCATTCATCCAGACAGCCAGTTCCTTTTCGGATTTTGTTTAAACGGAAGGAGCTATATGTTCACACGCGCTCCTCAAGGTTTCACAGAAAGTCCTAGTATTTACAGTCAAGCACTCAAGAGACAACTAGACAACATTCACATGCCAACTGACACTGCCCTGCTCCAGTACGTCGATGATCTACTGATCACAGCCCGTTCTGAATGTGCTTGCGAGCGAGCATCCCTTACAGTCTTGTATTTCCTAGCCGAGATGGGGCACAAGGTGTCCCCTTCGAAGCTTCAATTCTGTGTCCAGCAAGTGGTCTACTTAGGACACTTACTGTCCAAGAGGGGTAGGCAGTTGACACCAGACCGTATTCAGTTAATAGCGAGTCTTCCTCAGCCCAAGACCCAGAAGGATGTACGTGCTTTTATCGGCCTTACTTCTTATTGCAGACAATGGATTCCTCAGTATGCATTTCTAGCCAAGCCACTGATACAGTTAACGACACAGGAGGCAGCCGTATCGACTGTCCTCCCTTGGACATCTGAACATACACTTAGTTTCAATGAGTTAAAGAAAGCCCTATGTCAAGCTCCAGTTCTAGCAACACCGAACTACAGTAAGTCTTTTACACTTTTCGTCACTGAACGCGAAGGTACAGCATTATCTGTCCTCACACAAGATCAAGCAGGACAATATAAGCCCTGTGCTTATTTTTCGAGCACATTAGATTCTGTAGCCCAGGCTCTGCCTGCGTGCCTCAAGTCAGTTGCAGCCACAGCACTAGCTATCAGACAAAGTGATTCCATAGTATTAGGACACTCCCTGACAGTACAGGTTCCACACTCCGTGGAAGTTCTTTTAAACCGAACACAAACTCAGCACCTGACAATTGCACGTTTAACAGGTTATGAATTGACACTGTTCCAGCCACACATAGAAATCAGACGCTGCAACGTTTTAAATCCTGCTACACTATTACCATCAGTTACTTCGAATTCTGCCACACACGACTGTGTGGAAATAGTTAACATCATGACAAAGCCAAGACAAGATCTGACAGATATTCCATTACCAGATCCAGACCTGACACTTTATGTGGATGGTTCATGTATGAGAACAAGTACAGGAGAACTAGTCGCCGCGTATCCAGTGACTACCGACACTGAAGTTATTGAAACACACCGCATTGACACCCTGTCTGCTCAAGCAGCGGAGCTAGTTGCTCTGACTCAAGCCTGCATACACGCCAAGAACCTGAAAGTTAATGTTTACACCGATTCACGTTACGCATTTGGAGTTGTACACGACTTCGGAGTGCTCTGGCAAGAGAGAGGTTTCATGACTTCTCATGGAACCAAGATTCAGCATGGTCTCCTTATTCAGGCTCTGTTAGATGCCATACATTTACCGACATCTATCGCTATCATGAAGTGCAAAGCACATACGAAAGTTACTGACATTATTTCCCAGGGTAATGATCTAGCAGATCGCACAGCCAAGCTTACAGCTCAGACGCCAGACATTCCAGTAAATAAGACACCGACACACACTCCAGATCCGACTACATGTATGACAGTTAAGGACCCTACTCAAGATGTCATAGATATCCAGTTACATGCTACTCCCGATGAAATCAAGAAATGGTCCGAACAAGGAGGGGTCCAGACAGATCAAGGATGGGTAACGAAGGGTAGAACCACATGGTTTCTCCCCGACTCTATGGTTCAAGTCATTATTAATACCGCACATAGTCCAGCACATTTAGGAGAAAAAGCCATGTTAGACAGTATCCAGAACATTTGGTTCAACAAGCATTTACGAGCTGCAGCGAAGCAGAAAGTCCGTACCTGTATGATATGTTGTCAGTTCAATCCAGGTAAAAGTGTCCCGGTGGAAGAAGGTGGATTCCAGCCCCCTGACCACCCTTCTGAAGTCCTCCAGATGGATTACATTCAGATGGAGCGATGTCGAGGTTTCAAGTATGTCCTTGTAGTTGTATGCGCTTTGTCCAGGTGGACGGAGGCATATCCAGTTCCAGATTACACAGCCGCGACCACTGCCAAGCAGTTGGTTCGTGAGTTCTTCCCCCGTTATGGACTCCCTAGGGTCGTATATTCTGATAACGGCCAGCCATTCTCATCTGAACTCATGAAACATGTGTCCCTTTTGTTAGGGTACCAGTGGAAGTTCCATTGTGTACGCCATCCTGAAGCAGCCGGTCTCGTAGAGAGACATAACCAGACTTTGAAAATCCGTATCGCAAAAGTTTGTCAAGAGAAAGGTGTGGACTGGCTAGTAGCTCTGCCAGTTGCTTTGTTTTACATGCGCATGGTCGCACATTCCAGATCAGGTCTGTCCCCGTATGAGGTCGTTTTCGGCCACCCCCCAAATATGTGGTGTACACCTAGACCCCGAAGTATTACCGATGTTTCAAGTAATATGCTGACAGATTACCTAGCTTCCTTGATGTCTGCCCTCAACTCTTGTCGTTCACAGGTTGCTGCCGCATTTCCAGACAATACCGAGGTGGCACCGCATGAAATCGTTCCAGGATCCATGGTTCTTGTCCGGAATTTCGATCGCTCAAGTCCGCTAGAGCCTCGCTGGAAGGAGCCCCGACAGGTCCTCCTTGCCACCCGTACAGCCGTGAAGTTGGAGGGACGCAAAGGCTGGGTGCATCTTTCGCATATAAAGAAATTTTATGGACTGAAACCTGTCTCAAAGAACATTGCCCAGGATTCAAAGGACTGCCAAAGTACTATTCTTAAGGACTGTCCCGCAAAAGACATTGCTACGAACCCTTCCCTGTTAGAGAAAACTCCGCAACAGGAGTATAAACTCAAGTTAAGGTCTAGTAAAATAAGTCAGCCAGTTTGATTGTCTAAGTCCTCCCCTAGGTGAAACGGTTAGACCGGTTTCTGACATGTATAAAATAGACCCCCATAGTGAGAGAGTTAGTCAAAACTCAATTCGATGTATCGTTTTTCTAAGTTTCATATTATTTCTCAGCATTATGATTTCCTGCACCAGTTATGCATTTTACCTGTATTTCCCAGTTTCTCATGTAAATAAGTCTTCTAATGCTACAGTAGAGCACACGTTTAGTGATCTGCCTCCTCATGAACTCTCTTACCGCCTCGCTATGCGTAATAACTCTTTCATCCGCATGTTACATTATTCACACCAGACCAGCAATGCTACTAATTGTTGGGTGTGTGGTCGACTCCCCCCTTTCCAGACACCGAAGGGAGTTCTGCCACTCTTTCCTTATCCATTTTCACATAATGGTTCGTGTGGAGCATGGTCCACGTTAACGTCATCCTCAACAGATATGTCTTTTCTTAACAGTACATGTTTCCCAGACAAGCAAGGTCTTCCCCACAGAACAGGGTTAGATCTAGAAAACGAAGTTTACAATTTAGGTAATTATTCTTCGAATTTCATGGTCCTGAATGTTCAGTCTGATTCCACTCCAGACTTACCTGCTATTTCAGTACTACCAGTCAAAGGCGAATTATGTGTTAGAAATAATGGTTCCGTACATGTAGGACACAGCGATTGTACTACTATTGTCGAATATAGTGACAGTGGGAAATCTATTTTCAAAGCTTCACGTCATTCTTATTTTATTTGTGGTCAGACCGCATATGTTCGTCTGCCCCTCGATTGGGAGGGAACCTGTTACATTGCCTTCCTACTGCCACCAGTTTTCCTAGCCCCATCTGATTATCACAGAAACACACATCTAGTACACATGAGACATAAAAGGGAGGTCGAGTCCCCGATTGTCGATTATACTGAAACTGCTCTAGAACAATATACAGATTTCAACAGAGGTTTCTTTTTCTTTATAGGACCTATCCAGAATAGTAAGCTAATCCGTAGGTTAACCAGAACCCTTGAAGCAGTAGTCAATGAGACTGCCTCTGCCCTAGGTAACTTAACTGAAGAGCAATCTGCTATGAGATTTGTCGTTTTACAGAATCGTCTCGTCCTTGACGTCATATTGGCCGATAGGGGCGGGGCCTGTAGAGTCATCGGATCTAGTTGCTGCATTTTCATTCCAAATAACGCGCCGTCTGTTTATTCAGCTATAACCAGACTCCATAAAATTGCCCATCTGTTACACCAAGATCCAGGCACCTGGACGTGGTCCGGTTGGTTCTGGAACATAGTTTCCGCCTGGGGATGGAAAGTATTGTCATTTCTAGGTATTGCAGTAGCGATCATATTCAGCTGCTGCCTCTGTATACAATGTGGCCCTGCGATTTGCGGCATTTGTGCTACCTCTTGTATTCCTAGTCCCAAGCCCCGTTCTAAATCCCGTTCCAGGATAATTCGAGACGAGCAAATGATACTGTATGAAATGATAGACGGTATCATGAATATTGATGTTTCCTGAAGGAAACGTAGTGACAAGGAGGGAATGTGGAAAAGTAAATTTTGCCATGTTCTGTGTCCCTACGAGTCCTCCATCATATGTTATCTGTGCATGATTAATATGCATATGTATTCCCTATGTACCGATTAAAGACACAATTACAGTTGTGTCCACCTCTAGTATGTCAGTTTCCAGTTCTCGTGAATACTACGAATATCAGGCCTATGTAAAGTTACGTTGCCACGTTTCTCAGTGTGCACGTTATTCCATTGTAAAGTCCCCGTTTCTAGGCCTCAAAAGGGCCTGGATACCAGATTCAGCTCCTGTCTCCTGAAGCCTCGCTGAGGAGCGATACAGCCCCCACCTGTATCCTCGACCCTTCACTTACTTCCTGCCTCGCAGTGCCCGGCTCAGCCTGGCTCTGCCTCTGAGTCTGCCAAGAGTATGTTATGATTCCAGTTATCAGTTCAGTCCTCCTTCTCTGCATTCCTAAGCTACTGAACTGCATCAATAGTTTCCGTCATTGTCTAGCCTTTCCGTCTCCATGTAAGAGAAATACTGTATTAATGGTCATTTAATATTCTTCATCATGCACTACATGTAGAATAATGCATGCTCCAGTCTTAGAGTCCGTTAGCCTCTCCCCTCCTGACTCTTAGTTCATATCAACATGTTCTCAAAACATCAGATACTAGATACTGCTTAGGTACATGTCGCCCTGACTCTCCAGACTTCAGTCTCTGCTCCTAGCACAGAGTTCGTAGCCCCCAGCTTCTCCTAGTAACACGTCATTGCCAGTTTGCGCGCACCATTAGGTCAGAAGTCCCGGCTCCTTAGGTAGCCCCCTCCATGTCTCCGCCCCATTCATGACATATTCTGTTACGTTTGCATCACATGTCTATGTATACGCCCTGTTACACCCACTTTCACCCTTATCTTTCGCGACTGCTATTGACCACACCCACTGCTCCGCCTATCCAATGTACTGTAATGCAACTGTTTTAGTATATATGTTCGTGTATTGTTATTAAAAGCGAGCGCGCTCATCCCAGATCCTGCCCCGGCAGCTGCCGGGCCCTGCCATCCTATTCCTGTGCAGGTTGTCCTGTTCCTGTCCTTATGCTGTATTAAACCTGCAAAACTCCTACTACCTCGAATCTTGACTCTTATTTATTGAGCTATCTGTTATTCATTTAAGCATTCAAAAATAGAGGTATTATTTATTTATTTACCACAAGGGGTTGAGGGTGAGTGAGGGTGAGGGGTTGAGGGTGAGTGAGGGTGAGTGAGGGTGAGGGTGAGGGATGGAGGGTGAGTAAGGGTGAGGGTGAGGGTGGGTGAGGGGTTGAGGGTGAGTGAGGGTGAGGGTGAGTGAGGGTGAGGGTGAGTGAGGGTGAGGGTGAGGGGTTGAGGGTGAGTGAGGGTGAGTGAGAGTGAGGGTGAGTGAGGGGTTGAGGGTGAGGGGTTGAGGGTGAGTGAGGGTGAGGGTGAGGGGTTGAGGGTGAGTGAGGGTGAGGGTGAGGGGTTGAGGGTGAGTGAGAGTGAGGGGTTGAGGGTGAGTGAGGGTGAGGGGTTGAGGGTGAGGGGTTGAGGGTGAGTGAGGGTGAGGGGTTGAGGGTGAGTGAGGGTGAGGGTGAGTGAGGGTGAGGGTGAGTGAGGGTGAGGGTGAGGGTGAGTGAGGGTGAGTGAGGGTGAGGGTGAGTGAGGGTGAGGGTGAGTGAGGGTGAGTGAGGGTGAGTGAGGGTGAGGGTGAGTGAGGGTGAGGGTGAGTGAGGGTGAGGGTGAGTGAGGGTGAGGGTGAGTGAGGGTGAGGGGTTGAGGGTGAGTGAGGGTGAGGGGTTGAGGGTGAGTGAGGGTGAGGGTGGGTGAGGGTGAGTGAGGGGTTGAGGGTGAGGGGTTGAGGGTGAGTGAGGGTGAGGGTGAGGGGTTGAGGGTGAGTGAGGGTGAGGGGTTGAGGGTGAGTGAGGGTGAGGGGTTGAGGGTGAGTGAGGGTGAGGGTGAGTGAGGGTGAGGGGTTGAGGGTGGGTGAGGGTGAGTGTGGGTGAGGGGTTGAGGGTGGGTGAGGGTGAGTGAGGGTGAGGGGTTGAGGGTGAGTGAGGGTGAGTGAGAGTGAGGGTGAGTGAGGGGTTGAGGGTGAGGGGTTGAGGGTGAGGGGTTGAGGGTGAGGGTGAGGGGTTGAGGGTGAGTGCGGGTGAGGGGTTGAGGGTGAGTGAGGGTGAGGGCGAGGGTGGGTGAGGGTGAGGGGTTGAGGGTGAGTGAGGGTGAGGGCGAGGGTGTGTGAGGGTGAGTGAGGGTGAGGGGTTGAGGGTGAGTGAGGGTGAGGGGTTGAGGGTGAGTGAGGGTGAGTGAGGGTGAGGGGTTGAGGGTGAGTGAGGGTGAGGGTGAGGGTGGGTGAGGGTGAGGGAGGGTGAGGGTGAGGGTGAGTGAGGGTGAGGGTGAATGAGGGTGAGTGAGGGTGAGGGTGAGTGAGGGTGAGGGTGAGTGAGGGTGAGGGTGAGTGAGGGTGAGGGTGAGGGTGAGTGAGGGTGAGTGAGGGTGAGGGTGAGGGAGGGTGAGGGTGAGGGTGAGTGAGGGTGAGGGTGAATGAGGGTGAGTGAGGGTGAGGGTGAGTGAGGGTGAGGGTGAGTGAGGGTGAGGGTGAGTGAGGGTGAGGGTGAGTGAGGGTGAGTGAGGGTTAGGGTGAGTGAGGGTGAGGGTGAGTGAGGGTGAGGGTGGGTGAGGGTGAGTGAGGGTGAGGGTGAGGGTGAGTGAGGGTGAGTGAGGGTTAGGGTGAGTGAGGGTGAGGGTGAGTGAGGGTGAGGGTGAGTGAGGGTAAGGGTGAGTGAGGGTGAGGGTGAGGGTGAGTGAGGGTGAGGGTGAGGGGTTGAGGGTGAGTGAGGGTGAGGGGTTGAGGGTGAGTGAGGGTGAGGGTGAGGGAGGGTGAGGGTGAGGGTGAGGGGTTGAGGGTGAGTGAGGGTGAGGGTGAGGGTGAGTGAGGGTGAGGGTGAGTGAGGGTGAGTGAGAGTGAGGGTGAGTGAGAGTGAGGGTGAGTGAGGGTGAGGGTGAGGAGTTGAGGGTGAGTGAGGGTGAGTGAGAGTGAGGGTGAGGGTGGATGTGGTGGTGGATGTGGTGGTGGATGCGGTGGTGGTGGATGTGGAGGTGGTGGTGGATGTGGTGGTGGATGTGGTGGTGGATGTGGTGGATGTGGGGTGATTGCGGCTTGCAAGCTTATTCCGCTCACGTTATGCAGTTTCAAACATGATTGCCACTATTACTCTCAAATTCACTTGGCAGCAAACTGGTGAACTAATTAAAAGAAAGTCGTATTCAGCGTTATGGCCGGTACTTTATTCCAGCAAAGTGGCAAGCCAGTACACACCAATGAGCTAGTAAAGATAAAAACACACCACATGGCACAATTGCTGGCTGAGCGAGCAGAAGTAAGCCAAACAGCTTTCCCGTAGCTAAGGAGAGCTGAGCTCTTTTTGTAGCAGCACGCATAAGAAAAGTCCCGTATTTTCACCAAAACACTCTCTGATAATGATCAGCCGAATTCAGAAGGCTTCCTGCCCTCATATATTCCCAAGAGAGCAGTAATCTTATAAGGAAATGCTGTCATCACACCTAAAGCTACGGATGAGGAGAGCTTGCTGGAAGACATTCAATTAATGAAAAAAAAAAAAAAGAAAAGGAGACACGGCCAGCCGGCCGTGAACTGAAAGCACGGCCGGCCGGCCGTGAAAAAGCCTTTGATGCCGCAGGGGGTAATTAGGGGAGGAGAATGGCTGGGCTGAGGCACAGCGCCAAGCCTTTGATGCAGCAGGGGGCGGAGCGGGAAGAGCTGCTGGCGGCACTAAGCTGACGATTTGATGCTGTGCACGCGCATTTTAACTAATTGCGCTTGCGCATTGAGTTAAAAGTGCACATGCACTTCATCAAATCGCCAGTGAATCGCCAGTGTAGGTAAGCTTTGTTTAAGCCCCCATAGTCTCGCTCTGCTCAATGCGCATGCGCATTGACAGGCGAGACCTAAAAAGGGAGAATTAAATGTTTTTCTATAATTCGATACACTATAACAGCATAAATAATGTGTACTGTTTTTATTCTGAAATTTTGTAACTGTATTACTAACTTATGTTGATGTTCTTTTTCTTTTTCAAGAGTGCTTGAAGTGGTAAGTCTTTAGATGTTTCAACATACTTGTTGTGTCACATGAATATTTGTAAGACTTATCCTTGGAGAGGGTTTTTTCACATAAAGAGCATTTCACATGCTTTGCTACTACTTTATTTTGCCTGCCGGAGGGGTTAAAAAGAAAGAACTCCAATGCAATTGATTGTCACTTTGCTCGGGGTTGCTCTTCCAAAGAACTGTGTTCAATAGGGTGTGACAACTGATCTTCACTGCCACCAGTTGCCATTTCATTGGCAAATGATGGAAAAGGCAGCGTCATTTAATTTAGAAAAGAAAGAGAGCAGGTGCTCAAATGAGAAAGTTATTGTTTGCAATCTTTATGTTACAAATAGTGTCACTGATCAGTAGTACTGAAAGAATAATAATTTAACCTATTTAGTAGCTCATTATCTATCTTTAGCTCTCAAAATAAACTTTTTATTACACTTACACTGACTGGATGATATCATCACTGATGTAATTTGAGATATCATCAGTGATGTCATGAGTGATATCAAAGCCCATGTCATGAGTGATGTAATATGTGAGGTCATAAGCAGTGCATTGTGGTGGTGTAAGTTATAGTTAGCTCAAGTAACTAAAACTGCTGAATTTCAATGGTTTGTGAAATCTGAGCCTAACTATAACTGATCCGTTATCTTTGTTTTTTTTATTCTATCTCCTAAAAATAACATCCATGTAATGTTTGTTTTTTTAAGTGAATTTGTAAGGGTCTTTTAATTTTTTCCCTTAACTATACCATCCCTGTAACCTTGGTGTTTAACTGAATTTCTAAGTTTTTTTTTAATTCCTAACTATAACGAGCCCGTTACCTTCATTTTTTTTCATATATATCTGTATAGATCAAACCAACACCCATTGAGGCTTAGAGGGCTGCATACATTTTGCAAAAAAAGAAGCAGGCAACTCTAGGAGGTTCCAAGTTTAGGTGGAGAGCAGCTCCTGTATAGAGCATCCTACAACATAAGCAACACTCTAAATCTGCTCACCTCAAATGCCAATTTTTAGGAACGTTTGTAAGGATAGGATTAGCACAGTGCCATCCATGGTGAGGTAGAAAGGGACAAAGTATTTTGCAATTTCTACAGCAAAGTCTTTAAGCATAGGATTAGCACAGTGCCATCCACGCCGAACCATAAAATGATACAAGCCTTTTACCACTCCAGGTACATTATTACAGCTTTGGATTGGAAGAATGTCATACACGCCATAAAAGCAATCCCTGACACATGTTTCCGTATCATTATAGCTTTTCAGAGGGCTTTTGCTTTGTCTACACACAAGGGAGCACCCAGTATAAGTCAAAACAATACAGTTTGAGGCTTACAGTGAATCATAAATTATGCATAAAAGAAGCAGATAATTCTGGGTACTTACCAAGTTTAGGTGGAGAGGAGCTCCTATATAGAGTACCCTACAACACCATTGACACTCTGAATCTATTTACCTCAAATTTCTTTTGTTCTAGCAACATTTTTAAGCATTGGATTAGCATGGGGCCATCCGGGCCGAGTTGTAAAATGACAACATTCTTTTACCATGCCAGGCACATTATTGCAGCTTTGGATTGGTAAATTACCATCTGAGACAACCTAGAATAAATAAAAGCAACCCCAGACACATGTTTTGCTATTATTACAGCCTCATAGAGTATTGTTTTGACTTATACTGTGTGCTCCCTTGAGTCTGGACAAAGCTAAACCTCTCTGAACAGCTTTGATGATAGTGAAACACATGTCAGGAGTAGCTGTTATTAAATACCATCATACAAATAGAAGCTGGAATGCTTATACATTTTTGTTGCATATTCAAACATTGCCATTGTGACCCAGTGGGCAATGTGTTGCTCATAATTATGATAATTTTTGCTTTGGGGTAATCAAATTGTTGAGAGTTGCCAAGCAATGGGCTGGGTTAGGGATGTATTTATGAAATGTGTCTGTCTTGCAGATAAAGGTCATTTGAAAAGCAGATGTTTAATGAGATGTAGATATGTAAATAAATTGCGTTTTTTGACAGGTAGCCAGTGTTATCGGCGTCTGTGGTAAGAACACGTTCCTTAAGGCCTAACCCAAAAATCATTCAAAATGCAGTGTTTTAGATCATATGATGTTCTGTAATATTTTTTGGGGTAATCCAGTCTTGAGTTGATAGGCACATAAAAAAGTAATTTGCAACATTCTAACAGAAGAAAAAGGGAGATTTTTGTTCCACATGTTTTGCAAAAAACAACAGGTGGAAGTGATGTTGTGGATTTGAGCAAGAAAGGTGAGAGCTTCACCAATGTGGAAGGCTAGGTTTCTAACAGTGAAGCATGGACTAGGTGGTGCAACAAGATTTGAAGATCACCAGTGTTCAGACCAGACAGTGATGGAATGTCCTAATACCAGCACTTTAGTTGTTTCAGTATTGCGTTTAAGTGTGTTTCCTCACATCCACTTGGCTACTTTTAACATACAACACTTAAAGCTGGCTTGATTTAATTCAGCCAGCCCTTCTAAAATAATAATATGCGTAGTTTCATCTGCATACACCATTAAAAAGTAGCCAAATGAATGGATCAGCTTGGCCAAAGGGACTACGCAGACGGTGAACAGTATAGGACTCAAAGAGGAAGATGCCACGTTGTTCTACTCGATGACAGACATGAAAGAGGAATTTTAACTGTTTTTGTTCTATTGATTAAGTACAAAGTTAGCCAGTTTATAACTGAGCATGTGACGCCTCTCCCTCTTGTGCTCATTAAAATAGACTACAGAAGTTAAAAAACAGAAGCGAATGGCATGTTTATCACAAATAGATTACATTGCTGTTTGCTGTATATTTCTAGAAGCAGCACCTGTGGTGCTTAAGATAAAATCATGACTGTACAACACACATCTCTGTAATGGCTTTACAACATCACGCTGCATCCTGAATACTGCCTTTATTGCAAATATTGAAGTTAGTCTAATCAATGAAGGGTGATTGCAGGGAAACATATGCCTTATGTGAAACTTCTATCATGGCTCAGTCAGCTGAAAATGTATATATTGATAACATCCAATTGTATGATTCTATATTTTTGCAGCGAGCTACAGAGGATTACAATCTAGTTTCTGGGTCAAATTCTTTCCAGATTATTAGTTGTCAATATTAGTTGCATTAGTTTATATGGGTTATGACGAGCATTAGTGTTGGAATTAATGATCAGGCAAGTGACGGGCACAATATTCATTATTAATATGTAGGGCTGATATGTGAATAGCATGAATACCCTATAGCATGGGTACTCACAAAGATTTTCCCAGGGGCCACACATTTTGGCACTGCTTATGATCTCACATATTACATCACTCATGTAATGGTCAGTTACTTCACTGAAAACATCACTGATGACATCTCAAAAGACATCACTGATGACATCATCCAGTGAGTGTACGTAAACATTTTTAAGGGTATATACTAAGCTACTATATAAGTTAAATTACCATCTATCCATGAGTAGTACCAATTCTAACATGTCATCTGAGTGGCTGTGTGACTGCATTATCAATGTGTGAGTGCATGTCTGAGTGGCGATATGGGTATGTATGAGTAGCTGGATGGATCTGTCAGATGGTGTGTGAGTGGCTGTATAGGTCTGTCAGCGGGTATGTGACTGTTTATAGGGGTCTGTGAATGGGGTTGTGGGGGATATTCTGGGTGTGTGAGTGGCTGTGTGAGTGGGTGTATGGGTGTGTGAGTGGTTTATGGCTGTGTTAATGGTTGTAGGGGTGTGTGAGTAATAATAATAATAATAATAATAAAATAATCTTTATTCGGTTTTTTAGCATTTGCAAAACCATAAAAGATGACATTCAAACATTCATAGTAAAAAATTTGCAGTTGAATATACATTTAAAAAAGAGAAAGTGCCTAGAGTTTACGTGTCATATAGAATTATCTTTTTAGTTTAAAGATTGTTTCTGTGTCTCATAATGCACTTTAAAAAGTTCAACACATGATACACAATGGTTTCAGAGTCCAGAGATTGAAGTGCTAGCATAGCTGGGCGACATTGTCTATAATCCCATTTTTTTAGTAAGGGGATAAGCCATATTTTTCGGTGGGTGTGGAAGAACTTGCAAAACAATATTGTATGCATGGTGGACTGTTGGGAAAGATCATCGCAAGGACACAGGTCCAGCTGAGTTTTCCAGTTATTTTTTTCCGGAAATGTCACAAGTCTGAAGAAGAGATTCATTCTGAACCTTGTTAAAAGCATTTTTTCGTATGCGGTGATCTCTAAAGTCAAATAGAGCTGGATTTTTGGAGACTGCTGTGTTAAAATCGCATGCATGGTAGTTTTTTTTAGATCAATGAAGACAGTCTCAAAGATTCCAAATGGCTCAATGCAGTCTGTTTCAGTTCTTTTTTGGATATGTCTTTTAGGTCTTCTGGTTTATAATAATATTGTTGTAGACCCATGTCGGAAAAGAAGTGTCTTACATAGGAGAGCCAAGCTATTTTGTAGGCGTGGTCCAACTCCATAATGTCCTGTACGATGTTTTTGGTCAGAGAGTTCCTTTCCGATAACCAGACCCGCCTCCAAAGTAAGAGAGGTTGGATTTTAATTAAATCCTCAATATATGATATTCCCAGTTCTATGTGTGAGGCATAGATGGAGGTGCCTCGTGGTGTTGATAGAAGGAATCTTATAAAAGTGTTTTCCTCTTTTTGAATAGAGCCAGTAGGAATATGACCCCAGATCCCTGCGCCGTATAGTGCGATGCATTGGCATTTCGCTGCATAGATCTCTAGTAGTTCTACCTGGGGTTTTTTCCCAAGTTTGTTTGAGAATTTCATTAATGCCATAATTGCACGTTTAAATAAATGTCTCCTAGCCTCAACCGCCGCTTTCCAATTTAGGGCGTCATCAATCATAACCCCTAGATAGGGATATTGTGAGGTCTTTTCTATTTTTTGTTCTTTCAAGTAAATGGCTTTAGGAGCTTTTCTTGGTCCACCGACCACCATGACAAAAGTTTTTTTAATGTTGATGTGCAAGTCCAAAGCACCCATGAAGTCTGCATATTTGGATAGGGACTTCTGCAGTTCGATGGGGGTACGCGCTAATATAACAGCGTCGTCCGCATATAATAGGGCGGGGATCGGGCGGTCTTTTATTCTAGGGAGGTCCCTTCCTCCTCTCAACATGGCCTCTTCTATTCCATTGGTGTACAAGGAGAAGAGGAAGGGGGCCAAAACACAGCCTTGCCTCACTCCCCGCTCTATTTTGAATGGCCTCGTCAGTTCGCCTCTTGTCCCAAACCTCACTTTCGCCGTGGCTTCACTGTACAGCTCTCTTAAAAAGTCCAGGAGAGGGGGATCTACCCCCATTTCGCTCAGCAGTGACCAAAGCTTAGCATGAGAGACACAGTCAAATGCAGAGGACAAATCTACGTAAACCATGTAGATGGCACCTGGTTTAGCGTGGGTGTACTTTGATATTAACAAGCTTAGATTTAAGGCCTGTTCGATGGTTCCAAAACCCTCTCTGAACCCGAACTGCAGGTCCGTGAGGATCTTTTTATCTTCTGCCCAGTCTTGTAGTTTTTCAAGGAGGACTCGGCCCACAACTTTGCCCAAAGAGTCAAGAAGCGATATTGGTCGATAACATTTAGGATCTTGTCGGTCCCCCTTTTTAAAAATTGGTACCATAGTAGAGGAGGACCATGAATCTAACAGACCAAGTTTGGTTGTTGCCATGCAAACTCTTGTAATTATTGGTACCCAGAGGTCAGGAAGATGTTTGAATAGATCGACTGGGACCCCATCAGGGCCGGGGGCTTTCTTGCTCTTGCTTTGGGATAGCGCCAGTTCAAAGTCCTGCAAATCCACTTCCAGTGGTATAGGATAGGTTACTACAGTGATGGTATACTGGGATTCTTCAATGCTAGATGTCAAATTGAAGATTTTCGAAAAATAGTTCACCCACGTGTCCTCATCAATAGCCACGTCGATTTTTGGGCCGTTGGAATCGGTTAGGAATGGGGTTTTAACTATTTTCCAGAATGCCTGGCTATCTTTCGTGAGTGCACTCCGATGCAAAGCATTCCACAAGGATTGTTTAAGCTCTTTTTTCCTTGTTTTTCTGACGGAGTTATACTCCCGTCGAAGTGATTGGATGTTTAATTTGTCTCTGTTTGGTTTTCCGAGAGCTTTCCTCAGATTGGTATGCGCTTTGGTACAGTCTCGGTTAAACCATCCTGTGGAACTATTTCGGTTAGATGTTTTAGTTAAAAAGTTTTTAATTTGTTCTATTATAATGTTGAAATTTTCCAATATTTGTTTTGGTTCCGCACGGGGATCGAGACAAATCATTATGTTATCATATGCAGATGTTACCAATTGCTTTGTCAAGGTGTTAGGGTCCACTTTTTCCCATCTGATGGTAAATCCGTTCCTTTTGCCCAATTCAACCCGGTTCTGGGTTAGTGCGGATGCCATGGTTGTCATCAATGTTATTGGTTGGTTTATTCCTAGGTTTAGGCTTATGGCGGAATGGTCGCTGAGGTTATTTTCCAACATTTTAAAATTATTAATTTGGGCTTTCAGAGCTTCTGTGCCTATTACATAGTCCACGGTAGTCTTGTGGCCCCTTCCTCTATACGTTGGTTCCAGTGTGTTATTTGGCTGATGGATAGGATTTAGAATTTGCAAATCCAAGTCGGACAGTATTTTATTCATGGCTGTCCCTGCTCCTGAGTGGATAAAGTGGACTAAGGGGTTGTCATGCTCGTCCACCAGACCACAGGTATCGTTGTTAGGGCAAGGGTGTAGATTAAAATCTCCTCCCCATAATATGTGGGCATTTTCCGTTTTCTGTTTAGAGTGACAGTGTTCCATTATTTTTTCCTGAATTATAGAGAGAATACGCAAAAAGTTTTCATCCTCCAAATTATTGTATATGTTGATTATAGAGATAGAGAGTTTTTTCCCCAGCATGACAGTGAGGATCTGGAAATTCGATAGTAAGTCTACCTTGAGAATCTTCATATCTGGAATTGTGTTTGCCAGGTAGATTACCAGGCCCCCTTTTGGTCTGCCTGAGATGCTGGGAAGGGCGGGAGATGTAAAGGTCCTGTACCCTAGAAGGTGAAGGGATGCCGTTGCCCAGGTTTCTTGTAGGCAAATAATTTGAGTGTCCTTTAGGAAGCCAGCGGCCGTACCATCCTCGATCTTGTTTCGGAGGCCGGCCACGTTCCAGAAGATCACAGAAAGCTGGGTGGACATATTTTCTGAAACTGTGTTTTCCATTTGTGGGGGGACTGTGATAGGGACGGGGGAGGTCACAGTTGTTTGTAGGGGCTCCGGGGGTATAATTGTTGGTCAATCGACCATTTCCAGGCCGCTAAACCTGTTCGAGGTTGGTATGCCCATCCAATTTTGTCCGTAGATGTTATCTCTATAACTGGGTCCATAAGGTTGGTGGGGTGGTCTCTCCCATTGTTCCCAGTTTCTGAATCTATTTTGCGGGCTGATGAACTGCCATGGGGCCTCTCTCTGCTGATGGTTCTGATTTACTGGCCACCAGGAGTTATTCGGGTCATTAAGTTGTGATGGTAGTTTGGGACCAGTAAGGTCTAGCTCCCATGGCTGTGGGATTGGTTTCCGCCAGATGTTATCATTATCACGTAGGTAGTTGTTATTATTAAACCTTTTCGGATAAAAATACGACAGAGATCTTGTTGCAATCCCTCCTGAGGAGTTATTGTATTCCCAGGAACAGATATAATCGGCTATGCTGGGGTCCTCAAACGTGATAACTATGCAATCCCCCCGGATGGTTTTTTTCCTGTGACCTACCCATGAGTTACGGGATACTGACGCTATTTTGCTTTTCCAGGATGGCGGGACGGGGCGATTTGTTTTCAACCAATACTGGACTTTGTTCTTTAGCGACCAGTTTGGTTCTGTCCCCTCACCTGTAAGTTCGGGGACCCCCGTCATGACTACCACAAATGGGAATGCCTCAGGGGGCAAGTTTAAAATAGGTCTGTGGTCAGTAATCCCCCCCTGTTGACCTTTTGTTTTTGGAGCATTTGCATTTGCTGTAGCGGGAGTTTTATGAACAGTTGTGTTTATTGTTGGGGTATTTACTGTTGATGTCGGGTGGGAGTTGCGTTGATGTCGGGTGGGTGTGTGAGTAGTTGTATTGGTTTGTGAGTGGATGTTTGAGTGGGTGTTTGGGTTATGTTAGTTAGTGTGTGACTTTATTGGAGAGTGAGTGACTGTGTGACTGGCATTATGGGTGAGTGAGCGAATGTGTGAGTGGCTATATTGATATGTAAGTGGTTGTATAGGTGTGTGAGCAGTTGTGTCATTGGGTGAGTGGCTGTTTTGCAAGGCTTTATGGGTGAGTGAATGAGTAGTGTGTGAATGGTTGTATGGGTGAATACGTGTGTGTGCATGAGTAGCTGCATGGGTAAGTGTATGGCTATGTGAGTAGCTGTATGGGTGAGCGAGTGCTTATGTGTGAGTAGCTGTGTGAATAACCCAGTAGATGTATGAGTGTTTGAGTGGCTCTATGAATGAGTGAGTGGGTGTGTGAGTAATTGTATGGGTCTGTGAATGGTTATATGAGTGTTTGTGTGGGTGTGAGAATGGGTGTATGAGAGGCTGTTTGGGGTTTGAGTAGGGAAGTGAGTGGTTCTGTAGATTTTGTCATGAGTGATGTCATGAGTGATGCAATTTGAGAGGTCTTCAGTAATGCCATCAGTAATGTCACTAACAATGTCATGAGTGATGTAATATGTGAGGTCATAAGCAGTGCATTGTAGGGACATAGCTGAGCTAACTATAACTGCATTATTTCTATGGTTTTGTATGAGTTAAAACTGAGCCTTAACATAACGTCCCTGTAACCTCTGGTTTTTGCAGTGGCTTTCAAAAGCCTTTTTAATTCTATTTTCTAATTATAATGTCCCTATAAGCTTTGGTTTTGTCAGTGAATTGCTAAGGTTTTTTAAAATTATATTTCCTAACTGTAGCGTCCCTGTAACCTTTGGTTTATTTCAGTGAATTTCAAAGGTTTTTCAAATGCTATTTCTAAAATGTTATGACCCTCTAATGTTTACCTTTTTAGTTAATATGTATGGTTTATATTTAACACTAAGTGGATTACAATAATTTGTTTTTTATTACTTACTTTTTTTTATACTGCAAATATTCTTTATTACAAATAAACCTTTAATATGTTTTAAAATATAGAGATCACATTTGTAGTTAATGTAAAAGAATTTAAGTTTTTTAATGAATTTAAAGATTTTTCAATATTTTTGGGGCACTGCGGTACCTTCCCAGGTCCGGAAATATAGACGGACCATTGCTCAATGGTTTTACTTCCAATCAAGTGATTGGAACAAATTTAAGAGTCTGCAACCACGGAGTGGGTGAAAAGTTTACAAATTACTGCGCATATGTACACCCTTCCATTGTCATTAATAACATTAGTGTGAACATATTTACAAGTATATATAAACCATATCTGTTTAAAAAAAAAGTACCAATTTTAAAAGTTTCACAAATTTGTAAATTTACACGCCGGATTTGCTAATTCACACGAAAACACACCCTAAACTTGCCTTCTGATTGGATACATTATTACTCTTCCCCTCCACATGGAAAATTACATCCAAAAGCAGTTTCTTCTCCAGTGAAGACTCTGGAAGGAAGATTGAGAACCATCAGTGCTGTGTTTTACACAATGACTAAAGCTACATCGTCAGTACAAGATGAGCATCTACAACCTGTTGAGGATGAGGAAGAAGACCATCAGCTTGCAGAAATTAAAGTGATGTAGCATTTTACTATACATTCTGGGGAAAAGATGTAACAGCAAAATATGTCAAGTGCACAATTTGTGGCACGCAGTTATTTAAAGGCACTGCAAAGAAGTATTTGCTTGGGACAAGTTCTATGTGGAAGCACCTAAAAACAGTTCATGAGTGGGTCTACAACCAGATGATGCAAGAGAAAGCAGGTGCAACAGAACAGTTGCCTTCTACAGCAGCCATGGGAGAACCATCTTCAGCTGCAATCATTACAATACCAGTTGCCTGTGAGGAACTGAGTGATAGGATTATTCACTGCATGAGATGCCACATGCTTGTCGCTGTAAAGATTTCTTCTGTGGATGCATTTGTGGATACAGTGAAGAAGCATCAGTGCTAGGTTTTTTTTGCTTCCAGTGACTACATAATGTTTGTTGAAGAGTGAAGCCAGTGGCTTCTTTGCATTTCCCCATCCTTAACCTTTTTACTACTTTGTTCAATTTTTGTTAAAAACAGAAATAAATACTTCGAAAACTGTTAAAAAAAACTAGAAAAAACCCAGTTCTTTTTTAGAACCACATACTCAAAAAAGAGCTAACTCTGTGTTTTTGATGTGTCAGTGACTATATCAGTGTGAGAGTGGCTGTGTCAGTGTATGCATGAGTGTATACCTGAGTGTCTTAGTGTAGGCATCAGTGAGTCAGTGAGCACTGACAAAAAGTGTTTAAATGGAAAAAGTTCCAATTGGAAACACTTGAAAGCATTTCATGAAAGTGTGTACAACTGAATGGTGCCTGAGAAACTAGGTACCACAGAATGTTTCACCTTTAGCACATCTTTAGGAGAACGTTCATCAGTTGCAGTCATCACAATAACAGCAGCCTGTGAAGATTTGATTGAGATGCCACATATTTGCAGCTGTAAAAATGTATTTTGTGTGTCCATTTTCTCTTCTATTGTACCTGTGTGAATGACTGCTTAGGTGTATGAGTATGTGTATAAGTACATATATGGGTGTGTTTGTGACCCTTAACTTAACTTAATATTAAATACATTTATACCTTTACAAGTATATTTTGTCACATATTAGAATACAATCTAAACCAAACAATTGACAAACAAACATAACATGACTTATTTAACTATTTACAAATTGAGAAATACACTGAAATTGAACGTTTCCAATATTAAGTAGTACAATTGGAAAGAAGAGATGGTTCCTAGAAATGTAGAGGAATACATAGTTGAAGGGGTACAAGGGAGGTGCAGACATGCTCCTGTGTACAAATGGGAGTGCAGTAGAAGTATTTGTATTATTTGCCAGGAACAGATTGATAGAGTAGTACACCCACCCATGTACTTGCAGTGCTGCTCTCTACTTACTTTACCTCTTCAAATAGTGGGACAAATGAGTATTGGTATTGTTATCATGTTCAGTTTAAGTACATGTGGTGAAATTTAGGAATTCTAGCTTGGTTTCTAACCCTGAGTTGTGCAGAATATCCATGGGATCACTTACATTACTTTCTGAGGGAAGCAAACTCTAATATTAAAGGTATATCTACTAAACTTTAGTAAAGGGTTTAAAGGTACATTTGTGAATTTTCCTTTAGATGTGAAAGACAATATTTAAACTGAGGGCGTAGAGAAAGATCTGGAAGAACCACTTGTTATTCTAGTGAATGGTATGCCAACAAAAAAACAACACAATCTGGCATGAACCAGTGGATGCAAATAAAGTTAATAAAGCTATGCTATATCTTATACACCATAATGTGTACTATAAAGATGTAGATGCTTTCTAACATGGAAATAGCATGGATGAAGAAATGTTGCCTTCAAGTAAACAGTTTGAAAAAGTGCATAGAATTCGATCTGAAGAAATATATGAGCATTACAGTATCCATCCACTACATTCAAAAGAAATCATGGGGGATGCCATTGAACTATAAGCGATACAAAACAAGCTAAAAGAGCTCCAATGAGTATCTGGAGAATAGGTTCTTCAAGCTGGTAGAAATACCTTCTTAGAAAACAAGAGTACTTTCAACAAACATTTCAAAACCACCCCATACATTCCTGAATTTCAACCTGCACTCCTACAGGGTTAATTCATACTTAGTGACAAGGACCTCTGTTATAGTGGGATTCCTCAATCTCTTTCCCTTGTCTTGTGCCAGTATGTCCCACCCATCACCACATATAGGACTCCAAAGGCACCTATACAATCCTCCGAAGAGATCCTCTGCACCGCTAGAGTTTCTTAGTATGCCAGAAATGACCTGTCTATATCAAAGTATCTGAATATATTAACTCTTTCATCTGCACTGGACACAGTAGTGGTGCTCACACGTTTTTTGCTAGAATCTAACTGCTATTTAGATTTTAAGTGCACTTTCTTGACACTCCAGCCAACAAGACCCTTTTCTCCTTCAAGGTTCTCTTAGCCTCACCTTTTGTCTCCTATACACCCAGCTGGTCCAGCTGCAGCCTCAGGTCCCACTTAGCCTGTCTGTCCTTGAGAACCTCAGGGGACTTGGTTTGGGAGGAGACAGTACTTAGTGCACCATATCCAATGGAAAAGCCTCTCTCTGGGAGATCCCCTCTTTCCTCTGGAGACTTTCCCCACTCACCTCTTCTCTCCCTCCTTCTGAAACCCACTACCCTTTGGAGCCCTGATTCTGAGGGCAACACAATCAGGGTTTGTTTCAAGAGTGCTGAAGTAGTCCTCTTCAAACTCTTCTTGCAGTGCAATTTGCATTCTGTGCATATCCTCCCCGGCTCTAATGGAGAACTAGTACTCTCACATGGACTTATAGGTGATTAAATGGGTGTTTGAATGGTTTTGTGGGTGTGTGACTGAGTGTTGCAGTCAGTGTAAGGATATATGAGTGGTGGGTACATAAGTGCTTTTGTGGGAATGTAACTGGATATGTAAGTGCCTGTCTGACTGTATGAATGTGTACAAATTACATACCATTAAAATACATACTATAAGCAAACACCTAAATCTAAATTCAAACACATTCATTCATACTGGCTTAGTAAAATTACTATACTTTCAGTATGCCAATTTCTCTTTTTCCTTTCTTCTTACTCACCGTATTTTTAGTTAGTGTTCTCATTTAAGCTTCCTTCTATGATCCCATCTAGTATAGTGTCTAGAAGGAACACATTTTCCTCCTGCTTGTTGCAGGGTTTCTGCCCATACACAGAACTATGCACAGGAAACCAGGACCTCAGTGTTTAGTGGTGTACCAGAAAACCCACCTCAGTACCCACAACCCCAATCTGACTAGCTATATTGTCTCATTCGTTCTCCGCACTACAGCGAAGTTACCAATGATTAGACATCCTACAACATGTTGCTCCGTCCCTCTCAGGAATCGCCGGAAGAAGAACACTCTTTCGCTCAAACACTGAAGTACTGGGTTTTTCAGAACCCAGCGGTGCCAGGGACACACCCTAAGACTTCGGGTCCTTCCTGTTTCAGACTACAGAAACTCAGAGTCTTCTAGGTGAAGTCAAAGATCGAGTTTATTGGCTGCAACCAAGTAACAGGCGTCCTAGAAGTACAACACGGTGTATATTCTCAGGAGACTGCTCAATCTTACAAAGCCAGCCTTCTCTTTTTATACAAAATATTATGCTTCAGGCAAACATTCCTTATTTTACAGTTGTCCATTCACATATTTTCAATACAAAGAAAAAGCAGAGTCATGATGACAAGCTCATATTTCAGTTTGTTCAGCCCACAATCAACTACCCGGCAAGGCCCAGTATTTTCATCAGATATCGACGAAACCCCAATAAAAACGGGCGCCCCCTCCTCGTAAAGTAAGTCATAAAGAAAGAAGCAGAGGCCGGTGTGTGTAAGATTAGGAAGGGTTTGTGTGCGATGAAAGGTTTATGGCATGTTGTGCCTTGATACTATCTCGCCCGGCCACTGGGAGAGGAACTGACCAAACAGGTTTGGCCTTGGGCAGTGGAGTCAGCTTGCCCAGGTCGTGCAGGAGTCAGCAAAGGTGTACGTGTCCTTCAGACTCGGTTTTGGCCTTAGTCACCGGCCTATGTGCGGGCAATCACAAAATGGCTGCCGTTCACAAACTGGAACCCGAGGGTTCAGGGCGAAAACTCAGAATTCAGGGTGATTTCGTCACTCGAATGTGACGAAAATGGTTGTGCATAGTCCCACCAAGCTTTAGATATGGACACAATTAAAACCTTTGGGTTTTCAGACGAAATGTATGCAGCATTACTGGGTCCATCCACAAGTTCAGGAAATGGTACCACTGGTGGCCCACAAAATAATGATGAGATTAATGAACTTACCTTTCTAAAGAAAAAATTAATCAGGATAGAGGCACATGGCGAGTTCATGTTGTCCTATTTAAGAGCAGGAGTGATCCCGCAGGGACTACGTGTCCGGAACATCCCCGGTCTATTTGTTCACATAAAAGAATTTCTGGAAAAATGGAGTCTTATTGCTAATAGATGCTCTCGTGATTTTATGATTTTAATAATAGAGACAGCTAAAAATATGATAGCAGATCTAAGTAAGGAGATTCAAGATCTAGAGGAAAAGATCAGAAAGAGCGACATTGTAGAAGAATCAAAAAAGAAATTAGAACTAGCCAATAAAGAAATAGAATCATTTAAGGACTATCTACTGAAGCGGAAAGTAGACAAACTTCAAAAAGATATAAGATACTTCTCTAAAGAAAAAGCATACCCGTATCTGGCAGATGATTTCTACAAACAAAACCATTATCCACAGGAAGATTCCTCTAGACCCACACGGGTCCATACATTTTCGGAAACTTCTGAATCCGATAATGAAAATATGGCCCAACATCATGAGCAACAAGGCCCACAACGTAATTTCAACCAGAATTTTCAAAGGGGATCACGTTTTTTAGGACAGGGCAGGGGCCGCAGGGGCAGGCCAAGAGTCCAATTCCAGAACCAGTCACGAGGGAACTATCAGAACCAATACAACCAACAGAACAGTCATCAAATGTTGGAAACACGCAATGCCCAATATTGGAGGAGAGGCACATAATACCAATCTTTAACCTCTCCACTCAAATTTTGGACACAGCATGTATTAAGGCCCTATCGAAGGGGATGTCCTTCGTCCCTCATACATCAACTAATCTGTTCGAATTATATCAGGATGTCATCTCTTTTTTTCGTAAAATCAGACTAAAAGGTTTTTTTAGAAATAAAGAAGACGCGCCAAACATAGAAAGTAACTTATCAGGTCTATCGAATGCCTCAACTTTTACTCCTTCCTTGGACATGCTGAATCCCGAAGTAATGGTATTTGAACATACTGTCCTTAATCAATTAAAAAAAGCAACCAGGTTCATCCCAAAACCAGCATATAATCTTGATAAAGATGAATTCCAGTCTCTTAATGCTCTTTCAAAATCAAATACTCTCACAATCAAGAATTGTGACAAAGGAGGAGGAATCGTAGTCATTGATACTACCGTATATAAAACTAAGATGCTAGCCATGTTAAATGACACAGAATTCTACTCTCACCAATCAAGAAACCCTACGACTCGGGTACAACGTAGAATTCAAAGCCTAACGAAAGAAGCACTAGAAGATGGGGACATTAGTCAAAAAGAACATGACTATTTGAATAAATTGCACCCAGTTATGCCGTGTATTTACGGCATACCTAAAATACATAAAGATGCGGAAGACCCCCCATGTAGACCGATTGTCTCCACAATAGGGTCCCTTACGGAACCCTTATCAAAATATGTGGATGCGCTGCTAAGACCACATATAGCTAACACTCCAGCATATATTAGAGATACCATGGCTATAATTAACAAAGTGGAACATCTTCCCTTCAATCCAGAAACCAATATCTTGGTTACTCTGGATGTGGAGGCTTTATATAGCAACATACCTCAAGACAAAGCCATCCAGGCAGTGGATTGGTTTATTGATGCCTACCAAGTACCATGCCCAAAAGATTTCTTAATTCAGGCCCTAGAAATAGTACTCACAGAAAACACCTTTGAGTTTGGTAATGATCTCTACAAACAAACCAAAGGGGTGAGCATGGGAGCTTCTCTTGCTCCATCGGTAGCGAACATATACATGTCAAAATTCGAAATGACTCACATTGACAATGAAATGGCACCATTTTTTGAATCTGTGACCAAATGGTCCAGATTCATCGATGATATCTTTTTTATTTGGACAGACACAGAACAAAAACTAAACGAATTTCTACAGTGGTTAAATCTATGCGATGAAAACCTAAGGTTCACATCACACTGTAGTTCCCAACAGGTGGAATTTCTGGACATTTATATAAAACATAATAATGGCATGCTGGAAGTAAACTTATTTACTAAGCCTACAGCGCGTAATACATTATTACACTTTAATAGTTACCACCCTCGGGCACAAAAAGAGGGAATCCCATTCAGCCAATTTCTACGTCTGAGACGTAATTGTTCAAACATCTCTGATTACGATATACAAGCCAAGGCCCTCAAAGAACATTTTTTAACTAGAGGATATCCTCATAGGTTAATCCGAACATCATTTAAACGGGCCCGTTTTTATGATAGGGATTCCCTGTTAACACCAAAAATTAAACAGAATAAAAACCAATTAGTATGCATCACCAGGCATTCCACCCTGAACAACACAGTTAGACATATCATAATGAAAAATTGGCACATTTTGAATAGTAGCTCAGAAAGAGAAAATCACTTCCCAAAACCCATCTTTGCGCAAAGAAGGAATAAAAACATTAAGGATATAGTCTCTCATTCAAGGTTCACAGAGAATCACCCAAGATTGCAGAGAACTATAAATGGGAGCACACCAGTGACAGGTACCTACACATGCAATTCATGTATAGCTTGTACTTCAGCTATGGTAGGTCCTAGTATTAATTATCAGGGACTCATCATTAAACCAACCAAAATGTCTAACTGCAAAAGCAAAAATATTATCTATCTACTCCTATGCCCATGCGGGCTGGGATATGTAGGAGAGACTTCTAGATCCCTTGCGACAAGATTGACTGAGCATCGCTCGGCAATCCGCACGAAAAAATCAAATGCACCGTTGGTGAAGCATTATCTGGAGCTTCAACATAAACATACGGACATACGATGGTACATTATAGAAAACTGTAACCATGACAACATCGCAAACATAGAACAATTCCGAAAAAAACGTGAGGTATATTGGATTTTTCGCCTGTCATCATACCCCAAGGGTTTGAACCACGAAATACCGTGGGAGAACGCAATCAAATATAACACCTAAATAGGGAACCTGTGCTAACTCAAACAACTCACTTTATGAATTAAAGAAAGGAGAAAGTGAGTTTAAATAGATAACAATTTAGTTACACAAATATTTCTTTCTGATGCCAAATAACAAAGGATGCGAAATAAAAATTGGCTGCAATTATTGGTATAAATTAAACTAATTCTAACATCAAAGGAGAGGAATGGCACTCTGTCATTAATAATAAAATAAAATATCTTGTCTAAAAATACCAATATAGAGTGATAAGATCTCACAATATAGTAATCATCTGAATAAAGAATAAAGGAATTAATATATACTTTAGGTCCAAGCTGAATCGGGACCAAAGTAACAAATAGACAGCCCTATTATCTTCAAACTCGCTGAGAAACACCGTCCAATATGGCGACCGCGATAGTCCATCGTTGATTTCGATGGCACAACAGCGATCGAAATTGCAATTGACTACTAAGAGCCACCGTAACCTTCAAACGTCACCACAAACTAGGCGGAAATACTAATCAATTAAAGACTGGCGCTACTTAGCTAAACTATAAAAAGAACAAGTTTAGAAGACAGCACAATACCGCCACAGACCCCCACGTGAGGCCGCGCAAGAATACTTCTGCAGGTAAGAGACCAAGTAGCGTGTTGAGAGCAGGTTCGTAATAATAGAGACAGAAACGTAAAATATAGATGAGGCAATACCTTATGGACGCCTCCGGTAGTTCTATCTCCGGTAATCATCAAAATTAAAATGTACCCTCTAACTTAGAAACCGGAATAGCGGGCAGGGACTAGTATAGCATGCTCAGTCAAAGATATGTAATTGCAATGCTTAGGATTAGAGAAACCATGCAGTGCGCAGAATGCCCAGCTTCATGAATGGGGCGTTCGAACTCACAGCGTGTGCATCTTATCTTTCCCACTCTAGAAACAAATCGAGGATTAGGAGGTCATCCAAGCCCCTTTCCGTCGAGCACCTTTGGGAATATAAAACCACTCTATCACAAAGGTAATACTACAAAATGAATCGAGTGATATAACACACAAATGAAGTAAAATTCAATTAATAAGTGTGTTGACTGCTCAAACTGATTTGAACACTTAAGCCTTATCTTATTTTTGTGTTTCCATAGGACCCATTTTATCTAGTGCTATGAAGTATTTGTTTTAATTTTATGAAAATTGAATGCAGAAGCCATATCATCTACTATAAGGTATCATCTAAAAATTGGTTAGTGAAACATATATATTCCCTTATCCTAAGTATGGGGCACAGTCAATTGTAATTTGATGCTGAAGAAGTAATTGCAAAATATATTAAACTTAAATATATTTTACCTTGCAGTGCATATTTCTTTAAATAATACTGCACAACGCTACCTAAATAGACTAATCGTACCGCATCTGGCGAATATAGGAATATCAAGAAATATAATCCAGAGTGGCGCAAGCGCCACAGATAAGGTAATCCTGTGATGTTAAGGTGGAATACACAACTACTAAAATTAGAAGCAGTCATATGTATCTGCTGGGTACCATACCTTATCCCCACTCTCTCTGTAATTGTTCCCACTAAAGGATACAACAGCTACACCATATACCTGTGTAAAGAACCAGAACCTAGTGCTAACCTGATCGATCGACAGAAGTATCTGGGGTAAGAATTCTAAATAATATAAAGATATCAAAAACTACCCATAGATAAATTTAGCTATAAAAACGCCTGACACTAACCTGATATGGTTACAGAAACCCTAATAGTCATCTCAAGGTAATATCTCACTGGGTATATAATCAGTTATCTATCGTGATAATGAAGTTTAGAGATTTAAATGAATATACATGGAATAGAAACTGAAATATGATCCACAACAGCCAACAGCCTTAGCGATGTGCCTTAGAAAATTTCAGAAATGTAGCCGATAGATTGTAAATGTAGTGCACAAATAACTGTAAACATAGATTTGTAACAGAGTTATCCATACATTTTGTTCTTTTTTAGAAAAGTCGAGTGGTTCTCCAGAAGAAGGCGTGAATACGCCGAAACGCGCGTAGAGACAGATCGCTAACACCACTTGTTTGAATTGTTGTATTGTTGAATATCTTTTTTTTTTTTAAAACTGTGTATATAAACTGACAAGATTGTCATTTTGAAATATGATCGTTTGGATAAATAATTTCTAATACAATCTTTTTTATTATGTTTGAACCTTGATTGAATAAATTTTATACTTTTAATAAATGAATTATAAATATCAATTTGTTGTCTATTGTCAGTACATGTATTTGAAGTGCACTACATGAGGGTTATTTGTGGAAGGCTACAAGTATTTGTGTCACTATAGCAATTATTATCCATATAGGACCTATTAGTTGCCTAGGATATGTTATTTTTATAAAAATGTGCATAGTCTACTAGTCATTCTCGGTCTGCTGATATAAAATTCGTCATGATACGACGATGTTTTAGACACAGGTCCAGAATTTTCAGTGCCACAGACCCTCCTTTTGCCCTTACATAGGCAATAACCTATACTCATGCTAATCTGAGTCCAGGTCTATATTCATAAAGTCATTGAGATGTTGCTGTAGCATCATCCTATTACTTAGCTCGTCCCTTGATACAGGTTTCCTTATACACGATGTAGCACAGAGGCCACATATTGCAGGAGCACACTGTACGCACAGACAGAACAGAAAAAGAATGGCTAAGATCATCCCAATGACCATCAGAATTTTCCATCCCCAGGCGGATATCAGTTCCCAGAACCATCCCATCAATGACCAATCTCCTTTATCCACATGAATAGATTCGGAAATCTTATGCAGTTTGGAAATGGCCTGGTACACTGTTGGAGCGTTATCTGGAATGAAAACACAGCAACTCGATTGGATCACTCTACATACCCCACCTCGGTCTGCAAGTATGACGTCTAATGCGACCCTGTTCTAAAGGGTCATAAGGCGATCCGACTGGAGCTCAGCAGTCAAGTTACTAAGGGCACCGGTAGTTTCAACTATGGTGGATTCAATCACCCTTGTCAATTGCCTTATGTTCCTGCTGTTAACCATGGGTCCCCAAAACGGCAGAGAACCCTTAAAGAAGTCTCCCAATTCTTGTCCTGCAGTGTCTTTATTACTGAAAACACCTCTAACTATCCTTGTCTTGTGGTAATCTGCCGCAGCGGTGTAGGTTGGAGGCAACAGGACTGAAACAAAACATGTGCCCGAAAAGTCAGGGGGCAACCATGTATAGGCTCTATCATGGCAGATGAAATAGGTACCCTTAGCTGCTAAGAACGAAGGGGAAGTCTGGGACGCAAAAACATACGTTTCAGTGCAGGTACTCTTCCCTAACTGAGCTCTGGGATTCTTGCCATTACCTTGCAGACATAGGTGACCCTGATGGGGTACAATCCAAATCGGAGAAGATCTCTTAGCTTGCTGTTTCTCACTCAGAGTAACTCCATATCCGGTCACGTTCCATCCTATATATACTAGTGTCTCATCTCTCGGGATAGTCTCATAGGAAATATCTTCCCTAATCATATCTACTATACCCTTAACTAGAGCACTATTTTTAGGATTGTCCTTTTCAGAACGTAGGGGGTAGACTTCATGTGCGTAGATGAACATTGTTCTGTATGCCCACACAGAGCCATTGTGGCTGAATGGCAGGACCAGATAAGGGATACCTTTATCCGTTGTGTGAGGCATAAGACCACACACCCAACAATTAGTCGTGTTCATTACTAGTTGGTGTTGGTGCAAAAGCTGAACGAAGGAGTTATTGATAAACTCTAATCTCCTAACAGACTCATGTTCAGGAAAAGGGTGGAAAGAATGCGAGGAAACAGTAGGAGGAGGTATGGACTGTGTAGTGGGTGCAAATGTCACTTGAAAAGAGAATAAAACATATCCTATTAAAAACATCATTACACTGAACAACATAAAAATGCATAATATCAAAAAGCTTTTCTTGGTCATCATTCTACATATTTTAGCTTTAAAGTTCGTTGTTTTGGCAGGTCTCTCCATCTCGAAAAACTCCATCCTCTCTAAATGCTGCTTGCGATGGTAGGGTGTTCTATGCTAAGGAATGCTTCTGTCAGTCCAGGGCAACTCCCTTAGACCAACCAGAACTGTTGACCTAACGTCTTCAGCTGCACTCCAAAGACTTGGGCAACCGCGACCCTACAGCTGAACCCGGATGGTGGTTCGAAAAACAAAAATAAAAAAGTTTCTCAGATGAGAGAGCTGCACTTTCAAAACTTAGGCAAAGAAAAGGAAAAACAATGTATTAGTCCATAGTTCTCGGCCTCAGATTATAGCGTTTCTTCCAAGGTACTGTCTGGTCCTGAAACAGGAGTTCAGGCTCTATAGTGTCCAATCGAATTGACAGTGGCACAGCTTCTTGTAAAAGATTGTCACTTTCTTGTTCAGAAACGGTTCCTTTTATGCGTGCATCGTTAAGAGGCAGAAAACGAGGCACAGTCTCAGTCTCAGAGTCAGCAACACCCTCCTGGACCCACCGGTCGTACGGCAGAGGCAAAGGGACCCTCTTGCAGTGTACGCCATGGATCCAGTTGAGGATGAGGAAGAAGACCATCAGCTTGCAGAAATTAAAGTGATGTAGCATTTTACTATACATTCTGGGGAAAAGATGTAACAGCAAAATATGTCAAGTGCACAATTTGTGGCACGCAGTTATTTAAAGGCACTGCAAAGAAGTATTTGCTTGGGACAAGTTCTATGTGGAAGCACCTAAAAACAGTTCATGAGTGGGTCTACAACCAGATGATGCAAGAGAAAGCAGGTGCAACAGAACAGTTGCCTTCTACAGCAGCCATGGGAGAACCATCTTCAGCTGCAATCATTACAATACCAGTTGCCTGTGAGGAACTGAGTGATAGGATTATTCACTGCATGAGATGCCACATGCTTGTCGCTGTAAAGATTTCTTCTGTGGATGCATTTGTGGATACAGTGAAGAAGCATCAGTGCTAGTTTTTTTTTGCTTCCAGTGACTACATAATGTTTGTTGAAGAGTGAAGCCAGTGGCTTCTTTGCATTTCCCCATCCTTACCCTTTTTACTACTTTGTTCAATTTTTGTTAAAAACAGAACTAAATACTTCGAAAACTGTTTAAAAAAACTAGAAAAAACCCAGTTCTTTTTTAGAACCACATACTCAAAAAAGAGCTAACTCTGTGTTTTTGATGTGTCAGTGACTATATCAGTGTGGGAGTGGCTGTGTCAGTGTATGCATGAGTGTATACCTGAGTGTCTTAGTGTAGGCATCAGTGAGTCAGTGAGCACTGACAAAAAGTGTTTAAATGGAAAAAGTTCCAATTGGAAACACTTGAAAGCATTTCATGAAAGTGTGTACAACTGAATGGTGCCTGAGAAACTAGGTACCACAGAATGTTTCACCTTTAGCACGTCTTTGGGAGAACGTTCATCAGTTGCAGTCCTCACAATAACAGCAGCCTGTGAAGATTTGATTGAGATGCCACATATTTGCAGCTGTAAAAATGTATTTTGTGTGTCCATTTTCTCTTCTATTGTACCTGTGTGAATGACTGCATAGGTGTATGAGTATGTGTATAAGTACATATATGGGTGTGTTTGTGACCCTTAACTTAACTTAATATTAAATACATTTATACCTTTACAAGTATATTTTGTCACATATTAGAATACAATCTAAACCAAACAATTGACAAACAAACATAACATGACTTATTTAACTATTTACAAATTGAGAAATACACTGAAATTGAACGTTTACAATATTAAGTAGTACAATTGGAAAGAAGAGATGGTTCCCAGAAATGTAGAGGAATACATAGTTGAAGGGGTACAAGGGAGGTGCAGACATGCTCCTGTGTACAAATGGGAGTGCAGTAGAAGTATTTGTATTATTTGCCAGGAACAGATTGATAGAGTAGTACACCCACCCATGTACTTGCGGTGCTGCTCTCTACTTGCTTTACCTCTGCAAATAGTGGGACAAATGAGTATTGGTTTTGTTATCATGTTCAGTTTAAGTACATGTGGTGAAATTTAGGAATTCTAGCTTGGTTTCTAACCCTGAGTTGTGCAGAATATCCATGGGATCACTTACATTACTTTCTGAGGGAAGCAAACTCTAATATTAAAGGTATATCTACTAAGCTTTAGTAAAGGGTTTAAAGGTACATTTGTGAATTTTCCTTTAGATGTGAAAGACAATATTTAAACTGAGGGCGTAGAGAAAGATCTGGAAGAACCACTTGTTATTCTAGTGAATGGTATGCCAACAAAAAAAACAACACAATCTGGCATGAACCAGTGGATGCATATAAAGTTAATAAAGCTATGCTATATCTTATACACCATAATGTGTACTATAAAGATGTAGATGCTTTCTAACATGGAAATAGCATGGATGAAGAAATGTTGCCTTCAAGTAAACAGTTTGAAAAAGTGCATAGAATTCGATCTGAAGAAATATATGAGCATTACAGTATCCATCCACTACATTCAAAAGAAATCATGGGGGATGCCATTGAACTATAAGCGATACAAAACAAGCTAAAAGAGCTCCAATGAGTATCTGGAGAATAGGTTCTTCAAGCTGGTAGAAATACCTTCTTAGAAAACAAGAGTACTTTCAACAAACATTTCAAAACCACCCCATACATTCCTGAATTTCAACCTGCACTCCTACAGGGTTAATTCATACTTAGTGACAAGGACCTCTGTTATAGTGGGATTCCTCAATCTCTTCCCCTTGTCTTGTGCCAGTATGTCCCACCCATCACCACATATAGGACTCCAAAGGCACCTATACAATCCTCCGAAGAGATCCTCTGCACCGCTAGAGTTTCTTAGTATGCCAGAAATGACCTGTCTATATCAAAGTATCTGAATATATGAACTCTTTCATCTGCACTGGACACAGTAGTGGTGCTCACACCTTTTTTGCTAGAATCTAACTGCTATTTAGATTTTAAGTGCACTTTCTTGACACTCCAGCCAACAAGACCCTTTTCTCCTTCAAGGTTCTCTTAGCCTCACCTTTTGTCTCCTATACACCCAGCTGGTCCAGCTGCAGCCTCAGGTCCCACTTAGCCTGTCTGTCCTTGAGAACCTCAGGGGACTTGGTTTGGGAGGAGACAGTACTTAGTGCACCATATCCAATGGAAAAGCCTCTCTCTGGGAGATCCCCTCTTTCCTCTGGAGACTTTCCCCACTCACCTCTTCTCTCCCTCCTTCTGAAACCCACTACCCTTTGGAGCCCTGATTCTGAGGGCAACACAATCAGGGTTTGTTTCAAGAGTGCTGAAGTAGTCCTCTTCAAACTCTTCTTGCAGTGCAATTTGCATTCTGTGCATATCCTCCCCGGCTCTAATGGAGAACTAGTACTCTCACATGGACTTATAGGTGATTAAATGGGTGTTTGAATGGTTTTGTGGGTGTGTGACTGAGTGTTGCAGTCAGTGTAAGGATATATGAGTGGTGGGTACATAAGTGCTTTTGTGGGAATGTAACTGGATATGTAAGTGCCTGTCTGACTGTATGAATGTGTACAAATTACATACCATTAAAATACATACTATAAGCAAACACCTAAATCTAATTTCAAACACATTCATTCATACTGGCTTAGTAGAATTACTATACTTTCAGTATGCCAATTTCTCTTTTTCCTTTCTTCTTACTCACCGTATTTTTAGTTAGTGTTCTCATTTAAGCTTCCTTCTATGATCCCATCTAGTATAGTGTCTAGAAGGAACACATTTTCCTCCTGCTTGTTGCAGGGATTCTGCCCATACACAGAACTATGCACAGGAAACCAGGACCTCGGTGTTTAGTGGTGTACCAGAAAACCCACCTCAGTACCCACAACCCCAATCTGACTAGCTATATTGTCTCATTCGTTCTCCGCACTACAGCGAAGTTACCAATGATTAGACATCCTACAACATGTTGCTCCGTCCCTCTCAGGAATCGCCGGAAGAAGAACACTCTTTCGCTCAAACACTGAAGTACTGGGTTTTTCAGAACCCAGCGGTGCCAGGGACACACCCTAAGACTTCGGGTCCTTCCTGTTTCAGACTACAGAAACTCAGAGTCTTCTAGGTGAAGTCAAAGATCGAGTTTATTGGCTGCAACCAAGTAACAGGCGTCCTAGAAGTACAACACGGTGTATATTCTCAGGAGACTGCTCAATCTTACAAAGCCAGCCTTCTCTTTTTATACAAAATATTATGCTTCAGGCAAACATTCCTTATTTTACAGTTGGCCATTCACATATTTTCAATACAAAGAAAAAGCAGAGTCATGATGACAAGCTCATATTTCAGTTTGTTCAGCCCACAATCAACTACCCGGCAAGGCCCAGTATTTTCATCAGATATCGACGAAACCCCAATAAAAACGGGCGCCTCCTCCTCGTAAAGTAAGTCATAAAGAAAGAAGCAGAGGCCGGTGTGTGTAAGATTAGGAAGGGTTTGTGTGCGATGAAAGGTTTATGGCATGTTGTGCCTTGATACTATCTCGCCCGGCCACTGGGAGAGGAACTGACCAAACAGGTTTGGCCTTGGGCAGTGGAGTCAGCTTGCCCAGGTCGTGCAGGAGTCAGCAAAGGTGTACGTATCCTTCAGACTCGGTTTTGGCCTTAGTCACCGGCCTATGTGCGGGCAATCACAAAATGGCTGCCGTTCACAAACTGGAACCCGAGGGTTCAGGGCGAAAACTCAGAATTCAGGGTGATTTCGTCACTCGAATGTGACGAAAATGGTTGTGCATAGTCTACTAGTCATTCTCGGTCTGCTGATATCAAATTTGTCATGATACGACGATGTTTTAGACACAGGTCCAGAATTTTCAGTGCCACAGACCCTCCTTTTGCCCTTACATAGGCAATAACCTATACTCATGCTAATCTGAGTCCAGGTCTATATTCATAAAGTCATTGAGATGTTGCTGTAGCATCATCCTATTACTTAGCTCGTCCCTTGATACAGGTTTCCTTATACACGATGTAGCACAGAGGCCACATATTGCAGGAGCACACTGTACGCACAGACAGAACAGAAAAAGAATGGCTAAGATCATCCCAATGACCATCAGAATTTTCCATCCCCAGGCGGATATCAGTTCCCAGAACCATCCCATCAACGACCAATCTCCTTTATCCACATGAATAGATTCGGAAATCTTATGCAGTTTGGAAATGGCCTGGTACACTGTTGGAGCGTTATCTGGAATGAAAACACAGCAACTCGATTGGATCACTCTACATACCCCACCTCGGTCTGCAAGTATGACGTCTAATGCGACCCTGTTCTAAAGGGTCATAAGGCGATCCGACTGGAGCTCAGCAGTCAAGTTACTAAGGGCACCGGTAGTTTCAACTATGGTGGATTCAATCACCCTTGTCAATTGCCTTATGTTCCTGCTGTTAACCATGGGTCCCCAAAACGGCAGAGAACCCTTAACCACTTGGATGCTAAGCCTATTTGCTCTTCTTCATGTAATTTCCATTGAAATCAATGGAAACTCCATGACGAGTTACCCTTGTCATTAGCACTGAAGGGGTTAAAGAAGTCTCCCAATTCTTGTCCTGCAGTGTCTTTATTACTGAAAACACCTCTAACTATCCTTGTCTTGTGGTAATCTGCCGCAGCGGTGTAGGTGGGAGGCAACAGGACTGAAACAAAACATGTGCCCGAAAAGTCAGGGGGCAACCATGTATAGGCTCTATCATGGCAGATGAAATAGGTACCCTTAGCTGCTAAGAACAAAGGGGAAGTCTGGGACGCAAAAACATACGTTTCAGTGCAGGTACTCTTCCCTAACTGAGCTCTGGGATTCTTGCCATTACCTTGCAGACATAGGTGACCCTGATGGGGTACAATCCAAATCGGAGAAGATCTCTTAGCTTGCTGTTTCTCACTCAGAGTAACTCCATATCCGGTCACGTTCCATCCTATATATACTAGTGTCTCATCTCTCGGGATAGTCTCATAGGAAATATCTTCCCTAATCATATCTACTATACCCTTAACTAGAGCACTATTTTTAGGATTGTCCTTTTCAGAACGTCGGGGGTAGACTTCATGTGCGTAGATGAACATTGTTCTGTATGCCCACACAGAGCCATTGTGGCTGAATGGCAGGACCAGATAAGGGATACCTTTATCCGTTGTGTGAGGCATAAGACCACACACCCAACAATTAGTCGTGTTCATTACTAGTTGGTGTTGGTGCAAAAGCTGAACGAAGGAGTTATTGATAAACTCTAATCTCCTAACAGACTCATGTTCAGGAAAAGGGTGGAAAGAATGCGAGGAAACAGTAGGAGGAGGTATGGACTGTGTAGTGGGTGCAAATGTCACTTGAAAAGAGAATAAAACATATCCTATTAAAAACATCATTACACTGAACAACATAAAAATGCATAATATCAAAAAGCTTTTCTTGGTCATCATTCTACATATTTTAGCTTTAAAGTTCGTTGTTTTGGCAGGTCTCTCCATCTCGAAAAACTCCATCCTCTCTAAATGCTGCTCGCGATGGTAGGGTGTTCTATGCTAAGGAATGCTTCTGTCAGTCCAGGGCAACTCCCTTAGACCAACCAGAACTGTTGACCTAACGTCTTCAGCTGCACTCCAAAGACTTGGGCAACCGCGACCCTACAGCTGAACCCGGATGGTGGTTCGAAAAACAAAAATAAAAAAGTTTCTCAGATGAGAGAGCTGCACTTTCAAAACTTAGGCAAAGAAAAGGAAAAACAATGTATTAGTCCATAGTTCTCGGCCTCAGATTATAGAGTTTCTTCCAAGGTACTGTCTGGTCCTGAAACAGGAGTTCAGGCTCTATAGTGTCCAATCGAATTGACAGTGGCACAGTGTTGGAATTAGGTAGCCTGGCCTAGGGCAAGACTAGCATTCAGAGGCACAGTGTAAAGGTTGCAGACCACCCAAAAGTACTTCCACGCAATAGCACTCAAAAAGAAAACACTACACCAAAATTATGTGAAAATACGTATCGCTTTATATAAAAATAATATGCTCTTTGTTGTCAAATATAAATAGCTCACATATAGATAGTTCAAAACATTTCAAGTCACCTTTAAGATCAGCAGTTATACTTTTTAAATTTCTAGCAGATTATCACGTTGTCTTTAAAACAGCTGTTATATTCTTGAACTCCTATCACCCTTTTTCATTAAGATAACTGTACCTTAGAATCAACTAGGCTAGATATACTCCGCTAGAGTCTTGGGAGAGAACTACACCTCACTATAAGCAAGAGCAAATATCATTACAGTATTAACATTTAAACTGCTAAGCAATTAGTCAGCCAGTTTCAACATTACAATTCATTTGTCATTAAACCAGTTTCAAAGAGAATCACAATGCAGTTTCTTACAGTTGAACTAAGTCGGTTCAATTAGGGAATGACTGTACTCAGCTTACTTAAATCAGGCCAGAGCCTCACTCTCATTTGCATGAAACACATTTAGCTTCTCTACTACTTCTCTGAGTATTCTTGGTTTAGATTCACCTTCATCAGCATTTAATTAAGCTCCCACAGTAGTGGAATGGGAATATCTTGTAGTACACTATACTCAAAATATCCAGTCACTGAAGGTTTCCTTAAGTCAATTACCAGCGTCACTCTCCCCCTTTCAGAACTCCTCCTTACTTGTTTTTACCAGGCGGATGTGCAGACAGTCCGGTTTCAGGGGACAAGATTGACCTGGCGTGAGGGGCTGAAGGAAAACAAGGCTAGGGAAGCTCCCACTCCTCAGCTGACTCCTCAGCGTGAGCCTGCTCCTTCGTGCTACTTTCGCGCTAAAATACCTTCCAGGCAGACCCCAACCCTCTGCACCGCTGCCAGGCCTCCTCGCTCTCCCTCCCTGCTCAGGCCGACTCTTCCACACGGCGCCCAAGCAGGAGGAAGCGACCTGACAGGCAGCGAGCTGAGGAACCCTCCGGCGCCTTCCCTCAGCGCAGCGCGAAGGAAACACTCCTCCGGTGCGCATGCGCGGGAGCGCTCTCGCCGAGGCTGCCTCCCACGGGATCTGCTCCGAGGAGAGACGCTGCTCGCTGGGGCCTGCTCACTTCACGGCCCCTCCTTCCGGGGATATCTTCACAGACGGGGCGTGCGCAGTAACGCCTCTGGTTCCTTTCAGGACAGGCGACGCGTCTCCAGCGCGATCAATGCCCCTGGGGTCCCGCTCACAAAGGGAAGCCTCTCTAAGCTTCCCAGGCTCAGTGGATCCCAGGGGGGTGCTGACCCAGAGCGCGATCGATGAAAACCCGGTCACAGTTCACCTCACACCTTCTCAGCTGGCAGAGGGGATGGCCACACACCACAGGACCAGTCACTGGTAGGGGATGCTATCAGTTGTTTAATGAATGAATTCCCTTCCTTCACCAAAACGAAGAAGAGAGAAAAGAAGAAGGGGGGTGGGGCTCCTTCAGAATAAAGCCAGGTTGTACTCTCTCAGCACCAACTCCCTATTCCTCCTTACTGGGCAGACTAGGGGCACGGGGAACTCTCAGCTCAGCTCACAGGACTACTAAAGTTAACCCCTTAATCTATCTGCCCAGGATCAGCAGGATGAGCTAACTTGGCTAGGACAACAGGATCAAGGAGGGGGAAAACCTTGACAGAGGGCTACTCTTGTAGAGGGAACCACCCTTCAGAATCCTACCCCCACTAGACCTCAGCCTTCACTCTAGCTGCTCCTCACTGACAGACAAAATGGCTGTCCAGCATTCCGCCTTATATAGGCTGCCCTCTCAGTGGTCCAGAATGGACCAGAAGGTTCTGGAATGCCCTATGTTAGGCTATGGCCAAGTTCTGTTGGTGACAGTTGGGGCAGTTGGTGGCCACCATTTTAGGTGGTGCCAACTTTCCTGTCAGAACAGGCCTCTGGGCCTAAGGTAAAAGACCATGAGGGGGAGAAAGAACACCTATCCCCCTGGCCAACACCTACAAAAAGTCAGTAGACACAAAAATTAATAAGGGTATGAGGGGCGAAAAGGGGACAAAATAAATAAAAATTAGGAGGGACTTCGCCAAAAAGCCAGACAGGTCTAACACACAGCTTCTTGTAAAAGATTGTCACTTTCTTGTTCAGAAACGGTTCCTTTTATGCGTGCATCGTTAAGAGGCAGAAAACGAGGCAAAGTCTCAGTCTCAGAGTCAGCAACACCCTCCTGGACCCACCGATCGTACGGCAGAGGCAAAGGGACCCTCTTGCAGTGTACGCCGTGGATCCAGTTGAGGATGAGGAAGAAGACCATCAGCTTGCAGAAATTAAAGTGATGTAGCATTTTACTATACATTCTGGGGAAAAGATGTAACAGCAAAATATGTCAAGTGCACAATTTGTGGCACGCAGTTATTTAAAGGCACTGCAAAGAAGTATTTGCTTGGGACAAGTTCTATGTGGAAGCACCTAAAAACAGTTCATGAGTGGGTCTACAACCAGATGATGCAAGAGAAAGCAGGTGCAACAGAACAGTTGCCTTCTACAGCAGCCATGGGAGAACCATCTTCAGCTGCAATCATTACAATACCAGTTGCCTGTGAGGAACTGAGTGATAGGATTATTCACTGCATGAGATGCCACATGCTTGTCGCTGTAAAGATTTCTTCTGTGGATGCATTTGTGGATACAGTGAAGAAGCATCAGTGCTAGGTTTTTTTTGCTTCCAGTGACTACATAATGTTTGTTGAAGAGTGAAGCCAGTGGCTTCTTTGCATTTCCCCATCCTTACCCTTTTTACTACTTTGTTCAATTTTTGTTAAAAACAGAAATAAATACTTCGAAAACTGTTAAAAAAAACTAGAAAAAACCCAGTTCTTTTTTAGAACCACATACTCAAAAAAGAGCTAACTCTGTGTTTTTGATGTGTCAGTGACTATATCAGTGTGGGAGTGGCTGTGTCAGTGTATGCATGAGTGTATACCTGAGTGTCTTAGTGTAGGCATCAGTGAGTCAGTGAGCACTGACAAAAAGTGTTTAAATGGAAAAAGTTCCAATTGGAAACACTTGAAAGCATTTCATGAAAGTGTGTACAACTGAATGGTGCCTGAGAAACTAGGTACCACAGAATGTTTCACCTTTAGCACATCTTTGGGAGAACGTTCATTAGTTGCAGTCCTCACAATAACAGCAGCCTGTGAAGATTTGATTGAGATGCCACATATTTGCAGCTGTAAAAATGTATTTTGTGTGTCCATTTTCTCTTCTATTGTACCTGTGTGAATGACTGCATAGGTGTATGAGTATGTGTATAAGTACATATATGGGTGTGTTTGTGACCCTTAACTTAACTTAATATTAAATACATGTATACCTTTACAAGTATATTTTGTCACATATTAGAATACAATCTAAACCAAACAATTGACAAACAAACATAACATGACTTATTTAACTATTTACAAATTGAGAAATACACTGAAATTGAACGTTTACAATATTAAGTAGTTCAATTGGAAAGAAGAGATGGTTCCCAGAAATGTAGAGGAATACATAGTTGAAGGGGTACAAGGGAGGTGCAGACTTGCTCCTGTGTACAAATGGGAGTGCAGTAGAAGTATTTGTATTATTTGCCAGGAACAAATTGATAGAGTAGTACACCCACCCATGTACTTGCAGTGCTGCTCTCTACTTACTTTACCTCTGCAAATAGTGGGACAAATGAGTATTGGTATTGTTATCATGTTCGGTTTAAGTACATGTGGTGAAATTTAGGAATTCTAGCTTGGTTTCTAACCCTGAGTTGTGCAGAATATCCATGGGATCACTTACATTACTTTCTGAGGGAAGCAAACTCTAATATTAAAGGTATATCTACTAAGCTTTAGTAAAGGGTTTAAAGGTACATTTGTGAATTTTCCTTTAGATGTGAAAGACAATATTTAAACTGAGGGCGTAGAGAAAGATCTGGAAGAACCACTTGTTATTCTAGTGAATGGTATGCCAACAAAAAAAACAACACAATCTGGCATGAACCAGTGGATGCAAATAAAGTTAATAAAGCTATGCTATATCTTATACACCATAATGTGTACTATAAAGATGCAGAAGCTTTCTAACATGGAAATAGCATGGATGAAGAAATGTTGCCTTCAAGTAAACAGTTTGAAAAAGTGCATAGAATTCGATCTGAAGAAATATATGAGCATTACAGTATCCATCCACTACATTCAAAAGAAATCATGGGGGATGCCATTGAACTATAAGCGATACAAAACAAGCTAAAAGAGCTCCAATGAGTATCTGGAGAATAGGTTCTTCAAGCTGGTAGAAATACCTTCTTAGAAAACAAGAGTACTTTCAACAAACATTTCAAAACCACCCCATACATTCCTGAATTTCAACCTGCACTCCTACAGGGTTAATTCATACTTAGTGACAAGGACCTCTGTTATAGTGGGATTCCTCAATCTCTTCCCCTTGTCTTGTGCCAGTATGTCCCACCCATCACCACATATAGGACTCCAAAGGCACCTATACAATCCTCCGAAGAGATCCTCTGCACCGCTAGAGTTTCTTAGTATGCCAGAAATGACCTGTCTATATCAAAGTATCTGAATATATGAACTATTTCATCTGCACTGGACACAGTAGTGGTGCTCACACCTTTTTTGCTAGAATCTAACTGCTATTTAGATTTTAAGTGCACTTTCTTGACACTCCAGCCAACAAGACCCTTTTCTCCTTCAAGGTTCTCTTAGCCTCACCTTTTGTCTCCTATACACCCAGCTGGTCCAGCTGCAGCCTCAGGTCCCACTTAGCCTGTCTGTCCTTGAGAACCTCAGGGGACTTGGTTTGGGAGGAGACAGTACTTAGTGCACCATATCCAATGGAAAAGCCTCTCTCTGGGAGATCCCCTCTTTCCTCTGGAGACTTTCCCCACTCACCTCTTCTCTCCCTCCTTCTGAAACCCACTACCCTTTGGAGCCCTGATTCTGAGGGCAACACAATCAGGGTTTGTTTCAAGAGTGCTGAAGTAGTCCTCTTCAAACTCTTCTTGCAGTGCAATTTGCATTCTGTGCATATCCTCCCCGGCTCTAATGGAGAACTAGTACTCTCACATGGACTTATAGGTGATTAAATGGGTGTTTGAATGGTTTTGTGGGTGTGTGACTGAGTGTTGCAGTCAGTGTAAGGGTATATGAGTGGTGGGTACATAAGTGCTTTTGTCGGAATGTAACTGGATATGTAAGTGCCTGTCTGACTGTATGAATGTGTACAAATTACATACCATTAAAATACATACTATAAGCAAACACCTAAATCTAATTTCAAACACATTCATTCATACTGGCTTAGTAAAATTACTATACTTTCAGTATGCCAATTTCTCTTTTTCCTTTCTTCTTACTCACCGTATTTTTAGTTAGTGTTCTCATTTAAGCTTCCTTCTATGATCCCATCTAGTATAGTGTCTAGAAGGAACACATTTTCCTCCTGCTTGTTGCAGGGATTCTGCCCATACACAGAACTATGCACAGGAAACCAGGACCTCGGTGTTTAGTGGTGTACCAGAAAACCCACCTCAGTACCCACAACCCCAATCTGACTAGCTATATTGTCTCATTCGTTCTCCGCACTACAGCGAAGTTACCAATGATTAGACATCCTACAACATGTTGCTCCGTCCCTCTCAGGAATCGCCGGAAGAAGAACACTCTTTCGCTCAAACACTGAAGTACTGGGTTTTTCAGAACCCAGCGGTGCCAGGGACACACCCTAAGACTTCGGGTCCTTCCTGTTTCAGATTACAGAAACTCAGAGTCTTCTAGGTGAAGTCAAAGATCGAGTTTATTGGCTGCAACCAAGTAACAGGCGTCCTAGAAGTACAACACGGTGTATATTCTCAGGAGACTGCTCAATCTTACAAAGCCAGCCTTCTCTTTTTATACAAAATATTATGCTTCAGGCAAACATTCCTTATTTTACAGTTGGCCATTCACATATTTTCAATACAAAGAAAAAGCAGAGTCATGATGACAAGCTCATATTTCAGTTTGTTCAGCCCAAAATCAACTACCCGGCAAGGCCCAGTATTTTCATCAGATATCGACGAAACCCCAATAAAAACGGGCGCCTCCTCCTCGTAAAGTAAGTCATAAAGAAAGAAGCAGAGGCCGGTGTGTGTAAGATTAGGAAGGGTTTGTGTGCGATGAAAGGTTTATGGCATGTTGTGCCTTGATACTATCTCGCCCGGCCACTGGGAGAGGAACTGACCAAACAGGTTTGGCCTTGGGCAGTGGAGTCAGCTTGCCCAGGTCGTGCAGGAGTCAGCAAAGGTGTACGTGTCCTTCAGACTCGGTTTTGGCCTTAGTCACCGGCCTATGTGCGGGCAATCACAAAATGGCTGCCGTTCACAAACTGGAACCCGAGGGTTCAGGGCGAAAACTCAGAATTCAGGGTGATTTCGTCACTCGAATGTGACGAAAATGGTTGTGCATAGTCTACTAGTCATTCTCGGTCTGCTGATATCAAATTTGTCATGATACGACGATGTTTTAGACACAGGTCCAGAATTTTCAGTGCCACAGACCCTCCTTTTGCCCTTACATAGGCAATAACCTATACTCATGCTAATCTGAGTCCAGGTCTATATTCATAAAGTCATTGAGATGTTGCTGTAGCATCATCCTTATTACTTAGCTCGTCCCTTGATACAGGTTTCCTTATACACGATGTAGCACAGAGGCCACATATTGCAGGAGCACACTGTACGCACAGACAGAACAGAAAAAGAATGGCTAAGATCATCCCAATGACCATCAGAATTTTCCATCCCCAGGCGGATATCAGTTCCCAGAACCATCCCATCAACGAACAATCTCCTTTATCCACATGAATAGATTCGGAAATCTTATGCAGTTTGGAAATGGCCTGGTACACTGTTGGAGCATTATCTGGAATGAAAACACAGCAACTCGATTGGATCACTCTACATACCCCACCTCGGTCTGCAAGTATGACGTCTAATGCGACCCTGTTCTAAAGGGTCATAAGGCGATCCGACTGGAGCTCAGCAGTCAAGTTACTAAGGGCACCGGTAGTTTCAACTATGGTGGATTCAATCACCCTTGTCAATTGCCTTATGTTCCTGCTGTTAACCATGGGTCCCCAAAACGGCAGAGAACCCTTAAAGAAGTCTCCCAATTCTTGTCCTGCAGTGTCTTTCTTACTGAAAACACCTCTAACTATCCTTGTCTTGTGGTAATCTGCCGCAGCGGTGTAGGTGGGAGGCAACAGGACTGAAACAAAACATGTGCCCGAAAAGTCAGGGGGCAACCATGTATAGGCTCTATCATGGCAGATGAAATAGGTACCCTTAGCTGCTAAGAACAAAGGGGAAGTCTGGGACGCAAAAACATACGTTTCAGTGCAGGTACTCTTCCCTAACTGAGCTCTGGGATTCTTGCCATTACCTTGCAGACATAGGTGACCCTGATGGGGTACAATCCAAATCGGAGAAGATCTCTTAGCTTGCTGTTTCTCACTCAGAGTAACTCCATATCCGGTCACGTTCCATCCTATATATACTAGTGTCTCATCTCTCGGGATATTCTCATAGGAAATATCTTCCCTAATCATATCTACTATACCCTTAACTAGAGCACTATTTTTAGGATTGTCCTTTTCAGAACGTCGGGGGTAGACTTCATGTGCGTAGATGAACATTGTTCTGTATGCCCACACAGAGCCATTGTGGCTGAATGGCAGGACCAGATAAGGGATACCTTTATCCGTTGTGTGAGGCATAAGACCACACACCCAACAATTAGTCGTGTTCATTACTAGTTGGTGTTGGTGCAAAAGCTGAACGAAGGAGTTATTGATAAACTCTAATCTCCTAACAGACTCATGTTCAGGAAAAGGGTGGAAAGAATGCGAGGAAACAGTAGGAGGAGGTATGGACTGTGTAGTGGGTGCAAATGTCACTTGAAAAGAGAATAAAACATATCCTATTAAAAACATCATTACACTGAACAACAAAAAAATGCATAATATCAAAAAGCTTTTCTTGGTCATCATTCTACATATTTTAGCTTTAAAGTTCGTTGTTTTGGCAGGTCTCTCCATCTCGAAAAACTCCATCCTCTCTAAATGCTGCTTGCGATGGTAGGGTGTTCTATGCTAAGGAATGCTTCTGTCAGTCCAGGGCAACTCCCTTAGACCAACCAGAACTGTTGACCTAACGTCTTCAGCTGCACTCCAAAGACTTGGGCAACCGCGACCCTACAGCTGAACCCGGATGGTGGTTCGAAAAACAAAAATAAAAAAGTTTCTCAGATGAGAGAGCTGCACTTTCAAAACTTAGGCAAAGAAAAGGAAAAACAATGTATTAGTCCATAGTTCTCGGCCTCAGATTATAGAGTTTCTTCCAAGGTACTGTCTGGTCCTGAAACAGGAGTTCAGGCTCTATAGTGTCCAATCGAATTGACAGTGGCACAGCTTCTTGTAAAAGATTGTCACTTTCTTGTTCAGAAACTGTTCCTTTTATGCGTGCATCGCTAAAAGGCAGAAAACGAGGCACAGTCTCAGTCTCAGAGTCAGCAACACCCTCCTGGACCCACCGGTCGTACGGCAGAGGCAAAGGGACCCTCTTGCAGTGTACGCCGTGGATCCAGTTCTTCTTCCCTTCCACTCGAACGGCTGATCTTGTTGAGAGAAGAACTAGGTGAGGGCCGGTCCACCGGGGCTGGTCATTCTTTGTCCGTTGAAAATTCTTGACCAGCACCCAGGATCCAGGATCGACATGATGTCCTGGAGCTTCAGAGACCTGAGGCAGAGTGTCGTGAACCTGTTGGTGTAAAACACGCAATTTAGCCGTCAATTCATACAAATAGTCAAACAGTACAGGGTGTTCGATCTCACTGAATTTTGTCGGCCTTGGCACTCCCCATATGTTGGCCGGACGGCCGAACACTATTTCATAAGGACTAACAGCCTGATTCATGTACATGCCGTTTTGCGTGTCCCTAATAGCGAATCATAGCGATTCGCTATTGAGGACACGCAAAACGGCATTCATGTAGGAATTGCTACTTAAATAGCGATTCCTACATGTTCTTTATTTGCGAGTAGCAATTTGCTACTCGCAAATACTCCCCATTCATTCCTATGGGCCAAGAGGCCCATAGGAATGAATGGGGATTTGCGAGTAGCAATTTGCTACTCGCAACTAAGATAGCGATTTTAAGGGTGCCAGGGGTGTCCAAAGGACGCCCTGTAGCACCCCTAAAATGCACTTTTGGACAGGTGTTGCGCACACACATGTCCAAAGGACATGTGTGTGTGCTACATGCAACTTTGAAAAATGCTTTTAAAAGCATTTTTCTGAGTTTTTGCTATTTACCGACAGGTCTGACCTGTCGGTAAATAGCGGCCCCAAAAGTCCAAAATCGCTATTTTGTTTTGTGTCATGAATAGCATTTGAGGAATCTCTATTAGAGATTCCTTAAATGCCATTCCACGCAAATATGCGAATTCTTACATAGCGATTTTTGCATTTGGTATCATGAATACCAAATGCTAAAATCGCACTCGCAAAGGGCCAGATTCTCAGAATCTGTCCCTTTGCGAGTGCAATTTACCTACATGAATCAGGCTGTAAGTCCCACTCGCGAATGCACAGTCATTCTTGTTGATAGGAGTGCTAAAGGCAGAGCGTCAGGCCATTTAAGACCAGAGATTGCTTGTATCTTGGCCAGCTTCAGTTTTAATGTGCCATTGTAGCACTCTACTAGTCCAGCTGATTGGGGGTGATTTGCAGCGTGGAATTTCTGTTGGATGCCTAGCCCTTCACATACTTTCTTCATCACTCGTCCTACAAATTCACTCCCATTGTCACTCCAGACCATTCTCGGCATTCCAAATCTAGGGAAAAATTCTTTGACCAGGGCTTTAGCTGTGGACAAGGCAGTGTTGTCCTTCAGGGGGTATGCTTCTACCCATCTCGAAAAGGTACAAACAATAACGAGTACGTATTTCAAATTGTTGCACCTTTCCATGTGGATAAAATCTAGCGGCAAAGCCTCGAACGGATACGTTGGAGGCACAAAATGACCAGCTGGAGTTGGGGTTCCCCTACCAGGATTGTATTTCAGACACACCATGCAATTTTTGACCACATTCTCTGCACACTTGGGAATTCCAGCATTTTGCCATACTGGAGCCAGCACCTTACAAATCCCTTTCACACTGCTGTGAGCCATTCCATGGGCCATTGTAACTACTGCAAGCACGTACGCATCGGGTAACAACCATCGCTGATGCTCTGACAATTCAACCCAACAACCATTTGTATCCAATTTACCCGTACTCTCCACACACTCAATTCTTTCTCTGTAGCTTCAGCTTGAATAGATTTCACACTCTCTATCGTGTCTTCACACATTCCAATATCACCAACCCATCTCGCAGGGCCTGCAACATACATTCGGCTCATCACATCCCTCGCTGTTTCTTTTGCGACTTCATCAGCAAATGCATTTCCACGACCAACATCATCAGTCACCTTCTTATGTGCACTGCATTTTACAATTGCAACTTGCAAGGGCAACGTAAGTGACTCGAGAAGCTCATTCACCAACTGGCCATGCTGTATCTTAGCTCCATGCGAAGTCAGGAACCCACGTTCTTTCCACAATCGTCCAAAACTATGGGCCACACCGAATGCATACTGGCTGTCAGTATATATGGTCACTTTCATTCCTTTTGATAACACACACGCTCTTGTAAGTGCAATCAACTCTGCTGCTTGAGCTGAATTATGTGGGACACGTGCAGCTTCAACTATCGTATGCAAAGTCGTAACAGCATATGCCGCAGTCGTATCACCATTCGGAAGCTTGAAGCATGAACCATCCACCGATAAGGTACCATCACACTTCACAAGAGGAGTGTCCTGAAGGTCTATTCTCCCTTTCGTTTCTTCTTCTGTTCTGAGAAAACAATCATGCTGTTCAGAAGCATCTGTCTCTGTTACAATCGGCAACAACGTAGCTGGATTCAACGTGTTGCATCTCTTTATGTGTACATGACTCGCTAAAAGTGTCAACTCATAACCTGACAATCGAGCACTAGTTAAGTGCTGTGTCTTGGTTCTGTTTAACAACGTGTCCACTGCATGTGGAACCATCACAACCAATGTATTATTCATCACTAAACCAGCAGACTGCCGAATAGAAACAGCTGCTGCCGCCTTGGCTCTTAAGCAACTTGGCAATGCTTTAGCTACCGGTTCCAAAGTTGACGAAAAATACGCACATGGACGCTGTTTGTCTCCGAACAACTGTGTCAACACTGACAATGCACAACCTTCTTTCTCGTGGACATACAATGTAAAGGGCTTACTGTAGTCGGGGGTACCCAACACAGGAGCCGAACATAATGCATTGCGCAATTCGGAAAACTTTTCTGACACTCTTCAGACCATGGGAGGGGATTCAGTGTATCTTTACAAGTTAATGCCACCAAAGGTTTGTCCAACAAAGAAAAATTCGGTATCCATTGTCTGCAATATGATGTAATACCCAAGAAAGCACGCACTTCTCTCTGTGTTCTTGGCACACTCAATTTCGCAATTGCCTGAATTCTTTCTGGGGTCAGTTTCCTTCCCTCCTTCGATAAGAGATGCCCTAAGTAGGTCACTTCTTGTCGATAATATTGCAATCTGGAAAGAGACACTTTGTGATGTAAATCAGACAAATGACGCAACAACGACAATGTGGCTTCTTTACAGATTTTCTCAGTATCTGCAGCAACAAGCAAATCATCAACATACTGAATAAGGGTAGCGCCATCAGGTAAAACAATCCTATCAAGCTGTGTTTTTAAAGCTTGACTATATATTGATGGACTTTCACAGTAGCCCTGGGGAGCGCGTTTGAAGCGGAAGCTTCGGCCTCCTAAACTGAAGCCGAAAATATCCCTACTCTTCTCGGCAATCGGGATGCTGAAGAAAGCATTCTTCAAGTCAATCACCGAGAACCAGGTCGCGGACGCTGGAATCATAGTCAATAGGGCAGTGGTATCAGGAACAACTGGAAATTGTGGCACAACGATTTTGTTCACTTCTCTAAGATCGATCACAAATCTGTAAACAGGTGGCTGAGAAGGGTCAGTACGCTTCAAAACAGGCAGAACAGGACTATTGCAAACGTTGCCTCTTGTCTCTTCAATTACATCTTTTTCAATCAAATCATAAATGATCGCTAGCAATGCTTTTTCACCTTCACTAGAGATCTTATATTGGGGAATTCGTGGCATTTTAACATTGGCTTTCAATGTCACAACATATGGCGGTATTTCCAAAAGACCCACATCATTAGGACCAGTAGCCCAAAGAATATCAGGAAGAGACGACAACTCTGTTGGAAGTTTATCCTTTGACAAGTACATTGGGGAGACTACTTCCTTCCCTAGTGTAAGTTGCACTCCCGAAGGAGAACAATACAATGTTGCATACAACCTTTTCAACAAATCCAATCCTAACAAATTCTCGCCACAACCTGTTGTCAGAATAAGGGGTGCTTCTAATTCACAAGGTCCAACAGAAAGGGATACAGGACTAGAAATCGGGTTCCTAACCGGGGCGCCAGAAAAACCTACTGAAACATTCATTTCGCCAGACAAAGGTGCGCCAGGGAGTTTAGAGTGCATAATGGAACTCTTTGTAGCACCAGTATCCAACAGAAATTGCTCTGACACACCTGATGTAATCACCTCAACGTAAGGTCCACTCTGATCTACTGGAACTGAAACAACTCCCTCTCTTTGTCTATGGCTGTCCTAGCAATCATTACCTTCCATATTCTCATCTTCTGCATAGTAGTCATCAGCATAGTACTGAGACGTCCTACCAGACGCGTTACTCTGCTGATCAAAACTATTCATTGAATTCTGGGGTGGAAATGGGCTCGCGTTCTGGGGGAAATTTCCACGTCCTCTACCTCTAGGCGCTTGTGAAACACCTCGACCTCTTGCACCAGAAGCACCATTCATACTCTGTAACAAAATAGGACAACTATACTTGAAATGACCCTCTTCTTTACAATATGAACACTGATTGGGGCCTACAGGAACACGTTGTTGAGGATACTCGAACCTTTGCGAGTTCCTCTGAAACTGTTGAGGTTGCTGATAGTTACTCTGACCACCACGTGGCGGATACGCTTGTTGTAAAAGGACCTTCATTTTTAACTCTTTCGTTTTCTTGTCTGCTCTATCCTTTTCATCTTTGTCCCTATTTTCATAGTACTGCGTAGTAGCTAATATTTGTGCTGAAGAGGAAACGTCCCACGAACTTTCTGAATCTTTTAACTTCTTACACAACTCGGGAAGCAAATTGTGCACAAACTTGTCAACGAACAACCGTTGACCACCTTCTGTACTCATATCTTGACCACTGTGGTCGATAAACGTTTCTTCGAACCTGGTGAAGAAATCAGACACGGTCTCATCTTTCTTCTGCTTACACGCAGACAATTTGTCCCAATTCACTCGCATTGCAGGCATTAAAGTCTTCATGTAAGTAATTATCCTACCAGGGAGGTCTGCCACTAAAGGTTCGGGTTTAGCACCACCAACTTGTCTGCCATCAGCAGCAGCAATATTAACCCATGTATCACCTAATTCCTGATCATGATCCGCATGACGAATCTTTCCCCATAAAGGCTGTGGAACAACATTTCCAAACAACATGTCTATATCCGCTAAATTCATAATGCAAGAGTTTGCAGTCTGTGTCAACTCCTTGTAATACCCTGCAGGATTTTTACGGGATCAGGCAATGTCTGTTTAAGGGCCAATACTTCAGCACGCTTCCATGGAACATGTACCCAAACACGCGGAAAGTGTGCCGGTATAGCTGGGGGAACATTATTCAGACCAGCCGCTACTTCTTCCTTCCATACCGGAGGTACTTCTCTCATGGGATATTGTCTCGCAGACAATTTGTCCCAATTCACTCGCATTGCAGGCATTAAAGTCTTCATGTAAGTAATTATCCTACCAGTGAGGTCTGCCACTAAAGGTTCGGGTTTAGCACCAAATTGTCTGCCATCAGCAGCAGCAATATTAACCCATGTATCACCTAATTCCTGATCATGATCCGCATGACGAATCTTTCCCCATAAAGGCTGTGGAACAACATTTCCAAACAACATGTCTATATCCGCTAAATTCATAATGCAAGAGTTTGAAGTCTGTGTCAATTCCTTGTAATACCCTGCAGGATTTTTACGGGGATCAGGCAATGTCTGTTTAAGGGCCAATACTTCAGCACGCTTCCATGGAACATGTACCCAAACACGCTGAAAGTGTGCCGGTATAGCTGGGGGAACATTATTCAGACCAGCCGCTACTTCTTCCTTCCATACCGGAGGTACTTCTCTCATGGGATATTGTCTCGCTTTCCTTTTAACGGAGGAATCATGCTCAAATAATGACCGGGAAACACCCTCACTCCTAAACGTCAATAATGTCGCAACCGCTTTTTCAACTTCAGAACCCACAATTGTGCCTTTCCCAAACTCGTACCGTACATGACATAACTCAGGCGGATTGGGCTCCAAATCATTCTCCTCTAAATTTTCACAAAGGAAAGTACACATTTTATCAAAAACGTACCTCTGCTTTGGTGCTTCCCACTGATTGAAGACATCCATAACAGACTCTAGCTCATATCTTGTCGGGTCAGTAACCCATTTATGTGCCAAATAATCCAATGTTTCCCGTTCTCTAGAGTCGGGCAGTTGACTGCGCAACTGTTTGTGCGTTGAAACAGGGGTCATACTTGTTGCCCCAAATAGAGGATACAGAAGATTAGCGACAGTGTCAGTCATTCTCTGTCGAACGGAAGGAGAAGTCGACGAGAGAACAGGAGGAAAAACAGGGTGAGGCAGGGTAGATGCAGATGCAGACGCAGAGGCAGTATCAGGAGGAATACCAGAAGAGGTAGTCGATGCAGTAGGTAAAGTCGTAAGAAGTGTAGGTAGAGCAGGTAGCAAAGTCGGCGGCCCTTGAGGAGGCTGCACCATAGGAGTAGGAGCCAACTTAAGAGGAGCTGGCGGCTGTGGAAGAACTGGAGGCACAACAACCGGAGGTTGCACAACTAAAGGCTGCGGAGGTGCGGTAGCACTCTGCGCATAGGGGGGTGGCGAACTCAATAAGTGTGACATTAGGGGGTCTTTTTCAAGTTCTTTTGCTGCATCTTGTTGAAGAGGCGGCAAAACCGGATAGCATTTATCAATCGCCATTTTACGTTGCCTATGCAACTGCTCACTTGCCTGTTCTTCTTCGTTATCTTTATACTGCATAGCAGCTTGCATTATCGAGATACCCTTTTCTCTTTTATTCTTTTTAGCTATTTTAATTTCTTTCTGTTTGGCTTCCTTTCGCCATAGGCGGAAAGAGTCAAACACTGCCGGCCGGGCTTTCCTCTTAAAAAGTTTGACCTCCAGATTATCTATGATTTCCGTGTCAAAGCTACCATATTGGGGCCATTTTAAAACACCATCCTTTCTGGTGTATCGGATCCATACTTCATTATATGTGATTGGGCCTACGCCATGTTTCACATAGAGCTCATATGTTGGAGTTCCAATCGGAGGAACCGGACACGAGTCCTCCAATCGGGAATCCTTATTACAACCAAGACTAAACAAGTTTCCAAGTCTGCTAAGACCAGGCATCTTCGCTCTCTAGTCTAGCTTCAAACTTCAAAGGATTATCGAATACGATAGTCTCGTGAATACACGAGTCCCTCGGCTTTGGTACTTGCAAGTTCCAAATCAAAGATCCCAAGGGGATACCCAAACTAAGAACTGGGAGACGTTCCACTTATACTTAACTGAGGTATCGATGACGTTACCAGAAGACTCGTCTATTGTTTCACTCTACAAATCATCAAGGGTCCAAAACAGGGCGATAGTCAGGGCAGCAGTCCTTCGTAGCCGTCGGGAAGCGGGGAACCTCGCAGCAAAGACTTTCGGACCACGTCGACATGCAGGGGTCGATGAAGTGGCGGCCTTCCTCCAGAATTTTCACACGAAGCTCCTCACGAACCTCTGGCTTGGACCGGTACCGCTGAAATCGCCCCACGTTGGGCGCCAACTGAAGTACTGGGTTTTTCAGAACCCAGCGGTGCCAGGGACACACCCTAAGACTTCGGGTCCTTCCTGTTTCAGACTACAGAAACTCAGAGTCTTCTAGGTGAAGTCAAAGATCGAGTTTATTGGCTGCAACCAAGTAACAGGCGTCCTAGAAGTACAACACGGTGTATATTCTCAGGAGACTGCTCAATCTTACAAAGCCAGCCTTCTCTTTTTATACAAAATATTATGCTTCAGGCAAACATTCCTTATTTTACAGTTGGCCATTCACATATTTTCAATACAAAGAAAAAGCAGAGTCATGATGACAAGCTCATATTTCAGTTTGTTCAGCCCACAATCAACTACCCGGCAAGGCCCAGTATTTTCATCAGATATCGACGAAACCCCAATAAAAACGGGCGCCTCCTCCTCGTAAAGTAAGTCATAAAGAAAGAAGCAGAGGCAGGTGTGTGTAAGATTAGGAAGGGTTTGTGTGCGATGAAAGGTTTATGGCATGTTGTGCCTTGATACTATCTCGCCCGGCCACTGGGAGAGGAACTGACCGAACAGGTTTGGCCTTGGGCAGTGGAGTCAGCTTGCCCAGGCCGTGCAGGAGTCAGCAAAGGTGTACGTGTCCTTCAGACTCGGTTTTGGCCTTAGTCACCGGCCTATGTGCGGGCAATCACAAAATGGCTGCCGTTCACAAAATGGAACCCGAGGGTTCAGGGCGAAAACTCAGAATTCAGGGTGATTTTGTCACTCAAATGTGACGAAAATGGTTGTGCATAGTCTACTAGTCATTCTCGGTCTGCTGATATCAAATTCGTCATGATACGACGATGTTTTTGACACAGGTCCAGAATTTTCAGTACCACAACACTCATACTTGTCCACAATGTGAGTAAACAGAGACAAGGTATAGTTTAAAATGTTTATTTTAACTAATGTGCTCTACAATGCAGTATACTAGCCAACACAAGCAGTGAAATGCATAAGAACAATATAATCAGCATGGTTACAATTCCATAAAGCACAAACGGGCGATCATTTTATAATGATAGTGGAAACAGGGCTACAGCGCCTTACCACACTCCCCATGCTAAAAGCTAGTTTATTATAATTATAGAAGACCTCTAGGCTTTGTAAGGGGGACCCCATACCTTTAAGTTTAGATGCAAGGAATCACATCTCAGGATAAACACAGCTCTTCTCTGTTAGAATTAATCTCTCCACATGCTTTTTCATGCATGCATTGCCATATTAAAAGCACTCAACTTTCAACAGTGCAGCTGTGCTCTACATTGTGTCTATGGGCGAGGGACTGACCAAAGTGTAAAGTAAAGTAACATTTTTATTTGTTGATTACTCAAAATCATTACAAGCAGCAATGTACATATCCAAAACCTGATTAAAAATATTCAGATACAGTGTTTTTTTTTTTCCAAGATGAGATCCACAGCTAGGCCCTAACATGGTTTGTTCAACTGCAAACATTTTTACTAATAACCCATTAGCAGCAAGAATTAAAGTGCCTTCTGCTAGCAGAAAAAATTGCAAGTAAACTTTTTTAAATTAATAAGGGTACATGAGGTACAACATACCAATTAGCAGCAAAAATTAAAGTGCCTTGTGCTAGCAGCAAAAATTGCAGGCAAACTTTTTAGATTGGTAAGGGTACATAATATACAACAAACCAACAAAGATTAAAGTGCCTTGTGCTAACAGCTTAGAGTCATCAGGTAAACGTTTGACTTATAAAAGTGTACATAAAATAGCATCCACCATTATGGAATTGCATTTAAAACAGTACGATACATGGAATATACCCCATCAAATAGCAGTAGAAAATAAAGTGCGTGGTGCTAGCAGCTAGAGTTATTAAGAAAACTTGCAAATAAAAAAGTATACATAAAATACAGTCCATTATTATGGAGTAGCATTAGATACAGGATGGTACATTTATAATAACAAATCCTAACAAGCTTAAAATGGCCCACACTTCCCTAGGAACATTTAAAATCTCATTATCAATTTTTAGATAATTTTCATAGCAAAAATTTCTTCACTTAAAATATCTATGTTACAGAGTTTCTTTTCAGCTATAAATATAAACGTAACAAATTGGTAAATAAGACGAATGGTAGCACCTCTTAGACATACATTAATTGCAGTCCTGCAAGTTCTTACTCCCAATTCATTAAAAATAGGCTTTAAGACGGTCTTCTGCTCTTCTAGCAACTTTGGGCATAAAGTTACTATATGCAGTAGCGTTTCATCGAACAGCCCACTTAACCTACAAGGGTTGGACGGCCACTTTTTCTCCCATTTTGGAATTCCGTCTTTAGTTGGATAGTTCCCAAACCTTAACAACATAAATGTATTCTCAATCAAAGGTTTTAAATGAAATAACAAATAAGGTTGAGGAGCCAATTTGCCAAAAGAGTTAACTATTGACCATAGATGTTTTTTTTCCTTAATTCATCTTTATCCATTATAGCCCCCAGCGCAGCAGATTGAGTGCTGACGCGGTGCGAGGCAGGGCTCTAGGACGCCATATTGGGGGGATTGAGGGTTGCGCTCGAGCTGTTGGACGCCTCCCACCCGCCTCTAAATTAAATAAAAGGATGTTGTCATCCCGTCCGCGCAGAGGGCGGGCGCAGCGGGCGCGCCGAAGGCCCGCCCTTGGTCCCCGGACAGGACCAGGGGCCATAACCCCTGCCCGGTTTTCAGACCCTTTAAGGGGATACAGCTCCAGCGAGCTGCTCAGTCTGAGACCTCCTGCAAAGGCACTATGCGACCATCTTTATCACCCTCTGAATCTGCCCCCCCAATGTCATCACTGCCATTCCTATCTTAAAGTCACCTCCACTGCTAGGACCCAGCATACTTTTAGGATGTTTCTCATCAATTGTAGGTCTTTACCCAAGCACCAAACAGAAGTATCCTTCCCCGTCTTCGGAGCCTGATATAATACTAGCATTGCCACAGGGTTACCAAATAGCAAGGACAGACCGCTTATCTGGGAAAGGGGTCGGACTAGCAATAGTATTCAGAGATAACTATACCTGCCGCTGCTCTCCCCCTTTTTGGACTGTGAAAGTATGTCTTTCAGTCTGGAGCTGTCACTAAACATACATTTTTCCGGAGCATTGATTTATCGCCCCCCTGGCCCGGTTAGACAGTTTGTAGACTTCTTGCCCTCAGTAGTCGCAGACCTTGCCGCTACCTCTGCCAATTTTACACTGTTGGGCGATTTAAACATGCATTTTGAGGATATCGGTGACCATACGGCCCAAGAGCTAATTGCCGATTTGTCCGCATTACAGTTATCCCAGCTCGTCCTACTTCCCACACATAGGAAAGGGCATTTGCTGGACCCTGTATTTAGTAATTGCCCCGATTTGGAGGCAGAACACCCTATTGTGCTCCCGTGGACGGACCATTGGTTAGTCCCGCTAACGTGGCATATTCATAAACCCCCTGCCCTTATGACAGGACTACGAGATGCACGAAACCGGTCCAAACTTTCAATAGACAAGTGGGCTGATGAGCTACAAGCCACAACACCTTCTATTATCACAGATCCTGTGGTAGCCAATGACGAATTTAACAATTGGATAACGAGAGCACTGAATATCATACTCCCAGTTAAGACAACTCGGGCAAAAAGATCTAGGATCTCGGCTCCCTGGTATTCTGAGGAGCTTAGGGAGATTAAACGTAAGTGCAAAAGGCTAGAGAGGAAATGGCGTCTAGGCTATACCGACCCAGATAAAACTTTATATAGAAACTTCATCAGGGATTACAAGATGGAGATTAAGAAAGCACAATCTCGGTACTACACACAAAAGATCTCTGAAGCCAGCTCTAACACCAAGGAGATCTATCGGATTGTAAAAAGTCTCACTGTATTCCCCCAGTCCCCTATAAATAGTGATGACTTACAAGCCCGATGTAATGATCTAGCTGACTTTTTCTATAATAAAGTGGATCTTATCTACTCATCCTTCTCAACCATCCATCCAAATACTTCAGTAGACATCCTGACGTACCCCAAGCACGACACAATAGACAACTCGCCACCTGTGCTGGATGAGTTCCCTTTGTTGCACTCGGACTTACTGGCCACTTTAATGGCCCAGGTTAAATTGGGCTCCCCCAGTGATCCTGCCCCCCCGAGCTCTTTAAAAGCTGTTAGCCGCACCAGCCTTCCTGTTATGTTGGAGGTACTTAATGCCTCAATTTCCACCAACATAGTTCCACCTGCATGGAAAGAGGCTAGGGTGAGAGCACTCGTTAAGAAACCTAATATGGACATTAACAACTTCAGTAACTATCGTCCCATTTCCCTGCTCCCTTGGGTCAGCAAGATACTGGAAAAATACATCAACAGTCTTCTGACTAATTTTCTAGAAAATAATCATCTGCTTGATCCCTCACAAACTGGTTTCCGCCCAAACATAGGACAGAATCTGCCCTGTTAGCGGTCCTGGAGGAAACAAGAGGCATCTTGGATCGAGGAGGATCGGTGGCAGTCATCCTCCTCGATCTGAGTGCCGCTTTTGACACTGTGAATCATGAAATCTTATTGCAGCGTCTCCAGGATATCGGGATTCAAGGAGGAGCGTTGAAATGGCTCAGGTCATTCCTGACTGATAGAAATGTTCAGGTTTTTGAGGGAAACACCACCTCCACGAGTAGACCTCTAGACTGTGGAGTGCTGCAGGGTTCCTCGCTAGGTCCGACGTTGTTTAACGTCTATATGAGGCCGCTGGCTGGGATCATCCGTCCATATGGTATTAAGATCGTTACCTATGCGGGCGATACCCAGCTGGTGGTCTCTCTGACGCGGGCTGAGGACCCTGCGGTCATGGTGGATTTGGCGGGCTGCTTGAGTGAAGTCAACAGCTGGATGACCCTATCTTGTCTCAAACTTAATGGGGACAAGACAGAGGTTATGCTGTTGGGACGCTCGGCTCCGTCCTCGGTGGGTCCGATCTGGCCAGCCTGCCTGGGGCCCCCTCCAGTCCCCAAGGATGCTATTAAGAGCTTAGGCATTTAGCTGGACAGGTCCCTAACGTTGGACTACCAAGCTGTCAAGTTATCCGCTACCTGCTTCGGCCTCATTAGAATGCTGAGGAAGATTCTCCCTCTATTGCCATTCGAGGCCAAACAAATTGTTGTACAGGTATTGATTCTCTCTAGATTAGATTTCGGAAACGCACTCTATCTTGGAGCTCCTGACTTTACATTGCGGAAACTACAAGTGATCCAAAATTGTGCGGCCCGGACCCTACTTCAAATTCCCAGCAGGTTTTCTGCTAAACCTGGATTCATAAGATTGCACTGGCGCCCCGTTAGGGACAGGATTAGTTTCAAGTCCCTCTGTATTGCCCATCAGTCATTCTGGGAAACTGGTCCAGTGATCAACCGCCCCTTAATCACTCCTTACCTCCCTAGCAGACAGCTACGTTCCGCTAATGCGTTTCGTGCTGTCGTGCCTAGGGTTAAACGGACCAGATCAGGAGGCCGGTCTTTTTCCTTGAATGCCGCCAGGCTGTGGAACAGTCTACCCCTTCATTTAAGGTCCAACTCAGATCTCACTTCCTTCAGGAAGCACCTGAAAACTTTTTTGTTCAACAAATAGGTTTGTTCCCCCTCCTGTGTTACTCGTCCTTCTGTCCGAATACCTCTCAGTCATAGCGCTTGGACGCCTCTGGGCAGCTATCTGCGCTTTACAAAACACATTTTCATTTCATTTCATTTCAATGAAGAAGCTAATTGATTAATTGATTTTTTGTAAACCATTTTACTGCTCACTTCATCTACTAAGTTTGGGCATTCGAAGTTACGTAAACACTCATTTAAATAAGTTTGCCAACTACTCGCATATAAACTTTTTGTTATCTCAAGCCAACACAGATTTGCCAGAGAACCCTCCTCAGCTCGAGACAGTGTCAGTAAGGACTTTAAAAATGTAGATTGTCGGGCCAAAATCTGTTTCTTTAGACCAAATTCTAGTCTTATATTGGCACAACTATTATATCTGGGAATCCTAAAAACTGATTCATATGTCCTTAATTCAATATCATCAAGTATTTTCGCATCTTTGCCATGGAAGATAATAGAGCCATAATCCAAAGATGGAATTAGCTTTGCTTTCATAACCTTCAGCAAGTGATCGTAATTTGGGCATAATAGCTTATCCCTCAGTTTTCTAAAAGCAAATGCAAGCGATGTGCCCTTAGCTTCAAGGTCATTAAAATGCTGCCTAAATGACAAACTATCATCAAAAGTGATTCCCCAATACTTGAACGTTTTTACACATTCAATAACCAAACCGTTAATATTCCATTCTTTTACTCCTAGTTTACCTCTTTCCACGGTCATTATTTTTGTTTTTTTTGTATTTATTTTTAGACCGCTTTGTGTAACATATAGGTTAAAAGAGTCTATTAATCTTTTTAGTCCTATGACAGTTTGGCTTAGTAACATGGTATCGTCGGCATATTGTAAGTATTTAATTTCTTTACCGAACACAGAAGGGGAGTGGGAATTAACATCATTAAAATTGGCCGGGAGATCAGACATAAAAAGATTAAAAAGGCAGGGGGCCAAAACACATCCTTGTTTCAAGCCAATGTTGGCCTCAAGGCGATGGGTCGTGTGTCTTCCGTCGCCTACTTTGATCTGAACCCAAGTATCGGAGTATAATAAATTGATCATTTTTAAAAGTGTGTCAGGTATACCCCAATTGATTAGCTTCGACCAAAGTACATTTCGGGGCACAGAATCAAAGGTGGCTTTTAGGTCAATAAAACAAATATACAATTTTTGTTTCCTATATTTGGCTCTTTCGCCTAATATTGTTAATAAAATCAAGTTGGTGTGAGTCGATTCTCCTTTTCTAAAACCGGTTTGTAAGTTTGGGATCAAATCCTCCCTCATTGCCCATGATTCCAATTCTTCCAACAGACAACTAGCAAATACTTTTGCTTCTACATCTGTTAATGCGATTAGGTGATAATTTGCCGGGTTGTCCTGGGGACCACTTTTATAAATTGGTTGTGTAATACTTCCCTGCCATGATTCTGGGATCAAGCCTGTTTTAAGCACATCATTAAACAGGAGCGTTAGTACCTCTGGCCAATCTTTTAGGTTTACTTTAAAAATGACGTTCGGAATTCCATTCGGGCCAGGCGCTCCATTTGATATAATCTTATTTATTACTTTTTTGACTTTATCAACCGACAATGGCTCATTATCAAGGGAACTTAATGGGTCATAAACACTTAGGTCTGACCCACCATTTTCTATTATCTCTCGTTGGCCATGCTGAGTAGGATTCATTTTACCATCATCGCACTGTGGGCCCAGGGGGATAATTTTAAGATTATTAAAAAAGTTTACCCAACTTAGTTCATCAATATTGGCACTATTACTTCTGTGATTACCATTTTCAAGGTTGTTAATAATGCTCCAAAATAACCTTGAATCTTTAGATTTACAAGCACAATGTATTTTAGACCAAGGTTCTTCATAATATGCTTGTTTAGCCTTCCAAATTTTGTTTCTGTATCCCTTTCTCAGTTCTCTAATTTGTTGGAATCTCGCAAAATGTGATATTCCTTTAGCTTTCCTATACAATGCTCTTATTGTTTTATTAAGACTTCTTTTAAGGTATAGTAAACGGTGTGAAAACCACCCTGGATTCTTTGTATTCAAAGTTATACCTTGAGAGAATTTCGAAATAGGAAAATTAGCCAAAAGCGCGTATCATAAACAAGGCCAAAGAGCAACCATATATTTCCCTTCAGTGTTAGCATCTTAAACATCTAAAATTAAACGGGAAAGGACTTCTAAAATATCTTTTTCAGTTCTATCATTTCATATCAACCTTTTAAGGTTAAAAGGGGTGGGAGCAGTTTTGATTATTTTAGATTCTGGCAAATAATCAAAAGGAAAAGCGAGAAAGATAACTTATGGATTATGATCGCTCTCAATCCTTGGAACTACCTGATAACTTTGTACTAAATTAAAAAGTTTCTCAGAGATTATGGAGTAATCAATTATAGAAGGGCTACATGTTTTATTAAACCCTTCGACGCTCATGACGAGCTCAGCTCGTCATGGAGTTTCCATTGATTTCAATGGAAATTGTTAATAAATCTTTCCAGGGCCTTAGCATCCAAGTGGTTAAATGTCGGTGTGTTATCTTCATCATACATATTCTTTAAGTTACATTTTGTAAACTCACAATTGATCCATTGGGATAAAGTTTTTGAGGGTGTATTCCGCTTTTTATACGAAAAAAGATGCATGTTAAAATCCCCAGAAATGATGATCATTGAATCTAGATGGTCATAATATAACACTTTCACCATTTCCCATAGATGTGTAAGTTGCATGGATCTAACCTTTTTTTTCGTACTCAAATAAACATTTGAAAATATTATCGATTGTTTGGCACTTAATTTGACACACTTTATCCATTTTGCCTGAAGATCAATCTCAAAATGCTTAACATCAAGGTTCAAAGAAAATATATAGAAAGGCCGCCACTAGGATGGCCACTAGAGGCCTCACGAATTGCACCATTCAGATATTCAAAATAACCAATAAGGGGTTCACTAAACATATTCCATGTTTCTTGTAGCATTATTATATCGAAAGTTTTTAAAAAACGTATTACATTCAAGTCCTCAAGAAGTCATTTAAGACAATTTGTGTTCCAAGAACAAATTTTGAAAGGTTTTAATACTTTTTCAAGAGAAGACCGGCTTCAATCTTTCTTCACAGAGTTTCCATTTGTTAATAGTGACGGAAGCCAACTCCAATCCTCGATCGGATTAGGTACTTTCTTTAGCTCTTCGCATATTCGTAGACCTGGTTGACAACCCATGATCTTAATACCACATGACACATTCAACTCTGTTGATGGGCCTGATGCACCTTTCAGCACTCTAACATTAGATGCCGGGCCTACTTTTTGTTCACACTTCTTTATGACTGGGCTGCAAGATGACTTACTACTAGGGATCAACAGAGTTGGATATTGAGACCCATGAATTCTCCAAACTTTGATGCCCCATTTCTCAAATTGGTTAGTGTTGGCAATTATTTGCCTAACAATTAGATCACTTATCCAAGTTGTAACAGTTAGTTCGCTATAATAATTATTACAGTCTTTCTTAAACTCCACAGATTCCAAGTCATCTGATATTACGTCCTTCAGATCTACAATTGCATTTAATAATTTCAAGATATTACCATGGTTCAAAATATCATAGGGGCCTCTTGTAGAATACTGCGGACAGAAGACTACTTTCTTCATTTCGTACAGATCAGTGGCCTCTGTTTCCTCCTTATTTCTAGGACCAACTGTTCTGGAGCCAAGACTGGAACTGACAATTGACTTAGTACATGGGGTTCCAATAGCTTTTGATCATGAATACAAGGTTGATCAGCATGATCGTTATTGTAACATTGATAGTTAATAGTACTTACGATTTTCCAATCGGGGGTATTTTGTTCACCATGTTGATCAACCCGTTCATTACAAGGCTGATCAGACATACAACCCCTGGTTCCAACGGAAGTGGGACTTTGGGCCACATACAAACATTTGCCTCATCCTGAATAGAAGTATTAGTAGATTGACCATTTTATTTTTCCTTTGAGTTAACTACAAGTTCTTCCGTAGATCTAAAAATCGGGAATAAGGCTTTCATTTCAGATTTCTTGGGCTTTTTAGGATCTTTAATTACTACCTCACTGAGGAGTTTTTTATCCTGTGATATTTTATTATGGGTTTTGCTTAACCTTTTTCTTGCCTGTTTGGTCAGAATCTCAGGGTTTGTACTGACGCCTAATGCTTGGTTACCTTCAGGGCAAATCATTTTCACCTCAGAGTTTCTAATGACGCTTAGTGCTTGATTTATCTCTGAACAGTCGTTTTTTCACTCATCAACTGTCAAATGATCCTTATTTTTGATACTTTTAAAGCTAACTTGATATACCTTAGCTGTTTTCAGGTTAATGGCCTCATTTGCAGGTTGATCGTTCATATTGATCTTTTTACTATCTCTGCTATTCATGTCTTCTTGCGATATAGCTGATTTATCTATAGTGATCATCCCAGATCGAACTGGACCATTTGGATTATTTTTTGCACCAGGTAGATTAATAATTTCTTCATTACCTTGGACTTTTCTACCTGGCAACAATTTTACTTCCTGTACCATGGAGCTAACAGTTGACGGTAGCTCTGAAATTTTGTCTATCAGTTGTGCACAAGTACAAGTTATTAACTGACTCTCTTTATCTGTTTGAACTATAGTAATCAGTTTGGTCAATTGGAGAAGTTTTGCATCAATCCCTGCTACATGGGATGCCAATGTGTTTAAAATATCTACCGGAATATCTAATTTATCAGAATGAAAATTAAGAGCCATAGTGATTGAATCCATAGTGTGGAGTAGACATTCCCTCAATCCATGCTCAGGTCTAGAAACGTTATTTTCTATATCACCGGATCTAACCTGAAAATTCCCATCAAATTTAGTTAATAAATATAAATCCACTGAGTTAAACTGATTATTTAAAACTATATTTGTGAATTTACTTTGCTCATTTGAGATGGGAACATTTTCACCACTAACTGCACCTGGAACCAATAATGATTTATTAATTGTAAAACTATTCTCCAAAATTATACTTGACTGGTCCAGATTAAAAGGCCTTGCGTTGGCAGCTGTCAGATTGGCCGTTTGGACTAGATACTAATTCAACTGTAGCTGGTATTGGTATTAAACACCCCCTCTTGGGTTCTGACTCTTCAGCGATGTAGTCTAACATAAAGACCTCATCACTTATGTTCTGATCCAAACCTGAGGAGATGTTAATTACTGATCCGTTCTCTTTTTCGCCACCTTCTAACAGTTTACAAAGCTCCTCCTGTCTGGGAGCTAGAGATTCAGCAACCGTAGATGACACAGAAAGGTCCAGATGTAGGTGTCAAAATACCGGTCGGAATCGGCCGAAAATACTGATTTTCGGCCGTTTCCGACCGGTATTTTGACATTGGTATGTAGGGGCACAGAAAACCTACAAATGCGGTAATTTTACTGATTCGGTAATTTTACCAAATCGGTAAAAATACCGATTCTGTAAACTTACAGAATCGGTAAATTTTACCGATTTGGTACATTTACCGATTGGTAAAATTACCGAATCTGTATTTTCCCATGTAGGTAGAACTTCTAACAGTGCTACAGGGCCTTTAGAATTCGTTATTTACCATGCAATACAATTGCATGGTAAATTACGAATTCTTGTGTACATGCACATCTGTGCATGTACACCTGCGCCATGTGGCACACAGACATGCCCTAGGGGCATGTATGTGTGCCACATGGCGCACAAGCCAGTTACAGGGGTGCAACAGGGTGTCAAAGTGACACCATGTCCCCCTTTGCAATTCGGTATTTTTACCGATTCGGTAAATACCGAATCGGTATTTGCTATTGAATGCTATGGGCTTCAAGGCCCATAGGATTCAATAGCAAATACCGATTCGGTAATTACCGAATCGGTAATTACCGAATATTACTGATTCGGTATTTTTACAGAATTTTTTACCTACATTGCAATTACCGAATTGTAAATAGCGAATCGGTAAAATTCTGTATTTACCATTCGGTAATTTGCTATTACCTACATCTGGGCCAAAATGTGCAACAGAGTCCTGCAAATGAATATGAGCATTTGTCTGTGACTGACCAGAAGATAATAATAAAGACTTAGGCGTTAACGACTTTTCAACCTTTTCAGAATTTTTAATCCTATCATGAATATTAGCTTCATCTTTTGATTCTTATATCTCTGAGGACAACTTAAATTGTGTTAATGCACAAGGGGATAATGGTAATGAGGATGTTACACGGTCATTAGCAGTCTCATTAACAGTCTCATTATTTTTGGTTCTTTGTTGTTTTTGAGACTGTTTTTGATGATACTTAAAAAAGCTCTTAATGGATGGCTGAGTAACATGAGTTACATTTTTACAGTCTTGACCAGAGTTTGTGGGGTGAACTACCAATTTCACTGGCTCATTCATATGCTCCTTTGTATAAACACCAGCGTCACCGCTTTCCTCATTCTTTTTACTTGGCTTAGGTTGAGACACAACATCCATAGTTTCCTCGTTCTTTTGACGTTGATTCAATTTGGGCAGTGCCCCACGCTGTCGGCCTGATCTCATTATATATTGTCAACAGTCTGGAGTTGGGGAAATATTGATTAGTAGAGCTAGCTGACAGGGCCTTGCGCCATGGTAAAGCTATCCCCCGTTGTTAGACTCTGCACCCCACTCCTTCAGCTGACCTTAAATTGCTAATTTTATGCGGACAAATCAATAGAGACCAGCACCAGCCCCCGAACAGTGCTTCAACAACTTGATTCAACTGGGTTCGGGTCTCTTGATTACATTCAAATACTCTTGATTGCTTGCTTGGCAGCAAAACAAGGCTTACAACCCCCAGGCTTTTCTTAACACAGCCTTACTTCTGGAGAGCGGGGACCTATGAGCACCCTTGGGGCCTGGTAGGACCTAGTAGAACCAGATATAAGTACTTAGCTCACTGTCTCACTGTCTCTACTAAGTACAGCAGTTCCTCCTCCTGGGGGAGCCAAATAACCCCTCCCCACAACGCCAGGCTCAATCGCTCACCTCTACTGTAGTGAGGCCAAGTGGGGACTACCAACAGCAAAGAGGGTGGTTTCGAACCCACATACAGTGGCAACTCGGTGGCTCCAGCAATGGGTCCGGTTAACGCTCCTCACTGCTGCCGTTTTCCGGAAACACCAACAACGAGGCAGGGCCGGGTGGCGGGTACAACCCTCACCTCCACTCTTTCCTTCACTGGCCACTCAGCATTATAAATGGCTCCGTGCCGGCTTGGGTTGGGTCGGGTCGGCCCTCACACACCACTTGTAGCTCGTGGCACAGCTCTGCCAACAGCCGTTCAGCTGCTCCGTTCGGCCGCTCGTACTTGCCCCCGGGTCGTCCCCACACAACTCGCAGCTTGCGGCTCACGGAGCAGCAGCTCCGCCAACAGTTTTTCAGCTGCTCTGTTCTGCTCCGTTCAGCCGCTCCCCGCCCCCACACAACTCGCAGCTCGCAGCACAAAAACAGCCGCTCGGCCGCTCGACCGCTCACACTCGCGTCTCCTCTGACCCGGAAGCAAAATCCACAGATGTGGGTTGGACTGACCAAAGTGAATCAACAGCATACATTGCTTTTTTACCTTGAACACACTGTGCAGACTAGGAGTACGGTGTACAGCTAAATGTGTGAAGGGTAGACAGTTCTCATGCACAATTGCAGCAACAGTTTATCCACGAGAATAAAGGCATGTAGTAACGTGCGCAAAATTGGCAAGATGACTGCCAAGCATAAACGTACTCATGCTAACTTAGCAATGTCTGCAGTGAATTCTATGACCTCACTACACCCTACCTTGGTCAGTCCATCGGACAGAGGTTAATGGAGAACATGGAGTTCAACAAGTTGAGAGTAAGAAGTTAGAGCATTGATCATTAAGTGAATAGAGGTTTCAACCGAAAAATGTCAACTTGGAATTTACCCCGTAAGTATCGGGTTGATCAGAGGGAGAGGGAGAAGAGAAAGAAGAAAAAAAAACCTTTGTTATTTAATAAGGAGGGGAAAAAAAGAAAACAAGTCTAAAAACAACAAATACAATATATATATCTTATCTTGTCCCCTATTCTTTGATGGTTTATTGATTGTTTACATCCTATGACATTTGGAGTTTAAGCAACCATCTTGATTAGGCAGTACGGAATTCATTTGGATTTAACCAGAAATTGTATTGCCTTCTTGTACCATAAATCAAAAAAGTAGTGGGGAATTTACCTGGATTTAACCAGGAATTGTTTAGTCTCTTGTACTATGTGCCAAAAAAGCAAAAAAAGACTAACGGCGTCAGTATGTTTTCACTATTTGTTACACATGTGGCACTGGTGATCACCACTAGGGGGCGGTGATGTAGTCACCATAAGCATATAAAAAAGCATCATTACTTCTAAACATGTTGCAGCGTGAACAAGGGCTTTCTAGCTCGAAACGCGTCGCTGGTTCTGTTTGTAATAAAAACATCTTGTTGCTGACTTCGTTGGTCCGTTCCTCATTGCTGCTGGCGTGGAAGCGGTGTCTGCGAGCGCAGAGCGTGCTGAGGAGGAGCTTTGTTTTCATATATATATATATATATATACATATATATCCTGCAGATGATCGATGCCAGCCATGTTAATCCATCAAAGGGTATGAGCAGTAAGTTGCAACAGCCTCCATGAGGAAGTCATTGTTTTTGTCAGAAAAAAGTGACGCAATCCATTCAGGCAAACTGAAAGAACAGACATGTTCCTCAATAAGTGGTGCTTCCAGCACCATCACCGGACAACTTGTGTGGTACTTGATGTAACTTCTATGCAGGAAATCCTGTACTGCAGCACAGATATCCCACTCTCCCAAAACTCCAAGCGCAGTCACGCAGGCCATAATCCCAACACCGGAACACTCTTGCTCATGGGACATTAAGGGACTCATCAGCAGATCAAAATTCGGGGCAGGAGACACCGTATTCGAGAGGCAAAGATCCAATGCCCATTCAAGTGAACATTCCAAGCAGGTGAAAACAGGTTGCATGGAAGTGTAATATGCAAAATGAAAGGACAATCCGTAAGCCACGCTGAGTGTCGTCAGGGACAGAGTACCATAGCAATCAAGCATACAGCTACGAAACATCTGCCGTAAGTCTTGGATGTGCAGTGACACCGGAAAAGCAGCCATTACGCAGCAGGCAAATTAATAGCAGTATTCCAGCAGCTAAGGCAAGTCATAGTGGCAACCCACCGAAGATCTGGAAAAAATAGAATGAATAAAAGCTGGTATCACACCAAAAATAGTTTGGAATGAAAACACAAGGTCAGAGCCCACAACTTTTAAAAAATGGGCAAAGCCTTAAGTATTAGAGGCATTGAATATTGTATGAATCAAAGCACCAAAATGCATTGGGAGGTCATTATTAGGAAGAGCTTGAACCTCAGATCGGGTATTGGCCACATGAAGGACGAATGTCTCACATGCAGATGTGAGAGAAACTTTTTTGGGGGACACCAATGCATTAATTCTGCTCAACTTATCGAAGTCCACTCTCAAGGTTGGAATGGAAGGCCAGACAGAGTTATCGAGTCTCCCATGCGGGGGTGGAAACAGCACATTTTTACAGCAAACCACACATTGCGAGACTGTCGCAATGTAGGGGATGCCGGCAAGCATTCCGCAGCAGTCCTCATTATTTAAAAGCAGATAACTACCGTTTGCAAGCAGAGTGAACGTTGGTGCAATATTGGCCACTGGAACACCTTTCAGAATGCATTCGAGATTCAGGGCACTTAAATTACAGGCTCCGGGCAACTGTGTATTTTTGCAAACCAAAGAATGGCCTATGGTTGAATTGCATGATTCCCCAGTTAGGTAAACCTCTTTTTCATCTCGTAAGCATCTGTAAGCGAATGGTAAAGACCACACCTCATGAAGGAATGCACTGCCTAAAGGTTCATAACGGCTTAGGGCGTAATGCTTCATACAAGAGGTAAATTTAAATAATGGAATTGGTAAGGTTATTACCCCATGGATGAGCCAGTCAGCAGCTTCAGTTTCGGCCACAGAAGAGGGCAAAGGTTCTAATTTTTCAAGGTGTAAGTAGCATCTTTCATGGACATAAATCGCTGCTTGTCTGTTAAGTTAAACAGCATAAATAAAGATGTAGCATTCAAAAATCCCAAGGAACTTTCCCCATCTTAAGAGTTTATAATGCCCATGCAAACTGCATAATTGAATGCAATTGATTCTGTCCATGATACAAAACAGATACATCATCTTGCAAAATATCAACAACAGATGAAACAATACTGTCCAATGTATAAATGAGGGAGGGAACAGCAAGGACTTTTTCCAAATTAGCCTGCTCTATTGCCCTTAACCTGGAAGCAGTCTCAATTTGGGAAAGCTTCCATATTTCATCATAGGTTGCGTAAATAAATCGTTTCGATCTAGAACCAGCAGGGCCTTTTATAAAATCTGTCAAATCAATGTCATCTGATATTAACGACAAATGTTGTTTCACAGAGGACAGTGTCGATTGTTTTAACCAGGTTTGAAAAAATTTACTAACTTAGTAAGTAGTGACCAAATGGGAATTAAAAAAACTGGGATCAGGCCTATCCTGTGTATAGCCAGGGGCCTTGCCATGGAAACGCAGCAGGCACGAATCCGAGCTTGTCTGCCATACCAACCAACCTAGGGGGTCTAAAGCAGAAATATTAAAAGTCTGCAAGTTGTCCATGGAATAATCAGTGTGATTGGTTCAGTTCAGATATGCAGCCAGAGTGGGAATGGCAGGGGCATTCCTTTGCTTTGAAGTAGCCAATCCAAAACACATAGTCGGTTAGACCGAATCATTCAAAAATAAAATCTAAGCAGGAATAAGGCACGCACGATGTAAAGCTTCAGTGCCACGCACCTGCCAGGGTCTGGAACCCCACACAGATTTTGAGGCTCTCCACAGATCATAGCCACCAACCGACAAATCATTAATAAAATATTGTGAATAAACTAATTTGGTGTGGGTGAGCATCACTTTAGAGTTTGATGAAAAAATGTATTTAAAATAAAAGGATTCCGGTTTGGATTTATCAAAATCAGTAAAATATGTACATTTTTTCAAGCACGTTTTGGAGCTACCCCAATGGAGGTGGGCAATGTTCCCACTGTGTGAACTTAAAAACATTTCTAAATGTATTCGTTTTATGCAGGAAATGATGGCCATAATGCTGGTAGCAAAACAAATCAGCATAATTTGCAGTATTCAAATACAAATCCTCGGCATCAAAAGCAGCATAGTACTTCAAATCTGAAAACAGAGATTGTATAGCATGTACGTCCCAATCATCAGATCATGTATTGTGCTTCACTACATCACCCATGGAAACACGTAGTACATTTGGCACGTTAATTATCTCTGTAGGGCCATGAATCTGAAAATCCACTGCATCCAAAACTATGCCATCGCCAACTGGCCAGGCGGAGATGTTGATAGAAGTTAGGT